>NC_073344.2:41710833-42350277 GCF_027580225.2 Misgurnus anguillicaudatus | reverse complement strand
GTCTGATACCGCTCAATTGGGCTGTAATTATGGGGCATGTTTCAACCAAAACAAGAAAAAATGCCTCTTCACTTAATTTGATAAAACTACAATCAATCAGAACAACAGATTTAAATTCAACAGTTTGAAAAAACGCAATCTTTGGTGACGTGGTTGATTACGTTACTTTTGATCATCTGTCCATAATCGTATAAAACCAACAACCACAATTTCATTGGTTCAACCAGCCCTGTGTTAAACATACTTGAGCCACAACGGAGCAACACCAGACAAAACTTCCCATTCTGAAACATTGTAAAAGGAGCAAAGTTTGGTTGGCAGCCAAGCTAGTTCTCATGACTATAGCCATAAATGCTAGAATGCTATTAAAAAACATAATCAAACAATTTGAACAATTTGCTACTTTTTTTCCTGTTGACATTTATAACAAAGTTCATACTATTATGCATTAATTGAAATAATTTTGCAAATTAATTACATTTCTTTCTGTTTAGGTCAACATAACTGCAAAAGTTATCATGCTGACAGAGGATTGTCCCGGTGTAACAAGATCTGGATGTAACCTTAGAAAAAGAACGTACGCCATTGCAGATGATACTGCAAGCATGTCCCTTTGTGTCTGGGGTGAAAAACATTTTGAAATTGGCAAGTGGTACACAATCAGCAATGCGTCAGTAAGACAAATTCTGTCTACAACATGTTTGAGCACAACTTCTCAAACTACAATTACCCTTATGCCAGATCAGAAATGTGAAGTTGCAAAAGTTGTAGACGATACCAAGACAACTGAGGGACAGGTCATGACTGCCGAGGTGCAAAGTAACTACCTTTGCCCAAAGCAGCATTTGCTAGAAAATGTTAACATGACCACATCTATCACCAGATGTCAAAAATGTTCCGCATATTGTAAAACACAATCAATCACGAAAGTGTTTAAGGCTAAAATAACAATCAAAGGAAATGACGGTAAAATGTCTGACTTCATGATCGATGATTATGTTCTGCGCAGACTTCTCAATATACAGCAAGATAGTAACG
The DNA here is from genome assembly GCF_027580225.2 of Misgurnus anguillicaudatus. Taxonomy (NCBI): domain Eukaryota; kingdom Metazoa; phylum Chordata; class Actinopteri; order Cypriniformes; family Cobitidae; genus Misgurnus; species Misgurnus anguillicaudatus. The sequence continues at coordinate 42,349,239 of NC_073344.2, read as the reverse complement.
TTAAAGAGGAGGTTTGGGCTGCAAAAATACTGGAATCAGACACTTTCCAAGTTAAACATAGAAAAAATAGAGTAACCGAAGCGTACCTCTTGCCAAATTCTGAGGTTTCTTCAGAGCAACATTCAACAGATCTGACCAACGTTCAAAAAACGACTGACGTGCCGGATCAGCTCATGCTCGAACAATTGTTCAAGTCTGCAAATGATACTGCAGTAGATTCAGAAGAGAACATAACAAATACGATAAACAATGCAAGTACAGAAAATCAAGTGAACACAGAAGAAACAACTGACATAATGCCGAAAGCAGTGGCTCAGTACAGTAACCTGTCAAAATGTGACATCGCCCCAAAACCAAAAAACAAAACCTATAAAAAAAACACAAAGGGAAATATGTAAATAAGATTCATTTACACATTTGGTGCAAACAAAATTTGCTGTTTACACAGCAACTAACTTTTTCTATTTTCAACTGTTCATATTGCATTAGAATAGACATAATTGTTCACATCTTGAGTTTCATTTTACCTAAAAATAATTTCTTCTATTTCATGTGAAATAACAAATGTTTTATAGGATAACACATTATAGTTTTCCACATTAAACTAAAACAAACGAAATTGTATAGCCTATTGTCCTTATTACAATTGTATGGCCTATGGCAAGCTTTTTTGTTCAACTTGACCCAGTCAAGATTACTTAATAACATGTTATTACCAAAGTGTCATTTCATTTTCCTGCATAATCTAAAATTTAACAATTTCATTTGTCTCAATAATAGTTAACTACATTAGTCCAAAAAAGAACAATATGTCATTTTGGTTATTGTGAATTTTCTTTATTACATTTGTACAACGACAGTATATCTCAGTTGTATTTAAACAAAAGTATGCTTATTTTTGTAAATAAGAGTTTAAGAGTTTGTATAACATTGCATGTTATAATTGCCTTTTTGCTAATACAAACACTATGTATAAAGCAAACTGTTTTATTTCAAGTTACAATAAAAGTTATACACGTTAAACTATTTGCATATTGTTTTTCATGGCAACTTATTTCCAGAGAAGCAAAAGTATAACAAAATAATGAATTTAAATAAAAATAAAAACTGGAATAATTAAAGAAATAGTCTACTCATTTTCAATATTAAAATATGTTATTAACTAAGAATTGTTCATACATCCCTCTATCATCTGTGTGCATGCATGTAAGCGCTGGAGCGCACTGCGACGCTTCGATAGCATTTAGCTTAGCCCCATTCATTCAATGGTACCATTTAGAGATAAAGTTAGAAGTGACCAAACACATCAACGTTTTTCCTATTTAAGACGAGTAGTTATACGAGCAAGTTTGGTGGTACAAAATAAAACGTAGCACTTTTCTAAGCGGATTTAAAAGAGGAACTATATTTTATGGCGTAATAGCACTTTTGGGAGTACTTCGACTCGGCCCAGTAACACCCTCCCTCTCCCATTATGAGATTGAGAAGAAGAGTGGACTTTTCAGGCGAGTCAAAGTACTCCCAAAAGTGCTATTACGCCATAAAATAAAGCTCCTCTTTTAAATCCTCTTAGAAAAGCGCTAAATTTTATTTTGTACCACCAAACTTGCTCATATAACTACTCGCCTTAAATAGGAAAAACGTTGATGTGTTTGGTCACTTCTAACTTTATCTCTAAATTGTACCATTGAATGAATGGGGCTAAGCTAAATGCTATCAAAGTGTCGCAGCGTGCTCCAGTGCTTACGTGCACGCACACAGATGATAGAGGGATGTATCAACAATTCTTAGTTAAGGTAATAACATATGTGACCAGTCACGGAAAGTAGGAACACAAGTCGGATCTGGGACATTTTGAATTATTCACAGATCCTGAAAGTGCAGATTCTAAGCTTTCCAACGATGTGTAACACGTGAAAATCTGATAAGATTTGGAGAAGTTGTGGCCATTTGAAGGTAGGCACTCCAAAATTCTTAATGCTGAGAAAACGGCTTTTAAAGTTTGTGCCTTTTCACCTCTCTCAGTTGCTGGGAGGGACAATAGGGCTCATTTACATCTCATTGAGATAAACCATACCCTCTGTAAAGATCCCCCGTGTAAATTTTGACCAATACCTTTTACTTTTAATTCACTGTAAAAGTGTGTGGTTACACCTGGTTTAAGTCTGATTAAAAAAACGTAAAAATATTTTAAGTTGTGACTTATAATGCACATTTAACGGCTACACATACTTCATACGTGAGCTAAGTCATTAACATCAGTCAATTCAGGCATTATTCAAATAGCAGATGCTCACATTGCCATCTAAAAGCTCATTATAGTAATGGGGGCAATCAAAACCAAGTCCTGACCTAACAATAACTTAGTTTTTGGCAATCGAAACCACAATCCTAAGCTATCTAATAACAATAGCGGTTTTGGCAATAGAAACCACAGTCCTGAGTTAACAATAACTTTGGGTTTTGGCAATCGAAACCTGAGCTAGCTAATAACAATTGCACTAAATGTTTAGGTCTACGTGTACGTGTTCTTACAATGAACAAAAAACAACAAACTTTAATGTTTATGGAAACTCACCCCACAAGAATCAGAAAACTGTTCTTGCAGATCTTGTTCCCTCCAATGAAATAAGTTGTTCGGGGCTAGGGCACACCTCTCTTTGTCGGTGTCTTTGTGGATGTTATCATTTCCGAAGTTTGCACTGTGATTTCAATGATATCAGATTGAGCCTGTCAGAGTGCTGCTTAAGTAGCCACGCTGTTCCCTTGGAGGCGGGTCCATAACTAAAGTATCAAAAGCCGCTGCATGTAAATAAACACAGACAATCACGCCCCCCCCCCCCCGCGCTGCACGCTAGAATCTCAGGAAAAACCACCCGTTTTCAACAGCAAAATGTAGCACTGTATATGATATTACACTTAAATGAAACCAATCGCTCGCTCGTTCCTCCAGCAGCCAATGTCTTCATTGAAAATATTGATAGACAAAACATGTAGCCAATTATATAACGTATTCAACAATGTCTGTGTGACTTTTTGTGTATGTGTTAGTCTTCATGTTATGAAGCAAGAACTGACGTCAAAGTACCGCGAGAGCGAGTCGAATTAAACTACTCCATAAGATTTCTTAAAGAGCTCTCGCGGTACTTTGACGTCATCCGACTGCGGCGCCACATAAAGTCAGTGACGCGGAACTACAGTCACGTAGTGATGGGAGAAACGAAGCTTTTCGAAGCTTCGAATCAATTGAACCAATTGCTTCGAAAATTGGTTCAGTTTTTCGAAGCAGTTCGAAACACCACACACGCTGGCGACCCCTGCTGGTCAAAATAGTGTAAAGCAGATATGGCCAAACATTTTACACTTTTTTTTACAAAATAATAGGAATATTTTTATTAAAATATGTTTAAAAAATATTTAACTTAATTAAGACATAGTTAAACGTGTATTATGTGTTTTTACTTTTATTTAGGGCAAACAATTAAAACTAACTACCCTTTCAATTATGCACATTCTTGTCATTAAATCTGTCTATAAACAATAAATAGACAAAATGGCAGCGTTATTAGTCAGAAGGATAAATGTTTTATGAACTTTTATAATAAAACTGACCCGAGTTCACCGAAACATATTAGACACTGGTCATGTGATCAACTCCCCCTAGTGGTGAACCATCGGATTTTCGAAACGTTTCGAAACAGTTATGACGTAATGAAGCCTCGTTTGCTAAAATCACGTGACTTCGGCCAGTTTGAAACACGCTCCGAACCACTGATTCGAAACAAAAGATTAGTAAAAGTATCGAAGACTCATGAAGCAGTGCTTTGAAAATGACCATAAGTACAGTCACGTGACTTCACGCTCGAACCGAAAGGGAAAACAATGCTGAATAAAGTTGTAATTCTTGCTATTTTTGGACCAAACTCTATTCTCGATGCTTTAACACATTCTTACTGACCCACTGATGTCACATGGACTACTTTGATGATGTTTTAATTACCTTTCTGGACATGCAAACCATACATACATTTTAAATGGAGGAGACATAAAGCTCTCGGACTAAATCACGTTAAAACATCCTAAACTGTGTTCCGAAGATGAACGGAGGTCTTTTGAGTTTAGAATGACATAAGGGTAAGTCATTACTTACATTATTTTCATTTTTGGGCAAACTATCCTTATTTAGTAGTCACGCTGTTCCCTTTGCGGGCGGGAGCGAAAACCAAGCTGCTTATACAGTATGTAAATACACACAGACAATGACGCCCCCCGCTGCACGCTAGAATCTCCGGAAAAACAAGCCTATTTCAACCACAAAATTTACGCTTTTAAATATACAAAAACTGCTATCTCAAACATGGAGAGGCTTCTTCGTGATCTCAACTAACAGATTCTGCAATAAAACGAAAATCACAAATTTTGAAAATAAACACTTTGTTGCTCATTATCTCGAAACTTCCGCTGCCGACTTGTGTCCCTAGTTTCCGTGACCGTGACTGGTCACATATTTTAATATTGAAAATTAGTAGACTAACTTATTCCTTTAATACTATTTCAGAAAGCACTTGGCCCAGCAGCCAATGACACATCTAATCTCTATAAGATGACCTGAGTGCATTGAATTTGGTTGTATCATCAATGGACTCGGTGCTAAAAACCATAAAATTAGCCAGCTGATTGTTTATATAGCATTTCATTATCATATATTACAGTTTAAATGGCCAAAAATTGCAAAAAACTACAAATTTCGTTCAAATTTTGTGTTTTTTACACATAAATGGTAATAACTCTGCAAAAAAATTGATTTTTTTACACCAGACTTGATACGCTTATATATGAGCACATTCTGAGGACACACAAAAAAAATGTATGCTTGCACCACTAGATGGCCTTATAATTGAACAAAACCTTTGATATCAAGCCAGCCTTATGGTCATACGACTGTTTCTTCACTAAACTAAAGTGTATAGTCATAAAACTAGCTAGATGTTACACCATCATGACCTGATGTTGCATGCACAATTTTGTCATTGCGCCACCTACTGGTTTTGAGATAAAATATGGTATTTTTGGCTAAAACTACTGCAACAACACATCTAAAACCACGAGTCATCATGGATTATCCCTTTTATGTCTTGGACTATAATCACTGGTGGTTGCCAATTCACTCCCTAGCAACCATTGAAAATACCTTATCAACCGTTTTTGCAAAAGCTATATCTCTGCATCACAAAATCGTTGAGACACGGGGATTTTCTCTTTTGACTAATTAAACTTGTTGTAACATGATGTGACCCATGTTTTGCAACTGCAAACACCACTCACATGCCCTTCAGTGCTCTAATGTTCCATGATTGTCAATAACAGAAGGACGATTGCAGTAGACAAGAACTTAGATTATTTTTGTTGATAACTTTTTAGTTTTTTCATCTAAAATTATTAGGTTTACCTAGGTTCTTCAATCTTCTTATCCAATCTCAATTTTACATCCTTCTGTGCCCTTTTCGGCTTGACCCCGGCATTGCTGCTTGCAGCTATATTTATTAGTTATTCTTCTTCCGCCATTGCGGTCTATGGCAGCCCATAGAACCGTATGTAGGAAAGTTATGAAATTTGGCACACTGATAAAGGACACTCCAGTGTGTCCCCCCAGCAAATTTGGAGTCTCTATGTCTAACCCGCTAGCGCCACCAACAGTCCAAAGTTGCACTTATGTTTTTGCTTATAACTTCTGGTCCGTATGTCCTAGAAACACAATCTTTGTTTCCTCTGATTCCTTGGCTCAAGGCGATTCGAAAGGACCCTATGACGTCATTTTCTGTCATGAAAATTTTTCCACTATTTTGAATTATTCGTAAAACCTACTTTTTCGAACTTGTCCTAGAGCTTTTGTCCGATTGCCACGAAAATCGGCACGTAGCATCTAGAGACACTCATGGCAAAAAGTTATCAAAAGAATTTCAATACATCAATCCGTTGTCGTATACCGCCTTAACAAATTTTACGTAGAGTGCAAAAAAACTGATTTTAGGCTGTATCTTCGTCAAACTTAGGCCTATTGACATGACACTTGGTACTTGTGATGCCAGTCAGGAACTGAGGGTGCATGCACAGTTTCGTCGCAGCGCCACCTAGTGGTCAGATTAATGTATTACACGCCTATAACTTTGGCTGCGGTCAATGTATTGTCACGGGACTTGTTTCCTTGGAGTTTTGAATAGTTGCCGAGTCCAACGATACCAAACTTGCCAGAATTCGCCTTACGGTTAACCCTGCGCAGCAAAATAGCGCTTAAAAAACATGCACGAATATCTCCGCGAGCGTAATTCTGATCGACTCAAAAACACCATAGGAAGAAACTAACCTTACCTTTTGAACAAAAAGTTCTATTGGCGTTATATTAAAATTTTCATCAGAAATGGCCGAAAAATGCAAAAAACGAAAAATTACCTTTAAATTTGGTATTTTTTACACATAAATGGTTATAACTTCGCAACGAAAAGAGATTTTTTCACCAGATTTGATACGCTGATGTACGACCACAGTCTGAGGCTACACAAAAAAAATTGCTTGCTTGCACCACTAGTTGGCGTTATAATTGAACAAAACCTGTGATATCAAGCCAGCCCTATGGTCATACAACTGTTTCTTCACTAAACTAAAGTGTATAGACATAAAACTAGCTCAATGTAACGTAATCATGACCTGAAGTTGCATGCACAATTTTGTCACAGCGCCACCTAGTGGTTTTGAGATAGAAAATTGTAATTTTTGCCTAAAACTACTGCAACAAACACATCTAAAACCATAAATCATCATGGATTATTCATTTCATGGCTTGGATTATAATCACTGGTGGATGTCAATTTACTGTCTAGCAACCAATGAGAATACCTTATCAACTGTTTTTGCAACAGCTTTTTCTCTGCATCAGAACAGCGTAGAGACATGGGGATGGTCTCTTTTGACTCATTTAACTTGCTGTAACATGTTGTGACCCATGTTTTGCCACTGCAAACATCACATACATGTCTTTCAGTGCTCTAATGTTCCATGATTGTCAATAACAGAAGGACGATTGCAGTAGACAAGAACATAGATTATTTTTGTTGATTACTTTTGCGTTTTTTTCATCTGAAATCATAAGGTTTCCCTAGTTTCTTTAGTCTGCTTATCCAAACGCAACTTTACATCCTTCTGTGCCCTTTTCGGCTTGACCCCGGCATTGCTGCTTGCAGCTATATTTAGGGGTCAAGCCCAGAATGGGCGAAGACCCCTATTGTATCTGTTAGTTTTCTTATTATAATTAGGGGTCAAGCCCAGAATGGGCGAAGACCCCTATTGTATCTGTTAGTTTTCTTATTATAATTATTAGTTATTCTTCTTCCGTTTCTTCTTCCGCCATTGCGGTCTATGGCAGCCCATAGAACCGTACGTAGGAAAGTTATGAAATTTGGCACACTGATAAAGGACAGTCCAATGTGTCTCCACAGCAAATTTGGAGTCTCTATCTCCAACCCTCTAGCGCCACCAACAGTCCAAAGTTGCACTTACGTTTTCACTTATAACTTCTGACCCGTAAGTCCTAGAAACGAAATTCTTGATTCCTCTGATTCCTTGGCTCAAGGCGATTCGACTGGACCCTATGACATCATTTTTCGTCATGAAAATTTTTCCGCCATTTTGAATTATTCGTAAAACCTACTTTTGCGAACTCGTCCTAGAGCTTTTGCCCGATTGCCAAGAAAATCGGTATGTAGCATCTACAGACACTCACGGCAAAAAGTTATCAAAATAATTTTGATAAACCAATCCGTTGTCGTATAGCGCGTCAACGCATTTTAGGTAGAGCGCAAAAAAAACAGATTTTAGGCTGTATCTTCGCCAAACTTAGGCCTATTGACACGAAACTTAGTAATTGAGATGCCAGTCAGGAACTGAGTGTGCATGCACCGTTTCGTCGCAGCGCCACCTAGTGGTCAGTTTTATGCTTTACATGCCTATAACTTTGGACATGATCGACGTTTTTTCACGGGACTTGTTTCATTGAAGTCCTGAATAGTTGCCGAGTCCAACGATACCAAACATGCCAGATTTCGCCTTACGGTTAACCCTGCGCAGCAAAACAGCACTTAAAAAACACATGCGAATATCTCCGCGAGCGTAATTCCGATCAACTCGAAAACACCATAGGAAGAAACTAACCTTACCTTCTGAACAAAAAGTTCTATTGGCGTTATATTAAAATTTTCATCAGAAATGGCCGAAAAATGCAAAAAACGAAAAATTATCTTTACATTTTGTATTTTTTACACATAAATGTTTATAACTTCGCAACGAAAAGAGATTTTTTCACCATATTTGATACGCTGATGTACGACCACAGTCTGAGGCTACACAAAAAAAAATTGTATGCTTCCACCACTAGATGGCGTTATAATTGAACAAAACCTGTGATATCAAGCCAATCCTATGGTCATACAACTGTTTCTTCACTAAACTAAAGTGTATAGTCATTAAACTAGCTAGATACAACACAGTTATGATTTGAGGTTGCATGCATAATTTTGTCAGTGTGCCACCTAGTGGTTTTGAGATAGAATATGGTATTTTTGCCTAAAACTACTGCAACAACACATCTAAAACCATAAGTCATCATGAATTATTCATTTCATGGCTTGGATTATAATCACTGGTGGATGTCAATTTACTCTCTAGCAACCAATGAGAATACCTTATCAACCGTTTTTGCAAGAGCTATATCTCTGCATCAGATTATCGTAGAGACATGGGGATGGGCTCTTTTGACTCATTAACACCACTGTAACATTTTGTAAGCTGAGTATTACCACTGCAAGCACCACTCACATTTCCTTCAGTGTTCTAGTTATCAATGCTAGTTGAGAAGAGAGGGGGAGATTTCACTAAATGAGAACACAGCTCTTTTGCTGATAACTGTTATATTGTTTTGTCTGAAATCAAAAGATGTTCCTAGGTTCTTTAAACTGCTCATCCGAACTCAACTTTACTTTCTTCTGTGCCCTTTTTGGCTTGACCCCGGTAATTGCTGCTTGCAGCTATATTTAGGGGTCAAGCCACGAAGTGGGGTAGACACCTATTGTTATTGTTAGTTTTCTTATTATTATTTTTCTTCCTCGTTCTTCCGCCGAAATTCAATGGCAGCCCATAGAACCGTACATAGGAAAGTTATGAAATTTGGCACACATGTAGAGGACAGTCTCAGAAGTTACTATAGCAACATTGGTGTGTCTGACTCAAACCCTCTAGCGCCACCAACAGTCCAAAAATCCACTTATGTTCATGCTCACAACTTCTGACCCGTGAGTCCTAGAAACTAAATTCTTGTTTCCTCTGAATCCTTGGCTCATGATGATTCAATTGCACACATTGATGTCATTTGTGTCATGCACATCTTTCCGCCATTTTGAATTTTTCGTAAAACCTACTTTTTCGAACTCCTCCTAGACCGTTTGTCCGATTTGCATGTCCTTTGGTATGTAGCATCTAGAGACACCCCAGACAAAAAGTTATCAAAAGCTTTTTGATAGACCAATGCGTTCTCGTATAAACTGACAACATACATGGCGGCGAGCACGCCAAAACGGACGTGAGGCTGTATCTTCGCAAAACTTTGGTGTATCGACACGAAACTTGGTATATGTCATAACAGTCATGACCTGAGGGTACCTGCAACGTTTCGTCACAGCGCCACCTAGTGGTCACGAGATTCGAAAAATGCATATTTTCGCTTATAACTACTTCAAACTTGAGTCTAAAATCATGAAGGTGGTCTTGTTAGATTCCTTGAGGCATGCCGAGTCAAACGATACCAAACGGTTTTTGGTCGGCCATTTTGGGTGTCGGCCATTTTGAATTTTCTCATTAAGTTCAGTTTTACACAAACAGAATGGCGTATCGCTACGAAATTTGGCATGGTTCATCAGTGACATGTTCTGAGCGCACCTATAAATCTTTAGGACGGCGCCACCTAGTGGTCAGGATATGTAAAAATACATTTTTAAATCTTTATATCATTTGATTAAATTGCCACACTGACATAAGACTTCACTCTATTGATTCCTTGGCTCATGCTGAGTCCGACTGTACCAAATATGTCTGAGTCAAACCTACTTCCTGTCTGCCATTTTGAATTATATTGAACACCTACTTTTTCGAACTCCTCCTAGAGCGCTCGTGTGATTGGCTTGATTTTTTGTACGCATCATCTAGAGACACTCCAGACAAAAAGTTATCAAAAGCTTTTCGGTAGACCTATCCGTTGTCGTATAACGCATCAAAGAATGCGAGGGCGAGCACGCCAAAATGTGTTTGAGCCTGTATCTTCCCAAAACTTTTGCGTATTAATATGAGACTTGGTATATGTCATAACAGTGATGTCCTGAGGGTGCATGCACCGTTTCGTCACACTGCCCCCTACTGGTCACGAAATATAAAAAATGTCTATTTTTACTTATAACTACTGCAAACTTGAATGTAAAATTATGAGACTGGTCTTGTTAGATTTCGTGAGGCATGGCGAGTCAAACGATACCAAATGGTTTTTGGTCGGCCATTTTGTGTGTCGGCCATTTTGAATTTTTCTTTAAGTTCAAGTTTTTCAGAAACGCAATTGGGTATTGTTATGAAACTTGGTATGGTTCATCAGCAACATGTTCTGGGAGGACTTGTAAATTTTTCGGTGCCCCCTAGTGGTCAAGAGATTTGAAGCTATATCTCTGAATCTCTTTATCGTATTTACACCAATTTTGGTGGGTGTCATCACAATCAAGACCTGAGTCACAATTTATTTTTTGGTCAGTGCCCCCTAGTGGTCAAGTCATTTAGGGCTATATCTCTGCATCTCTTTATTGTATTTACACCAAATTTGGTGGGTGTCATTACAATCAAGACCTGAGGCACCATCTATTGTTTCGGCACAGCGCCACCTAGTGGTCTCAAGATACAAAAAAATGCTATTTTTTCATAAAACTAATGCAAACTTAGATCTTAAATCACGACAGTCATCACGTATGAATCATTTTTTCCCATGTTTGGCTTGACCCCGGTATCGCTGCTTGCAGCTATATTTAGGGGTCAAGCCCCGAAGGGGCGTAGAACCCTATTGTATTTGTTAGTTTTCTTTTTATAATAATTATTATTATTATTAGTTATTCTTCTTCCGCCATTGCGGTCTATGGCAGCCCATAGAACCGTACGTAGGAAAGTTATGAAATTTGGCACACTGATAAAGGACAGTCCAATGTGTCCCCACAGCAAATTTGGAGTCTCTATGTCTAACCCACTAGCGCCACCAACAGTCCAAAGTTGCACTTATGTTTTTGCTTATAACTTCTGATCCGTAAGCCCTAGAAACAAAATTCTTACTTCCTCTGATTCCTTGGCTCAAGACGATTCGATTGGACCCTATGTCGTTATTTTCCGTCATAAAAATTGTTCCGCCATTTTGAATTATTCGTAAAACCTACTTTTTCGAACTCGTCCTAGGGCTTTTCTCCGATTGCCACGAAAATTGGTATGTATCATCTTGAGACACTCATGGCAAAAAGTTATCAAAAGAATTTCGATACAGCAATCCGTTGTCGTATACCGCCTTAACAAATTTTACGTAGAGCGCAAAAAAACTGATTTTAGGCTGTATCTTCGTCAAACTTAGGCCTATTGACACGACACTTGGTACTTCTGATGCCAGTCAGGAACCGAGGGTGCATGCACAGTTTCGTTGCAGCGCCACCTAGTGGCCAGAGAAATGTTTTATACACCTATAACTTTGGCTCCGATTGACGTATTTTCACAGGACTTGTTTCTTTGGAGTTCTGAATAGTTGCCGAGTCCAACGATACCAAACATGCCAGATTTCGCCTTACGGTTAACCCTGGGCAGCAAAATAGCGCTTAAAAAACACGCGTGAATATCTCCGCGAGCGTTATTCCGATCGCTTTGAAAACACCATAGGAAGAAACTAACCTTACCTTCTGAACAAAAAGTTCTATTGGCGTTATATTAAAATTTTCATCAGAAATTGCCGAAAATTGCAAAAAACGAAAAATTACATTCAAATTTTGTGTTTTTTACACATAAATGGTTGTAACTTCGTAACGAAAATATATTTTTTCACCAGATTTGCTACGCTGATGCATGAGCACATTCTGAGGCAACACAAAAAAAATTGTGTGCTTGCACCACTAGATGGCCTTATAATTGAACAAAACCTTTGATAACAAGCCAGCCTTATGGTCATACAACTGTTTCTTAACTAAACTAAAGTGTATTGTCATAAAACTAGCTAGATGTAACACAATCATGACCTGATGTTGCATGCACAATTTTTTCATTGCGCCACCTACTGGTTTTGAGATAGAATATAGTATTTTTGCCTAAAACTACTGCAACAACACATCTAAAACCATGAGTCATCATGGATTATTCCTTTCATGGCTTTGACTATAATCACTGGTGGTGGCCAAGTTACTCCCTAGCAACCATTGAGAATACCTTATCGACCGTTTTTGCAAAAGCTATATCTCAGCATCAAAACATCGTAGAGACACGGGGATGGTCTCTTTTGAGTTATTAAACTTGTTGTAACATGATGTGACCCATGTTTTGCCACTGCAAACACCACTCACATGTCCTTCAGTGCTCTAATGTTCCATGATTGTCAATAACAGAAGAACGATTGCAGTAGACAAGAACTTAAATTATTTTTGTTTATAACTTTTTTGTTTTTTTTATCTAAAATTATTAGGTTTATCTAGGTTCTTCAATCTGCTTATCCAATTCAACTTTACTTTCTTCTGTGCCCTTTTTGGCTTGACCCCGGCATTGCTGCTTGCAGCTATATTTATTATTAGTTATTCTTCTTCCGCCATTGCGGTCTATGGCAGCCCATAGAACCGTACGTAGGAAAGTTATGAAATTTGGCACACTGATAAAGGACAGTCCAATGTGTCCCCACAGCAAATTTGGAGTCTCTATGTCTAACCCACTAGCGCCACCAACAGTCCAAAGTTGTACTTATGTTTTTGCCTATAACTTCTTATCCGTAAGCCCTAGAAACAAAATTCTTGGTTCCTCTGATTCCTTGGCTCAAGACGATTCCATTGGACCCTATGTCGTTATTTTCCGTCATTAAAATGTGTCCGCCATTTTGAATTATTCGTAAAACCTACTTTTTCGAACTCGTCCTAGAGCTTTTGTCCGATTGCCACCAAAATTGGTATGTATCATCTTGAGACACTCATGGCAAAAAGTTATCAAAAGAAATTCGATACAGCAATCCGTTGTTGAATACCGCCTTAACGAATTTTACATAGAGCGCAAAAAAACAGATTTTAGGCTGTATCTTCGTCAAACTTAGGCCTATTGACACGACACTTGGTACTTGTGATGCCAGTCAGGAACTGAGGGTGCATGCACAGTTTCGTCGCAGCGCCACCTAGTGGCCAGAAAAATGATTTATACACCTATAACTTTGGCTCCGATTGATGTATTTTCACAGGACTTGTTTGTTTGGAGTTCTGAATAGTTGCCGAGTCCAACGATACCAAACATGCCAGAATTCGCCTTACGGTTAACCCTGTGCAGCAAAATAGCGCTTAAAAAACACGCGTGAATATCTCCACGAGCGTTTTTCCGATTGACTCGAAAACACCATAGGAAGAAACTAACCTTACCTTCTGAACAAAAAGTTTTATTGGCGTTATATTAAAATTTTTATCAGAAAGGGCTGAAAATTGCAAAAAACGAAAAAATACCTTCAAATTCTGTGTTTTTTACACATAAATGGTTGTAACTTTGTAACGAAAATATATTTTTCCACCAGATTTGATACGCTGATGCATGAGCACATTCTGAGCCTACACGAAAAAAATTGTATGCTTGCACCACTAGATGGCCTTATAATTGAACAAAACCTTTGATAACAAGCCAGCCCTATGGTCATACAACTGTTTCTTCACTAAACTAAAGTGTATAGACATAAAACTAGCTAGATATAACACAATCATGACCTGTTGTTGCATGCACAATTTTGTCATTGCGCCACCTACTGGTTTTGAGATAGAATATGGTATTTTTACCTAAAACTACTGCAACAAACACATCTAAAACCATGAGTCATTATGGATTATTCCTTTCATGGCTTTGACTATAATCACTGGTGGTTGCCAATTCACTCCCTAGCAACCATTGAGAATACCTTATCAACCGTTTTTGCAAAAGCTATATCTCTGCATCAGAACATCGTAGAGACACGGGGATGGTCTCTTTTGACTAATTAAACTTGTTGTGACATGATGTGACCCATAATTTGCCACTGCAAACACCACTCACATGTCCTTCAGTGCTCTAATGTTCCATGCTTGTCAATAACAGAAAGACGATTGCATTAGACAAGAACATAGATCATGTTTTTTGATAACTTTTTGTTTTTTCATCTAAAATTATTAGGTTTACCTAGGTTCTTCAATCTGCTTATCCAATCTCAATTTTGCATCCTTTTGTGCCCTTTTCGGCTTGACCCCGGCATTGCTGCTTGCAGCTATTTATTAGTTATTCTTCTTCCGTTTCTTCTTCCGCCATTGCGGTCTATGGCAGCCCATAGAACCGTACGTAGGAAAGTTATGAAATTTGGCACACTGATAAAGGACAGTCCAATGTGTCTCCACAGCAAATTTGGAGTCTCTATCTCCAACCCTCTAGCGCCACCAACAGTCCAAAGTTGCACTTACGTTTTCACTTATAACTTCTGACCCGTAAGTCCTAGAAACGAAATTCTTGATTCTTCTGATTCCCTGGCTCAAGCCGATTCGACTGGACCCTATGACATCATTTTCCGTCATGAAAATTTTTCCGCCATTTTGAATTATTCGTAAAACCTACTTTTGCGAACTCGTCCTAGAGCTTTTGCCCGATTGCCAAGAAAATCGGTATGTAGCATCTACAGACACTCACGGCAAAAAGTTATCAAAAGAATTTTGATAAACCAATCCGTTGTCGTATAGCGCGTCAACGAATTTTAGGTAGAGCGCAAAAAAACATATTTTAGGCTGTATCTTCGCCAAACTTAGGCCTATTGACACGAAACTTGGTAATTGAGATGCCAGTCAGGAACTGAGTGTGCATGCACCGATTCGTCGCAGCGCCACCTAGTGGTCAGACTTATGCTTTACATGCCTATAACTTTGGACATGATCGACGTTTTTTCACGGGACTTGTTTCATTGAAGTCCTGAATAGTTGCCGAGTCCAACGATACCAAACATGCCAGATTTTGCCTTACGGTTAACCCTGCGCAGCAAAACAGCACTTAAAAAACACATGCGAATATCTCCGCGAGCGTAATTCCGATCGACTCGAAAACACCATAGGAAGAAACTAACCTTACCTTCTGAACAAAAAGTTCTATTGGCGTTATATTAAAATTTTCATCAGAAATGGCCGAAAATAGCAAAAAACGAAACATTACCTTTAAATTTTGTGTTTTTTACACATAAATGGTTGTAACTTTGTGATGAAAAGAGATTTTTTCACCAGATTTGATACGCTGATGTATTAGCACAGTCTGAGGCCACACAAAAATAATTGTATGCTTTCACCACTAGATGGCCTTAAAATTGAACAAAACCTTTGATAACAAGCCAGCCTTATGGTCATACAACTGTTTCTTAACTAAACTATAGTCTATTGTCATAAAACTAGCTAGATGTAACACAATCATGACCTGATGTTGCATGCACAATTTTTTCATTGCGCCACCTACTGGTTTTGAGATAGAATATAGTATTTTTGCCTAAAACTACTGCAACAACACATCTAAAACCATGAGTCATCATGGATTATTCCTTTCATGGCTTTGACTATAATCACTGGTGGTTGCCAAGTTACTCCCTAGCAACCATTGAGAATACCTTATCAACCGTTTTTGCAAAAACTATATCTCTGCATCAGAACATCGTAGAGACACGGGGATAGTCTCTTTTGACTAGTTAAACTTGTTATAACATGATGTGACCCATGTTTTGCCACTGCAAACACCACTCACATGTCTTTCAGTGCTCTAATGTTCCATGATTGTCAATAACAGAAGGACGATTGCAGTAGACAAGAACTTAGATTATTTTTGTTGATAACTTTTTTGTTTTTTCATCTAAAATTATTAGGTTTACCTAGAATCTTCAATCTGCTTATCCAATCTCAATTTTACATCCTTTTTTGCCCTTTTCGGCTTGACCCCGGCATTGCTGCTTGCAGCTATATTTATTATTATTCATCTTCTTGTTCTTCCGCCATTGAAGTCAATGGCAGCCCATAGAACCGTACATAGGAAAGTTATGAAATTTGGCACACATGTAGAGGACAGTCTCAGAAGTTACTATAGCAACATTGGTTTGTCTGACTCAAACCCTCTAGCGCCACCAACAGTCCAAAAATCCACTTATGTTCATGCTCATAACTTCTGACCCGTGAGTCCTAGAAACTAAATTCTTGTTTCCTCTGAATCCTTTGCTTATGATGATTCAATTGCACACATTGATGTCATTTCTGTCATGCACATCTTTCCGCCATTTTGAATTTTCCTTAAAACCTACTTTTTCGAACTCCTCCTAGAGCGTTCGTCCGATTTGCATGTCCTTTGGTATGTAGCATCTAGAGACACCCCAGACAAAAAGTTATCAAAAGCTTTTTGATAGACCAATGCGTTCTCATATAAATTGACAACATATACGGCGGCGAGCACGCCAAAACGGACGTGAGGCTGTATCTTCGCAAAACATTATTGTATCGACACGAAACTTGGTATATGTCATTACAGTCATGACTTGAGGTTGCCTGCAACGTTTCGTCACAGCGCCACCTAGTGGTCACGAAATTCGAAAAATGCATATTTTTGCTTATAACTACTTCACACTTGAGTCTAAAATCATGAAGGAGGTCTTGTTAGATTCCTTGAGGCATGCCGAGTCAAACGATACCAAACCGTTTTTGGTCGGCCATTTTGGTTGTCGGCCATTTTGAATTTTCTCATTAAGTTCAGTATTTCACAAACCGAATGGCGTATCGCTACGAAATTTGGCATGGTTCATCGGTGACATGTTCTGAGCGCACCTATAAATCTTTAGGACGGCGCCACCTAGTGGTCAGTATATGTAAATAAATTGTTTAAAATCTTTATATCATTTGATTAAATTGCCACTATGACATAAGACTTCACTCTATTGATTCCTTGGCTCATGCTGAGTCCGACGGTATCAAATATGTCTGAGTCAAACCTACTTCCTGTCGGCCATTTTGAATTATATTGAACACCTACTTTTTCGAACTCCTCCTAGAGCGCTCGTGTGATTGGCTTGATTTTTGGTATGCATCATCTAGAGACACTCTAGACAAAAAGTTATCAAAAGATTTTCGGTAGACCTATCCGTTGTCGTATAACGCATCAAAGAATGCGAGGGCGAGCACGCCAAAATGTGTTTGAGCCCGTATCTTCGCAAAACTTTTGCGTATTAATATGAGACTTGGTATATGTCATAACAGTGATGACCTGAGGGTGCATGCACCATTTCGTCACACTGCCCCCTACTGGTCACGAGATATAAAAAATGTCTATTTTTGCTTATAACTACTGCAAATTTGAATGTAAAATTATGAGACTGGTCTTGTTAGATTTCGTGAGGCATGGCGAGTCAAACGATACCAAATGGTTTTTGGTCGGCCATTTTGTGTGTCGGCCATTTTGAATTTTTCTTTAAGTTCAAGTATTTCAGAAACGCAACTGTGTATTGTTATGAAACTTGGTATGGTTCATCAGCAACATGTTCTGGGAGGACTTGTAAACTTTTCGGTGCCCCCTAGTGGTTAAGAGATTTGAAGCTATATCTCTGCATCTCTTTATCGTATTTACACCAAATTTGGTGGGTGTCATCACAATCAAGACCTGAGTCACAATTTATTTTTTGGTCAGTGCCCCCTAGTGGTCAAGTCATTTAAGGCTATATCTCTGCATCTCTTTATTGTATTTACACCAAATTTGGTGAGTGTCATCACAATCAAGACCTGAGTCACAATTTATTGTTTGGTTAGTGCCCCCTAGTGGTCAAGTCATTTAAGGCTATATCTCTGCATCTCTTTATTGTATTTACACCAAATTTGGTGGGTGTCATCACAATCAAGACCTGAGTCACAATTTATTGTTTGGTTAGTGCCCCCTAGTGGTCAAGTCATTTAAGGCTATATCTCTGTATTGCTTTATCATATTTACACTAAATTTGGTATGTGTCATCACAGTCATGACCTGAGGCACCATCTATTGTTTCTGCACCACGCCACCTAGTGGTCTCAAGATACAAAAAAATTGCTATTTTTTTCATAAAACTAATGCAAACTTAGATCTTAAATCATGACAGTCATCACGTATGAATCATTTTTTGCCATGTTTGGCTTGACCCCGGTATCGCTGCTTGCAGCTATATTGGCAATTGTTTCTGTTAGTAAATTTTTCTTCTTCCGCCATTGCGGTCTATGGCAGCCCATAGAACCGTACGTATGAAAGTTATGAAATTTGGCACACTGATAGAGGACAGTCCAAATAATATCCATAGCAATTTTGGAGTCTCTATCTCAAACCCGCTAGCGCCACCAACAGTCCAAAGTTGCACTTACGTTTTTGCTTATAACTTCTGATCCGTAAGTCCTAGAAACGAAATTCTTCTTTCTTCTGATTGCTTGGCTCAAGACGATTCGATTAGACTCTATGACGTCATTTTCCGTCATGAAAATTTTCCGCCATTTTGAATTATTTGTAAAACCTACTTTTGCGAACTCGTCCTAGAGTTTTTACCCGATTGCTAAGAAAATCGGTATGCAGCATCTAGAGACACTCATGGCAAAAAGTTATCAAAAGAATTTCGATAAACCAATCCGTTATCGTATAGCGCTTCAACGAATTTTAAAAAGAGCGCAAAAAAACAGATTTTAGGCTGTTTCTTCACCAAACTTAGGCTTATTGACACGAAACTTGGTACTTGTGATGCCAGTCAGGAACTGAGGGTGCATGCACAGTTTCGTTGCAGCGCCACCTAGTGGCCAGACAAATGTTTTATAGGCCTATAACTTTGGCTGTGATTAACGTATTTTCATGGGACTTGTTTCCTTGGAGTTTTGAATAGTTGCCGAGTCCAACGATACCAAACATGCCAGGATTTGCCTTACGGTTAACCCTGTGCGGCAAAATAGCGCTTAAAAAACACGCGTGAATATCTCCGCGAGCGTAATTCTGATCGACTCGAAAACACCATAGAAAGAAACTAACCTTACCTTCTGAACAAAAAGTTCTATTGGCGTTATATTAAAATTTCCATCAGAAATGGCCGAAAATTGCAAAAAACGAAAAATGAACTTTAAATTTTGTGTTTTTTACACATAAATGGTTATAACTCTGCCATAAAATGAGATTTTTACACCAGATTTGACACACTGATGTATGTGCACAGTCTGAGGCCACACCAAAAAAATGTATGCTTGCACCACTAGATGGCCTTATAATTGAACAAAACCTTTGATATCAAGCCAGCCCTACGGCCATACAACTGTTTCTTCACTAAATTAAAGTTTATAGTCATAAAACTAGCTAGATGTAACACAATCATGACCTAATGCTGCATGCACAATTTTGTCATTGCGCCACCTACTGGTTTTGAGATAGAAAATGCCATTTTTTGCCTAAAACTACTGCAACAACACAACTAAAACCATGAGTCATCATGGATTATTCCTTTCATGGCTTTGACTATAATCACTTGTGGTTGCCAATTCACTGCCTAGCAACCAATGAGAATACCTTATCAACCGTTTTTCGCAAGAGCTATATCTCTGCATCAGAACATCGTAGAGACACGGGGATGGTCTCTTTTGACTAATTAAACTTGTTATAACATGATGTTTTGCCACTGCAAACACCACTCACATGTCCTTCAGTGCTCTAATGTTCCATGATTGTCAATAACAGAAGGACGATTGCAGTAGACAAGAACATAGATTATTTTTGTTGCTTACTTTTGCGTTCTTCATCTGAAATCATTAGGTTTACCTAGGTTCTTCAATCTGCTTATCCAATCTTAATTTTACATCCTGTGCCCTTTTCGGCTTGACCCCGGCATTGCTGCTTGCAGCTATATTTAGGGGTCAAGCCACGAAGTGGCGTAGACACCTATTGTTTCTGTTAGTTTTCTTATTATTATTATTCAGTTTCTTGTTCTTCCGCCATTGAAGTCAATGGCAGCCCATAGAACCGTACGTAGGAAAGTTATGAAATTTGGCACACATGTAGAGGACAGCCTCAGAAGTTACTATAGCAACATTGGTGTGTCTGACTCAAACCCTCTAGCGCCACCAACAGACCAAAAATCCACTTATGTTCATGCTCATAACTTCTGACCCGTGAGTCCTAGAAACTAAATTCCTGTTTCCTCTGAATCCTTTGCTCATGATGATTCAATTGCACACATGGATGTAATTTGTGTCATGCACATCTTTCCGCCATTTTGAATTTTCCGTAAAACCTACTTTTTCGAACTCCTCCTAGACCGTTTGTCCGATTTGCATGTCCTTTGGTATGTAGCATCTAAAGACACCCCAGACAAAAAGTTATCAAAAGCTTTTTGATAGACCAATGCGTTCTCGTATACCGTGACAACATATACGGCGGCGAGCACGCCAAAACGGACGTGAGGCCGTATCTTCGCAAAACTTTATTGTATCGACACGAAACTTGGTATATGTCATTACAGTCATGACCTGAGGGTGCCTGCAACGTTTCGTCACAGCGCCACCTAGTGGTCACGAAATTCGAAAAATGCCTATTTTTGCTTATAACTACTTCAAACTTGAGTCTAAAATCATGAAGGTGGTCTTGTTAGATTCCTTGAGGCATGCCGAGTCAAACGATACCAAACGGTTTTCGGTCGGCCATTTTGGGTTTCGGCCATTTTGAATTTTCTCATTAAGTTCAGTATTTCACAAACAGAATGGCGTATCGCTACGAAATTTGGCATGGTTCATCAGTGACATGTTCTGAGCTCACCTATAAATCTTTAAGACAGCGCCACCTAGTGGTCAGGATATGTAAATAAATTGTTTAAAATCTTTATATCTTTTGATTAAATTGCCTCAGTGACATAAGACTTCACTCTATTGATTCCTTGGCTCATGCTGAGTCTGACTGTACCAAATATGTATGAGTCAAACCTACTTCCTGTCGGCCATTTTGAATTATATTGAACACCTACTTTTTCGAACTCCTCCTAGAGCACTCGTGTGATTGGCTTGATTTTTGGTACGCATCGTCTAGAGACACTCTAGACAAAAAGTTATCAAAAGCTTTTCGGTAGACCTATCCGTTGTCGTATAACGCATCAAAGAATGCGAGGGCGAGCACGCCAAAATGTGTTTGAGCCTGTATCTTCGCAAAACTTTTGCGTATTAATATGAGAGTTGGTATATGTCATAACAGTGATGACCTGAGGGTGCATGCACCATTTCGTCACACTGCCCCCTACTGGTCACGAGATATAAAAAATGTCTATTTTTGCTTATAACTACTGCAAACTTGAATGTAAAATTATGAGACTGGTCTTGTTAGATTTCTTGAGGCATGCCGAGTCAAACGATACCAAATTTGTTTTTGGTCGGCCATTTTGTGTGTCGGCCATTTTGAATTTTTTCTTTAAGTTCAAGTATTTCAGAAACGCAATTGCATATTGTTAGGAAACTTGGTATGGTTTATCAGCAACATGTTCTGGGAGGAATTGTAAACTTTTCGGTGCCCCCTAGTGGTCAAGAGATTTGAAGCTATATCTCTGTATCGCTTTATTGTATTTACACCAAATTTGGTGGGTGTCATCACAATCAAGACCTGAGTCACAATTTATTGTTGGGTCAGTGCCCCCTAGTGGTCAAGTCATTTAAGGCTATATCTCCATATCGCTTTATTGTATTTACACTAAATTTGGTATGTGTCATCACAATCATGCCCTGAGGCACCATCTATTGTTTCGGCACAGCGCCACCTAGTGGTCTCAAGATACGAAAAATTTGCTATTTTTTTCATAAAACTAATGCAAACTTAGATCTTAAATCATGACAGTCATCACGTATGAATCATTATTTGCCATGTTTGGCTTGACCCCGGTATCGCTGCTTGCAGCTATATTTAGGGGTCAAGCCACGAAGTGGCGTAGACACCTATTGTATCTGTTAGTTTTCTTATTATTATTCTTCTTCCTTCTTCCTCCATTAAAGTCAATGGCAGCCCATAGAACCGTACATAGGAAAGTTATGAAATTTGGCACACATGTAGAGGACAGTCTCAGAAGTTACTATAGCAACATTGGTGTGTCTGACTCAAACCCTCTAGCGCCACCAACAGTCCAAAAATCCACTTATGT
This sequence comes from Misgurnus anguillicaudatus, assembly GCF_027580225.2. Classification (NCBI taxonomy): domain Eukaryota; kingdom Metazoa; phylum Chordata; class Actinopteri; order Cypriniformes; family Cobitidae; genus Misgurnus; species Misgurnus anguillicaudatus. The sequence continues at coordinate 42,326,756 of NC_073344.2, read as the reverse complement.
TCATGCTCATAACTTCTGACCCGTGAGTCCTAGAAACTAAATTCTTGTTTCCTCTGAATCCTTGGCTCATGTTGATTCAAATGCACACATTGATGTCATTTGTGTCATGCACATCTTTCCGCCATTTTGAATTTTCCGTAAAACCTACTTTTTCGAACTCCTCCTAGACCATTTGTCCGATTTGCATGTCCTTTGGTATGTAGCATCTAGAGACACCCCTGACAAAAAGTTATCAAAAGCTTTTTGATAGACCAATGCGTTCTCATATAAATTGACAACATATATGGCAGCGAGCACGCCAAAACGGACGTGAGGCTGTATCTTCACAAAACTTTATTGTATTGACACGAAACTTGGTATATGTCATTACAGTCATGACCCGAGGGTGCCTGCAACGTTTCGTCACAGCGCCACCTAGTGGTCACGAGATTCGAAAAATGCCTATTTTCGCTTATAACTACTTCAAACTTGAGTCTAAAATCATGAAGGTGGTCTTGTTAGATTCCTTGAGGCATGCCGAGTCAAACGATACCAAACGGTTTTCAGTCGGCCATTTTGGGTGTCGGCCATTTTGAATTTTCTCATTAAGTTCAGTATTTCACAAACAGAATGGCGTATCGCTACGAAATTTGGCATGGTTCATCAGTGACATGTTCTGAACGCACCTATAAATCTTTAGGACGGCGCCACCTAGTGGTCAGGATATGTAAATAAATTGTTTAAAATCTTTATTTCATTTGATTAAATTGCCACTATGACATAAGATTTCACTCTACTGATTCCTTGGCTCATGCTGAGTCCGACTGTACCAAATATGTCTGAGTCAAACCTACTTCCTGTCGGCCATTTTGAATTATATTGAAGACCTACTTTTTCGAACTCCTCCTAGAGCGCTTCTTTAGATGATGCCTAATAAAATTCAAGCCAATCAGAGACACTCTAGACAAAAAGTTGTAAGATTAAAAATATAGGAATTGAATACTTGGTTACAACTTGTCAAAACCTCCTGTGTTGATAGTGATCAAAGACTTTACAGTGGGGGTTAAAGATGGTCTTCTGATTGGTCAGTTTGAATGTATTATGTTGGGTTTGGTCAAGTACAGTGGGGGTTAAAGGTGATCTTCTGATTGGTCAATTTGAATGTATCAAGTTAGGCTTAGTCACATGGTCAAGAGATAGTGGATAAAGGTCAAGGTTTTTATGAGCTCTGGGCCTTTGCATTTTAGCTTTGCCTTTGCATTGGCCTTTTCCCCTTTCCTTTCTTTCTTCACCTAAGTTCTGGGGTTCGGGCCATTAGGCCTAGATTTCAGTTCTCAAGTGTGAATCTCTTTCTTCTAAACTTTCTTTCTCTGTTCTCTATCTTATCAGGTAATATCTCACATACATTGGAAACAGTCAATTGTTTGTATTATTTACCATTTCATGCATTTACAGTGTAACCATTTCAACTGTAATTTTAAGTCAGTACTGTAATTAAACCTTTTCATTTACAAATCTGTTGTTTAGTTTTGATTTAGTGTTAATACTTAAACGCTCCATATTTCAATACAATATATTCGTACTCTAGCAACGCTCTTAGACATATTGTGTCCGAAACCGGGGAACGATTGCAGTTTTGTTCTCCATCCGAAACCTGAGATCCCTTACAGTTTGGTGGCCCGTACAGGGATCCCTTGCGGTGAGTTTTCTGAGTTTTACTCTGATTGATCAACTGAATGAGGACTTTATCACAGTTAATCCTGTGAATGGATTAAAGGCCTTCTGACCACACAGTGGGTAAGTCTGTTTTCATTGTTTCATGGCATGGTTAGTGAAATCTCCATTTGCTTGAATTGTGTGAAACAGAAATAAGAAGGACCTTAAATATCCTATTTGTTGTACAGTTAGAGATTATTTCAGATTATCTCCTCGGGGATGGAAGGGAATAACTCCAGTAATGATATGTTGTTTGATTTATGGAGCGAGAAAGTTGAACCTACACTTTCTAAATTATATAGAAAGGGTCTGGATTACTACGCTACCACTTATGATATTCTCACATGGTGGCGCATGGTTGGTAGTGAACAAAGAAAATCCAAACATGCTGAAATCATTGAGGCTTTGAATTACATGAAGTGCTTGGAGCTACATAAAATGGATGGACAGGTTAAGTCTATCCTGAATTCTAAGTGTGTTGAATTGAATACCAAAAAAGCTGAATTACAAAAGTCAGAGGCAAAGATCCAAAATCTTCAAACTCAGATAGATCAACTATCATCTGAGCAGTTAGCCCTGGCCAAACAGTGTGAGAAGTATAAAGACATTATTGCAGATGTAAGGGCTAAACTAATTGTGCGAGACACTAAGTCTCCCCAAACGCTTAACAGCTATGGGACTAAAAATGATGCTACTTGTACTAAAGAGAATGTATTTTCCAGAACCCAGAAAAGTGTTCCTATCTCAGCAATTGGGGTGATGCATCAACATGCTGGAACAGAACCGCATGATGTGAATGAAGCATTAGAGAGTCACAGACCTCCTGAAACTCCAGTAGAACCAAGCTACAGACCCGGTGGTAAAATGAACAGGCTTTGTAATTCCTGTCATAAAATAGGCCATACAGAGGAGAAATGCTGGTCACTGGGCAGGGGCAGACCTCCACCTTATTATTTGAAATGTAGGAAATCACTTTCTAAGGGCAGATGTAAGCAATCTGGTTTTGCTGGTAAAACCATTACTGAGTTAACTGCATTGTTCATGCAAGGACTCCAGCTGTTAACCTCACTTGCTAGTGGTTTAGCAGCCAGTTAGCATGTGTTTAACATTCTCATTGCAATGATCCTGTTTGCATTTCCTGATTTGTAATTGTTCGTAATGCATTGTTGTTTCTATAGAACACAAATTGTAGTTGTTTGTTGTACTATATGTACACATAGGCTAATGAAGTTAATTTCTTGTAACACTTGACTGTTTCCACTGTAAGTGTTAGACAAAACATTTAAGTGAGAGGTTGTTGAAGCTACATGTATTCTAGACCAGTTGTCTTGTGTTAATGGAATAACTTTTGCTCTTGAAATTGTCTACCAGTTTCAAGTTGTATGTGTTTCTATGTTGAAAGATTTGTCTCCTAAGTGGTAAACTCTGCTATTCCTTGTATAGCTGCAGTAAGACCCTAAAGAGGAGCACAAAAATGCCATGTGGCTACATTGTGTTATATAATTGCATTAATGAAAATGTTTTACCTCACAACAGGATCCAGTAGCACTTTTACCATGCTTAACTAAAAACACAGGTGTGAGAAGATTTACAGAGCCAGATTACAATCTCATACTTATATCAAAATGGCTCCCTGTTTTCAACAACAGGACTAAATTTGCATCACAATCTTAACTTCCTCACCTTTGTTGCAGCATGGTATTCACACATAGCCTCAGTTAAATTCACACATAGCAAACACAATTAGCCTCAATTTAGTCATTATTTCAAACGGTCTGATTTTAAGCATCTGTTTTGGTTTCTTTTCAAAAAGTTTGATTAGTTTAATGTCTCAAATACTGAAATCTTGATGAAGAGTTATTTTCTATGTGTAATAATATCATTAATTTTGCTATTATGTTTTACATTTCATTTGCTCTTTATCCAAGACATTTAAAACTGTCATGTTCTTTGTTCTCATTTTGTTCATTTAATTTATAATGATTATACTGGAAAATTAAGATCTTTAAATATCATGTATTTGGTTACACCATATTGTTGTTGTTGCTTCTAATGACAAACTGGGTTGTTAAAAATAACATTTACTAAGTTAAAAAAGCATTGTAGTGACATGTTTCCAAAAACAATGTAAGAGCTTTTATTGTTTTTTCTTTTATTCTCACCTTGACCATGTTTTAATGTATTTGACAGGGATTTAAGGCTGAAGACCAATCTGACCATTTAAAACTTGAGTAACAAATGCCATATGCTTTGCTGTTTGTTGTGCCATTTGCTTAAATCACAGGATTCCTGCTGTTTCACATCTTGGGTGTTGCCTCAAAGAGAAGGACAAAAGAGAAACCCCCTTCAGGGCCTGTTCTTGTGAAAGTGTGAAGTATCGATGGACATCTGCATAACTATGAAAGGTGCAATTCCATTCGGTGAAGCCTTTCATGCAGGGCTGAAAGGAGAAGGACGTCTTCAAGTCTCATCAACCAGCAACCAGTTTGGACAATAAGTCTGAAGATGACCACTGCACACAACTGAAAGCATAATCTTATGAACTGTGTCATCATGGATCTTCTTACGTGTGGCCCATGTTGCCAAAGGGCGGATTGTAAGATTAAAAATATAGGAATTGAATACTTGGTTACAACTTGTCAAAACCTCCTGTGCTGATAGTGATCAAAGACTTTACAGTGGGGGTTAAAGATGGTCTTCTGATTGGTCAGTTTGAATGTATTATGTTGGGTTTGGTCAAGTACAGTGGGGGTTAAAGGTGATCTTCTGATTGGTCAATTTGAATGTATCAAGTTAGGCTTAGTCACATGGTCAAGAGATAGTGGATAAAGGTCAAGGTTTTTATGAGCTCTGGGCCTTTGCATTTTAGCTTTGCCTTTGCATTGGCCTTTTCCCCTTTCCTTTCTTTCTTCACCTAAGTTCTGGGGTTCGGGCCATTAGGCCTAGATTTCAGTTCTCAAGTGTGAATCTCTTTCTTCTAAACTTTCTTTCTCTGTTCTCTATCTTATCAGGTAATATCTCACATACATTGGAAACAGTCAATTGTTTGTATTATTTACCATTTCATGCATTTACAGTGTAACCATTTCAACTGTAATTTTAAGTCAGTACTGTAATTAAACCTTTTCATTTACAAATCTGTTGTTTAGTTTTGATTTAGTGTTAATACTTAAACGCTCCATATTTCAATACAATATATTCGTACTCTAGCAATGCTCTCAGACATATTGTGTCCGAAACCGGGGAACGATTGCAGTTTTGTTCTCCTTCCGAAACCTGAGATCCCTTACAAAGTTATCAAAAGCTTTTCGGTAGACCTATCCGTTGTCGTATCACGCATCAAAGAATGCGAGGGCGAGCACGCCAAAATGTGTTTGAGCCTGTATCTTCGCAAAACGTTTGCGTATTAATATGAGACTTGGTATATGTCATAACAGTGATGACCTGAGGGTGCATGCACCATTTCGTCACACTGCCCCCTACTGGTCACGAGATATAAAAAATGTCTATTTTTGCTTATAACTACTGCAAAATTGAATGTAAAATTATGAGACTGGTCTTGTTAGAGTTCGTGAGGCATGCCGAGTCAAACGATACCAAATGGTTTTTGGTCGGCCATTTTGTGTGTCGGCCATTTTGATTTTTTCTTTAAGTTCAAGTATTTCAGAAACGCAATTGCGTATTGTTATGAAACTTGGTATGGTTCATCAGCAACATGTTCTGGAAGGACTTGTAAACTTTCCGATGCCCCCTAGTGGTCAAGAGATTTGAAGCTATATCTCTTCATCTCTTTATCGTATTTACACCAAATTTGGTGGGTGTCATCACAATCAAGACCTGAGTCACAATTCATTTTTTGGTCAGTGCCCCCTAGTGGTCAAGTCATTTAAGGCTATATCTCTGCATCTCTTTATTGTATTTACACCAAATTTGGTGGGTGTCATCACAATCAAGACCTAAGTCACAATTTATTTTTTGGTCAGTGCCCCCTAGTGGTCAAGTCATTTAAGGCTATATCTCCATATTGCTTTATTGTATTTACACTAAATTTGTTATGTGTCATCACAGTCATGACCTGAGGCACCATCTATACTTTCAGCACAGTGCCACCTAGTGGTCTCAAGATACGAAAAAATTGCTTTTTTTCATAAAACTAATGCAAACTTAGATCTTAAATCATGACAGTCATCACGTATGAATCATTTTTTGCCATGTTTGGCTTGACCCCGGTATCGCTGCTTGCAGCTATATTTAGGGGTCAAGCCCCGAAGGGGCGTAGAACCCTATTGTTATTGTTAGTTTTCTTATTATTATTATTATTCATCTTCTTGTTCTTCCGCCATTGAAGTCAATGGCAGCCCATAGAACCGTACATAGGAAAGTTATGAAATTTGGCACACATGTAGAGGACAGTCTCAGAAGTTACTATAGCAACATTGGTGTGTCTGACTCAAACCCTCTAGCGCCACCAACAGTCCAAAAATCCACTTATGTTCATGCTCATAACTTCTGACCCGTGAGTCCTAGAAACTAAATTCTTGTTTCCTCTGAATCCTTTGCTCATGATGATTCAATTGCACACATTGATGTCATTTCTGTCATGCACATCGTTCCGCCATTTTGAATTTATCGTAAAACCTACTTTTTCGAACTCCTCCTAGACCGTCCGTCCGATTTGCATGTCCTTTGGTATGTAGCATCTAGAGACACCCAAGACAAAAAGTTATCAAAAGCTTTTTGATAGACCAATGCGTTCTCGTATAAATTGACAATATATATGGCGGCGAGCACGCCAAAACGGACGTGAGGCCGTATCTTCGCAAAACTTTATTGTATCGACACGAAACTTGGTATATGTCATTACAGTCATGACCTGAGGGTGCCTGCAACGTTTCGTCACAGCGCCACCTAGTGGTCACGAAATTCAAAAAATGCTTATTTTTGCTTATAACTACTTCAAACTTGAGTCTAAAATCATGAAGGTGGTCTTGTTAGATTCCTTGAGGCATGCCGAGTCAAACGATACCAAACGGTTTTCGGTCGGCCATTTTGGGTGTCGGCCATTTTGAATTTTCTCATTAAGTTCAGTATTTCACAAACAGAATGGCGTATCGCTACAAAATTTGGCATGGTTCATCAGTTACATGTTCTGAGCGCACCTATAAATCTTTAGGACAGCGCCACCTAGTGGTCAGGATATGTAAATAAATTGTTTTAAATCTTTATATCATTTGATTAAATTGCCACTATGACATAAGACTTCACTCTATTGATTTCTTGGCTGATGCTGAGTCCGACTGTACCAAATATGTCTGAGTCAAACCTACTTCCTGTCAGCCATTTTGAATTGAATTGAACACCTACTTTTTCGAACTCCTCCTAGAGCGCTCGTGTGATTGGCTTGATTTTTGGTATGCATCATCTAGAGACACTCCAGACAAAAAGTTATCAAAAGCTTTTCGGTAGACCTATCCGTTGTCGTATAACGCATCAAAGAATGCGAGGGCGAGCACGCCAAAATGTGTTTGAGCCTGTATCTTCGCAAAACGTTTGCGTATTAATATGAGACTTGGTATATGTCATAACAGTGATGACCTGAGGGTGCATGCAACATTTCGTCACACTGCCCCCTACTGGTCACGAGATATAAAAAATGTCTATTTTTGCTTATAACTACTGCAAACTTGAATGTAAAATTATGAGAGTGGTCTTGTTAGATTTCTTGAGGCATACCGAGTCAAACGATACCAAATGGTTTTTGGTCGGCCATTTTGTGTGTCGGCCATTTTGAATTTTTTCTTTAAGTTCAGGTATTTCAGAAACGCAATTGGGTATTGTTATGAAACTTGGTATGGTTCATCAGCAACATGTTTTGGGAGGACTTGTAAACTTTTTGGCGCCCCCTAGTGGTCAAGAGATTTGAAGCTATATCTCTGCATGTCTTTATCGTATTTACACCAAATTTGGTGGGTGTCATCACAACCAAGACCTGAGTCACAATTTATTGTTTGGTCAGTGCCTCCTAGTGGTCAAGTCATTTAAGGCTATATCTCCATATCGGTTTATCGTATTTACACTAAATTTGGTATGTGTCATCACAGTCATGACCTGAGGCACCATCTATTGTTTCGGCACAGCGCCACCTAGTGGTCTCAAGATACGAAAAAAGTGCTATTTTTTTCATAAAACTAATGCAAACTTAGATCTTAAATCATGACAGTCATCACGTATGAATCATTTTTTGCCATGTTTGGCTTGACCCCGGTATCGCTGCTTGCAGCTATATTTATTATTAGTTATTCTTCTTCCGCCATTGCGGTCTATGGCAGCCCATAGAACCGTACGTAGGAAAGTTATGAAGTTTGGCACACTGATAAAGGACACGCCAGTGTGTCCCCACAGCAAATTTGGAGTCTCTATGTCTAACCCGCTAGCGCCACCAACAGTCCAAAGTTGCACTTATGTTTTTGCTTATAACTTCTGGTCCGTATGTCCTAGAAACACAATTCTCATTTCCTCTGATTCCTTGGCTCAAGACGATTCGAAAGGACCCTATGACATAATTTTCCGTCATGAAAATTTTTCCACTATTTTGAATTATTCGTAAAACCTACTTTTTCGAACTCGTCCTAGAGCTTTTGTCCGATTGCCACGAAAATCGGCACGTAGCATCTAGAGACACTCATGGCAAAAAGTTATCAAAAGAATTTCAATACACCAATCCGTTGTCGTATACCGCCTTAACAAATTTTACATAGAGTGCAAAAAAACTGATTTTAGGCTGTATCTTCGTCAAACTTAGGCCTATTGACATGACACTTGGTACTTGTGATGCCAGTCAGGAACTGAGGGTGCATGCACAGTTTCGTCGCAGCGCCACCTAGTGGTCAGATTAATGTATTACACGCCTATAACTTTGGCTGCGGTCAATGTATTGTCACGGGACTTGTTTCCTTGGAGTTTTGAATAGTTGCCGAGTCCAACGATACCAAACATGCCAGATTTCGCCTTACGGTTAACCATTTGCGGCAAAAAGGAACTTAAAAAACACGCGTGAATACCTCCGCGGGCGTTTTTCCGATCGACTCGAAAACACCATAGGAAGAAACTAACCTTACCTTCTGAACAAAAAGTTCTATTGGCATTATATTAAAATTTTCATCAGAAATGGCCGAAAATTGCAAAAAACGAAAAATTACCTTCAAATTTTGTGTTTTTTACACATAAATGGTTGTAACTTCGTAACAAAAAGAGATTTTTTCACCAGATTTGATACGCTGATGCATGAGCACATTCTGAGTCTACACAAAAAAATTGTATGCTTTCACCACTAGATGGCCTTATAATTGAACAAAACCTTTGATATCAAGCCAGCTCTATGGTCATACAACTGTTTCTTCACTAAACTAAAGTGTATAGTCATAAAACTAGCTAGATGTAACACAATCATGACCTAATGTTGCATGCACAATTTTGTCATTGCGCCACCTACTGGTTTTGAGGTAGAATGTGTTTTTTTGCCTAAAACTACTACAACAACACATCTAAAACCATAAGTCATCATGGATTATTTCTTTCATGGCTTTGACTATAATCACTGGTGGTTGCCAATTCACTCCCTAGCAACCATTGAGAATACCTTATCAACCGTTTTTGCAAAAGCTATATCTCTACATCAGAACATCGTAGAGACACGGGGGTGGTCTCTTTTGACTCATTAAACTTGTTGTAACATGATGTGACCCATGTTTTCCCACTACAAACACCACTCACATGTCCTTCAGTGCTCTAATGTTCCATGATTGTCAATAACAGAAGGACGATTGCAGTAGACAAGAACATAGACTACTTTTGTTGATAACTTTTTTGTTTTTTCATCTAAAATTAATAGGTTTATCTAGGTTCTTCAATCTGCTTATCCAATCTCAATTTTACATCCTTTTGTGCCCTTTTCGGCTTGACCCCGGCATTGCTGCTTGCAGCTATATTTATTAGTTATTCTTCTTCCGCCATTGCGGTCTATGGCAGCCCATAGAACCGTACGTAGGAAAGTTATGAAATTTTGCACACTGATAAAGGACAGTACAATGTGTCCCCACAGCAAATTTGGAGTCTCTATGTCTAACCCGCTAGCGCCACCAACAGTCCAAAGTTGCACTTATGTTTTTGCTTATAACTTCTGACCCGTAAGTCCTAGAATCGAAATTCTTGTTTCCTCTGATTCCTTGGCTCAAGACGATTTGACTGGGCCCTATGACGTCATTTTCCGTCATGAAAAAATTTCCGCCATTTTGAATTATTCGTGAAACCTACTTTTGCGAACTCGTCGTAGAGCTTTTGCCCGATTGCCACGAAAATTGGTATGTATCATCTTGAGACAGTCATGGCAAAAAGTTATCAAAAGAATTTCGATACAGCAATCCGTTGTCGTATACCACCTTAACGAAGTTTACGTAGAGCGCAAAAAAACAGATTTTAGGCTGTATCTTCGTTAAACTTAGGACTATTGACACGATACTTGGTGCTTGTGATGCCAGTCAGGAACTGAGGGTGCATGCACAGTTTCGTTGCAGCGCCACCTAGTGGCCAGACGAATGTTTTATATGCCTATAACTTTGGCTGTGAGCAACTTTTTTTCACGGGACTTATTTTCTTGGAGTTATGAATAGTTGCCGAGTCCAACGATACCAAACATGCCAGAATTCGCCTTACGGTTAACCCTGTGCAGCAAAATAGGGCTTAAAAAACACGCGTGAATATCTCCGCGAGCGTTTTTCCGATCGACTCGAAAACACCATAGGAAGAAACTAACCTTACCTTCTAAACAAAAAGTTCTATTGGCGTTATATTAAAATTTTCATCAGAAATGGCCGAAAATTGCAAAAAACGAAAAATTACCTTTAAATTTTGTGTTTTTTATACATAAATGGTTGTAACTTTGTGATGAAAAGAGATTTTTTCACCAGATTTGATACGCTGATGTATGAGCACAGTCTGAGGCCACACAAAAATAATTGTATGCTTTCACCACTAGATGGCCTTAAAATTGAACAAAACCTTTGACAACAAGCCAGCCTTATGGTCATACAACTGTTTCTTAACTAAACTAAAGTGTATAGTCATTAAACTAGCTAGATGTAACACAATCATGACCTAATGTTGCATGCACAATTTTGTCATTGCGCCACCTACTGGTTTTTAGATAGAATATGGTATTTTTGCCTAAAACTACTGCAACAACACATCTAAAACCATGAGTCATCATGGATTATTCCTTTCATAGCTTTGACTATAATCACTGGTGGTTGCCAATTCACTCCCCTTCAACCATTGAGAATACCTTATCAACCGTTTTTGCAAAAACTATATCTCTGCATCAGAACATCGTAGAGACACGGGGATAGTCTCTTTTGTAGGGGTGTCACGATTCTCCAAATCCTCGATTCGATTACATTTTTGATTCTAAGGACACGATTCGATCCGATTCTCGATTTTTACATATTTTTTATATGGCATATAATTTAGACAAAAATTATATGCCATTATTTATTATTATTATTATTATAATACTTTAACATTAACATGCACATTGCACAACTCGCATGGGGGTTTGTGGGCTTCACTTAACGCGAGAGCTTGTAGAGAGAGGATTGCTTCTTGCACACACAGATCGGGCGGATGACGTGACAATTTTTTTTTTTTTATTAAATTCGGTCGACTGCTTGTTATTAGCTGTGTCCTTCTAAGCATGCGACCTCTCTGCCTTTCATAGTGGCAGCCACAGAAGTTCAAGAAGAGAACTGAAATGAGACGGTCTAGCCTTCTGAGGACCCACAATTTGCGTCACCTGCTGCACACGCCCCCAGTAGCGCCCACCGCGCCTGTCAGCAGAAAACAGCGGAGACATTTCTGACTTATTAAAATAAATATGTAATCAGAAAAATATTAATTTATTTTAGAACATATGACACATTGATGTAGATTAATCTATTTAACAGCATATCAAATAATCAACCTAGAAATATACGCAACATAAACAGAATAATATTAACACAAAACATAACTTATAATACTAAAACAGTGACAAGAAAAAGTTTTCTAATAAATACACACTTTTATTTAATAAAGCTTTTAATTGTTTGGGATATCCTCGGCTGTTAAGGATCCATTCGTTGAGGATGCATTTTGACACAGCTCTTATCAACGCCAGCGAAGGAGGAACGTGGCAAACTCAAAAAATGAGAATTAAAAACAAAGGAAATAGAATGTCAGAAAAGGGTTGCCTGGAATAAGTTTTACAAAGTGGTAAATCAGGATGACACCAGTGCAGGCTATGTAATTTGTGCGTTTAATTTAGGCTATTTATTTATTTGTTTTTGTCCCATGTGCACCGATCGGAGACGGAGTTCACTGCTGATATTCTAGAGCTTTCTAGTCTCGCGGCTGTCATCAGCAGCGTCTTGCATCGCCCAGTCAGCGGATGGCGGGCGGGTGCTGTTTTGAAAACTGGTCAGAAACGGTGCGGATGGATGGTGGACGGATGATGAGTTTTGTTATGCGGCTGCGGATGAAATAATAGTCCATCCGCGCATCTCTAACATGGACTTAATCCACATGGACTTAATGCGCGTGTCTTGGACTCATAGCATCTGAAATAAATCCAGCATCATAAGCAGCTGCGCTTCTCTCTGTCTCACGTGTGCATGCGCTCTCGCATCTGTCCGAAGTCTGAACATAAACTAAAGTAGTAATCCTTATGTATTTGTTCAGTTTTATGCGTTTCATGCAAGCTGAGGCAAACTATCCTTTTGTTTAAAATATAACCCGCTGCATCTTTGCGCCTCCCTCACTATCGCGCACGTGCAGAGAGCTGCGCTCTGTCCAAAGTCAGATCACGTAATCCTGTTTATGATATGCATTTCAAGGAGTTGTAGCAATAACTTACATCCCTCGTGTTTAAAATATGATCGCTTTCTGCTGGACAGATGTTTTTAAAGGCATCTCTGAGAGTTTTTTTTTCCTCGCTTGCCAAGCCGACCAGACGTGAAATGGGGGCGTGGCAGCATCGACGATCCCATTTTTTATTTTGAAGTTCGGAGCTGTGACTTAATTTCGATCGATTTCGATTTAAAATCGAAATCGTGACACCCTTACTCTTTTGACTAGTTAAACTTGTTGTAACATGATGTGACCCATGTTTTGCCACTGCAAACACCACTCACATGTCTTTCAGTGCTCTAATGTTCCATGATTGTCAATAACAGAAGGACGATTGCAGTAGACAAGAACTTAGATTATTTTTGTTGATAACTTTTTTGTTTTTTCATCTAAAATTATTAGGTTTACCTAGAATCTTCAATCTGCTTATCCAATCTCAATTTTACATCCTTTTGTGCCCTTTTCGGCTTGACCCCGGCATTGCTGCTTGCAGCTATATTTAGGGGTCAAGCCCCGAAGGGGCGTAGAACCCTATTGTTATTGTTAGTTTTCTTATTATTATTATTATTATTATTCTTCCTCTTCCGCCATTGAAGTCAATGACAGCCCATAGAACCGTACATAGGAAAGTTATGAAATTTGGCACACATGTAGAGGACAGTCTCAGAAGTTACTATAGCAACATTGGTGTGTCTGACTCAAACCCTCTAGCGCCACCAACAGTCCAAAAATCCACTAATGTTCATGCTCACAACTTCTGACCCGTGAGACCTAGAAACTAAATTCTTGTTTCCTCTGAATCCTTGGCTCATGATGATTCAATTGCACACATTGATGTCATTTGTGTCATGCACATCTTTCCGCCATTTTGAATTTTTCGTAAAACATAGTTTTTCGAACTCCTCCTAGACCGTTTGTCCGATTTGCATGTCCTTTGGTATGTAGCATCTAGAGACACCCAAGACAAAAAGTTATCAAAAGGTTTTTGATAGACCAATGCGTTCTCATATAAACTGACAACATATATGGCGGCGAGCACGCCAAAACGGACGTGAGGCCGTATCTTCGCAAAACTTTTGTGTATCGACACGAAACTTGGTATATGTCATAACAGTCATGACCTGAGGGTGCCTGCAACGTTTCGTCACAGCGCCACCTAGTGGTCACGAGATTCGAAAAATGCCTATTTTCGCTTATAACTACTTCAAACTTGAGTCTAAAATCATGAAGGAGGTCTTGTTAGATTCCTTGAGGCATGGCGAGTCAAACGATACCAAACCGTTTTCGGTCGGCCATTTTGGGTGTCGGCCATTTTGAATTTTCTCATTAAGTTCAGTATTTCACAAACCAAATGGCGTATCGCTACTAAATTTGGCATGGTTCATCGGTGACATGTTCTGAGCGCACCTATAAATCTTTAGGACGGCGCCACCTAGTGGTCAGGATATGTAAATAAATTGTTTAAAATCTTTATATCATTTGATTAAATTGCCACTATGACATAAGACTTCACTCAATTGATTCCTTGGCTCATGCTGAGTCCGACGGTATCAAATATGTCTGAGTCAAACCTACTTCCTGTCGGCCATTTTGAATTATATTGAACACCTACTTTTTCGAACTCCTCCTAGAGCGCTCGTGTGATTGGCTTGATTTTTGGTATGCATCATCTAGAGACACTCTAGACAAAAAGTTATCAAAAGATTTTCGGTAGACCTATCCGTTGTCGTATAACGCATCAAAGAATGCGAGGGCGAGCACGCCAAAATGTGTTTGAGCCTGTATCTTCGCAAAACTTTTGCGTATTAATATGAGACTTGGTATATGTCATAACAGTGATGACCTGAGGGTGCATGCACCATTTCGTCACACTGCCCCCTACTGGTCACGAGATATAAAAAATGTCTATTTTTGCTTATAACTACTGCAAATTTGAATGTAAAATTATGAGACTGGTCTTGTTAGATTTCGTGAGGCATGGCGAGTCAAACGATACCAAATGGTTTTTGGTCGGCCATTTTGTGTGTCGGCCATTTTGAATTTTTCTTTAAGTTCAAGTATTTCAGAAACGCAACTGTGTATTGTTATGAAACTTGGTATGGTTCATTACCTACATGTTCTGGGAGGACTTGTAAACTTTTCGGTGCCCCCTAGTGGTCAAGAGATTTGAAGCTATATCTCTGCATCTCTTTATCGTATTTACACCAAATTTGGTGGGTGTCATCACAATCAAGACCTGAGTCACAATTTATTTTTTGGTCAGTGCCCCCTAGTGGTCAAGTCATTTAAGGCTATATCTTTGCATCTCTTTATTGTATTTACACCAAATTTGGTGGGTGTCATCACAATCAAGACCTGAGTCACAATTTATTGTTTGGTTAGTGCCCCCTAGTGGTCAAGTCATTTAAGGCTATATCTCTGCATCTCTTTATTGTATTTACACCAAATTTGGTGGGTGTCATCACAATCAAGACCTGAGTCACAATTTATTGTTTGGTTAGTGCCCCCTAGTGGTCAAGTCATTTAAGGCTATATCTCTGTATTGCTTTATCGTATTTACACTAAATTTGGTATGTGTCATCACAGTCATGACCTGAGGCACCATCTATTGTTTCTGCACCGCGCCACCTAGTGGTCTCAAGATACAAGAAAATTACTATTTTTTTCATAAAACTAATGCAAACTTAGATCTTAAATCATGACAGTCATCATGTATGATTCATTTTTTGCCATGTTTGGCTTGACCCCGGTATCGCTGCTTGCAGCTATATTTATTATTATTTTTCTTCCTCATTCTTCCGCCGAAAGTCAATGGCAGCCCATAGAACCGTACATAGGAAAGTTATGAAATTTGGCACACATGTAGAGGACAGTCTCAGAAGTTACTATAGCAACTTTGGTGTGTCTGACTCAAACCCTCTAGCGCCCCCAACAGTCCAAAAATCCACTTATGTTCATGCTCATAACTTCTGACCCATGAGTCCTAGAAACTAAATTCTTGTTTCCTCTGAATCCTTGGCTCATGATGATTCAAATGCACACATTGATGTCATTTGTGTCATGCACATCTTTCCGCCATTTTGAATTTTCCGTAAAACCTACTTTTTCGAACTCCTCCTAGAGCGTTTGTCCGATTTGCATGTCCTTTGGTATCTAGCATCTAGAGACACCCCTGACAAAAAGTTATCAAAAGCTTTTTGATAGACCAATGCGTTCTCGTATACCGTGACAACATATACGGCGGCGAGCACGCCAAAACGGACGTTAGGCCGTATCTTCGCAAAACTTTATTGTATCGACACGAAACTTGGTATATGTCATTACAGTCATGACCTGAGGGTGCCTGCAACGTTTCGTCACAGCGCCACCTAGTGGTCACGAGATTCGAAAAATGCCTATTTTCACTTATAACTACTTCAAACTTGAGTCTAAAATCATGAAGGTGGTCTTGTTAGATTCCTTGAGGCATGCCGAGTCAAACGATAACAAACGGTTTTCGGTCGGCCATTTTGGGTGTCGGCCATTTTGAATTTTCTCATTAAGTTCAGTATTTCACAAACAGAATGACGTATCGCTACGAAATTTGGCATGGTTCATCAGTGACATGTTCTGAGCGCACCTATAAATCTTTAGGACAGCGCCACCTAGTGGTCAGGATATATAAATAAATTGTTTAAAATCTTTATAGCATTTGATTCATTTGCCACACTGAAATAAGACTTCACTCTATTGATTCCTTGGCTCGTGCTGAGTCCGACTGTACCAAATATGTCTGAGTCAAACCTACTTCCTGTCGGCCATTTTGAATTATATTGAACACCTACTTTTTCGAACTCCTCTTAGAGCGCTCGTTTGATTGGCTTGATTTTTGGTAGGCATCATCTAGAGACACTCCAGACAAAAAGTTATCAAAAGCTTTTCGGTAGACCTATCCGTTGTCGTATAACGCATCAAAGAATGCGAGGGCGAGCACGCCAAAATGTGTTTGAGCCTGTATCTTCGCAAAACTTTCGCGTATTAATATGAGACTTGGTATATGTCATAACAGTGATGACCTGAGGGTGCATGCACCATTTCGTCACACTGCCCCCTACTGGTCACGAGATATAAAAAATGTCTATTTTTGCTTATAACTACTGCAAATTTGAATGTAAAATTATGAGACTGGTCTTGTTAGATTTCGTGAGGCATGCCGAGTCAAACGATACCAAATGGTTTTTGGTTGGCCATTTTGTGTGTCGGCCATTTTGAATTTTTCTTTAAGTTCAAGTATTTCAGAAACGCAATTGCGTATTGTTATGAAACTTGGTATGGTTCATCAGCAACATGTTCTGGGAGGACTTGTAAACTTTCCGGTGCCCCCTAGTGGTCAAGAGATTTGAAGCTATATCTCTGCATCTCTTTATCGTATTTACACCAAATTTGGTGGGTGTCATCACAATCAAGACCTGAGTCACAATTTATTTTTTGGTCAGTGCCCCCTAGTGGTCAAGTCATTTAAGGCTATATCTCTGCATCTCTTTATTGTATTTACACCAAATTTGGTGGGTGTCATCACAATCAAGACCTGAGTCACAATTTATTTTTTGGTCAGTGCCCCCTAGTGGTCAAGTCATTTAAGGCTATATCTCTGCATCTCTTTATTGTATTTACACCAAATTTGGTGGGTGTCATCACAATCAAGACCTGAGTCACAATTTATTGTTTGGTCAGTGCCCCCTAGTGGTCAAGCCATTTAAGGCTATATCTCCGTATCGCTTTATTGTATTTACACTAAATTTGGTATGTGTCATCACAGTCATGGCCTGAGGCACCATCTATTGTTTCGGCACAGTGCCACCTAGTGGTCTCAAGTTACAAAAATAGCTATTTTTTTCGTAAAACTAATGCAAACTTAGATCTTAAATCATGACAGTCATCACGTATGATTCATTATTTGCCATGTTTGGCTTGACCCCGGTATCGCTGCTTGCAGCTATATTGGCAATTGTTTCTGTTAGTAAATTTTTCTTCTTCCGCCATTGCGGTCTATGGCAGCCCATAGAACCGTACGTAGGAAAGTTATGAAATTTGGCACACTGATAGAGGACAGTCCAGTGTGTCACCACAGCAAATTTGGAGTCTCTATGTCTAACCCGCTAGCGCCACCAACAGTCTAAAGTTGCACTTATGTTTTAGCTTATAACTTCTGATCCGTAAGCCCTAGAAACAAAATTCTTGCTTCCTCTGATTCCTTGGCTCAAGACGATTCCAATGGACCATATGACGTTATTTTCTGTCATGAAAATTTTTCCGCCATTTTGAATTATTCGTAAAACCTACTTTTTCGAACTCATCCTAGAGCTTTTGTCCGATTGCCACGAAAATTGGTATGTATCATCTTGAGACACTCATGGCAAAAAGTTATCAAAAGAATTTCGATACAGCAATCCGTTGTCGTATACCGCCTTAACGAATTTTAAGTAGAGCGCAAAATAATAGATTTTATGCTGTATCTTCGCCAAACTTAGGCATATTGACACGAAACTTGGTACTTGAGATGGCAGTCTGGAACTGAGCGTGCATGCATAGTTTCGTTGCAGCGCCAACTAGTGGCCAGTCGAATGTTTTATACGCCTTTAACTTTGGCTTCGATTGACGTATTTTCATTGGACTTGTTTCTTTGGAGTTCTGAATAGTTGCCGAGTCCAACGATACCAAACATGCCAGAATTCGCCTTACCGTTAACCCTGCGCAGCAAAACAACACTTATAAAACACACGTGAATATCTCCGCGAACGTTTTTCCGATCGACTCGAAAACACCATAGGAAGAAACTAACCTTACCTTCTGAACAAAAAGTTCTATTGGCGTTATATTAAAATTTTCATCAGAATTGGCCGAAAAATGCAAAAAACGAAAAATTACCTTTAAATTTTGTGTTTTTTACACATAAATGGTTGTAACTTCGTAACGAAAATATATTTTTTCACCAGATTTGATACGCTGATGCATGAGCACATTCTGAGGCTACACAAAAAAAATGTATGCTTTCACCACTAGATGGCCTTATAATTGAACAAAACCTTTGATAACAAGCCAGCCCTATGGTCATACAACTGTTTCTTAACTAAACTAAAGTGTATAGTCATAAAACTAGCTAGATGTAACACAATCATGACCTGATGTTACATGCACAATTTTGTCATTGCGCCACCTACTGGTTTTGAGATAGAATATGGCATTTTTTGCCCAAAAACTACTGCAACAACACATCTAAAACCATAAGTCATCATGGATTATTCCTTTCATGGCTTTGACTATAATCACTTGTGGTTGCCAATTTACTCCCTAGCAACCAATGAGAATACCTTATCAACCGTTTTTTGCAAGAGCTATATCTCTGCATCAGAACATCGTAGAGACACGGGGGTGGTCTCTTTTGACTCAATAAACTTGCTGTAACATGATGTGACCCATGTTTTGCCACTGCAAACACCACTCACATGTCCTTCAGTGCTCTAATGTTACATGATTGTCAATAACAGAAGGACGATTGCAGTAGACAAGAACTTAGATTATGTTTGTGGATAACTTTTTTGTTTTTTCATCTAAAATTATTAGGTTTACTTAGGTTCTTCAATCTGCTTATCCAATCTCAATTTTACATCCTTTTGTGCCCTTTTCGGCTTGACCCCGGCATTGCTGCTTGCAGCTATATTTAGGGGTCAAGCCCCGAAGGGGCGTAGAACCCTATTGTATTTGTTAGTTTTCTTTTTATAATAATTAGGGGTCAAGCCCCGAAGGGGCGTAGAACCCTATTGTTATTGTTAGTTTTCTTATTATTATTATTTATCTTCCTCGTTCTTCCGCCGAAATTCAATGGCAGCCCATAGAACCGTACATAGGAAAGTTATGAAATTTGGCACACATGTAGAGGACAGTCTCAGAAGTTTCTATAGCAACATTGGTGTGTCTGACTCAAACCCTCTAGCGCCACCAACAGTCCAAAAATCCACTAATGTTCATGCTCACAACTTCTGACCCGTGAGACCTAGAAACTAAATTCTTGTTTCCACTGAATCTTTGGCTCATGATGATTCAATTGCACACATTGATGTCATTTGTGTCATGCACATCTTTTCTGCCATTTTGAATTTTTCGTAAAACCTACTTTTTCAAACTCCTCCTAGACCGTTTGTCCGATTTGCATGTCCTTTGGTATGTAGCATCTAGAGACACCCCAGACAAAAAGTTATCAAAAGCTTTTTGATAGACCAATGCGTTCTCATATAAATTGATAACATATATGGCGGCGAGCACGCCAAAACGGACGTGAGGCCGTATCTTCGCAAAACTTTTGTGTATCGACACGAAACTTGGTATATGTCATAACAGTCATGACCTGAGGGTGCCTGCAACGTTTCGTCACAGCGCCACCTAGTGGTCACGAGATTCGAAAAATGCCTATTTTCGCTTATAACTACTTCAAACTTGAGTCTAAAATCATGAAGGAGGTCTTGTTAGATTCCTTGAGGCATGCCAAGTCAAACGATACCAAACCGTTTTCGGTCGGCCATTTTGGGTGTCGGCCATTTTGAATTTTCTCATTAAGTTCAGTATTTCACAAACCGAATGGCGTATCGCTACGAAATTTGGCATGGTTCATCGGTGACATGTTCTGAGCGCACCTATAAATCTTTAGGACGGCGCCACCTAGTGGTCAGGATATGTAAATAAATTGTTTAAAATCTTTATATCATTTGATTAAATTGCCACTATGACATAAGACTTCACTCTATTGATTCCTTGGCTCATGCTGAGTCCGACGGTATCAAATATGTCTGAGTCAAACCTACTTCCTGTCGGCCATTTTGAATTATATTGAACACCTACTTTTTCGAACTCCTCCTAGAGCGCTCGTGTGATTGGCTTGATTTTTGGTATGCATCATCTAGAGACACTCTAGACAAAAAGTTATCAAAAGATTTTCGGTAGACCAATCCGTTGTCGTATAACGCATCAAAGAATGCGAGGGCGAGCACGCCAAAATGTGTTTGAGCCTGTATCTTCGCAAAACTTTTGCGTATTAATATGAGACTTGGTATATGTCATAACAGTGATGACCTGAGGGTGCATGCACCATTTCGTCACACTGCCCCCTACTGGTCACGAGATATAAAAAATGTCTATTTTTGCTTATAACTACTGCAAATTTGAATGTAAAATTATGAGACTGGTCTTGTTAGATTTCGTGAGGCATTGCGAGTCAAACGATACCAAATGGTTTTTGGTCGGCCATTTTGTGTGTTGGCCATTTTGAATTTTTCTTTAAGTTCAAGTATTTCAGAAACGCAACTGTGTATTGTTATGAAACTTGGTATGGTTCATTACCTACATGTTCTGGGAGGACTTGTAAACTTTTCGGTGCCCCCTAGTGGTCAAGAGATTTGAAGCTATATCTCTGCATCTCTTTATCGTATTTACACCAAATTTGGTGGGTGTCATCACAATCAAGACCTGAGTCACAATTTATTTTCTGGTCAGTGCCCCCTAGTGGTCAAGTCATTTAAGGCTATATCTCTGCATCTCTTTATTGTATTTACACCAAATTTGGTGGGTGTCATCACAATCAAGACCTGAGTCACAATTTATTGTTTGGTTAGTGCCCCCTAGTGGTCAAGTCATTTAAGGCTATATCTCTGCATCTCTTTATTGTATTTACACCAAATTTGGTGGGTGTCATCACAATCAAGACCTGAGTCACAATTTATTGTTTGGTTAGTGCCCCCTAGTGGTCAAGTCATTTAAGGCTATATCTCTGTATTGCTTTATCGTATTTACACTAAATTTGGTATGTGTCATCACAGTCATGACCTGAGGCACCATCTATTGTTTCTGCACCGCGCCACCTAGTGGTCTCAAGATACAAAAAATTGCTATTTTTTTCATAAAACTAATGCAAACTTAGATCTTAAATCATGACAGTCATCACGTATGAATCATTTTTTGCCATGTTTGGCTTGACCCCGGTATCGCTGCTTGCAGCTATATTTATTATTAGGGGTCAAGCCCCGAAGGGGCGTAGAACCCTATTGTATTTGTTAGTTTTCTTAATTTTATTATTATTATTATTAGTTATTCTTCTTCCGCCATTGCGGTCTATGGCAGCCCATAGAACCGTACGTAGGAAAGTTATGAAATTTGGCACACTGATAAACGACAGTCCAATGTGTCCCCACAGCAAATTTGGAGTCTCTATATCTAACCCACTAGCGCCACCAACAGTCCAAAATTGCACTTATGTTTTTGCCTATAACTTCTGACCCATACGTCCTAGAAATTAAATTCTTGTTTCCTCTGATTCCTTGGCTCAAGACGATTCGATTGGACCCTATGACGTCATTTTCCGTCATGAAAATTTTCCCGCCATTTTTAAATATTCATAAAACCTACTTTTGCGAACTCGTCCTAGAGCTTTTGCCGGATTGCCTTGAAAATCGGTATGCACCATCTAGAGACACTCAAGGCAAAAAGTTATTAAAAGAATTTTGATAAACCAATCCGTTGTCGTATAGCGCGTCAACAAATTTTACGTAGAGCTCAAAAAAACGGATTTGAGGCTGTATCTTCGCCAAACTTAAGCCTATTGACACGATACTTTGTATTTGTGATGCCAGTCAGGAACTAAGGGTGCATGCAGAGTTTCGTCACAGCGCCACCTAGTGGTCAGACTTATGTTTTACATGCCTATAACTTTGGCTCCGATTGACATATTTTCACAGGACTTGTTTCCTTTGAGTTCTAAATAGTTGCCGAGTCCAACGATACCAAACATACCCGAATTCGCCTTACGGTTAACCCTGCGCAGCAAAATAGCACTTAAGAAACACGCGTAAATATCTCCGCGAACGTTTTTCCGATCGACTCGAAAACACCATAGGAAGAAACTAACCTTACCTTCTGAACAAAAAGTTCTATTGGCGTTATATTAAAATTTTCATCAGAAATGGCCGAAAATTGCAAAAAACGAAAAATTACCTTCAAATTTTGTGTTTTTTACACATAAATGGTTGTAACTTTGTAACGAAAAGAGATTTTTTCACCAGATTTGATACGATGATGCATGAGCACATTCTGAGGCCACACAAAAAAAATTGTATGCTTGCACCACTAGATGGCCTTATAATTGAACAAAACCTTTGATAACAAGCCAGCCCTATGGTCATACAACTGTTTCTTAACTAAACTAAAGTGTATAGTCATAAAACTAGCTAGATGTAACACAATCATGACCTGATGTTGCATGCACAATTTTTTCATTGCGCCACCTACTGGTTTTGAGATGGAATATGGTATTTTTGCCTAAAACTACTGCAACAACACATCTAAAACCATGAGTCATCATGGATTATTCCTTTCATGGCTTTGACTATAATCACTGGTGGTTGCCAATTTACTCCCTAGCAACCATTGAGAATACCTTATCAACCGTTTTTGCAAAAGCTATATCTCTGCATCAGAACATCGTAGAGACATGGGGATGGTCTCTTTTGACTAATTAAACTTGTTGTAACATGATGTGACCACTGCAAACACCACTCACATGTCCTTCAGTGTTCTAATGTTCCATGATTGTCAATAACAGAAGGACGATTGCAGTAGACAAGAACTTAGATTAATTTTGTTGATAACTTTTTTGTTTTTTCATCTAAAATTATCAGGTTTACCTAGGTTCTTCAATCTGCTTATCCAATCTCAATTTTACATCCTTTTGTGCCCTTTTCGGCTTGACCCCGGCATTGCTGCTTGCAGCTATATTTATTATTAGTTATTCTTCTTCCGCCATTGCGGTCTATGGCAGCCCATAGAACCGTACGTAGGAAAGTTATGAAATTTGGCACACTGATAAAGGACAGTCCAATGTGTCCCCACAGCAAATTTGGAGTCTCTATGTCTAACCCACTAGCGCCACCAACAGTCCAAAGTTGCACTTATGTTTTTGCTTATAACTTCTGATCCGTAAGCCCTAGAAACAAAATTCTTACTTCCTCTGATTCCTTGGCTCAAGACGATTCGATTGGACCCTATGTCGTTATTTTCCGTCATAAAAATTGTTCCGCCATTTTGAATTATTCGTAAAACCTACTTTTTCGAACTCGTCCTAGGGCTTTTCTCCGATTGCCACGAAAATTGGTATGTATCATCTTGAGACACTCATGGCAAAAAGTTATCAAAAGAATTTCGATACAGCAATCCGTTGTCGTATACCGCCTTAACAAATTTTACGTAGAGCGCAAAAAAACTGATTTTAGGCTGTATCTTCGTCAAACTTAGGCCTATTGACACGACACTTGGTACTTCTGATGCCAGTCAGGAACCGAGGGTGCATGCACAGTTTCGTTGCAGCGCCACCTAGTGGCCAGAGAAATGTTTTATACACCTATAACTTTGGCTCCGATTGACGTATTTTCACAGGACTTGTTTCTTTGGAGTTCTGAATAGTTGCCGAGTCCAACGATACCAAACATGCCAGATTTCGCCTTACGGTTAACCCTGGGCAGCAAAATAGCGCTTAAAAAACACGCGTGAATATCTCCGCGAGCGTTATTCCGATCGTCTCGAAAACACCATAGGAAGAAACTAACCTTACCTTCTGAACAAAAAGTTCTATTGGTGTTATATTAAAATTTTCATCAGAAATTGCCGAAAATTGCAAAAAACGAAAAATTACATTCAAATTTTGTGTTTTTTACACATAAATGGTTGTAACTTCGTAACGAAAATATATTTTTTCACCAGATTTGCTACGCTGATGCATGAGCACATTCTGAGGCAACACAAAAAAAATTGTGTGCTTGCACCACTAGATGGCCTTATAATTGAACAAAACCTTTGATAACAAGCCAGCCTTATGGTCATACAACTGTTTCTTAACTAAACTAAAGTGTATTGTCATAAAACTAGCTAGATGTAACACAATCATGACCTGATGTTGCATGCACAATTTTTTCATTGCGCCACCTACTGGTTTTGAGATAGAATATAGTATTTTTGCCTAAAACTACTGCAACAACACATCTAAAACCATGAGTCATCATGGATTATTCCTTTCATGGCTTTGACTATAATCACTGGTGGTTGCCAAGTTACTCCCTAGCAACCATTGAGAATACCTTATCGACCGTTTTTGCAAAAGCTATATCTCAGCATCAAAACATCGTAGAGACACGGGGATGGTCTCTTTTGAGTTATTAAACTTGTTGTAACATGATGTGACCCATGTTTTGCCACTGCAAACACCACTCACATGTCCTTCAGTGCTCTAATGTTCCATGATTGTCAATAACAGAAGAACGATTGCAGTAGACAAGAACTTAAATTATTTTTGTTTATAACTTTTTTGTTTTTTTTATCTAAAATTATTAGGTTTATCTAGGTTCTTCAATCTGCTTATCCAATTCAACTTTACTTTCTTCTGTGCCCTTTTTGGCTTGACCCCGGCATTGCTGCTTGCAGCTATATTTAGGGGTCAAGCCCCGAAGGGGCGAAGACCCCTATTGTATTTGTTAGTTTTCTTTTTATAATAATTATTAGGGGTCAAGCCACGAAGTGGCGTAGACACCTATTGTATCTGTTAGTTTTCTTATTATTATTCTTCTTCCTTCTTCCGCCATTGAAGTCAATGGCAGCCCATAGAACCGTACGTAGGAAAGTTATGAAATTTGGCACACATGTAGAGGACAGTCTCAGAAGTTACTATAGCAACATTGGTGTGTCTAACTCAAACCCTCTAGCGCCACCAACAGTCCAAAAATCAACTTATGTTCGTGCTCATAATTTCTGACCCGTGAGTCCTAGAAACTAAATTCTTGTTTCCTCTGAATCCTTGGCTCATGATGATTCGAGTCCACTCTATGATGTCATTTGTGTCATGCAAATCTTTCCGCCATTTTGAATTTTCCGTAAAACCTACTTTTTCGAACTCCTCCTAGAGCGTTTGTCCGATTTGCATGTCCTTTGGTATGTAGCATCTAGAGACACCCCAGACCAAAAGTTATCAAAAGCTTTTTGATAGACCAATGCGTTCTCGTATGGAGTGACAACATATACGGCGGCGAGCACGCCAAAACGGACGTGAGGCCGTATCTTCGCAAAACTTTTATGTATCGACACGAAACTTGGTATATGTCATTACAGTCATGACCTGAGGGTGCCTGCAACGTTTCGTCACAGCGCCACCTAGTGGTCACGAGATTCGAAAAATGCCTATTTTCGCTTATAACTACTTCAAACTTGAGTCTAAAATCATGAAGGTGGTCTTGTTAGATTCCTTGAGGCATGCCGAGTCAAACGATACCAAACGGTTTTCGGTCGGCCATTTTGGGTGTCGGCCATTTTGAATTTTCTCATTAAGTTCAGTATTTCACAAACAGAATGGCGTATCGCTACGAAATTTGGCATGGTTCACCAGTGACATGTTCTGAGCGCACCTATACATCTTTAGGACAGTGCCACCTAGTGGTCAGGATATGTAAATAAATTGTTTAAAATCTTTATATCATTTGATTAAATTGTCACTATGACATAAGACTTCACTCTATTGATTCCTTGGCTCGTGCTGAGTCCTACTGTACCAAATATGTCTGAGGCAAACCTACTTCCTGTCGGCCATTTTGAATTATATTGAACACCTACTTTTTCGAACTCCTCCTAGATCGCTCGTGTGATTGGCTTGATTTTTGGTATGCATCATCTAGAGACACTCTAGACAAAAAGTTATCAAAAGCTTTTCGGTAGACCTATCCGTTGTCCTATAACGCATCAAAGAATGCGAGGGCGAGCACGCAAAAATGTGTTTGAGCCTTTATCTTCGCAAAACTTTTGCGTATTAATATGAGACTTGGTATATGTCATAACAGTGATGACCTGAGGGTGCATGCACCGTTTCGTCACACTGCCCCCTACTGGTCACGAGATATAAAATATGTCTGTTTTTGCTTATAACTACTGTAAACTTGAATGTAAAATTATGAGACTGGTCTTGTTAGATTTCGTGAGTCATGCCGAGTCAAACGATACCAAATGGTTTTTGGTCGGCCATTTTGTGTGTCGGCCATTTTTAATTTTTTCTTTAAGTTCAAGTATTTCAGAAACGCAATTGCGTATTGTTATGAAACTTGGTATAGTTCATCAGCAACATGTTCTGAGAGGGCTTGTAAACTTTTCGGCGCCCCCTAGTGGTCAAGACATTTGAAGCTATATCTCTGCATCTCTTTATCGCATTTACACCAAATTTGGTGGGTGTCATCACAATCATGACCTGAGTCACCATCTATTGTTTTGGTCAGTGCCCCCTAGTGGTCAAGTCATTTAAGGCTATATCTCCGTATCGCTTTATTGTATTTACACTAAATTTGGTACGTGTCATCACAGTCATGACCTGAGGCGCCATCTATTGTTTCGGCACAGCGCCACCTAGTGGTCTCAAGATACAAAAATTGCTATTTTTTTCATAAAACTAATGCAAACTTAGATCTTAAATCATGACAGTCATCACGTATGAATCATTTCTTGCCATGTTTGGCTTGACCCCGGTATCGCTGCTTGCAGCTATATTTATTAGGGGTCAAGCCCCGAAGGGGCGTAGAACCCTATTGTTATTGTTAGTTTTCTTATTATTATTATTAAGTTTCCTCTTCCGCCATTGAAGTCAATGGCAGCCCATAGAACCGTACGTAGGAAAGTTATGAAATTTGGCACACATGTAGAGGACAGTCTCAGAAGTTACTATAGCAACATTGGTGTGTCTGACTCAAACCCTCTAGCGCCACCAACAGTCCAAAAATCCACTTATGTTCATGCTCATAACTTCTGACCCGTGAGTCCTAGAAACTAAATTCTTGTTTCCTCTGAATCCTTGGCTCATGTTGATTCAATTGCACACATTGATGTCATTTGTGTCATGCACATCTTTCCGCCATTTTGAATTTTCCGTAAAACCTACTTTTTCGAACTCCTCCTAGAGCGTTTGTCCGATTTGCATGTCCTTTGGTATCTAGCATCTAGAGATACCCCAGAGAAAAAGTTATCAAAAGCTTTTTGATAGACCAATGCGTTCTCGTATACCGTGACAACATATACGGCGGCGTCCACGCCAAAACGGACGTGAGGCCATATCTTCGCAACACTTTGGTGTATCGACACGAAACTTGGTATATGTCATTACAGTCTTGACCTGAGGGTGCCTGCAACGTTTCGTCACAGCGCCACCTAGTGGTCACGAGATTCGAAAAATGCCTATTTTCGCTTATAACTACTTCAAACTTGAGTCTAAAATCATGAAGGTGGTCTTGTTAGATTCCTTGAGGCATGCCGAGTCAAACGATACCAAACGGTTTTCGGTCGGCCATTTTGGGTGTCGGCCATTTTGAATTTTCTTATTAAGTTCAGTATTTCACAAACAGAATGGCGTATCGCTACGAAATTTGGCATGGTTCATCAGTGACATGTTCTGAGCGCACCTATAAATCTTTAGGACGGCGCCACCTAGTGGTCAGGATATGTAAAGAAATTGTTTAAAATCTTTATATCATCTGATTAGATTGCCACACAGACATGAGACTTCACTCTATTGATTCCTTGGCTCGTGCTGAGTCCGACTGTACCAAATATGTCCGAGTCAAACCTACTTCCTGTCGGCCATTTTGAATTATATTGAACACCTACTTTTTCGAACTCCTCCCAGAGCGCTCGTGTGATTGGCTTGATTTTTGGTATGCATCATCTAGAGACACTCCAGACAAAAAGTTATCAAAAGCTTT
Source organism: Misgurnus anguillicaudatus (assembly GCF_027580225.2). NCBI lineage: Eukaryota > Metazoa > Chordata > Actinopteri > Cypriniformes > Cobitidae > Misgurnus > Misgurnus anguillicaudatus. The sequence goes on along the minus strand of NC_073344.2, from coordinate 42,298,320 downwards.
TTGGTAGACCTATCCGTTGTCGTATAACACATCAAAGAATGCGAGGGCGAACACGCCAAAATGTGTTTGAGCCTGTATCTTTGCAAAACTTTTGCGTATTGATATGAAACTTGGTATATGTCATAACAGTGATGACGTGAGGGTGCATGCACCGTTTCGTCACAGTGCCCCCTAGTGGTCACGAGATATAAATAATGTCTATTTTTGCTTATAACTACTGCAAACTTAAATGTAAAGTTATTAGAGTGGTCTTGTTAGATTTGGTGAGGCATGCCGAGTCAAACGATACCAAATGGTTTTTGGTCGGCCATTTTGTGTGTCGGCCATTTTCAATTTTTTCTTTAAGTTCAAGTATTTCAGAAACGCAATTGCTTATTGTTATGAAACTTGGTATGGTTCATCAGCAACATGTTCTGAGAGGGCTTGTAAACTTTTCGCCGCCCCCTAGTGGTCAAGAGATTTGAGGCTATATCTCTGCATCTCTTTATCGTATTTACACCAAATTTGGTGGGTGTCATCACAATCAAGACCTGAGTCACAATTTATTTTTTGGTCAGTGCCCCCTAGTGGTCAAGTCATTTAAGGCTATATCTCTGTATCGCTTTATCGTATTTACACTAAATTTGGTATGTGTCATCACAGTCATGAGCTGAGGCACCATCTATTGTTTCGACACAGCGCCACCTAGTGGTCTCAAGTTACAAAAAAATTGCTATTTTTTTCGTAAAACTAATGCAAACTTAGATCTTAAATCATGACAGTCATCAGGTATGAATCATTTTTTGCCATGTTTGGCTTGACCCCGGTATCGCTGCTTGCAGCTATATTTAGGGGTCAAGCCCCGAAGGGGCGTAGAACCCTATTGTTATTGTTAGTTTTCTTATTATTATTATTATTATTATTTTTCTTCCTCGTTCTTCCGCCGAAAGTCAATGGCAGCCCATAGAACCGTACATAGGAAAGTTATGAAATTTGGCACACATGTAGAGGACAGTCTCAGAAGTTACTATAGCAACTTTGGTGTGTCTGACTCAAACCCTCTAGCGCCACCAACAGTCCAAAAATCCACTTATGTTCATGCTCATAACTTCTGACCCATGAGTCCTAGAAACTAAATTCTTGTTTCCTCTGAATCCTTGGCTCATGATGATTCAAATGCACACATTGATGTCATTTGTGTCATGCACATCTTTCCGCCATTTTGAATTTTCCGTAAAACCTACTTTTTCGAACTCCTCCTAGAGCGTTTGTCCGATTTGCATGTCCTTTGGTATCTAGCATCTATAGACACCCCTGACAAAAAGTTATCAAAAGCTTTTTGATAGACCAATGCGTTCTCGTATACCGTGACAACATATAAGGCGGCGAGCACGCCAAAACGGACGTGAGGCCGTATCTTCGCAACACTTTGGTGTATCGACACGAAACTTGGTATATGTCATTACAGTCATGACCTGAGGGTGCCTGCAACGTTTCGTCACAGCGCCACCTAGTGGTCACGAGATTCGAAAAATGCCTATTTTCGCTTATAACTACTTCAAACTTGAGTCTAAAATCATGAAGGTGGTCTTGTTAGATTCCTTGAGGCATGCCAAGTCAAACGATACCAAACGGTTTTCGGTCGGTCATTTTGGGTGTCGGCCATTTTGAATTTTCTCATTAAGTTCAGTATTTCACAAACAGAATGGCGTATCGCTACGAAATTTGGCATGGTTCATCAGTGACATGTTCTGAGCGCACCTATAAATCTTTAGGACGGCGCCACCTAGTGGTCAGGATATGTAAATAAATTGTTTAAAATCTTTATTTCATTTGATTAAATTGCCACTATGACATAAGACTTCACTCTATTGATTCCTTGGCTCATGCTGAGTCCGACTGTACCAAGTATGTCTGAGTCAAACCTACTTCCTGTCGGCCATTTTGAATTATATTGAAGACCTACTTTTTCGAACTCCTCCTAGAGCGCTTGTTTGATTGGCTTGAATTTTGGTAGGCATCATCTAGAGACACTCTAGACAAAAAGTTATCAAAAGCTTTTCGGTAGACCTATCCGTTGTCGTATAACGCATGAAAGAATGTGAGGGCAAGCACGCCAAAATGTGTTTGAGCCTGTATCTTCGCAAAACTTTCGCGTATTGATATGAGACTTGGTATATGTCAAAACAGTGATGACCTGAGGGTGCATGCATCATTTCGTCACACTGCCCCCTACTGGTCTCGAGATATGAAAATCGACTATTTTTGCTTATAACTACTGCAAGCATGTGTGTAAAATTATGAAAGTGGTTTTGTTAGATTTCCTGAAGCATGTCGAGTCAAACGATACCAAATGGTTTTCGGTCGGCCATTTTGGGTGTCGGCCATTTTGATTTATTCCTTTAAGTCAAGTATTTCATTAACGCAACTGCGTATTGTTATGAAACTTGGTATGGTTCATCAGCAACATGTTCTGAGAGGACTTGTAAACTTTTTGGTGCCCCCTCGTGGTCAAAAAGATTTGAGGCTATATCTCTGCATCTCTTCATCGTATTAACACCAAATTTGGTGGGTGTTATTACAGTAATGTTCCGAGTCACCATCTATAGTTTTAGCCAGTGCCCCCTAGTGGTCAAGACATTTTAGGCTAAATCTCTGTATTGCTTTATTGTATTTACACCAAATTTGGTGGGTGTCATCAGTTCATGGCAGTCATCCATATGATTCATTTTTTGCCATATTCGGCTTGACCCCGGTATCGCTGCTTGCAGCTATATTTATTATTAGTTATTCTTCTTCCGCCATTGCGGTCTATGGCAGCCCATAGAACCGTACGTAGGAAAGTTATGAAGTTTGGCACACTGATAAAGGACACGCCAGTGTGTCCCCACAGCAAATTTGGAGTCTCTATGTCTAACCCGCTAGCGCCACCAACAGTCCAAAGTTGCACTTATGTTTTTGCTTATAACTTCTGGTCCGTATGTCCTAGAAACACAATTCTCATTTCCTCTGATTCCTTGGCTCAAGACGATTCGAAAGGACCCTATGACATAATTTTCCGTCATGAAAATTTTTCCACTATTTTGAATTATTCGTAAAACCTACTTTTTCGAACTCGTCCTAGAGCTTTTGTCCGATTGCCACGAAAATCGGCACGTAGCATCTAGAGACACTCATGGCAAAAAGTTATCAAAAGAATTTCAATACACCAATCCGTTGTCGTATACCGCCTTAACAAATTTTACATAGAGTGCAAAAAAACTGATTTTAGGCTGTATCTTCGTCAAACTTAGGCCTATTGACATGACACTTGGTACTTGTGATGCCAGTCAGGAACTGAGGGTGCATGCACAGTTTCGTCGCAGCGCCACCTAGTGGTCAGATTAATGTATTACACGCCTATAACTTTGGCTGCGGTCAATGTATTGTCACGGGACTTGTTTCCTTGGAGTTTTGAATAGTTGCCGAGTCCAACGATACCAAACATGCCAGATTTCGCCTTACGGTTAACCATTTGCGGCAAAAAGGAACTTAAAAAACACGCGTGAATACCTCCGCGGGCGTTTTTCCGATCGACTCGAAAACACCATAGGAAGAAACTAACCTTACCTTCTGAACAAAAAGTTCTATTGGCATTATATTAAAATTTTCATCAGAAATGGCCGAAAATTGCAAAAAACGAAAAATTACCTTCAAATTTTGTGTTTTTTACACATAAATGGTTGTAACTTCGTAACAAAAAGAGATTTTTTCACCAGATTTGATACGCTGATGCATGAGCACATTCTGAGTCTACACAAAAAAATTGTATGCTTTCACCACTAGATGGCCTTATAATTGAACAAAACCTTTGATATCAAGCCAGCTCTATGGTCATACAACTGTTTCTTCACTAAACTAAAGTGTATAGTCATAAAACTAGCTAGATGTAACACAATCATGACCTAATGTTGCATGCACAATTTTGTCATTGCGCCACCTACTGGTTTTGAGGTAGAATGTGTTTTTTTGCCTAAAACTACTACAACAACACATCTAAAACCATAAGTCATCATGGATTATTTCTTTCATGGCTTTGACTATAATCACTGGTGGTTGCCAATTCACTCCCTAGCAACCATTGAGAATACCTTATCAACCGTTTTTGCAAAAGCTATATCTCTACATCAGAACATCGTAGAGACACGGGGGTGGTCTCTTTTGACTCATTAAACTTGTTGTAACATGATGTGACCCATGTTTTCCCACTACAAACACCACTCACATGTCCTTCAGTGCTCTAATGTTCCATGATTGTCAATAACAGAAGGACGATTGCAGTAGACAAGAACATAGACTACTTTTGTTGATAACTTTTTTGTTTTTTCATCTAAAATTAATAGGTTTATCTAGGTTCTTCAATCTGCTTATCCAATCTCAATTTTACATCCTTTTGTGCCCTTTTCGGCTTGACCCCGGCATTGCTGCTTGCAGCTATATTTATTAGTTATTCTTCTTCCGCCATTGCGGTCTATGGCAGCCCATAGAACCGTACGTAGGAAAGTTATGAAATTTTGCACACTGATAAAGGACAGTACAATGTGTCCCCACAGCAAATTTGGAGTCTCTATGTCTAACCCGCTAGCGCCACCAACAGTCCAAAGTTGCACTTATGTTTTTGCTTATAACTTCTGACCCGTAAGTCCTAGAATCGAAATTCTTGTTTCCTCTGATTCCTTGGCTCAAGACGATTTGACTGGGCCCTATGACGTCATTTTCCGTCATGAAAAAATTTCCGCCATTTTGAATTATTCGTGAAACCTACTTTTGCGAACTCGTCGTAGAGCTTTTGCCCGATTGCCACGAAAATTGGTATGTATCATCTTGAGACAGTCATGGCAAAAAGTTATCAAAAGAATTTCGATACAGCAATCCGTTGTCGTATACCACCTTAACGAAGTTTACGTAGAGCGCAAAAAAACAGATTTTAGGCTGTATCTTCGTTAAACTTAGGACTATTGACACGATACTTGGTGCTTGTGATGCCAGTCAGGAACTGAGGGTGCATGCACAGTTTCGTTGCAGCGCCACCTAGTGGCCAGACGAATGTTTTATATGCCTATAACTTTGGCTGTGAGCAACTTTTTTTCACGGGACTTATTTTCTTGGAGTTATGAATAGTTGCCGAGTCCAACGATACCAAACATGCCAGAATTCGCCTTACGGTTAACCCTGTGCAGCAAAATAGGGCTTAAAAAACACGCGTGAATATCTCCGCGAGCGTTTTTCCGATCGACTCGAAAACACCATAGGAAGAAACTAACCTTACCTTCTAAACAAAAAGTTCTATTGGCGTTATATTAAAATTTTCATCAGAAATGGCCGAAAATTGCAAAAAACGAAAAATTACCTTTAAATTTTGTGTTTTTTATACATAAATGGTTGTAACTTTGTGATGAAAAGAGATTTTTTTCACCAGATTTGATACGCTGATGTATGAGCACAGTCTGAGGCCACACAAAAATAATTGTATGCTTTCACCACTAGATGGCCTTAAAATTGAACAAAACCTTTGACAACAAGCCAGCCTTATGGTCATACAACTGTTTCTTAACTAAACTAAAGTGTATAGTCATTAAACTAGCTAGATGTAACACAATCATGACCTAATGTTGCATGCACAATTTTGTCATTGCGCCACCTACTGGTTTTTAGATAGAATATGGTATTTTTGCCTAAAACTACTGCAACAACACATCTAAAACCATGAGTCATCATGGATTATTCCTTTCATAGCTTTGACTATAATCACTGGTGGTTGCCAATTCACTCCCCTTCAACCATTGAGAATACCTTATCAACCGTTTTTGCAAAAACTATATCTCTGCATCAGAACATCGTAGAGACACGGGGATAGTCTCTTTTGTAGGGGTGTCACGATTCTCCAAATCCTCGATTCGATTACATTTTTGATTCTAAGGACACGATTCGATCCGATTCTCGATTTTTACATATTTTTTATATGGCATATAATTTAGACAAAACTTATATGCCATTATTTATTATTATTATTATTATAATACTTTAACATTAACATGCACATTGCACAACTCGCATGGGGGTTTGTGGGCTTCACTTAACGCGAGAGCTTGTAGAGAGAGGATTGCTTCTTGCACACACAGATCGGGCGGATGACGTGACAATTTTTTTTTTTTTATTAAATTCGGTCGACTGCTTGTTATTAGCTGTGTCCTTCTAAGCATGCGACCTCTCTGCCTTTCATAGTGGCAGCCACAGAAGTTCAAGAAGAGAACTGAAATGAGACGGTCTAGCCTTCTGAGGACCCACAATTTGCGTCACCTGCTGCACACGCCCCCAGTAGCGCCCACCGCGCCTGTCAGCAGAAAACAGCGGAGACATTTCTGACTTATTAAAATAAATATGTAATCAGAAAAATATTAATTTATTTTAGAACATATGACACATTGATGTAGATTAATCTATTTAACAGCATATCAAATAATCAACCTAGAAATATACGCAACATAAACAGAATAATATTAACACAAAACATAACTTATAATACTAAAACAGTGACAAGAAAAAGTTTTCTAATAAATACACACTTTTATTTAATAAAGCTTTTAATTGTTTGGGATATCCTCGGCTGTTAAGGATCCATTCGTTGAGGATGCATTTTGACACAGCTCTTATCAACGCCAGCGAAGGAGGAACGTGGCAAACTCAAAAAATGAGAATTAAAAACAAAGGAAATAGAATGTCAGAAAAGGGTTGCCTGGAATAAGTTTTACAAAGTGGTAAATCAGGATGACACCAGTGCAGGCTATGTAATTTGTGCGTTTAATTTAGGCTATTTATTTATTTGTTTTTGTCCCATGTGCACCGATCGGAGACGGAGTTCACTGCTGATATTCTAGAGCTTTCTAGTCTCGCGGCTGTCATCAGCAGCGTCTTGCATCGCCCAGTCAGCGGATGGCGGGCGGGTGCTGTTTTGAAAACTGGTCAGAAACGGTGCGGATGGATGGTGGACGGATGATGAGTTTTGTTATGCGGCTGCGGATGAAATAATAGTCCATCCGCGCATCTCTAACATGGACTTAATCCACATGGACTTAATGCGCGTGTCTTGGACTCATAGCATCTGAAATAAATCCAGCATCATAAGCAGCTGCGCTTCTCTCTGTCTCACGTGTGCATGCGCTCTCGCATCTGTCCGAAGTCTGAACATAAACTAAAGTAGTAATCCTTATGTATTTGTTCAGTTTTATGCGTTTCATGCAAGCTGAGGCAAACTATCCTTTTGTTTAAAATATAACCCGCTGCATCTTTGCGCCTCCCTCACTATCGCGCACGTGCAGAGAGCTGCGCTCTGTCCAAAGTCAGATCACGTAATCCTGTTTATGATATGCATTTCAAGGAGTTGTAGCAATAACTTACATCCCTCGTGTTTAAAATATGATCGCTTTCTGCTGGACAGATGTTTTTAAAGGCATCTCTGAGAGTTTTTTTTTTCCTCGCTTGCCAAGCCGACCAGACGTGAAATGGGGGCGTGGCAGCATCGACGATCCCATTTTTTATTTTGAAGTTCGGAGCTGTGACTTAATTTCGATCGATTTCGATTTAAAATCGAAATCGTGACACCCTTACTCTTTTGACTAGTTAAACTTGTTGTAACATGATGTGACCCATGTTTTGCCACTGCAAACACCACTCACATGTCTTTCAGTGCTCTAATGTTCCATGATTGTCAATAACAGAAGGACGATTGCAGTAGACAAGAACTTAGATTATTTTTGTTGATAACTTTTTTGTTTTTTCATCTAAAATTATTAGGTTTACCTAGAATCTTCAATCTGCTTATCCAATCTCAATTTTACATCCTTTTGTGCCCTTTTCGGCTTGACCCCGGCATTGCTGCTTGCAGCTATATTTATTATTATTTTTCTTCCTCATTCTTCCGCCGAAAGTCAATGGCAGCCCATAGAACCGTACATAGGAAAGTTATGAAATTTGGCACACATGTAGAGGACAGTCTCAGAAGTTACTATAGCAACTTTGGTGTGTCTGACTCAAACCCTCTAGCGCCCCCAACAGTCCAAAAATCCACTTATGTTCATGCTCATAACTTCTGACCCATGAGTCCTAGAAACTAAATTCTTGTTTCCTCTGAATCCTTGGCTCATGATGATTCAAATGCACACATTGATGTCATTTGTGTCATGCACATCTTTCCGCCATTTTGAATTTTCCGTAAAACCTACTTTTTCGAACTCCTCCTAGAGCGTTTGTCCGATTTGCATGTCCTTTGGTATCTAGCATCTAGAGACACCCCTGACAAAAAGTTATCAAAAGCTTTTTGATAGACCAATGCGTTCTCGTATACCGTGACAACATATACGGCGGCGAGCACGCCAAAACGGACGTTAGGCCGTATCTTCGCAAAACTTTATTGTATCGACACGAAACTTGGTATATGTCATTACAGTCATGACCTGAGGGTGCCTGCAACGTTTCGTCACAGCGCCACCTAGTGGTCACGAGATTCGAAAAATGCCTATTTTCACTTATAACTACTTCAAACTTGAGTCTAAAATCATGAAGGTGGTCTTGTTAGATTCCTTGAGGCATGCCGAGTCAAACGATAACAAACGGTTTTCGGTCGGCCATTTTGGGTGTCGGCCATTTTGAATTTTCTCATTAAGTTCAGTATTTCACAAACAGAATGACGTATCGCTACGAAATTTGGCATGGTTCATCAGTGACATGTTCTGAGCGCACCTATAAATCTTTAGGACAGCGCCACCTAGTGGTCAGGATATATAAATAAATTGTTTAAAATCTTTATAGCATTTGATTCATTTGCCACACTGAAATAAGACTTCACTCTATTGATTCCTTGGCTCGTGCTGAGTCCGACTGTACCAAATATGTCAGAGTCAAACCTACTTCCTGTCGGCCATTTTGAATTATATTGAACACCTACTTTTTCGAACTCCTCCTAGAGCGCTCGTGTGATTGGCTTGATTTTTGGTATGCATCATCTAGAGACACTCTAGACAAAAAGTTATCAAAAGATTTTCGGTAGACCTATCCGTTGTCGTATAACGCATCAAAGAATGCGAGGGCGAGCACGCCAAAATGTGTTTGAGCCTGTATCTTCGCAAAACTTTTGCGTATTAATATGAGACTTGGTAAATGTCATAACAGTGATGACCTGAGGGTGCATGCACCATTTTGTCACACTGCCCCCTACTGGTCACGAGATATAAAAAATGTATATTTTTGCTTATAACGACTGCAAATTTGAATGTAAAATTATGAGACTGGTCTTGTTAGATTTCGTGAGGCATGCCGAGTCAAACGATAACAAATGGTTTTTGGTCGGCCATTTTGTGTGTCGGCCATTTTGAATTTTTTCTTTAAATTCAAGTATTTCAGAAACGCAATTGCGTATAGTTATGAAACTTGGTACGGTTCATCAGCAACATGTTCTGGAAGAACTTGTAAACTTTTCGGCACCCCCTAGTGGTCAAGAGATTTGAAGCTATATCTCTGCATGTCTTTATCGTATTTACACCAAATTTGGTGGGTGTCATCACAATCAAGACCTGAGTCATAATTTATGGTTTGGTCAGTGCCCCCTAGTGGTCAAGTCATTTAAGGCTATATCTCCGTATCGCTTTATCGTATTTACACCAAATTTGGTGGGTGTCATCACAATCAAGACCTGAGTCATAATTTATGGTTTGGTCAGTGTCCCCTAGTGGTCAAGTCATTTAAGGCTATATCTCCATATCGCTTTATCGTATTTACACTAAATTTGGTATGTGTCATCACAGTCATGACCTGAGGCACCATCTATTGTTTCGGCACAGCGCCACCTAGTGGTCTCAAGATACAAAAAAATTGCTATTTTTTCATAAAAATATTGCAAACTTAGATGTGAAATCATGACAGTCATCACGTATGAATAATTTTTTGCCATGTTTGGCTTGACCCCGGTATCGCTGCTTGCAGCTATATTTAGGGGTCAAGCCCCGAAGGGGCGAAGACCCCTATTGTATTTGTTAGTTTTCTTTTTACAATTATTATTAGTTATTCTTCTTCCGCCATTGCGGTCTATGGCAGCCCATAGAACCGTACGTAGGAAAGTTATGAAATTTGGCACACTGATAAAGGACACTCCAGTGTGTCCCCACAGCAAATTTGGAGTCTCTATGTCTAACCCGCTAGCGCCACCAACAGTCCAAAGTTGCACTTATGTTTTTGTTTATAACTTCTGGTCCGTATGTCCTAGAAACACAATTCTCGTTTCCTCTGATTCCTTGGCTCAAGACGATTCGAAAGGACCCTATGACGTCATTTTCCGTCATGAAAATTTTTCCACTATTTTGAATTATTCGTAAAACCTACTTTTTCGAACTCGTCCTAGAGCTTTTGTCCGATTGCCACGAAAATCGGCACGTAGCATCTAGAGACACTCATGGCAAAAAGTTATCAAAAGAATTTCAATACACCAATCCGTTGTCGTATACCGCCTTAACAAATTTTACATAGAGTGCAAAAAACTGATTTTAGGCTGTACCTTCGTCAAACTTAGGCCTATTGACATGACACTTGGTACTTGTGATGCCAGTCAGGAACTGAGGGTGCATGCACAGTTTCGTCGCAGCGCCACCTAGTGGTCAGATTAATGTATTACACGCCTATAACTTTGGCTGCGGTCAATGTATTGTCACGGGACTTGTTTCCTTGGAGTTTTGAATAGTTGCCGAGTCCAACGATACCAAACTTGTCAGAATTCGCCTTACGGTTAACCCTGCGCAGCAAAATAGCGCTTAAAAAACACGCATGAATATCTCCGCGAGCGTTTTTCCGATCGACTCGAAAACACCATAGGAAGAAACTCACCTTACCTTCTGAACAAAAAGTTCTATTGGCGTTATATTAAAATTTCCATCAGAAATTGCCGAAAATTGCAAAAAACGAAAAATTACCTTTTAATTTGGTGTTTTTTACACATAAATGGTTATAACTCTGCAACAAAATGAGATTTTTACACCAGATTTGATACGCTGATGCATGAGCACATTCTGAGACCACACAAAAAAAATTGTATGCTTGCACCACTAGATGGCCTTATAATTGAACAAAATCTTTGATAACAAGCCAGCCTTATGGTCATACAACTGTTTCTTAACTAAACTAAAGTGTATAGTCATAAAACTAGCTAGATGTAACACAATCATGACCTAATGTTGCATGCACAATTTTGTCATTGCGCCACCTACTGGTTTTTAGATAGAATATGGTATTTTTGCCTAAAACTACTGCAACAACACATCTAAAACCATGAGTTATCATGGATTATTCCTTTCATAGCTTTTACTATAATCACTGATGGTTGCCAATTCACTCCCCAGTAACCATTGAGAATACATTATCAACCACTTTTACAAAAACTATATCTCTGCATCAGAACATCGTAGAGACACGGGGATGGTCTCTTTTGACTAGTTAAACTTGTTGTAACATGATGTGACCCATGTTTTGCCACTGCAAACACCACTCACATGTCTTTCAGTGCTCTAATGTTCCATGATTGTCAATAACAGAAGGACGATTAGACAATAGACAAGAACTTAGATTATTTTTGTTGATAACTTTTTTGTTTTTTCATCTAAAATTATTAGGTTTACCTAGGTTCTTCAATCTGCTTATCCAATCTCAATTTTACATCCTTTTTTGCCCTTTTCGGCTTGACCCCGGCATTGCTGCTTGCAGCTATATTTAGGGGTCAAGCCCCGAAGGGGCAAAGACCCCTATTGTATTTGTTAGTTTTCTTTTTACAATTATTAAGGGTCAAGCCCCGAAGGGGCGAAGACCCCTATTGTATTTGTTAGTTTTCTTTTTACAATTATTATTAGTTATTCTTCTTCCGCCATTGCGGTCTATGGCAGCCCATAGAACCGTACGTAGGAAAGTTATGAAATTTGGCACACTGATAAAGGACACTCCAGTGTGTCCCCACAGCAAATTTGGAGTCTCGATGTCTAACCCGCTAGCGCCACCAACAGTCCAAAGTTGCACTTATGTTTTTGCTTATAACTTCTGGTCCGTATGTCCTAGAAACAGAATTTTCGTTTCCTCTGATTCCTTGGCTCAAGACGATTCGAAAGGATTTTGAATTATTCGTAAAACCTACTTTTTCGAACTTGTCCTAGAGCTTTTGTCCGATTGCCACGAAAATCGGCACGTAGCATCTACAGACACTCATGGCAAAAAGTTATCAAAAGAATTTCAATACACCAATCCGTTGTCGTATAACGCATCAAAGAATGCGAGGGCGAGCACGCCAAAATGTGTTTGAGCCTGTATCTTCGCAAAACTTGTGTGTATTAATATGAAACTTGGTATATGTCATAACAGTGATGACCTGAGGGTGCATGCACCATTTCGTCACACTGCCCCCTACTGGTCACGAGATATAAAAAATGTCTATTTTTGCTTATAACTACTGCAAACTTGAATGTAAAATTATGAGACTGGTCTTGTTAGATTTCGTGAGGCATGCCGAGTCAAACGATACCAAATGGTTTTTGGTCGGCCATTTTGTGTGTCGGCCATTTTGAATTTTTCTTTAAGTTCAAGTATTTCAGAAACGCAATTATGTATTGTTATGAAACTTGGTATGGTTCATCAGCAACATGTTCTGGGAGGACTTGTAAACTTTCCGGTGCCCCCTAGTGGTCAAGAGATTTGAAGCTATATCTCTGCATCTCTTTATCGTATTTACACCAAATTTGGTGGGTGTCATCACAATCAAGACCTGAGTCACAATTTATTTTTTGGTCAGTGCCCCCTAGTGGTCAAGTTATTTAAGGCTATATCTCTGCATCTCTTTATTGTATTTACACCAAATTTGGTGGGTGTCATCACAATCAAGACCTGAGTCACAATTTATTTTTTGGTCAGTGCCCCCTAGTGGTCAAGTCATTTAAGGCTATATCTCTGCATCTCTTTATTGTATTTACACCAAATTTGGTGGGTGTCATCACAGTCATGACCTGAGGCACCATCTATTGTTTCGGCAAAGCGACACCTAGTGGTCTCAAGATACAAAAAATTGCTATTTTTTCCCTAAAACTAATGCAAAGTTAGATCTTAAATCATGACAGTTATCACGTATGAATCATTTTTTGCCATGTTTGGCTTGACCCCGGTATCGCTGCTTGCAGCTATATTTAGGGGTCAAGCCCCGAAGGGGCGTAGAACCCTATTGTTATTGTTAGTTTTCTTATTATTATTATTATTATTATTATTATTATGTTTCCTCTTCCGCCATTGAAGTCAATGGCAGCCCATAGAACCGTACGTAGGAAAGTTATGAAATTTGGCACACATGTAGAGGACAGTCTCAGAAGTTACTATAGCAACATTGGCGTGTCTGACTCAAACCCTCTAGCGCCACCAACAGTCCAAAAATCCACCTATGTTCATGCTCACAACTTCTGACCCGTGAGTCCTAGAAAATAAATTCTTGTTTCGTCTGAATCCTTGGCTCATGATGATTCAATTGCACATGTTGATGTCATTTGTGTCATGCACATCTTTCCGCCATTTTGAATTTTCCGTAAAACCTACTTTTTCGAACTCCTCCTAGACCGTCCGTCCGATTTGCATGTCCTTTGGTATGTAGCATCTAGAGACACCCCAGACAAAAAGTTATCAAAAGCTTTTTGATAGACCAATGCGTTCTCGTATAAATTGACAACATATATGGCGGCGAGCACGCCAAAACGGACGTGAGGCCGTATCTTCGCAAAACTTTATTGTATCGACACGAAACTTGGTATATGTCATTACAGTCATGACCTGAGGGTGCCTGCAACGTTTCGTCACAGCGCCACCTAGTGGTCACGAGATTCGAAAAATGCCTATTCTCGCTTATAACTACTTCAAACTTGAGCCTAAAATCACGAAGGTGGTCTTTTTAGATTCCTTGAGGCATGCCGAGTCAAACGATACCAAACGGTTTTCGGTCGGCCATTTTGGGTGTCGGCCATTTTGAATTTTTTCTTTAAGTTCAAGTATTTCAGAAACGCAATTGCGTATTGTTATGAAACTTGGTATGGTTCATCAGCAACATGTTCTGGGAGGACTTGTAAACTTTTCGGCGCCCCCTAGTGGTCAAGAGATTTGAAGCTATATCTCTGCATCTCTTTATCGTATTTACACCAAATTTGGTGGGTGTCATCACAATCAAGACCTGAGTCACAATTTATTGTTTGGTCAGTGCCCCCTAGTGGTCAAGTCATTTAAGGCTATATGTCCGTATCGCTTTATCGTATTTACACCAAATTTGGTATGTGTCATCACAGTCATGACCTGAGGAACCATCTATTGTTTCGGCACAGCGCCACCTAGTGGTCTCAAGATTAGAAAAAAATTCAATTTTTTTCATAAAACTAATGCAAACTTAGATCTTAAATCATGACAGTCATCACGTATGAATCATTTTTTGCCATGTTTGGCTTGACCCCGGTATCGCTGCTTGCAGCTATATTTATTAGTTATTCTTCTTCCGCCATTGCGGTCTATGGCAGCCCATAGAACCGTACGTAGGAAAGTTATGAAATTTGGCACACTGATAAAGGACACTCCAGTGTGTCCCCACAGCAAATTTGGAGTCTCTATGTCTAACCCGCTAGCGCCACCAACAGTCCAAAGTTGCACTTATGTTTTTGCTTATAACTTCTGGTCCGTATGTCCTAGAAACACAATTTTCATTTCCTCTGATTCCTTGGCTCAAGACGATTCGAAAGGACCCTATGACGTCATTTTCCTTCATGAAAATTTTTCCACTATTTTGAATTATTCGTAAAACCTACTTTTTCGAACTTGTCCTAGAGCTTTTGTCCGATTGCCACGAAAATCGGCACGTAGCATCTAGAGACACTCATGGCAAAAAGTTATCAAAAGAATTTCAATACACCAATCCGTTGTCGTATACCGCCTTAACAAATTTTACATAGAGTGCAAAAAAACTGATTTTAGGCTGTATCTTCGTCAAACTTAGGCCTATTGACATGACACTTGGTACTTGTGATGCCAGTCAGGAACTGAGGGTGCATGCACAGTTTCGTCGCAGCGCCACCTAGTGGTCAGATTAATGTATTACACGCCTATAACTTTGGCTGCGGTCAATGTATTGTCACGGGACTTGTTTCCTTGGAGTTTTGAATAGTTGCCGAGTCCAACGATACCAAACATGCCAGAATTCGCCTTACGGTTAACCCTGCGCAGCAAAATAGCGCTTAAAAAACACGCGCGAATATCTCCGCGAGCGTAATTCTGATCGACTCAAAAACACCATACGAAGAAACTAACCTTACCTTCTGAACAAAAAGTTCTATTGGCGTTATATTAAAATTTTCATCAGAAATGGCCGAAAAATGCAAAAAACGAAAAATTACCTTTAAATTTTGTATTTTTTACACATAAATGGTTATAACTTCGCAACGAAAAGAGATTTTTTCACCAGATTTGATACGCTGATGCACGACCACAGTCTGAGGCTACACAAAAAAATTGCTTGCTTGCACCACTAGTTGGCGTTATAATTGAACAAAACCTGTGATATCAAGCCAGCCCTATGGTCATACAACTGTTTCTTCACTAAACTAAAGTGTATAGACATAAAACTAGCTCAATGTAACGTAATCATGACCTGAAGTTGCATGCACAATTTTGTCACAGCGCCACCTAGTGGTTTTGAGATAGAAAATGGTAATTTTTGCCTAAAACTACTGCAACAAACACATCTAAAACCATAAATCATCATGGATTATTCATTTCATGGCTTGGATTATAATCACTGGTGGATGTCAATTTACTGTCTAGCAACCAATGAGAATACCTTATCAACTGTTTTTGCAACAGCTTTTTCTCTGCATCAGAACAGCGTAGAGACATGGGGGTGGTCTCTTTTGACTCATTTAACTTGCTGTAACATGTTGTGACCCATGTTTTGCCACTGCAAACATCACATACATGTCTTTCAGTGCTATAATGTTCCATGATTGTCAATAACAGAAGGACGATTGCAGTAGACAAGAACATAGATTATTTTTGTTGAATACTTTTGCGTTTTTTTCATCTGAAATCATAAGGTTTCCCTAGGTTCTTTAGTCTGCTTATTCAATCTCAATTTTACATCCTTTTGTGCCCTTTTCGGCTTGACCCCGGCATTGCTGCTTGCAGCTATATTTATTAGGGGTCAAGCCCCGAAGGGGCGAAGACCCCTATTGTATTTGTTAGTTTTCTTATTAGGGGTCAAGCCCAGAATGGGCAAAGACCCCTATTGTATCTGTTAGTTTTCTTTTTATAATAATAATAATTATTATTAGGGGTCAAGCCCTGAAGGGGCGAAGACCCCTATTGTATTTGTTAGTTTTCTTATTAGGGGTCAAGCCCAGAATGGGCAAAGACCCCTATTGTATCTGTTAGTTTTCTTCTTCATTAGGGGTCAAGCCCAGAATGGGCGAAGACCCCTATTGTATTTGTTAGTTTTCTTATTATTATTATTAGTTAATCTTCTTCTTCCGCCATTGCGGTCTATGGCAGCCCATAGAACCGTACATAGGAAAGTTATGAAATTTGGCACACTGATAAAGGACAGTCCAAATATTATCCACAGCCAATTTGGAGTCTCTATCTCAAACCCGCTAGCGCCACCAACAGTCCAAAGTTGCACTTATGTTTCTGCTTATAACTTCTGATCCATATGTCCTAGAAACAAAATTCTTGCTTCCTCTGATTCCTTGGCTCAAGACGATTCGACTGAACCCTATGACGTCATTTTCCGTCATAAAAATTTTTCCACCATTTTGAATTATTCGTAAAACCTACTTTTGCGAACTCGTCCTAGAGCTTTTGCCCGATTTCCACGAAAATCGGTATGTAGCATCTACAGACCCTCACGGCAAAAAGTTATGGAATTCATGTCAATTTGTCAATCCGTTTCCGTAAACCGCGTCAACAAATTTTACGTAGAGCGCAAAAAAACGGATTTGAGGCTGTATCTTCAGCAAACTTAAGCCTATTGACACGATACTTGGTACTTGGGATGCCAGTCAGGAACTACGGGTGCATGCAGAGTTTCGTCACAGCGCCACCTAGTGGTCAGACTTATGTTTACACGCCTATAACTTTGGCTCCGATTGACGTATTTTCACGGGACTTGTTTCTTTGGAGTTCTGAATAGTTGCCGAGTCCAACGATACCAAACATGCCAGAATTCGCCTTACGGTTAACCCTGCGCAGCAAAATAGCGCTTAAAAAACACGCATGAATATCGACTCGAAAACACCATAGGATTAAACTAACCTTACCTTCTGAACAAAAAGTTCTATTGGCGTTATATTAAAATTTCCATCAGAAATGGCCGAAAATTGCAAAAAACGAAAAATGACCTTTAAATTTTGTATTTTTAACACATAAATGGTTATAACTTCGCAACGAAAAGAGATTTTTTCACCAGATTTGATACGCTGATGTATGAACACAGTCTGAGGCCACACAAAAAAATGGTATGCCTGCACCACTAGGTGGCCCTATAATTGAACAAAGTCTTTCATATCAAGCAAGCCCTATGGTCATACAACAATTTTATAGCTAAACTAAAGTGTATAGTCATGAAACTAGCTAGATGTAACGCAGTCATGACTTAAGGTTGCATGCACAGTTTTGTCATAGCGACACCTAGTGGTTTTGAGATAGAAAATGGCTATTTTTGCCTAAAATTACTGCAACCACACATCTAAAGCCATGAGTCTTCATGGATTATTCCTTGATTATTCCTCCATGGCTTGGAGTATAATAATTGGTGGTTGCCAATTCAATCCCTAGCAACCAATGAGAATACCTTATCAACCGTTTTTTGCAAGAGCTATATCTCTGCATCAGAACATCGTAGAGACACTGGGGTGGTCTCTTTTGACTCATTTAACTTGCTGTAACATGATGTGACCTACGTTTTAGCACTGCAAACACCACTCACATGTCCTTCCGGGCTCTAATGTTCCATGATTGTCAATAACAGAAAGACGATCACAGTAGACAAGAACATAGATTATTTTTGTTGGTTACATCGCCGGTTTTTATCCGTTATCATTATGTTTACCTAGGTTCTTTAATCTGCTTATCCATACTCAATTTTACATCCTTCTGTGCCCTTTTCGGCTTGACCCCGGTATTGCTGCTTGCAGCTATATTTATTCTTTATTATTCTTCCTGTCACCTTGCGGTCTATGGCAGCCCATAGAACCATACGTAGGAAAGTTATGAAATTTGGCACACTGACAGAGGACAGTCCAAATAATATCCATAGCAATTTTGGAGTCTCTATCTCAAACCCGCTAGCGCCACCATCAGTCCAAAGTTGCACTTACGTTTTTGCGTATAACTTCTGATCCGTACGTCCTAGAAACGAAATTCTTGTTTCCTCTGATTCTTTGGCTCAAGCCGATTCGATAGGACCCTATGACGTCATTTTCCGTCATGAAAATGTTTCCGCCATTTTGAATTATTCGTAAAACCTACTTTTGCGAACTCGTCCTAGAGTTTGTACCCGATTGCCACGAAAGTTGGTATGTAGCATCTAGAGACGCTCACGGCAAAAAGTTATTAAAAGAATTTTGATAAACCAATCCGTTGTTGTATGGCGCGTCAACAAATTTTACGTAGAGCGCAAAAAAACAGATTTTAGGCTGTATCTTTGCCAAACGTAGACCTATTGACACAAAACTTGGTACGTGATGTGCCAGTCAGGAACCGAGGGTGCATGCACAGTTTCGTCGCAGCGCCACCTAGTGGTCAGACTTATGCTTTACACGCCTATAACTTTGGCTCCCATTGACGTATTTTCACGGGATTTGTTTCTTTGGAGTTCTGAATAGTTGGCAAGTCCATCGATGCCAAACATGCCAGAATTCGCCTTACGGTTAACCCTGCGCAGCAAAATAGCGCTTAAAAAACATGTGTGAATATCTCCGCGAGCGTTTTTCCGATCGACTCGAAAACACCATAGGAAGAAACTAACCTTACCTTCTGAACAAAAAGTTCTATTGACATTATATTAAAATTTTCATCAGAAATGGCCGAAAATTGCAAAAAACGAAAAATTACCTTCAAATTTTGTGTTTTTTACACATAAATTGTTGTAACTTTGTAACGAAAAGAGATTTTTTCACCAGATTTGACACGCTGATGCATGAGCACATTCTGAGGCTACACAAAAAAAACTTGTATTCTTGCACCACTAGATGGCCTTATAATTGAACAAAACCTTTAATAACAAGCCAGCCTTATGGTCATACAACTGTTTCTTAACTTAACTAAAGTGTATAGTCATAAAACTAGCTAGATGTAACACAAATCATGACCTGATGTTGCATGCACAATTTTGTCTTTGCGCCACCTACTGGTTTTGAGATAGAATATGGTATTTTTGCCTAAAACTACTGCAACAACACATCTAAAACCATGAGTCATCATGGATTATTCATTTCATGGCTTTGACTATAATTACTGGATGTTGCCAATTAACTCCCTAGCAACCATTGAGAATACCTTATCAACCGTTTTTGCAAAAGCAATATCTCTGCATCAGAACATTGTAGAGACACGGGGATGGTCTCTTTTGAGTAATTAAACTTGTTATAACATGATGTGACCCATGTTTTGCCACTGCAAACACCACTCACATGTCATTCAGTGCTCTAATGTTCCATGATTGTCAATAACAGAAGGACGATTGCAGTAGACAAGAACTTAGATTATTTTTGTTGATAACTTTTTTGTTTTTTCATCTAAAATTATTAGATTTACCTAGGTTCTTCAATCTGCTTATCCAATCTCAATTTTACATCCTTTTGTGCCATTTTCGGCTTGACCCCGGTATTGCTGCTTGCAGCTATATTTAGGGGTCAAGCCACGAAGTGGCGTAGACACCTATTGTTATTGTTAGTTTTCTTATTATTATTATTCATCCTTGTTCTTCCGCCATTGAAGTCAATGGCAGCCCATAGAACCGTACGTAGGAAAGTTATGAAATTTGGCACACATGTAGAGGACAGTCTTAGAAGTTTCTATAGCAAAATTGGTGTGTCTAACTCAAACCCTCTAGCGCCACCAACAGTCCAAAAATCCACTTATGTTCATGCTTATAACTTCTGACCCGTGAGACCTAGAAACTAAATTCTTGTTTCCTCTGAATCCTTGGCTCATGATGATTCAATTGCACACATTGATGTCATTTGTGTCATGCACATCTTTCCGCCATTTTGAATTTTCCGTAAAACCTACTTTTTCAAACTCCTCCTAGAGCGTTTGTCCGATTTGCATGTCCTTTGGTATCTAGCATCTAGAGACACCCCTGACAAAAAGTTATCAAAAGCTTTTTGATAGACCAATGCGTTCTCATATAAATTGACAACATATATGGCGGCGAGCACGCCAAATTGGACGTGAGGCCGGATCTTCGCAACACTTTATTGTATCGACACGAAACTTAGTATATGTCATTACAGTCATGACCTGAGGGTGTCTGCAACGTTTCGTCACAGCGCCACCTAGTGGTCACAAGATTCGAAAAATGCCTATTTTCGCTTATAACTACTTCAAACTTGAGTCTAAAATCATAAATGTGGTCTTGTTAGATTCTTTGAGGCATGCCGAGTCAAACGATACCAAACGGTTTTCAGTCGGCCATTTTGGGTGTCGGCCATTTTGAATTTTCTCATTAAGTTCAGTATTTCAAAAACAGAATGGCGTATCGCTACGAAATTTGGCATGGTTCATCAGAGACATGTTCTGAGCGCACATATAAAACTTTAGGACGGCGCCACCTAGTGGTCAGGATATGTAAAGAAATTGTTTAAAATCTTTATATCATTTGATTATATTGCCACACTGACATGAGACTTCACTCTATTGATTCCTTGGCTCGTGCTGAGTCCGACTGTACCAAATATGTCTGAGTCAAACCTACTTCCTGTCGGCCATTTTGAATTATATTGAACACCTACTTTTTTGAACTCCTCCTAGAGCGCTCGAGTGATTGGCTTAATTTTTGGTACGCATCATCTAGAGACACTCCAGACAAAAAGTTATCAAAAGCTTTTCGGTAGACCTATCCGTTGTCGTATAACGCATCAAAGAATGCGAGGGCGAGCACGCCAAAATGTGTTTGAGCCTGTATCTTCGCAAAACTTTTGCGTATTAATATGAGACTTGGTATATGTCATAACAGTGATGTCCTGAGGGTGCATGCACCGTTTCGTCACACTGCCCCCTACTGGTCACGAAATATAAAAAATGTCTATTTTTGCTTATAACTACTGCAAACTTGAATGTAAAATTATGAGACTGGTCTTGTTAGATTTCGTGAGGCATGCCGAGTCAAACGATACCAAATAGTTTTTGGTCGGCCATTTTGTGTGTCGGCCATTTTGAATTCTTCTTTAAGTTCAAGTATTTCAGAAACGCAATTGCGTATTGTTATGAAACTTGGTATGGTTCATCAGCAACATGTTCTGGGAGGGCTTGTGAACTTTTCGGTGCCCCCTAGTGGTCAAGAGATTTGAAGCTATATCTCTGCATCTCTTTATCGTATTTACACCAAATTTGGTGGGTGCCATCACAATCAAGACCTGAGTCACAATTTATTTTTTGGTCAGTGCCCCCTAGTGGTCAAGTCATTTAAGGCTATATCTCTGCAACTCTTTATTGTATTTACACCAAATTTGGTGGGTGTCATCACAATCAAGACCTGAGGCACCATCTATTGTTTCGGCACAGCGCCACCTAGTGGTCTCAAGATACAAAAAATGCTATTTTTTCATAAAACTAATGCAAACTTAGATCTTAAATCATGACAGTCATCACGTATGAATCATTTTTTGCCATGTTTGGCTTGACCCCGGTATCGCTGCTTGCAGCTATATTTAGGGGTCAAGCCCCGAAGGGGCGTAGAACCCTATTGTTATTGTTAGTTTTCTTATTATTATTTATCTTCCTCGTTCTTCCACCCAAAAGTCAATGGCAGCCCATAGAACCGTACATAGGAAAGTTATGAAATTTGGCACACATGTAGAGGACAGTCTCAGAAGTTACTATAGCAACATTGGTGTGTCTGACTCAAACCCTCTAGCGCCACCAACAGTCCAAAAATCCACTAATGTTCATGCTCATAACTTCTGACTCGTGAGTCCTAGAAACTAAATTCTTGTTTCCTCTGAATCCTTGGCTGATGATGATTCAATTGCACACATTGATGTCATTTGTGTCATGCACATCTTTCCACCATTTTGAATTTTTCGTAAAACCTACTTTTTCGAACTCCTCCTAGACCGTTTGTCCGATTTGCATGTCCTTTGGTATGTAGCATCTAGAGACACCCAAGACAAAAAGTTATCAAAAGCTTTTTGATAGACCAATGCGTTCTCATATAAATTGACAACATATATGGCGGCGAGCACGCCAAAACGGACGTGAGGCCGTATCTTCGCAAAACTTTTGTGTATCGACACGAAACTTGGTATATGTCATAACAGTCATGACCTGAGGGTGCCTGCAACGTTTCGTCACAGCGCCACCTAGTGGTCACGAGATTCGAAAAATGCCTATGTTCGCTTATAACTACTTCAAACTTGAGTCTAAAATCATGAAGGAGGTCTTGTTAGATTCCTTGAGGCATGCCGAGTCAAACGATACCAAACCGTTTTCGGTCGGCCATTTTGGGTGTCGGCCATTTTGAATTTTTTTATTAAGTTCAGTATTTCACAAACCGAATGGCGTATCGCTACGAAATTTGGCATGGTTCATCGGTGACATGTTCTGAGCGCACCTATAAATCTTTAGGACGGCGCCACCTAGTGGTCAGGATATGTAAATAAATTGTTTAAAATCTTTATATCATTTGATTAAATTGCCACTATGACATAAGACTTCACTCTATTGATTCCTTGGCTCATGCTGAGTCCGACGGTATCAAATATGTCTGAGTCAAACCTACTTCCTGTCGGCCATTTTGAATTATATTGAACATCTACTTTTTCGAACTCCTCCTAGAGCGCTCGTGTGATTGGCTTGATTTTTGGTATGCATCATCTAGAGACACTCTAGACAAAAAGTTATCAAAAGATTTTCGGTAGACCTATCCGTTGTCGTATAACGCATCAAAGAATGCGAGGGCGAGCACGCCAAAATGTGTTTGAGCCTGTATCTTCGCAAAACTTTTGCGTATTAATATGAGACTTGGTATATGTCATAACAGTGATGTCCTGAGGGTGCATGCACCATTTCGTCACACTGCCCCCTACTGGTCACGAGATATAAAAAATGTCTATTTTTGCTTATAACTACTGCAAATTTGAATGTAAAATTATGAGACTGGTCTTGTTAGATTTCGTGAGGCATGGCGAGTCAAACGATACCAAATGGTTTTTGGTCGGCCATTTTGTGTGTCGGCCATTTTGAATTTTTTTTTAAGTTCAAGTATTTCAGAAACGCAATTGCGTATTGTTATGAAACTTGGTATGGTTCATCAGCAACATGTTCTGAGAGGACTTGTAAACTTTTCGGCGCCCCCTAGTGGTCAAGAGATTTGAAGCTATATCTCTGCATCTCTTTATCGTATTTACACCAAATTTGGTGGGTGTCATCACAATCAAGGCCTGAGTTACAATTTATTGTTTGGTCAGTGCCCCCTAGTGGTCAAGTCATTTAAGGCTATATCTCCGTATCGGTTTATCGTATTTACACTTAATTTGGTATGTGTCATCACAGTCATGACCTGAGGCACCATCTATTGTTTCGGCACAGCGCCACCTAGTGGTCTCAAGATACGAAAAAATTGCTATTTTTTCATAAAACTAATGCAAACTTAGATCTTAAATCATGACAGTCATCACGTATGAATCATTTTTTGCCATGTTTGGCTTGACCCCGGTATCGCTGCTTGCAGCTATATTTAGGGGTCAAGCCCCGAAGGGGCGAAGACCCCTTTTGTATTTGTTAGTTTTCTTTTTATAATAATTATTAGGGGTCAAGCCCCGAAGGGGCGAAGACCCCTATTGTATCCGTTAGTTTTCTTAATTTTATTATTAGGGGTCAAGCCCCGAAGGGGCGTAGAACCCTATTGTATTTGTTAGTTTTCTTAATTTTATTATTATTATTAGTTATTCTTCTTCCGCCATTGCGGTCTATGGCAGCCCATAGAACCGTACGTAGGAAAGTTATGAAATTTGGCACACTGATAAACGACAGTCCAATGTGTCCCCACAGCAAATTTGGAGTCTCTATATCTAACCCACTAGCGCCACCAACAGTCCAAAATTGCACTTATGTTTTTGCCTATAACTTCTGACCCGTACGTCCTAGAAATTAAATTCTTGTTTCCTCTGATTCCTTGGCTCAAGACGATTCGATTGGACCCTATGACGTCATTTTCCGTCATGAAAATTTTCCCGCCATTTTTAAATATTCATAAAACCTACTTTTGCGAACTCGTCCTAGAGCTTTTGCCGGATTGCCTTGAAAATCGGTATGCACCATCTAGAGACACTCAAGGCAAAAAGTTATTAAAAGAATTTTGATAAACCAATCCGTTGTCGTATAGCGCGTCAACAAATTTTACGTAGAGCTCAAAAAAACGGATTTGAGGCTGTATCTTCGCCAAACTTAAGCCTATTGACACGATACTTTGTATTTGTGATGCCAGTCAGGAACTAAGGGTGCATGCAGAGTTTCGTCACAGCGCCACCTAGTGGTCAGACTTATGTTTTACATGCCTATAACTTTGGCTCCGATTGACATATTTTCACAGGACTTGTTTCCTTTGAGTTCTAAATAGTTGCCGAGTCCAACGATACCAAACATACCCGAATTCGCCTTACGGTTAACCCTGCGCAGCAAAATAGCACTTAAGAAACACGCGTAAATATCTCCGCGAACGTTTTTCCGATCGACTCGAAAACACCATAGGAAGAAACTAACCTTACCTTCTGAACAAAAAGTTCTATTGGCGTTATATTAAAATTTTCATCAGAAATGGCCGAAAATTGCAAAAAACGAAAAATTGCCTTCAAATTTTGTGTTTTTTACACATAAATGGTTGTAACTTTGTAACGAAAAGAGATTTTTTCACCAGATTTGATACGATGATGCATGAGCACATTCTGAGGCCACACAAAAAAAATTGTATGCTTGCACCACTAGATGGCCTTATAATTGAACAAAACCTTTGATAACAAGCCAGCCCTATGGTCATACAACTGTTTCTTAACTAAACTAAAGTGTATAGTCATAAAACTAGCTAGATGTAACACAATCATGACCTGATGTTGCATGCACAATTTTTTCATTGCGCCACCTACTGGTTTTGAGATGGAATATGGTATTTTTGCCTAAAACTACTGCAACAACACATCTAAAACCATGAGTCATCATGGATTATTCCTTTCATGGCTTTGACTATAATCACTGGTGGTTGCCAATTTACTCCCTAGCAACCATTGAGAATACCTTATCAACCGTTTTTGCAAAAGCTATATCTCTGCATCAGAACATCGTAGAGACATGGGGATGGTCTCTTTTGACTAATTAAACTTGTTGTAACATGATGTGACCACTGCAAACACCACTCACATGTCCTTCAGTGTTCTAATGTTCCATGATTGTCAATAACAGAAGGACGATTGCAGTAGACAAGAACTTAGATTAATTTTGTTGATAACTTTTTTGTTTTTTCATCTAAAATTATTAGATTTACCTAGGTTCTTCAATCTGCTTATCCAATCTCAATTTTACATCCTTTTGTGCCCTTTTCGGCTTGACCCCGGCATTGCTGCTTGCAGCTATATTTATTATTAGTTATTCTTCTTCCGCCATTGCGGTCTATGGCAGCCCATAGAACCGTACGTAGGAAAGTTATGAAATTTGGCACACTGATAAAGGACAGTCCAATGTGTCCCCACAGCAAATTTGGAGTCTCTATGTCTAACCCACTAGCGCCACCAACAGTCCAAAGTTGCACTTATGTTTTTGCCTATAACTTCTTATCCGTAAGCCCTAGAAACAAAATTCTTGGTTCCTCTGATTCCTTGGCTCAAGACGATTCCATTGGACCCTATGTCGTTATTTTCCGTCATGAAAATTTGTCCGCCATTTTGAATTATTCGTAAAACCTACTTTTTCGAACTCGTCCTAGAGCTTTTGTCCGATTGCCACCAAAATTGGTATGTATCATCTTGAGACACTCATGGCAAAAAGTTATCAAAAGAATTTCGATACAGCAATCCGTTGTCGAATACCGCCTTAACGAATTTTACGTAGAGCGCAAAAAAACAGATTTTAGGCTGTATCTTCATCAAACTTAGGCCTATTGACACGACACTTGGTACTTGTGATGCCAGTCAGGAACTGAGGGTGCATGCACAGTTTCGTCGCAACGCCACCTAGTGGCCAGAAAAATGATTTATACACCTATAACTTTGGCTCCGATTAATGTATTTTCACAGGACTTGTTTGTTTGGAGTTCTGAATAGTTGCCGAGTCCAATGATACCAAACATGACAGAATTCGCCTTACGGTTAACCCTGTGCAGCAAAATAGCGCTTAAAAAACACGCGTGAATATCTCCACGAGCGTTTTTCCGATTGACTCGAAAACACCATAGGAAGAAACTAACCTTACCTTCTGAACAAAAAGTTCTATTGGCGTTATATTAAATTTTTCATCAGAAATGGCCGAAAGTTGCAAAAAACCAAAAAATACCTTCAAATTCTGTGTTTTTTACACATAAATGGTTGTAACTTTGTAACGAAAATATATTTTTCCACCAGATTTGATACGCTGATGCATGAGCACATTCTGAGCCTACACAAAAAAAATTGTATGCCTGCACCACTAGGTGGCCCTATAATTAAACAAAATCTTTCATATCAAGCAAGCCCTATGATCATACAACTATTTTATAGCTAAACTAAAGTGTATAGTCATGAAACTAGCTAGATGTAACGCAGTCATGACTTAAGGTTGCATGGACAGTTTTGTCATAGCGCCACCTAGGGGTTTTGAGATAGAAAATGGCTATTTTTGCATAAAACTACTGCAACAACACATCTAAAACCATGAGTCTTCATGGATTATTCCTTGATTATTCCTCCATGGCTTGGAGTATAATCATTGGTGGTTGCCAATTCAATCCCTAGCAACCAATGACAATACCTTATCAACCGTTTTTTTGCAAGAGCTTTTTCTCTACATCAGAACATCGTAAAGACATGGGGATGGTCTCTTTTGACTCATTTAACTTGTTGTAACATGTTGTGAACCATGTTTTGCCACTGCAAACATCACTCACGTGTCTTTCAGTGCTCTAATGTTCCATGATTGTCAATAACAGAAGGACAATTGCAGTATACAAGAACATAGATTATTTTTGTTGCTTACTTTTGCGTTCTTTATCTGAAATCATTAGGTTTACCTAGGTTCTTATGTCTGCTTATCCAAACTCACCTTTACATCCTTCTGTGCCTTTTTCGGCTTGACCCCGGTATTGCTGCTTGCAGCTATATTGGCAATTGTTTCTGTTAGTAAATTTTTCTTCTTCCGCCATTGCGGTCTATGGCAGCCCATAGAACCGTACGTAGGAAAGTTATGAAATTTGGCACACTGATAGAGGACAGTCCAATGTGTCCCCACAGCAAATTTGGAGTCTCTATCTCTAACCCTCTAGCGCCACCAACAGTCCAAAGTTGCACTTATGTTTTTGCTTATAACTTCTGATCCATAAGTCCTAGAAATATAATTCTTGTTTCCTCTGATTCCATGGCTCAAGACGATTCGACTGTACCCAATGACGTCATTTTCCGTTATGAAAATTTTTCCGCTATTTTGAATTATTTGTAAAACCTACTTTTTCGAACTCGTCCTAGAGCTTTTGTCCGATTGCCACGAAAATTGGTATGTATCATCTAGAGACACTCTTGGCAAAAAGTTATCAAAAGAATTTCGATACAGCAATCCGTTGTCGTATACCGCCTTAACGAATTTTACGTATAGCGCATAAAAACTGATTTTAGGCTGTATCTTCGTCAAACTTATGCCTATTGACACGACACTTGGTACTTGTGATGCCAGTCAGGAACTGAGGGTGCATGCACAGTTTCGTCGCAGCACCACCTAGTGGCCAGACAAATGATTTATACACCTATAACTTTGGCTGCGATCAACGTATTTTTATGCGACTTGATTTTTAGGAGTCCTGAGTAGTCGCCGAGTCCAACGATACCAAACATGCCAGATTTCACCTTACGGTTAGCCCTGCGCAGCAAAACAGCACTTAAAAAACACATGCGAATATCACCGCGAGCGTTATTCCGGTCGACTCGAAAACACCATAGGAAGAACTTTACTTTACCTTCTGAACAAAAAGTTCTATTGGCGTTATATTAAAATTTTCATCAGAAATGGCCGAAAATTGCAAAAAACGAAAAATTACCTTCAAATTTTGTGTTTTTTACACATAAATGGTAATAACTCCGCAACGAAATGGAATTCTTTCACCAGATTTGATACGCTGATGTATGAGCAGAGTCTGAGGCCACACAATAAAATTGGTATGCCTGCACCACTAGGTGGCCCTATATTTGAACAAAATCTTTCATATCAAGCAAGCCCTATGGTCATACAACTATTTCTTAACTAAACTAAAGTGTATAGTCATAAAACTAGCTAGATGTTACACCATCATGACCTGATGTTGCATGCACAATTTTGTCATTGCGCCACCTACTGGTTTTGAGATAGAATATGGTATTTTTTCCTAAAACTACTGCAACAACACATCTAAAACCATGAGTCATCATGAATTATTCCTTTCATGGCTTTGACTATAATCACTGGTGGTTGCCAATTTACTCTCTAGCAACCAATGAAAATACCATATCAACTTTTTTGCAAGAGCTTTTTCTCTGCATCAGAACATCGTAAAGACATGGGGATGGTCTCTTTTGACTCATTTAACTTGTTGTAACATGTTGTGAACCATGTTTTGTCACTGCAAACATCACTCACGTGTCTTTCAGTGCTCTAATGTTCCATGATTGTCAATAACAGAAGGACAATTGCAGTAGACAATAACTTAGATTATTTTTGTTGCTTACTTTTGCGTTCTTCATCTGAAATCATTAGGTTTACCTAGGTTCTTAAGTCTGCTTATCCAAACTCACCTTTACATCCTTCTGTGCCCTTTTCGGCTTGACCCCGGTAATTGCTGCTTGCAGCTATATTTAGGGGTCAAGCCCCGAAGGGGCGAAGACCCCTATTGTATTTGTTAGTGTTCTTATTATTATTAGGGGTCAACTATTGTTATTGTTAGTTTTCTTATTATTATTATTTATCTTCCTCGTTCTTCCACCCAAAAGTCAATGGCAGCCCATAGAACCGTACGTAGGAAAGTTATGAAATTTGGCACACATGTAGAGGACAGTCTCAGAAGTTACTATAGCAACATTGGTGTGTCTGACTCAAACCCTCTAGCGCCACCAACAGTCCAAAAATCCACTTATGTTCATGTTCATAACTTCTGACCCGTGAGTCCTAGAAACTAAATTCTTGTTTCCTCTGAATCCTTTGCTCATGATGATTCAATTGCACACATTGATGTCATTTGTGTCATGCACATCTTTCCGCCATTTTGAATTATATTGAACACCTACTTTTTCGAACTCCTCCTAGACCGTTTGTCCGATTTGCATGTCCTTTGGTATGTAGCATCTAGAGACACCCCAGACAAAAAGTTATCAAAAGCTTTTTGATAGACCAATGCGTTCTCGTATACAGTGAGAACATATACGGCAGCGAGCACGCCAAAACGGACGTGAGGCCGTATCTTCGCAACACTTTGGTGTATCGACACGAAACTTGGTATATGTCATTACAGTCATGACTTGAGGGTGCCTGCAATGTTTCGTCACAGCGCCACCTAGTGGTCACGAGATTCAAAAAATGCCTATTTTTGCTTATAACTACTTCAAACTTGAGTCTAAAATCATGAAGGTGGTCTTGTTAGATTCCTTGAGGCATGCCGAGTCAAACGATACCAAACGGTTTTCGGTCGGCCATTTTGGGTGTCGGCCATTTTGAATTTTCTCATTAAGTTCAATATTTCACAAACAGAATGGCGTATCGCTACGAAATTTGGCATGGTTCATCAGTGACATGTTCTGAGCGCACCTATAAATCTTTAGGACGGCGCCACCTAGTGGTCAGGATATGTAAAGAAATTGTTTAAAATCTTTATATCATTTGATTAAATTGCCACACAGACATGAGACTTAACTCTATTGATTCCTTGGCTTGTGCCGAGTCCGACTGTACCAAATATGTCTGAGTCAAACCTTCTTCCTGTCGGTCATTTTGAATTATATTGAACACCTACTTTTTCGAACTCCTCCTAGAGCGCTCGTGTGATTGGCTTGATTTTTGGTATGCATCATCTAGAGACACTCTAGACAAAAAGTTATCAAAAGCTTTTCGGTAGACCTATCCGTTGTCGTATAACGCGTCAAAGAATGCGAGGGCGAGCACGCCAAAATGTGTTTGAGCCTGTATCTTCGCAAAACTTTTGCGTATTAATATGAGACTTGGTATATGTCATAACAGTGATGACCTGAGGGTGCATGCACCATTTCGTCACACTGCCCTCTACTGGTCACGAGATATAAAAAATGTCTATTTTTGCTTATAACTACTGCAAATTTGAATATAAAATTATGAGACTGGTCTTGTTAGATTTCGTGAGGCATGCAGAGTCAAACGATACCAAATGGTTTTTGGTCGGCCATTTTGTGTGTCGGCCATTTTGAATTTTTTCTTTAAGTTCAAGTTTTTCAGAAATGCAATTGCGTATTGTTATGAAACTTGGTATGGTTCATCAGCAACATGTTCTGAGAGGGCTTGTAAACTTTTCGGCGCCCCCTAGTGGTTAAGAGATTTGAAGCTATATCTCTTCATCTCTTTATCGTATTTACACCAAATTTGGTGGGTGTCATCACAATCAAGACCTGAGTCACAATCTATTGTTTTGGTCAGTGCCCCCTAGTTGTCAAGTCATTTAAGGCTATATCTCTTCATCTCTTTATCGTATTTACACTAAATTTGGTATGTGTCATCACAGTCATGACCTGAGGGACCATCTATTGTTTCGGCACAGCGCCACCTAGTGGTCTCAAGATACAAAAAATTGCTATTTTTTTATTAAACTAATGCAAACTTAGATTTTAAATCATGACAGTCATCACGTATGAATAATTTTTTGCCATGTTTGGCTTGACCCCGGTATCGCTGCTTTCAGCTATATTTATAATAATTATTCTGCTTCTTCTTCTTCCGCCATTGCGGTTCATGGCAGCCCATAGAACCGTACGTAGGAAAGTTATTAAATTTGGCACACTGATAAAGGACAGTCCAAATATTATCCATAGCAAATTTGGAGTCTCTATCTTAAACCCGCTAGCGCCACCAACAGTCCAAAGTTGCACGTACGTTTTTGCCTATAACTTCTGATCCGTATGTCCTAAAAACAAAATTCTTGTTTCCTCCGATTCCTTGGCTCAAGCCGATTCGAGTGGACCCTATGGCGTCATTTTCCGTCATGAAAACTTTTCCGCCATTTTGAATTATTCGTAAAACCTACTTTTGCGAACTCGTCCTAGAGTTTTCACACGATTTCCACGAAAATCGGTATGCAGCATCTAGAGACCTTCACGGCAAAAAGTTATCAAAAGAATTGTGATAAACCAATCCGTTGTCGTATAGCGCGTCAACAAATTTTATGTAGAGCGAAAAAAAACGGATTTGAGGCTGTATCTTCGCCAAACTTAGGCCTATTGACAGGATACTTGGTACTTGTGATGCCAGTCAGGAACTAAGGGTGCTTGCAGAGTTTCGTCACAGCGCCACCTAATGGTCAGACTTATGTTTTACACGCCTATAACTTTCGCTCCGATGGACGTATTTTCACAGGACTTGTTTCTTTGGAGTTCTGAATAGTTGCTGAGTCCAACGATACCAAACATGCCAGAATTCGCCTTACGGTTAACCCTGCGCAGCAAAATAGCGCTTAAAAAACACGCGTGAATATCTCCGCGGGCGTTTTTCCGATCGACTCGAAAACACCATAGGAAGAAACTAACCTTACCTTCTGAACAAAAAGTTTTATTGGCAATATATTAAAATTTTCATCAGAAATGGCCGGAAATTGCAAAAAACGAAAAATTACCTTCAAATTTTGTGTTTTTTTTACACATAAATGGTTGTAACTTCGTAACAAAAAGAGATTTTTTCACCAGATTTGATACACTGATGTATTAGCACATTCTGAGGCTACACAAAAAAAATTGTATGCTTGCACCACTAGTTGGCCTTATAATTGAACAAAACCTTTGATAACAAGCCAGCCCTACGGTCATACAACTGTTTCTTCACTAAACTAAAGTGTATAGACATAAAACTAGCTAGATATAACACAATCATGACCTGATGTTGCATGCACAATTTTGTCATTGCGCCACCTACTGGTTTTGAGATAGAATATGGTATTTTTGCCTAAAACTACTGCAACAACACATCTAAAACCATGAGTCATCATGGATTATTCCTTTCATGGCTTTGACTATAATCACTGGTGGTTGCCAATTCACTCCCTAGCAACTATTGAGAATACCTTATCAACCGTTTTTGCAAAAGCTATATCTCTGCATCAGAACATCGTAGAGACACGGGGATGGTCTCTTTTGACTAATTAAACTTGTTATAACATGATGTGACCCATGTTTTGCCACTGCAAACACCACTCACATGTCCTTCAGTGCTCTAATGTTCCATGATTGTCAATAACAGAAGGACGATTGCAGTAGACAAGAACTTAGATTATTTTTGTTGATAACTTTTTTGTTTTTTCATCTAAAATTATTAGGTCTACCTAGGTTCTTCAATCTGCTATTTTAATCTCAATTTTACATCCTTTTGTGCCCTTTTCGGCTTGACCCCGGCATTGCTGCTTGCAGCTATATTAATAATTATTATTCTGCTTCTTCTTCCGCCATTGCGGTCTATGGCAGCCCATAGAACCGTACATAGGAACGTTATGAAATTTGGCATACTGATAAAGGACAGTCCAATGTGTCCCCATAGCAAATTTGGAGTCTGTATGTCTAACCCGCTAGCGCCACCAACAGTCCAAAGTTGCACTTATGTTTTTGCTTATAACTTCTGATCCATAAGTCCTAGAAAAAAAATTCTTGCTTGCTCTGATTCCTTGGCTCAAGACGATTCGAATGGACCCTATGACATCATTTTCCGTCATGAAAATTTTTCCGCCATTTTGAATTATTCGTAAAACCTACTTTTGCGAACTCGTCCTAGAGCTTTTGCCCGATTTCCACGAAAATCGGTATGTAGCATCTACAGACTGTCATGGCAAAAAGTTATGGAATTCATGTCAATTCGTCAATCCGTTTCCGTAAACCGCCTTAACGAATTTTATGTAGAGTGCAAAAAAACAGATTTTAGGCTGTATCTTTGTCAAACTTAAGCCTATTGACACGACACTTGGTACTTGTGATGCCAGTCAGGAACTGAGGGTGCATGCACAGTTTCGTCACAGCGCCACCTGGTGGCCAGACGAATGTTTTCTACGCCTATAACTTTGGCTGAGATTGACGTATTTTCATGGGACTGGTTTCTTTGTAATTCTGAATAGTTGCCGAGTCCAACGATACCAAACATGCCAGAATTTGCCTTACGGTTAACCCTGCGCAGCAAAATAGCGCTTAAAAAACACGCGTGAATATCTCCGCGAGCGTTTTTCCGATCGACTCGAAAACACCATAGGAAGAAACTAACCTTACCTTCTGAACAAAAAGTTCTATTGGCGTTATATTAAAATTTTCATCAGAAATGGCCGAAAATTGCAAAAAACGAAAAATTTCCTTCAAATTTTGTGTTTTTTACACATAAATGGTTGTAACTTCGTAACAAAAATATATTTTTTCACCAGATTTGATACGCTGATGCATGAGCACATTCTGAAGCTACACAAAAAAAATTGTATGCTTGCACCACTAGATGGCCTTATAATTGAACAAAACCTTTGATAACAAGCCAGCCCTATGGTCATACAACTGTTTCTTCACTAAACTAAAGTGTATAGACATAAAACTAGCTAGATGTAACACAATCATGACCTGATGTTGCATGCACAATTTTGTCATTGCGCCACCTACTGGTTTTGAGATAGAATATGGTATTTTTGCCTAAAACTACTGCAACAACACATCTAAAACCACGAGTCATCATGGATTATTCCTTTCATGGCTTTGACTATGATCACTGGTGGTTGCCAATTCACTCCCTAGCAACGATTGAGAATACCTTATTAACCGTTTTTGCAAAAGCTATATCTCTGCATCAGAACATTGTAGAGACACGGGGATGGTCTCTTTTGACTAATTAAACTTGTTTTGACATGATGTGACCCATATTTTGCCACTGCAAACACCACTCACATGTCATTCAGTGCTCTAATGTTCCATGATTGTCAATAACAGAAGGACGATTGCAGAAGACAAGAACTTAGATTATTTTTGTTGATCACTTTTTTGTTTTTTCATCTAAAATTATTAGGTTTACCTAGGTTCTTCAATCTGCTTATCCAATCTCAATTTTTACATCCTTTTGTGCCCTTTTTGGCTTGACCCCGGCATTGCTGCTTGCAGCTATATTTAGGGGTCAAGCCCCGAAGGGGCGAAGACCCCTATTGTATCCGTTAGTTTTCTTTTTATAATAATAATTAGGGGTCAAGCCACGAAGTGGCGTAGACACCTATTGTATCTGTTAGTTTTCTTATTATTATTCTTCTTCCTTCTTCCTCCATTAAAGTCAATGGCAGCCCATAGAACCGTACATAGGAAAGTTATGAAATTTGGCACACATGTAGAGGACAGTCTCAGAAGTTACTATAGCAACATTGGTGTGTCTGACTCAAACCCTCTAGCGCCACCAACAGTCCAAAAATCCACTTATGTTCATGCTCACAACTTCTGACCCGTGAGTCCTAGAAACTAAATTCTTGTTTCCTCTGAATCCTTGGCTCATGTTGATTCAAATGCACACATTGATGTCATTTGTGTCATGCACATCTTTCCGCCATTTTGAATTTTCCGTAAAACCTACTTTTTCGAACTCCTCCTAGACCATTTGTCCGATTTGCATGTCCTTTGGTATGTAGCATCTAGAGACACCCCAGACAAAAAGTTATCAAAAGCTTTTTGATAGACCAATGCGTTCTCATATAAATTGACAACATATATGGCAGCGAGCACGCCAAAACGGACGTGAGGCTGTATCTTCACAAAACTTTATTGTATTGACACGAAACTTGGTATATGTCATTACAGTCATGACCCGAGGGTGCCTGCAACGTTTCGTCACAGCGCCACCTAGTGGTCACGAGATTCGAAAAATGCCTATTTTCGCTTATAACTACTTCAAACTTGAGTCTAAAATCATGAAGGTGGTCTTGTTAGATTCCTTGAGGCATGCCGAGTCAAACGATACCAAACGGTTTTCAGTCGGCCATTTTGGGTGTCGGCCATTTTGAATTTTCTCATTAAGTTCAGTATTTCACAAACAGAATGGCGTATCGCTACGAAATTTGGCATGGTTCATCAGTGACATGTTCTGAACGCACCTATAAATCTTTAGGACGGCGCCACCTAGTGGTCAGGATATGTAAATAAATTGTTTAAAATCTTTATTTCATTTGATTAAATTGCCACTATGACATAAGATTTCACTCTACTGATTCCTTGGCTCATGCTGAGTCCGACTGTACCAAATATGTCTGAGTCAAACCTACTTCCTGTCGGCCATTTTGAATTATATTGAAGACCTACTTTTTCGAACTCCTCCTAGAGCGCTTCTTTAGATGATGCCTAATAAAATTCAAGCCAATCAGAGACACTCTAGACAAAAAGTTGTAAGATTAAAAATATAGGAATTGAATACTTGGTTACAACTTGTCAAAACCTCCTGTGTTGATAGTGATCAAAGACTTTACAGTGGGGGTTAAAGATGGTCTTCTGATTGGTCAGTTTGAATGTATTATGTTGGGTTTGGTCAAGTACAGTGGGGGTTAAAGGTGATCTTCTGATTGGTCAATTTGAATGTATCAAGTTAGGCTTAGTCACATGGTCAAGAGATAGTGGATAAAGGTCAAGGTTTTTATGAGCTCTGGGCCTTTGCATTTTAGCTTTGCCTTTGCATTGGCCTTTTCCCCTTTCCTTTCTTTCTTCACCTAAGTTCTGGGGTTCGGGCCATTAGGCCTAGATTTCAGTTCTCAAGTGTGAATCTCTTTCTTCTAAACTTTCTTTCTCTGTTCTCTATCTTATCAGGTAATATCTCACATACATTGGAAACAGTCAATTGTTTGTATTATTTACCATTTCATGCATTTACAGTGTAACCATTTCAACTGTAATTTTAAGTCAGTACTGTAATTAAACCTTTTCATTTACAAATCTGTTGTTTAGTTTTGATTTAGTGTTAATACTTAAACGCTCCATATTTCAATACAATATATTCGTACTCTAGCAATGCTCTCAGACATATTGTGTCCGAAACCGGGGAACGATTGCAGTTTTGTTCTCCTTCCGAAACCTGAGATCCCTTACAGTTTGGTGGCCCGTACGGGGATCCCTTGCGGTGAGTTTTCTGAGTTTTACTCTGATTGATCAACTGAATGAGGACTTTATCACAGTTAATCCTGTGAATGGATTAAAGGCCTTCTGACCACACAGTGGGTAAGTCTGTTTTCATTGTTTCATGGCATGCTTAGTGAAATCTCCATTTGCTTGAATTGTGTGAAACAGAAATAAGAAGGACCTTAAATATCCTATTTGTTGTACAGTTAGAGATTATTTCAGATTATCTCCTCGGGGATGGAAGGGAATAACTCCAGTAATGATATATTGTTTGATTTATGGAGCGAGAAAGTTGAACCTACACTTTCTAAATTATATAGAAAGGGTCTGGATTACTACGCTACCACTAATGATATTCTCACATGGTGGCGCATGGTTGGTAGTGAACAAAGAAAATCCAAACATGCTGAAATCATTGAGGCTTTGAATTACATGAAGTGCTTGGAGCTACATAAAATGGATGGACAGGTTAAGTCTATCCTGAATTCTAAGTGTGTTGAATTGAATACCAAAAATGCTGAATTACAAAAGTCAGAGGCAAAGATCCAAAATCTTCAAACTCAGATAGATCAACTATCATCTGAGCAGTTAGCCCTGGCCAAACAGTGTGAGAAGTATAAAGACATTATTGCAGATGTAAGGGCTAAACTAATTGTGCGAGACACTAAGTCTCCCCAAACGCTTAACAGCTATGGGACTAAAAAAGATGCTACTTGTACTAAAGAGAATGTATTTTCCAGAACCCAGAAAAGTGTTCCTATTTCAGCAATTGGGGTGATGCATCAACATGCTGGAACAGAACCGCATGATGTGAATGAAGCATTAGAGAGTCACAGACCTCCTGAAACTCCAGTAGAACCAAGCTACAGACCCGGTGGTAAAATGAACAGGCTTTGTAGTTCCTGTCATAAAATAGGCCATACAGAGGAGAAATGCTGGTCACTGGGCAGGGGCAGACCTCCACCTTATTATTTGAAATGTAGGAAATCACTTTCTAAGGGCAGATGTAAGCAATCTAGTTTTGCTGGTAAAACCATTACTGAGTTAACTGCATTGTTCATGCAAGGACTCCAGCTGTTAACCTCACTTGCTAGTGGTTTAGCAGCCAGTTAGCATGTGTTTAACATTCTCATTGCAATGATCCTGTTTGCATTTCCTGATTTGTAATTGTTCGTAATGCATTGTTGTTTCTATAGAACACAAATTGTAGTTGTTTGTTGTACTATATGTACACATAGGCTAATGAAGTTAATTTCTTGTAACATTTGACTGTTTCCACTGTAAGTGTTGGACAAAACATTTAAGTGAGAGGTTGTTGAAGCTACATGTATTCTAGACCAGTTGTCTTGTGTTAATGGAATAACTTTTGCTCTTGAAATTGTCTACCAGTTTCAAGTTGTATGTGTTTCTATGTTGAAAGATTTGTCTCCTAAGTGGTAAACTCTGCTATTCCTTGTATAGCTGCAGTAAGACCCTAAAGAGGAGCACAAAAATGCCATGTGGCTACATTGTGTTATATAATTACATTAATGAAAATGTTTTACCTCACAACAGGATCCAGTAGCACTTTTACCATGCTTAACTAAAAACACAGGTGTGAGAAGATTTACAGAGCCAGATTACAATCTCATACTTCTATTAAAATGGCTCCCTGCTTTCAACAACAGGACTAAATTTGCATCACAATCTTAACTTCCTCACCTTTGTTGCAGCATGGTATTCACACATAGCCTCAGTTAAATTCACACATAGCAAACACAATTAGCCTCAATTTAGTCATTATTTCAAACGGTCTGATTTTAAGCATCTGTTTTGGTTTCTTTTCAAAAAGTTTGATTAGTTTAATGTCTCAAATACTGAAATCTTGATGAAGAGTTATTTTCTATGTGTAATAATATCATTAATTTTGCTATTATGTTTTACATTTCATTTGCTCTTTATCCAAGACATTTAAAACTGTCATGTTCTTTGTTCTCATTTTGTTCATTTAATTTATAATGATTATACTGGAAAATTAAGATCTTTAAATATCATGTATTTGGTTACACCATATTGTTGTTGTTGCTTCTAATGACAAACTGGGTTGTTAAAAATAACATTTACTAAGTTAAAAAAGCATTGTAGTGACATGTTTCCAAAAACAATGTAAGAGCTTTTATTGTTTTTTCTTTTATTCTCACCTTGACCATGTTTTAATGTATTTGACAGGGATTTAAGGCTGAAGACCAATCTGACCATTTAAAACTTGAGTAACAAATGCCATATGCTTTGCTGTTTGTTGTGCCATTTGCTTAAATCACAGGATTCCTGCTGTTTCACATCTTGGGTGTTGCCTCAAAGAGAAGGACAAAAGAGAAACCCCCTTCAGGGCCTGTTCTTGTGAAAGTGTGAAGTATCGATGGACATCTGCATAACTATGAAAGGTGCAATTCCATTCGGTGAAGCCTTTCATGCAGGGCTGAAAGGAGAAGGACGTCTTCAAGTCTCATCAACCAGCAACCAGTTTGGACAATAAGTCTGAAGATGACCACTGCACACAACTGAAAGCATAATCTTATGAACTGTGTCATCATGGATCTTCTTACGTGTGGCCCATGTTGCCAAAGGGCGGATTGTAAGATTAAAAATATAGGAATTGAATACTTGGTTACAACTTGTCAAAACCTCCTGTGCTGATAGTGATCAAAGACTTTACAGTGGGGGTTAAAGATGGTCTTCTGATTGGTCAGTTTGAATGTATTATGTTGGGTTTGGTCAAGTACAGTGGGGGTTAAAGGTGATCTTCTGATTGGTCAATTTGAATGTATCAAGTTAGGCTTAGTCACATGGTCAAGAGATAGTGGATAAAGGTCAAGGTTTTTATGAGCTCTGGGCCTTTGCATTTTAGCTTTGCCTTTGCATTGGCCTTTTCCCCTTTCCTTTCTTTCTTCACCTAAGTTCTGGGGTTCGGGCCATTAGGCCTAGATTTCAGTTCTCAAGTGTGAATCTCTTTCTTCTAAACTTTCTTTCTCTGTTCTCTATCTTATCAGGTAATATCTCACATACATTGGAAACAGTCAATTGTTTGTATTATTTACCATTTCATGCATTTACAGTGTAACCATTTCAACTGTAATTTTAAGTCAGTACTGTAATTAAACCTTTTCATTTACAAATCTGTTGTTTAGTTTTGATTTAGTGTTAATACTTAAACGCTCCATATTTCAATACAATATATTCGTACTCTAGCAATGCTCTCAGACATATTGTGTCCGAAACCGGGGAACGATTGCAGTTTTGTTCTCCTTCCGAAACCTGAGATCCCTTACAAAGTTATCAAAAGCTTTTCGGTAGACCTATCCGTTGTCGTATCACGCATCAAAGAATGCGAGGGCGAGCACGCCAAAATGTGTTTGAGCCTGTATCTTCGCAAAACGTTTGCGTATTAATATGAGACTTGGTATATGTCATAACAGTGATGACCTGAGGGTGCATGCACCATTTCGTCACACTGCCCCCTACTGGTCACGAGATATAAAAAATGTCTATTTTTGCTTATAACTACTGCAAAATTGAATGTAAAATTATGAGACTGGTCTTGTTAGAGTTCGTGAGGCATGCCGAGTCAAACGATACCAAATGGTTTTTGGTCGGCCATTTTGTGTGTCGGCCATTTTGATTTTTTCTTTAAGTTCAAGTATTTCAGAAACGCAATTGCGTATTGTTATGAAACTTGGTATGGTTCATCAGCAACATGTTCTGGAAGGACTTGTAAACTTTCCGATGCCCCCTAGTGGTCAAGAGATTTGAAGCTATATCTCTGCATCTCTTTATCGTATTTACACCAAATTTGGTGGGTGTCATCACAATCAAGACCTGAGTCACAATTTATTTTTTGGTCAGTGCCCCCTAGTGGTCAAGTCATTTAAGGCTATATCTCTGCATCTCTTTATTGTATTTACACCAAATTTGGTGGGTGTCATCACAATCAAGACCTAAGTCACAATTTATTTTTTGGTCAGTGCCCCCTAGTGGTCAAGTCATTTAAGGCTATATCTCCATATTGCTTTATTGTATTTACACTAAATTTGTTATGTGTCATCACAGTCATGACCTGAGGCACCATCTATACTTTCAGCACAGTGCCACCTAGTGGTCTCAAGATACGAAAAAATTGCTTTTTTTCATAAAACTAATGCAAACTTAGATCTTAAATCATGACAGTCATCACGTATGAATCATTTTTTGCCATGTTTGGCTTGACCCCGGTATCGCTGCTTGCAGCTATATTCTATTATTAGGGGTCAAGCCCCGAAGGGGCGAAGACCCCTATTGTATTTGTTAGTTTTCTTTTTACAATTATTATTATTAGTTATTCTTCTTCCGCCATTGCGGTCTATGGCAGCCCATAGAACCGTACGTAGGAAAGTTATGAAATTTGGCACACTGATAAAGGACACTCCAGTGTGTCCCCACAGCAAATTTGGAGTCTCTATGTCTAACCCGCTAGCGCCACCAACAGTCCAAAGTTGCACTTATGTTTTTGCTTATAACTTCTGGTCCGTATGTCCTAGAAACACAATTGTCATTTCCTCTGATTCCTTGGCTCAAGACGATTCGAAAGGACCCTATGACATAATTTTCCGTCATGAAAATTTTTCCACTATTTTGAATTATTCGTAAAACCTACTTTTTCGAACTCGTCCTAGAGCTTTTGTCCGATTGCCACGAAAATCGGCACGTAGCATCTAGAGACACTCATGGCAAAAAGTTATCAAAAGAATTTCAATACACCAATCCGTTGTCGTATACCGCCTTAACAAATTTTACATAGAGTGCAAAAAAACTGATTTTAGGCTGTATCTTCGTCAAACTTAGGCCTATTGACATGACCCTTGACTTGTGATGCCAGTCAGGAACTGAGGGTGCATGCACAGTTTCGTCGCAGCGCCACCTAGTGGTCAGATTAATGTATTACACGCCTATAACTTTGGCTGCGGTCAATGTATTGTCACGGGACTTGTTTCCTTGGAGTTTTGAATAGTTGCCGAGTCCAACGATACCAAACATGCCAGATTTCGCCTTACGGTTAACCATTTGCGGCAAAAAGGCACTTAAAAAACACGCGTGAATACCTCCGCGGGCGTTTTTCCGATCGACTCGAAAACACCATAGGAAGAAACTAACCTTACCTTCTGAACAAAAAGTTCTATTGGCATTATATTAAAATTTTCATCAGAAATGGCCAAAAATTGCAAAAAACGAAAAATTACCTTCAAATTTTGTGTTTTTTACACATAAATGGTTGTAACTTCGTAACAGAATGTGCTCATGCATCAGCGTATCAAATCTGGTGAAAAAATCTCTTTTTGAGTCTACACAAAAAAAAATGTATGCTTTCACCACTAGATGGCCTTATAATTGAACAAAACCTTTGATATCAAGCCAGCTCTATGGTCACACAACTGTTTCGTCACTAAACTAAAGTGTATAGTCATAAAACTAGCTAGATGTAACACAATCATGACCTAATGTTGCATGCACAATTTTGTCATTGCGCCACCTACTGGTTTTGAGGTAGAATGTGTTTTTTTGCCTAAAACTACTACAACAACACATCTAAAACCATAAGTCATCATGGATTATTTCTTTCATGGCTTTGACTATAATCACTGGTGGTTGCCAATTCACTCCCTAGCAACCATTGAGAATACCTTATCAACCGTTTTTGCAAAAGCTATATCTCTACATCAGAACATCGTAGAGACACGGGGGTGGTCTCTTTTCACTCATTAAACTTGTTGTAACATGATGTGACCCATGTTTTCCCACTACAAACACCACTCACATGTCCTTCAGTGCTCTAATGTTCCATGATTGTCAATAACAGAAGGACGATTACAGTAGACAAGAACATAGACTACTTTTGTTGATAACTTTTTTGTTTTTTCATCTAAAATTAATAGGTTTATCTAGGTTCTTCAATCTGCTTATCCAATCTCAATTTTACATCCTTTTGTGCCCTTTTCGGCTTGACCCCGGCATTGCTGCTTGCAGCTATATTTCTGGTTCTTCTTCTTCTTCCGCCATTGCGGTCTATGGCAGCCCATAGAACCGTACGTAGGAAAGTTATGAAATTTGGCACACTGATAAAGGACAGTCCAATGTGTCCCCATAGCAAATTTGGAGTCTGTATGTCTAACCCGCTAGCGCCACCAACAGTCCAAAGTTGCACTTACATTTTTGCTTATAACTTCTGACCCGTACGTCCTAGAAATTAAATTCTTGTTTCCTCTGATTCCTTGGCTCAAGACGATTCGACTAGACCCTATGAAGTCATTTTCCGTCATGAAAATTTTTCCGCCATTTTGAATAGTTCGTAAAACCTACTTTTGCGAACTCGTCCTAGAGCTTTTGGCCGATTTCCACGAAAATCGGTATGTAGCATCTACAGACCCTCACGGCAAAAAGTTATGGAATTCATGTCAATTCGTCAATCCGTTTACGTAAACCGCGTCAACGAATTTTACGTAGAGCGCAAAAAAACAGATTTGAGGCTGTATCTTCGGCAAACTTAAGCCTATTGACACGATACTTGGTACTTGTGATGCCAGTTAGGAACTACGGGAGCATGCAGAGTTTCGTCACAGCGCCACCTAGTGGTCAGACTTATGCTTTACACACCTATAACTTTGGCTCTGATTGACATATTTTCACGGGACTTGTTTCTTTGGAGTTCTGAATAGTTGCCGAGTGCAACGATACCAAACAAGTCAGAATTCGCCTTACGGTTAACCCTGCGCGGCAAAATAGCGCTTAAAAAACACGCATGAATATCTCTGCGAGCGTTTTTCCGATCGACTCGAAAACACCATAGGAAGAAACTAACCTTACCTTCTGAACAAAAAGTTCTATTGGCGTTATATTAAAATTTCCATCAGAAATGGCCGAAAATTGCAAAAAACTAAATATTACCTTTAAATTTGGTGTTTTTTACACGTAAATGGTTATAACTCTGCAACAAAATGAGATTTTTACACCAGATTTGATACGCTGATGTATGAGCACATTCTGAGGCCACACAAAAAAATTTGTATGCTTGCACCACTAGATGGCCTTATAATTGAACAAAACCTTTGATATCAAGCCAGCCCTATGGCCATACAACTGTTTCTTCACTAAATTAAAGCGTATGGTCATAAAACTAGCTAGATGTAACACAATCATGACCTAATGCTGCATGCACAATTTTGTCATTGCGCCATATACTGGTTTTGGCTTGACCCCGGCATTGCTGCTTGCAGCTATATTTCTTCTTCTTCTTCTTCTTCCGCCATTGCGGTCTATGGCAGCCCATAGAACCGTACGTAGGAAAGTTATGAAATTTGGCACACTGATAAAGGACAGTCCAATGTGTCCCCACAGCAAATTTGGAGTCTCTATGTCTAACCCGCTAGCGCCACCAACAGTCCAAAGTTGCACTTACGTTTTTGCTTATAACTTCTGACCCGTATGTCCTAGAAATTAAATTCTTGTTTCCTCTGATTCCTTGGCTCAAGACGATTCGAGTGGACCCTATGACGTCATTTTCCGTCATGAAAATGTTTCCGCCATTTTGAATTATTCGTAAA
The DNA here is from genome assembly GCF_027580225.2 of Misgurnus anguillicaudatus. Taxonomy (NCBI): domain Eukaryota; kingdom Metazoa; phylum Chordata; class Actinopteri; order Cypriniformes; family Cobitidae; genus Misgurnus; species Misgurnus anguillicaudatus. The sequence continues at coordinate 42,253,898 of NC_073344.2, read as the reverse complement.
ACCTACTTTTGCGAACTCGTCCTAGAGCTTTTGCCCGATTTCCACAAAAATCGGTATGTAGCATCTACAGACTCTCACGGCAAAAAGTTATGGAATTCATGTCAATTCGTCGATCCGTTTCTGTAAACCGCGTCAATGAATTTTACATAGAGCGCAAAAAAACGGATTTGAGGCTGTATCTTCGGCAAACTTAAGCCTATTGACACGATACTTGGTACTTGTGATGCCAGTCAGGAACTACGGGTGCATGCAGAGTTTCGTCACAGCGCCACCTAGTGGTCACATTTATGCTTTACACGCCTATAACTTTGGCTCCGATTGACGTATTTTCACGGGACTTGTTTCTTTGGAGTTCTGAATAGTTGCCGAGTCCAACGATACCAAACATGCCAGAATTCGCCCTACGGTTAACCCTGCGCAGCAAAATAGCGCTTAAAAAACACGCGTGAATATCTCCGCAAGCGTTTTTCCGATCGACTCGAAAACACCATAGGAAGAAACTAACCTGAACAAAAAGTTCTATTGGCGTTACATTAAAATTTTCATCAGAAATGGCCGAAAATTGCAAAAAAACGAAAAATTACTTTCAAATTTTGTGTTTTTTACACATAAATGGTTGTAACTTCGTAACAAAAAGAGATTTTTTCACCAGATTTGATACGCTGATGCATGAGCACATTCTGAGACCACACAAAATTTTTTTTATTCTTGCACCACTAGATGGCCTTATAATTGAACAAAATCTTTGATATCAAGTCAGCCATATGGTCATACAACTGTTTCTTCACTAAACTAAAGTGTATAGTCATAAAAGTAGCTAGATGTAACACAATCTTGACCTGATGTTGCATGCACAATTTTGTCAAAACCATTAGGTGGCGCAATGAGATGGAAATATGGCATTTTTTGTCTAAAACTACTGCAACAACACATCTAAAACCATGAGTCATCATGGATTATTCCTTTCATGGCTTTGACTATAATCACTGGTGGTTGCCAATTAACTCCCTAGCAACCAATGAGAATACCTTATCAACCGTTTTTGAAAGAGCTATATCGCTGCATCAGAACATCGTAGAGACACGGGGTGGTCTCTCTTGACTCATTTAACTTGCTGTGACCCATGTTTTGCCACTGCAAGCATCCCTCACATGTCCTTCAGTGCTCTAATATTCCATGATTGTCAATAACAGATAAATTTCTGTATCGATTAACATGTCAGTGCCATCAGAATGACAAGTGCTTGTGTCATTGTGTACAGATGAGACAGTCAAATTGCTTACTTATGTTGTCGATAAAACAGTTTACTCTGGAGGGATGTTCTGATGACAGTTATTGGAAATTGTAGGTTACACTTTAGTACATATGTGAGTTTGCAAGAGACTGGACAAGATTCACATTTACACTTTTACTATTTGTACTGTAATTTGTTGACAGACCATGTCATTGTGATACAGACAGGAAAAGACAACACTTAGAAGCATAAAAAATAGAAATGTGAGCAAAGGACAATCTCTTTAAGGAAAACTGTACATACAGTGCTGTATGCATTTCTCCTGATGTTAATTTCTGTATCACAATGAATATCTTCTGTATCCATGCCAGCCAGAAGGGTCATCTGTATATGTGGCTGGCGATCATATACTTTCCATCTCCATGCTGAGAAAAATTCCTCACTTGAGTGAGGAATGAAGAGTAGGGTCAGAGGAGCTTGATCTACATCCTGATGTGGGCCGCAAACCATTGCTGGATCATGTTGGAGCGATGGAAACTATAGGTTTTTTTCCACTTTGATGCATTTTTCACATCACTATTTACATTTCCACAACATTTAGTTCAACCTCCACAACATTTAGTCATTTGTGGACATCATAGTTGCAGTTTCTGATTCCTTCGAACAAATTACAAATGCTTTTGGACATGCATCAATTGCTCTGCAATTTTATAACATTATCATTTGCTTTTGTAGTGTCGGCCAAAATTACCTATACTTGTGAATGCTGAATAGTGATTTTATATAAAACTAATAGTTCTCATTTCATTGCTTGAGTCGTTACATACAAAAATGTTGAACTAATTGTCAAGATCATTTTTTTATATTTTTTTCCAAAAATGTTTCCTAAATTGAAAATATGTGGCCAGACAGAGAGGAATGTCTGGATGTGCAAGAATGATTACAGTACTATGTATGTTGTATGTTCAGTTCCAATATATACTGCAATATTGTTTACAGTTGTGCACAGCTCTCCCCAAAGGGAGTTTATGTTTTTTGTTATTAAGGGTGTATTTTTTCTTTTGCACAATGCTGCTAACAAATTAGAATTGCAAAGAGCATATGAAGTAAAACTGTGAAACATACATATTCAGTGTCTTGTACTCAGTTAACCTCACTAAATACAGTAATGTGCAACTTTATTGTATTTTTCAAATAGTGCTGTCTTGCGCATTTTCAGGTAGTGTCACCAAGATCTGACTTTTTTGCATTGGAAAACATTTACACAGTAAACTGTCATAATGACAACATGATAAAGTCATTTGACTATCTTGTTCATAAACAATGGTGTCAGGACTTTTCATTTTGATGACACTCACACTTTCATTGACATGAATACTTGCTTTTGAGGAATGACCTATCCATTTTGAGCAACTGACACGCTCTTGAAGGTTATAAACTAGGTTTTGCAGTTTGTATTAACTTTGACAACTGCATTAACTTTTGTGCAAATGTAAATAGTGATGTGAGAAATGCACCAAAGCTGCTGAGAAAAACTGTAATGTTCATTCATCAATTCATGATCTCATTAACTTCAATGTTCATACAATGTTACTTTTAACACTAATATATAATGTTAATATAACATAGACTATCTGTCTGTGGATTATATATATACTAAGGCCTAGTTTCACAGAAAATATTACTGAACTAAAAATTAGTTAAATTAATGTTTTTTAAACATGCCTTAGAAAAAGTATTTTTGTATGAGTTTTGGAGAGTTTTTTATTTTTCTGGAAACTTGACTCTTCTGTAACTTTACATTGTGTACTAAAACGACAGAAAGCTAAAAGTTTCAAATTTCTAGGCCAATATGGCAAGGTACTGTACTCTCATTCCGGTGTAATAATCAAGGACTTTGCTGTTGTACCATGGCTGCAGGAGGTGCAGGGATGTTTCACAGTGCCCAAAAATAGTCCTCTTGGTAACTTTAAATATCAGGGGCCTATTTTCGGGGACTGCGTAATATCACTGCATAATATTCCTAACTGAAACTACAGAAGAGTAAAGTTTTAAAGGGACACTTCACCCATTTGCAGGAAGCTTTGTATAGTTCGAACCCCAGTCATGTTTTTGAATGGTTGTGCATCATTTTCTCAGTTGCCGCTGAGACAGGAGAAATACAGATTTCAGCATTGCACTTCCTTCTTTCAATGATGTAAAAATCATCATTTTGCATCATTGAAAGACGGAAGTCCAATATCTTTGTTGAGGTAGTGAGACTACAAACACCCCTTTTCTCTGTCAAATAGGCACCAAATTCTTAATGTATGTTACATTTCGACTACAAATATGACACACTTTCAATAAAGATGAATGTTTCTACGGGTGAAATGCTCCTTTAAATATTGAATCTCTCCAGTTATTTTTTAGTTTGATGGTAATGGTCTAATCGGATTCATTGGATTATTTTAGGCTATGCTAAAAGTGGTACCGCCCGACCCAGAGATTGGTTGAATAGATCCCAAAATGGTAAAAATCAAATGTTTAAGTTTTGAGGAGTTTATTAAATTAAATTTATAAATTAGCCTATTTTAAAAAAAAGTTGAGTGTCCCTTTAAGATTTGTCAGTGCAACTTACTGTTGAGTCTGTGAAACCTGGGGTAAGAGTTTTATTTTATCAAAGGGGATTTTGTTGTGTATTGTGATAGTTCCACTTGCTGGTTATTCATTTTATGAAATTGGATTTAAAGTGATAATTCACTCATAAATGATTTTTTTTTCATAATTTTCTCATTTGCATCTTGAATTCATCTTCAATGAATTTATTTTTTCAGATGAACACAAAAAATATTTTGATCCATCAATTATGATAGTCTATTATGGCATAGATCATATTTAAATGATAAATATGGCTGAATTTTAACTATAAAATGACAAAACCTGGTTTATAGAATTACAAGTTTAAAGCTGTTTAAAGTGAATACATTACTGTATAGTGAATAAACTTTTGTGTATTGACGTGAATTATTGTCATAATGAGCACAGTCATATCTATTATAGTGTATGACTGTATGCGTTTAATATTAAATGTAAGTAGCCTCTATATTAATAACATATTGCGTCTGTTTCCTTGTGGTATCCTTGGTTCACAGAGGACATCTAAGACAAATAGTTCCACTTTAGTATGATGTTCATCCCACAATTGATCCACTTGATGTCTATTATCATGCTACCAACTTGATGAATTCCCAGTGACAATTGATCACTTCCTTGTGAATTTTGCAGGGATGCTGAATTCTATAATATATTATTGACTATATTCTATAACTTAGTGAATACTAAATGAAAATTTCGATTGAGAATTTTAATTCTGATCTGAGAAGTGTACCAAAGTGACTGAGAAAAACTATAATAACAAAACTGAAACCTCCATACTTTCCATTGTACATTATGTTCATAGTATACTTAGAACAATTCACATTTATTTCTTATTTAAATACTGTAATATTAGTCCATTCCCATGTTAATTCATATACGGCATCATAAAGTATATTTAAAAACCTGCCTTACTTTTTTTCTTAGCTTTTTTCTTTACTTTGTATTTATTTCATGAAAAGCTGCTTTGAAATTATGTACAATTGTGAAAACTGCTATATTAATAAAATTGAATTGATTAACCTTAGAATGCATGACAGTTTTGTGACAGTGACACCTAGTGGTGCATATAGATAAAATATATTTAAAATGCTGATTGTTCTACAGTTCTTATTTTAAATTAATATTAATAAAGAAATTGTAAATAAAGGAATGCAAAATCACTTATACTTTGATTCTAATTCAATGTACTTTTTATACAACAATACAATCTATTGTAATTACAAAATCTTAAAAGCATAGAACACATAGTATTATTACAAATTCATCAAGAAATGAAACAAGAGGAATAACAAAACAAATGTCCTCTGGAATTTTACAAATTTAAATAAAAGTCTTACTAATTATTAACAAAAGTAAGTTAATTTAACTTGCTAGAATTACAAAGAATTAACGCTTAAAATATTATAATTTAATAGTACTTAATACAAGATAAACATATATATACGTTGATGCTTCATGCTATATTCAACATAATCTTATAATTAAATAATGACATTTTTACTGTAGTTTAGATCAATGTTTCCCAACCCTGGTCCTCGGGCACCCCCTCCCAGAAAGTTTTAGATGTCTCCTTATTTAACACACCTGATTTAAATCATCAGCTTGTTAGGGAGACATGTTTACCATTTTAGAAGGAGGCTGATGAGTCAAATCAGGTGTTTTAAATAAGGAGACATCTAAAACTTTCTGGGAGGGGGTGCCCGAGGACCAGGGTTGGGAAACACTGGTTTAGATGATAAGCAAAACCACACCAATGGGACAAGTCACCAAATAATGTGAATTAGAAGTATGAATTCAGATTAAACAATTTGTTTACTTGTAAGTGTAATGTAAGGTTTGTAAACATACCTTACTAAAATATTACTTGTGTGCATTTTCAGGAAAAACAAAGGGCACTGATGTATTTTAAGAAATGTCAGTGCAAGTTATTTTCAGTTTGGACTGATCCTACATTTATTTTAGTCTACAATTAGTCTAATCCCTGTCCATGAAACGGACTCTGTAACATTAAAAACTAAAGCGAGAATTTTTTAACAAATTACAAATAAATACAGTCAACATATAAAACAAATAAAGTATAATGTAAGAACACAATGCACATGCAGATAGAATTTAAAAACCAATGAAATAAGTAGCAGTTCAAATATAATTGATATGGTGCAAAGAGACTAATTTAACCGCTTAACTGTCACTGTTCCTGTAGAGGAACACATAGGTTTACTTCAATATTTTGGATGTAAATGTTTATTGAATCATGACATACTATATATTTTTGTAAAGGTCTAAGCCTCTAGAATACATATTTCAGCAGTGTTTTATAAAATAAATTATGTAGGGAGAGTAATTGATTCATTTATGAAGAGAGTGTGCTTCAAAACATTTATGTCCTGCTAAATGTCACTCTCCCACCGGTGGGATGCCTAAAATTACTTCAGTGTTTTGCATATGAGTTCTTATCCAATCATGACAAACTGTATATCAATGGAAGCTCTAAGAGTGTTGTTTTCATATTTCATCAAAATTTTGGGAAAGAAATGACGTAGTGAGAGTCAATTTCTAAAAGGCCACAGCCAACATGTAGGCCCAATTTGTTTCTGCATATTTCTAACACTAAACCCCTACTCTAAACCCAAAAAATCTTGATAAACTATATATCACTGGAAAGCTCTCAGAATGTAGTTTTCATATTTCATGGTCATCTGATAATAGAAATAATGTAGTGACAGTTTTTAGAGACATGACCCCACCCTCCATAGGAATGCATATTCATTTTATATATTCATAACACTATATCCTAGTATAAATCTACAGAAATGTTGACAAACTATATATCATTGGAAAGCTCTAAGAATGTAGTTTTCATATTTCAAAATGTTTTAGCAGTTATAATAATGCAGTGACAGTATTTTATGAATTTGTGACCAGAGAATGCAGCAAACCGTTGACACCTAGTGGCCTTTGTTGGTAAAACCACTTAAAGTGTTACACAAACCTCATTTTTTGTGATTTTAACTTAAAATTTGGATCACAACTGCTTGAGACATATAGCCTCATGTTTACATTATTACTTTTGTGAAACATTTTCATATTTATAATTTTATTTATCAAATTAATATGTTATTGCATTATTTTTAATTATTAAAATAAATTTAAACTGCTATTTTCTGTTAAATATTTTCACCTCCAGACACATCAGTGAAAAACCTTACATTTTCTTCTTTAAAACAAGACCAACATTAGGGTTATAGTTAGTTATATTAATTTGAAGCTGCACATTAACTTTTCACCCCCCCCCCACTCAAAAGGGTGGGGTGACGGGTAAATGGTTAAAACATTTTAAAGTGACAGAGAACTAATTTAGTCAAACTGTGTAATGAGTTTTCAGTCCAATGTTGCAATAAGGTGATGAGCAGTCCAATGATCCACAAAGTAGCTAGTGCAAGTCAACATGTAAATTGTGGGTTAGTGAACTATCAAAGGGGCAACAGCAGGTGTAGAGAGGGTATAATGCAATGAGTTGTAGATGGGAGGGTAGAGCTGTGAGAAAGTTAAACTTTTTGACAGCTTGATATATGAAGCTGTCTTTCAGTCTGGTGGTCCTGACCTGGAAAATACCAGTCTCTTCTCGGATGTTAGTAAACAGAAGAATCTGTGTGTGGGCTGGGTGGAATCATCTGCATTACAGAGGGCTTGCAGGTGAGATGTGTGCTATAAATATCTTGAAGCAAGAAGATAGCAACATCAATGATCTTTTCAGCTGCTCTCACTATGCATTGGAGGGTCCTATGGTGTCATACCACACAGTGATCCAGCTGGTCATGATATTGTCAATAGTGGCTCTGTAAAAGGTGTGCATGATAGGGTTTAGGACTCTGGCTTTTTTGTGGAATAAGTATAGTCGCTGGTGTGCTTTTTTGGCCAGTGATGCATGTTGTCAGTCCAGGAGAAGTCCTATGTGATGTGTACACCCAGTAAATTTTTGCTAGTCACTCGATCAGATGACCATTCTGAATACACACTGTTCTGAAGTTAACAAAAATCTGCTTCATCTTGTCCACATCCAGACACAGGCTCGCCTCTTTCCTGTAGTTTATCTTATCTATTTTGTTAATGAGGTAATGCAGCTAAAGAGATAATGCAGTTGTGAGAGAGCAGACTCAATAGGAAGATGCTAAGCAAACATCTTTGAGTAGCCCCTGTGTTAAGCTTGACTGTGCTAAATGTGTTACTGCCAACACATACTTCCTGAGGACTCACAGCCAGAAAGTCCAGCAGCCAGTTGCATAACAAGATGGTGAGGCCAAGCTGAACCAGTTTGTGAATGAGCTATTGGAGAATGATGGTATTAAATGCTGAAGTGTAGTCTATGAACATCATTCTACATACAAGTATTTTTGTCCAGAAGACTAAGGGTTGAGTAGACGGCAGTGGAGAAAGGTTGGACCATTAACAAACTGGAACGGATTTGGGACAGGGGTTCCTACAGTCCCAAAAAGCAGTAATAAACCATTTTTGGAAATTGTCCTTTAACGATTTTCTGTAATTTGCTTTAAATATGCATACATGTAGTCAAAGCTGTGTGACATTTTCCTCTTGTGGTGTCCTCAGAGCACTACACATTTCTAGTTACTTACTTAGGCCCATTGCACCTCCTGGTGCATAGCCATCGACGACTTCCCTTCCGCTCTTTCGATTCTGTGCTAATCTGACCAGTTCGCCCCAGGACACGCCAGTCACTTTGATGTCTGCTTCAAGGTCACGGCGCCAGGTGCCCTCCCCTGTTTCTTTTCCCTTGAGGATTCCATATGAGTGCCTGTTTGATGATGTTATCTGTCGGTTTTCACAGAGTGTGGCCTAAGGCCCATCTCCGTCTTACAATCTCCCCTTCAACGGGATAAGTTATTTGCCACAAATCAGTGTTTCATATAATGTTGGGCCAGTGGATTGAGAGGATTCTTTGCAGACATCCGTTGACAACGGTTTGGATCCTCTTTAAAGTTGTCCTTGTAAATCTCCATGTCTGAGGTCCATAAAGCAAATCTGCCTTAACAGTTGAATTGAATAAGCGCATTTTGGTGTGGCGGCTAATTTCTTTTGAAATTCAAATGGTTTTAAACTGGATGAATGCTGTGCGTGCTTTTCTTTTCCTGATTTTAACATCCGCCTCTGTTCTACCCTGCTTATCCACCACACTACCGAGGTATGTGAAAGAGTCCACTTCTTCCAGGGCTTCCCCTTCTAGCATCACTGTCTCCTAACTTGTGGCATTCACTTAAAGAATTTTTGTCTTTCCTCTGTTGATGTTGAGTCCAACCTGTGCTGACACACAGAGCAGTTTTGTTGTCTTTTCCTGTATTTGCTGATGGCCGTGTGACAAGAGGGCAAGTTCATCCGCAAAAGTCTAAGTCCTCCAGTTTGTTCCACATTGTTCATTGAATACCGTTCCTCTTTCCGTCAGTGACAGACTTCATTATCCAATCTATGGTCAAGATGAACAGAAACGGTGGCAGTAGACAGCTCTGCCTCACCCCTGTCTTTACCTGGAAGCTCTTTGTTAGCTGTCCTTCACGAACCACCCTGCATGCCATCCTCTCATAAGAGTTCTTGATCAAGTTGACAAGCTTTTCATTTCTACAGGGTAAACAAAACAACAAATATTTCTTATAATTAAGTTAAGCTATTTTAATGATAATAAATACACAAATACACATACATTAACAGTCTATTCAGTTTTATGATATGTTAAGTAATAAAGTGAACTTCTTGTCCTATTGCTGTTACTGCTCTGTGCTATTGTTTATCAGATACTAAATGACAAGGTGTTGTTTTAGTACTTAATTTTTTTAACATTAACAAATATTTAATTATTATGCCATATTAAATATGAATGTGTTAATGAAAAGCTAATGTAAAACATCATTCATAAAAACAATTATAATTACCTAAAGTGTCTTTGAAGATGATTTTTCATCAGCAACTTTCAGCAATGTGTACAGTACTCTTGTAATCCGGCAGGTTGGGGAATAAATATCACTGTTCTTTTAACTTTTTGAGCAGAAGTTCAGAAGCTGAGTTGTCCATAAGGTCCAGATTGTTTGTAGATATGTTCCATATAGTGCAGATGAATTAACTTTTTGAACACAGGTTCAGAAGCTGAATTGTCCATAAAATTCAGATTGTCTGGGCACAGAAAAAGGTTACTGCTGGTCAATATGAAAAGACATCATAAAACAGGAAGATCAGTTGTTATAATATCCATGAAGAACCATTTTAAGCAATGCTTCATAAGCTGAGTTGTCCAGAAGTTTCAGATTGTTTGTCCATTAAAAAGGGTTCCTGCTTGTGAATATAAAAGCAAACATCAAAGGACACGAAGTTTGCTTTAAGCAGATACAAAAGCGTTTAAAACAGATATTTAGAAGCCGAGTTGTCCATAAAGTCCCGACTGTTTGTCCATTGAAAAGGCTGGTCGATATAAAATGACAATTACTGGACAAGAAGCTGTTGTTTTATTGTTCATAAAGAACCCTTTTGAGCAGTGGTTCATAAGTTGATTTGTACATAAGTTCCAGATCATTTGTCAATTGAATAGAATTGAATATAAAACAACCATTGTGGAATAGGAAGTTCAGTTGCTTTATGCAAATGGAGAAACTTTTTGAACAGAGGTTCATAAGCTGAGTTGTCCTTAAACTCCAGATTGTTTGTGCATTTTTTATATTAAATAAAATCTTTTGTGTTAGTGCTTGGCATAATTAACCACACAACAAACATTTTAACTTTTTTTTTTCTGTGACACAATTCAACTTATGATAGGTAAATGTAGCTTTTATACAAAAGTTTTTATATTAAAAATAAAATAAATACTATACATAAAATTTGCCTTTGCAAAAGATGCTACTAATGTTTAACAATTTCCTATAGGTGCGATTTTCAATTATAGTATACAAATATCTTGATCCAAGTGTAATATGTGGAATTATTTTAAAAAAAAAAAGTGAAAATAAAATTAAACAAAAACGGAGAGAACTGGGTTAGCTGGCATACCATTTAAAATAGTTGTAAATTATTTATTGTAAACAAACAATAAAGTAATACTGCTTAATAAAAATAACTAAGTTAATTAAAGGGTCATATGATGCAATTTGTTGTTTTTTTTCTTTGTCTTTGTAGTGTTAAAAGTTGTTTTGGCATAATGAAGTTGAAATTCTTCTTAAAAGTGAAGGCTCATCCATACCTTCATAAAACACCTAATTCAAAACACACTCCCACATGATATGACCTTTGTAAAAATGAGTTATTGCATGTATAATGTAGAAACATTGTAGATTATGTCATAGCTGTGAAATAAGATGTCAAAAATATAAACAAAAGGAAAAAAATAAAGTATTAAAACACATAAATAACATTTAAAATAAGACTGCATGAATAAATGAGTTAGAACTTATCTACATTCCCTAATCAAAGTATATTTCAACAACAACTGGATTTATGGGTTGGTTGAAACAATTTTAAAAGTTGTTTTAAATTTACAAACAGTTTTGTTCATTTGTTCAGTTGGTTAATTGATCTATTTTAATGTAATAGATTAAAATAATTAGCTCTTAAAGTATATGTTAGTACATTGTCGAAATTTCAATGACTATAACAATAATTACTAGTTAACATTATAATTACTTATTAATCAACCTATAACACATAATTCACCCCTTTATCAACCAACCCCTGTACCAGCTAACCCAGTCTCCCTACCCTGCCCCACTCCCTACCCTGCCCCAGGGAGCCGCCAATAGTTTGTGTCCTCCCTTAGCCCCTATTTAATAAGTGGCGGAACATTTCTAAAAATCACTGCAAAATGTTTTGACTTATGAAAACTATAGTTCTTTGGACAAATCAATAGTTATAACTCTAATCATTCACATAAACATGGTCTATAGACCCCTTCAAGGTTTGTAAACATTGAATGATTATCGGGTGCGCGCGCAGCACGGGGTCGAACTGTTCATACCATTTAGGCTTTATAATTTAATCTAACAGTGCTGAAAAATGATGACTTACCTCAAATGAAGTGAGCACTACAAACACAAGTCTCTTTGATCTTTGCATTGTCCCAGTCTGCACGTTAATTGCTTGCAGACGCAGATGTTGTATTTTTTTGTTTTTGAGATTCTGCATGAATCGCGAAAACTTAACGGAAGACCTCGTGCGATTTTCACAGCCCACGACGTAAGTAGGCATTTTTGACGATACCGAATAATACGCAACTCAATCAGCTGTAATGACTTTTCTGACCCCGACATGCGCAGTGGGAACAGCCTGTGACGTGAACCGTGAAGGGGTCTATATATCTTTGTGGCTGGATTTATTGAATTCATGTTCTGACGATCATTTATAAAGTATAAATAAACATATATTAAATCCCGAAATATTTTAATATAATTACGATTTACAATTTAATTGTTTTAACAGCAGTTATATTATATAATTTAGGCCTATAGAAAAGTGCAATAGTCAAATTGACATATAGGACAACCAAGTTGCCTATAAAGTGTCTATGTATTTTTACATTAATGTAACAAGTATTGCCTGATGATAACTGTAATATGTTTGTACAATTTCAAAAGTAACACGTTCCATATCTTTTGTATACACATGATCAATTAGTGTACCTTTTTCTGTTGTTGAATTTTGAACCTGTTGAGTGTATCCATGTTGTCCCATTACTTTCAAAATTGTGGAAGAAGTAAATATGTCTCCCATGATTATCTTTTGTCCTGGTTGCTTCTCCATCTCATTAAAAACATGTAATAGTTGCTGTTGAAACAAATCAGTTTTATATGAATTAGGCCTATACAAAAGTGCCGCAGTCAACTTGACACATGGAAGCACAAAGTACAAACACTCTAAGTTGCAACATTCAGGTACAAAGATATTACACTCAATGTTTTCAGAAAAATAAACTCCAACTCCACCTCCTCTCTGATGTTTTAATTCAGTAAAAAGTGCAGTGCTGTCATCATAACATTTAGCTCTTGGGTTGTTCTTGAAAACAAATCCTGGTATCTGTGGTTCTTGGTCATTAACATTTAACCATGTTTCTGTCAAACAAATACAATCAGCATTCATCAAAACTGTATGTGATGTAACATCCAGTAAGTGAGCTTTCAGACTTTGTACATTAAGCAGTGCTATTCTGAATGTACCAAGTGATTTACTGAAAGTGTACTTTTCCAAAGTTAATTTTGGCATATCTTTTAATGCCAGCTCAATTTTGTCATTACAAAATATGACAGAATCTTTAAAGTCCTCAATAATCAGTCCATCAAGAGATCTCACACGGCTCAATGCAACATATGCTTGTCCTGCTGTAAAGATTTTATTAAGTGATACAACAGCTTTATCTACTGTAAGTCCTTGCACTTTGTGAACTGTACATGCCCACGCCAATCTGAGTGGAAACTGCCTTCTTATTCCACCATCATTTGTTACTTGATCTTCTTGTACATTAATTACAGTAGAATTCTGAGAAAATGTCTGACGTGTTCTGTGTCTCTGAATTTTTCCAACAATTGGATTATCAAACTCCACATGAATAGCTGATGGTAAATCCTCATTATCTTCACCTTTTTTCTGACTTTCACTTATATGGACAACTGTACCAAAAGCTCCATTAACAAGACCATCAGCAACATCAATATTTTTCTTTAACATAACCCTTGCTCCAACACCCAAGGAAATACATTTAGACAAACATGAGTTGAAAACTTTAGTGTGGTATCCAACTTTACGTTCCATTCTTCCAGTTTTTGAATTTCTGATATAATCCTGAGCATTTATACTAATTGCATCTGGGCAACATTCATGTAGTCTTTCAATGTTGTATTTATCAACCTCTGCATTTGTAGCAAATATATGAAGATCATTACATTTCTCCCCTGTTTCACATTTTTTTAGTGTAGCAATGTCAGTAGCTGTAAGAGATTCATCTTTTTTACGTACTCTCAGACGATTTAACATCTCAGCAAAAGCTGAATCTTTTTGTCTAACAACTTTGGTTAACTGAGCAAGTTCAAAGTTGTTTTCCCATAGGTTAACTCCTTTTGAATCAGCATAAAGAGCAGTTCCTTTCACAGGCGGTAACTGATAGAAATCACCCACAGCAATAATGCTGACTTTTCCAAATAGAGAGTAATCACCAGTTTGTTTTATTTGTCGCAGCCTTCCATGAATGTATGACAACAGACGATGGTCAACCATAGAGACTTCATCAATAATCAAGATTTGCAAATTACCAATGCTCACACGTAAAGAGTTTAATTTTTCATCACTGAGTGGCTGATATGGCAATCTGACATTTGCACCAATTGAAAATGTATTATGAATAGTTGAAGCACCAACATTAAAAGCTGCTACTCCTGTTGAAGCTGTTAAAAGCACAGTAACATCATCAGGATTTTCAGACAACTGAGATAATAGTCTGGATGATTCATAGTGTATTGCCTTAATTAAATGACTTTTTCCTGTTCCTGCTTTACCAGTAATAAATAATCTGAAAGGGTCAGGGTTCTGTCCAAGTATTTTCTGTAGACACCACTTCCGGACTTTATAGAATATAGCAGATTGCTCCTCATTTAATGACCGTAGTAAATCCAATGCAGCATCTCTGGGCATTATAGTGTGGTTGGTTTCAATAGTACAAACAGTTTGAGGGTTTCCTGTAAGATCTGGAATCACTTCTCGAGTGTCTTCATCAGGTAATACTTTATTCTTCATTATTTCAATACATTCATGACGCTGTCTTTCAGTTTCAGGACATATTGCAGCCCAAGCATCCTCTAAATCTATATCCTGCTCCAAAAGCTGTTTCGCTTTTTCTATTTTGTCACTTTCCTTTTCAAACAATTCTCTGTTGCAGTCAACAATTGATTTTACTTTATGCAGTGTACAACCAATTTTTATGACACCACTGTTGTAAAAGTCCTCGTATGTCTCATAGTTGCTAGGCTTTAGATGACAGTCATCATAATATGGTAGAAAAAGCTGAAGTAATGACTGATAATATTTTTCTGGGTCTTTTGTGGGTGAAAATCTTGGATATCTCACAACTGCAGGTTCAGTTCGTGTCCTTCGTTTCACATAACCACAATTATTATTGAGTTTAATAACTTGCTTTTGTGAAGAAACTTCAGATTTTGACAAAACTCTGTACTGTGAACAAAAACTGGCAAGACAAAGATTTTTCATTGGTTCTGTCTGAGGTCTGTTCTTGTACCTGTCAACAACACTTGTCATCCAAACTGCTTTCATCATCAGACTGGTCTTTCTCCACTTTATTTTGTAGTAGATGCAAAGGCAAACTCATCTTAACAGGATTTGGTCCTATTGGAATGAATTGTACTTTACGTGAACATTCCTTTAAATGCATGCCTGTCAGTCTGTACACGGCTTCTTGCGCGGAAAGCTCCCTATTGTGCAAATACAAACTTCCCAATTGTTTTAATGAAGCTATGAATGGTAATCTTGAAGCTAAAGCATCATTTTGTGCACGTTGAAGTAACAGTCCCATTTCTTGCTCGGCTTTTGTGATGTAACTTATAATATAAACCACAACAGAAAAAGCATCTGTGACATAATGAATATCCATATTTCCTTGCCAAGCACGCAATAAATCTCTGTTATACTGGTTTACCCAAATATCTTTTGTATTTCTTTTCAGGACAATGCTTTTCTTTTTAGAACATCTGCTGTATGCTTTCTCAAACACAGTCTGATCAATTCCCAGAAATAAAAAAAACGCATCAACTGAATCAAAATTCACATCAGAATTTAATGCAGTTTTAACTTTCTTTATAATTGCACTTGCTGTTTCATCTTCATCATTCCCTTTGGACTCATCTGCATTAGATGCTCTTGTAATAAAGGTACGGCTAGATGGAGGTCTTGGGAAATTAAAACAGCATACTGTATTTTTCTTGCGACATGTTTTTGAATGTTTAGTACTGTGCTTCTGCACACTGTTTACTGTTTCAAAGAGTTCAGTGTCTTGCTCTGGTGGTGTCTCACAGGTGATATATGTGACCCGTCACGGAAACCAGGGACACAAGTCGGCAGCACAAGTTTCGAGAAAATGAGAAACAACGTTTTTTTTCAAAATTTGTGATTTTCGTTTTATTGCAGAATCTGTTAGTTGAGATCACGAAGAAGCCTCTCCATGTTTGAGATAGCAGTTTATGTATATTTAAAAGCGTACATTTTGCGGTTAAAATAGGCTTGTTTTCCGGAGATTCTAGCGTGCAGCGGGGGGCGTCATTGTCTGTGTGTATATTTACATACTGTATAAGCTTGTGTTTTCGCCTCCGCCCCCAAAGGGAACAGCGTGACTACTGAATAAGGATAGTTCGCCCAAAAATGAAAATAATGTAATTAATGACTTACCATTATGTCGTTCTAAACTCGGAAGACCTCCGTTCATCTTCGGAACACAGTTTAAGATGTTTTAACATTAGATTTAGTCCGAGAGCTTTCTGTCTCCTCCATTGAAAAGCTATGTACGGTTTCCATGTCCAGAAAGGTAATAAAAACATTATCAGAGTAGTCCATGTGACATCAGTGGGTCAGTAAAATTGTGTTGATGCATCGAAAATACAGTTTGGTCCAAAAATAGCAAGAATTACGACTTTATTCAGCATTGTCTTCTCTTCCGGCTCGAGCGTGAAGTCACGTGACTGTAGTGACGTGGCTGCTCTGTCCCTTAAGACATGTTTGCTGAGTTTTATTTTTTATTTTTTTCAAACTTATAGCGTGCGTCTCCCCAGACTGTAAATGAAGCTCGGGCGCACAAAACAAAAGAAATATAAAAGAAGCTGGGGCGGAACAAATAACAGTCAACCGCATATACGTCAGCCGCGTCACTGACTTTATAGGGCGCCGCAGTCGGATGACGTCAAAGTACCGCGAGAGCTCTATAAGAAATCTTACGGAGTAGTTTAATTTCGACTCGCTCTCGCGGTACTCTGACGTCATCCGACTGCGGTGCCCCATAAAGTCAGTGATGCGGCTGACTGTTATTTGTCCAAACACACAGAAGTTACACAGAGATCGTTGTATTCTTTATATAATATTGGCTACATGTTTTGTCTATCAATATTTTCCATGAAGTCATTGGCTGATGGAGGAACGAGCGAGCGATTGGTAACATCTCTTAAGGACTTCACGTTTTCGACGGTGCTGTTTTTGGATTATCTATTTTAAATACAAACTTTGAAGGCGGGTTCATGTGTTTAACGGAACGTAAATACCGGAGTGTAATCTGATATACCCTTACATGTTACGATGTAAATAGTCCTCAGATTGTATATTATATTGTATTACCAGAAGTTCATGCGAAATAGACTATATATCTATATTTCACGGATTATACGCATTTGTGGACAAAATCATTGGATGATTCACACATCTGAAACACACTGGATTCGACTTGTGATCCCCGTAAAGGTAACGTTAAAAGTCCTGTTTATTTTTGCATTTTGTCATTAATTCGGACTTCTGTAATAAAATACTACATATGATGGTAGAACCTCTGTATCTCAAAACGGCTTTACAGGGGTATGGCTTAGCTTAATGAGATGTAAATGAGCCCTATTGTCTCTCCAGCCAGGGAAAAGGGAAAGTGTTAACTTTTTTCTTTCTCAAATTTCTCAGCATTCTCTTTCTTGAATGTGTTACATTCAAATGGCCACAACTTTTTCAAATCTTATCAGATTTCCATGTGTTACACATCGTTGGAAAGCTTAGAATCTGCACTTTCAGAATCTATGAATAACTCAAAATGCCCCAGATCCGACTTGTGTCCCTACTTTCCGTGACTGGTCACATATGTGTCAATGAAATCAGCAACCACAGGATCATTAGCTTCATCATCATCATTAAGCTTTGGAGCATTTTCTACCCAAAACAGACAGTGAACATGAGGAGAACCACGTTGTTGGAATTCAACACGATAAAAATAATCTTTTATTTTACCAATAGGTTCAGCTGGAGACATAATGACATGTTTCAGAAAACAATGCCATCTGTGATCAAACATCCTCGCTGCAGTGACAGGATTTCGTCTCAAAAATGCACATTTTTCAGACCACTCAAGCTCTTCAACAATGATTTGTTTACCCTCTTGTTTAATAATGGTGTTCATCATTTCAGGCCATCTTAGATCCGCAGAACTAAAAGATGCAAAGAAAGTCGGTATGCCAAGTTGTCTAATCAGTGCAAAGAGATATAGGTGAATAGGGAGGTGTCCCTCTGACAGGTCTCAAAAACTTATATCCTTCATTATACTTCAGTATTTTTTGTAAGTTATCAGAATTTGTCAGCATATCTGGTGTTACCTTTGATAACTCATCTTTCTCATAACCTTTGCGTAATGCAATTGAGACATTAGATACAATTTGATCAACTTCTGATATATATTGTGCATAAAAAAATGAAGTCTGTGTTCTGTGCAAAACGTCTATCAGCATTTAGTATCCGTGCATTCAGGTATCTTGTCAATGTAATTTTTTCTGGTCTGGCATCATGAAATGTTGGACCACCAGTCGGATAAAGAACAGGAAAGCACTTTGCCTCATTTGTTTTATCTGATAACAACCTAACAGGACTGTTACCTTCAGCTGGTGCTACATTTAGTACATCATGAAAATGCTGATCAATAACTTCTGAACCAATATCAACAGGCTGTAGTGATGTGTCTGACAAAAGACCATTTTGCTCTGCAATAAAACTCAAATCTTCTTCTGGCTGAATTTCCAATTCTTCACCTTTTTCAACTTCATTACCACTTTTATCTGATACATTATCATCATCCATTTCATCAATAGCATTACTTTGTATATCATCTGGCTCACTCAATGAGTTGACCCACTGCTCATTAAACTCCACATCGTTATACCATTTATTGTGTTTTACGAGATACCATAAAGCATTTCTTACATGATCTGTGTGGACATATTTATATTCATAATGGCCTTTGTATGTTAATTTTCGTTTCAGTTTAATCTTTATCATATGGTCATTACATTCATTTCGTGGAAGAATGTTGGTCATCTTAGTAGTATTTACTGGAACACAGACAACAGGCCCATGAACACCTCGCTGTTGACCCCGAGGCAGACAAAGAAGACGTAAGAAAGGAATATTGAGTGCTATTAGATGTTGTTCCAATGAATTTAAACATTTTAATTCTTTTGGAATCTCCACCAAATGCATATTGTTCGCAACACTCTCTTCAGGTAGTTTTCCTCTAAGGATTTTTCGATGGCATGTATAGCAAATCCACAATTTACATGACAAATTGCCAGATAAATATCAATTAGACTTACATTCATTGTTACATGCATGGAAATACTTGAGTGTGATACATCTTTTGCTTAAATCAGCTATTTTGTGTCCTTTTTGTTCATAACAATCTCTTATACATTCAATAACCTGTTTTCTGAACAATAAACGATGACATACACAACAAACACATTCTGGGCCTCTACTGACTTCTTGATGAAACAGATTAATAGTGAAATCAATATCATTGTGTCTTTCCTTCTGTTTTGCATACATTGCACATCCTTTCTGTATTTTACTCATGCGAAACTTTTCATCAGTATAGTATTTATGCTTGGAATATTCACAAACAGTCGTTTTAAATGTTAAGTTTCCATGATATTTTTTATGAGAATACTGACATACCTTTGCTTTAAATGTTGGGTTTTCATGATACTTTTTATGAGAATACTGGAGTAGCTTTGCTTTAAATGTTGGGTTTTCATGATACTTTTTATGAGAATACTGGAGTAGCTTTGCTTTAAATGTTGGGTTTTCATGATACTTTTTATAAGAATACTGGCGTAGCTTTGCTTTAAATATTAGATTTCTGTAATACTTTTGTTTGGAATACTCACACAACTTTGATCTAAAGGCTTCATTTGATTTATACTTGGTCTTAGAATACAGCTTAACATATTTTTGAAAATTAATATTTGTGGAATACTTCATCTTAGATTTTTCACACTTTGATTGATGTACATTTAAATCAGTCTTATATTTATCTCTGAAATTTTTAAGTTTCTTTTCTCAATAGTCACTGTTTTCATACTTCTTTTTGGCGTTGTCAATCTTATTCTGTCTGTATTGACTATTTTCCAAGTATTTAGTTTTAAACTTGTCAATCTTATTCTGTCTGTATTGACTATTTTCCAAGTATTTCGTTTTGGAGTTGTTAATCTTACTCTGTCTGTATAAATCATCTTCAGCATATTTAGATTTTTGGTTATGTATTTTTCTTTGTCTGAATTCATTATCACTATTGTATCTTACACGTTCTCTCTTATTTTTGAGGTGCTCAATTGGTTCATTTGACTTTCTTTTTCGTAAACACTGTTTAATGCTATTATCATCTCCTACACTTTTGCATGCTTCTGCACAAACATTGTCCTGATTTTTAACACATGTAACAACTTCATAGTGATTACTGTTGCAGTGGTTCAGATAAATTGCATTATTTGTAAATGACTGACCAGTTGGTGCATGCACATTCCATCTGCCATTATTGAAGGTGAATATATTTATTTTCAACAAATCAGCCGTACAAAAAATGTCAATTTCTGTGGCCCAAGATCCGGAGTAATACATTTTACACTGTGTCACATAATCTTTTACTGATCTGTACTCTTCTCTTAAATACCTCACAAACTTAGAACTGTTAGCTTCAAGATGTTTCACAACTGCACGTCTTATTTTAAGGTGTTTCTCTTCATTGCCACATACTGCATGTGCTACTGATCGATAAAAACAGTTACCGTCTGCCTTGATGCTTTTTGTTTTACACGGTATTCTTAAGAAACACAAAGTTCTACCTTGTACACCATTGTATTCATTAGTCAGTTGTAAACGTTTACACAAATCATCCTGATCTGTGGAAATTAAAGGTTTGAAATTGAACTCTGTATTTACAGTTTCTAAAATAATGACATCATCCATTGATAAATTATCACACAACTTGCTCACATGTGTAAGCTTTGGTTCAGCCTGTAGTTTACTCTTCTTATTGGAATCCCCGTACGTCTGATTCAGTTTGCACAATGTTACTGGCCTGTCTGAACACGTTTGTTTACCATTACCTTTAATACACTTACTATTGTCACCAGTTGCTTTAGGCAAAACTTGACAAACGCCGCTTTGTTGACCAGACTCACAAGAAGTTCTCTCAGCAGTTGAATCCTTACCAATTACAGATGCTTTCACACCAGTCACTTCAAATGGGGTTCCCTGAGCATTCAGTGACATTGCAAGATTATTAACATGATTAAATAACACATATATGTCATCACAGTATACTACTACACTTGTTCCGTTATATTGTACCATACCTTTACTATTACGAGAATGAGAATCAACTACAGCATATATGGTACCTGCCTTTATAATGGCACAAATATAGTCTTTAATATTTAACAAACATGCATCATCATTTAACAGTGTCCTCTGAAGCGCTTCATCTAATGGCATACATACGTTTTGTATAGCTTCATCATAAAGATCAACACCAATAACACCTGAGAAAGATTCAGCACGGTTTATTGAAAATATTGTGTTGTACAGTGTGTGCACGGTTGGCAATTCAGCAATAGAAACATGTCCCCGGCCGGCAGTGATGCCACAGTTACTTTGAAAAAGTAATCTGATTACTGATTACTGATTACTCCTTTAAAAAGTAACTAAGTTACTTTACAGATTACTTGATTTTAAAAGTAACTAAGTTAGATTACAAGTTACTTTGTTAGTTACATTCCAGTAGCTGCCAACACCCCCACTGCCTCAACATTAAAAATGACAACCGGTTTTGCCAACACTCACTTTATTGGAAGTGCATTTTTAACAGTAACGTCAACAATGTATCTCCTGACATTATAAGTTGAACTGTTGTGTTTTAAAAAACTAATATATATATATATATGAGTCTTTCTTGACTTCACTTAACATAAATAGGGAAGAGCAGGGGCCATTTTCAGAAAAACTTAATTTTAAAAGCTAATGTTTTAGACAGAGATATATTTTTGCTGTGGTCAATAACTCACAAGTGTGGTCTATCAAAACCAGCTGGAATTTTGAACAAATGTAAAACGACTTCTGTATAATTTCACTTTAAACAAGAGTAGTGAATTGTTACACAATAGATTTTTTTGTTACACTTGTTTTTATTAAATATATATGATTATGACCTCTTTAATGTGTAACTGCAAACTTATTTTGTCATTTATCTTTGTAAAAAATAATTAAATTACATTTTTATTTTAAATTTCAGTTTTATCAAATGTTTCAAAAGCAACCAACAGTACAAACTTAAATTGCTGAGACAAAAAAAAATTCAATAGTTTGAACACTATGAAAATAAAATTAAATCAAATTAGAATAATATAAATTTTTTTTTAACATATTATACACAGTATTAGCAGCGGGACAAAACTAACAAGTGTTCCTTTTGACCCGACAGGATCTACTCACAAAATAAAAGTAAGTCGAGTTTAAACTCGACTTACTTTTATTTTGAAAAACTGAGAAGTCTTCAGGATGTT
The DNA here is from genome assembly GCF_027580225.2 of Misgurnus anguillicaudatus. Lineage (NCBI taxonomy): Eukaryota > Metazoa > Chordata > Actinopteri > Cypriniformes > Cobitidae > Misgurnus > Misgurnus anguillicaudatus. The sequence goes on along the minus strand of NC_073344.2, from coordinate 42,231,404 downwards.
ATATAGTAAATACCTTGTAGATTTATCAGTATTGTAACACATGAAACGAGAAACACAACGCGTTGTAAGAAAAAAAGACCGCTTTTGGAATTTACTTATGATGGTTGAAAACACAGTTCCGGATCTACACGTGGAAATTGGTGAGTAAATAACGCGATATTTGTCAACTCTTTCAGAGGTTATGTGCTAATATGATGTCATAATGAGACGCAGATGTTATCAGGGCTCGGAGAAAATCGCTTTGTTACTTTCGTTCTTCAACTCTCCCACACTTACTGGTTTTGCACTGAAGTCCAGCTTTTGTTGTTTGGGTAGTGGATGACCTCCTGCTCACTGCTTTGCACCACCGGGTGGGACTTGCTCTTAGTTTGACTGTCTGTGCCGTGCCGCGACTCCAAATGTTTTTTTTTTTAATATGACGTAGTGTTTTTGTAGCTGCATCTCTCTTCTCTCTCTATTGTACGTTGTTTACGTTTGTGTCGCTTACACGTAACCTGAATTGTCCTCGTGCTGAAAACGTGACTTGTCGAACACCTGACTTCACTTCCCGAGACGCAAGAACAAATATACAAGAAAATATACATTTAACTAAGGAAAATTTCAAAAATAGTAACGCACAGTGAATTGGATAAGTAACTTTAATCTGATTACTGGTTTGGAAATATTAACGCGTTAGATTACTCGTTACTAAAAAAAGTGGTCAAATTAGAGTAACGCGTTACCGGCATCACTGCCGGCCGGTGTCATCATTGATCTTCCCCTGCTGTTTCATAGATGTGTACAGCTCATCTCCATGTAACAGAACAGCATTCAGGTCTTCTGTTGTCCAGGTCAGCACATCCTTCATCACACTCATCATGACAGCTGTGACACTGTTTACTGCACACTGTCTGCCACTGTTGAAACCAAAGCGGGAATCACCCTGATGGAAGGAACCCTGTATGACTTTCAGTGGAAAAGGATCAGAGTTAATGACATGCAAATCACTGTTAATATCACTCCAACTTTGACAAGCTTCAGCAGCCTTTGAGCCACTATAACAATTATTTGGTGCCTTGTGGGAGGAGTTTTGGCAAGTATTTGGTGCCTCAGGGCAGTTTTGGCAAGCATTTGGAGCCTCACGGCAGTTTTGGCAAGCATTTGGAGCCTCACGGCAGTTTTGGCAAGCATTTGGAGCCTCACGGCAGTTTTGGCAAGCATTTGGAGCCTCACGGCAGTTTGGACAATTCTCTACAGAGCTGTGGGGTGCCTTTTTTTTCAGAGGAGGCACAACCTCTTCTAAGTCCAAGAAGGACCTGAGCAAATGACGCTCAGCATTTCTCCTCTTCGCCGCCTGGGCCCGACGGGAACCCTTTCCGCGTGGCATCTGCAAATACATAAAAAGACACAAAGAAAAAAAGTTTAGCACAGTGCTTTCTTATTTCATTTTACTCCCTAGCCTGTAATATTTAATTTATAACATTAATCAAATTCATTTAAACAAACAAAAACCTTTGCAAATAAATTGATGTGTGCCCTTAAAGGCACACTTCACCCATTTGCATTAAGCTTTGTATAGTTAGAACCCCAGTCATGTTTTTGAATGGTCGTGCATCATTTCCTCGGTTTCCGCTGAGACAGGAGAAATACAGATTTTAGTGTTGCACTTCCTTCTTTCAATGATGTAAAAATCATCATTTTGCATCATTGAAAGCAGGCAGTCCAATATCTTTGTTGAGGGGGTGAGGCTACAAACACCCCTTTTCTTGGTCAAATAGGCACCAAATTTGAAATGTATGTTACATTTCCACTACAAATATGACGCACTTTCAATAAAGATTAATGTTTCTACGGGTGAAATGCTCCTTTAACAATTTGCATATCATTTCATCTAAAACCTCCTGAACAAATTAATTTTTTCCAACTGTATCTCAAAAGAAGCTAATAATTATTTAGTCGCAAGTAAATATTGACACAAATTTTATTTTAAACTAAATAACTCAATTGAGTGATTACCAGAATTTATTTAATTGAATTAGAACCATTACTAATACACATCCACTAAACACGTCTAAAATTAAATTTCACCACTAGAGTTCACTTATTCAAAACAAGGGCACAGTTTGATGAAAATGCCATATTACCGTTATTAAAAATAAAGTTATTTCTTCTTATGCCATGTTACACAGTTGAAATTTGTGTTGTCTCTGAGGCACAATACAAATACGTTATTCAAACAATAAGATAATCCATGTTGTTCAGCTATATAAACATAATTAGATTTCTGTCAATAAATAATGTATTTAAACACAGCTGTTTACTGGTCTAATAAAAACAAGCTTGGTTTTACAGACATGGCTTACATTAAGTCAGCATTATATCTTAGTTCAATTAAGGCATTAAACTAGCTTTAATAACCAAGCCTCAAGAAAAAAAGAAAAAAACTACTTCTAGAATAGCTTAAGATAAAACAATGGCACTTCCATATTATAAGACATGTCTGTGAAACCAGGGATAACATTAAAGCATCTTTGGTGTTTCTATGCTTTCTATAGCAATAAAACCAGAAATCAAGAGTAGCATGCTTTCATGTAAGGCTGTGTGATATAGCAAAAAAATGACCCTGATAAATGTTTAATATCGTTTGGTTTAAATCATTATTGACAAAGTTTTTTTGTTTCGAAACTAGGGTTAATTTTTGAAGGATGAGCAAATAATACTTTGGTCAATACAGTATATAATAACATTTAAATTGGATAATATTTGATTAATATTTTGCAGTGCTGGAAAAAGTTGTTTCACATTTTGAAAGCATTTTACAATTACTGCTTAACTTCCATGGTTACAGTTAGTGTCACTAAAATAAATAAATGGTGAATTTTGCTGATCTGAGAACTTAAAGGTGCAGTGTGTAAATTTTAACGGCATCTAGTGGTGAGGTTGTGAATTACAACCAACGGCTCAGTCCACAGCTCCCCTCTTGCTTTTGAAACACATATTAGAGAAGCTATGTTAGACACAAAATAAACTTCAGTAATTATAACGTTTTGTCTTTATTTTTCCTCCGATAACATCCGCTCCCACACGAGCTCAAAAACAACAACCGGCTTTCCGCCCGGGCTTCATAATAAAAGTCCCCTTTTAGCTTCGGTAAAAGGTTATGTGAAATAATAAACAATATTTAGCATGGAGCTATAATATACATAAACACATTTTAATGTCTTAAACTTAACAGCTACGGTATCCGCCACCTGGACAAACATGTCATCATTGGAGACAACTCAGTAAAAAAGTGTGTCTGTTAAGGGCTTCTGTAGAAACATGGCTGCACAAAACGGCGGCTTTCATGTAAGGGGACCCTCTGTGTATGTAGATTCTAAGGCAATGAACACATAACGGTTCATTATGAAAGGTCTTTATACACCCCTGATAATTTAGTTTTGTATATTATTTTGCATTTCTGTCAAGAGATCCTTCTAAAAAATACACACTGCACCTTTAAAACCTATAATAACTAGTACATTAAAGGAATAGTCTACCCTTTTGTCATGTTAAACTATGTTATTACCTCAACCTAGATGAATTAATACATACCTATCTTTTTTCAATGCATGCACTGTACAGCACGTTGTGAATGTGTTAGCATTAAGCCAAGACCCATTCATTTCTATGGTACCAAAAAAAAGTTTTATTTTGTGGCACCATACTGGTATAACTCCTCATGTAACAGTCTTTAAATAGGGAAAACACAGAAGTGTTTGGTGGCTTCCCTGTTTGGTACCATAGGAATGAATGGGTCTAGGCTAAATGCTAACACATTTGGTTTTTAAACAACCAAAACAAATAATGCATAACGAAAATGACGTGGCTGTGAAATGTTCAAGCATTTGGCTTTTATTAAAAAAAAGAGGTATTTGGCTCCAAAAAATAAGCCTATTTATTTCAATTTTTACCCATTTAGTGTTTATAAGTGCCAGTGCCGACAATTAAACACTTTAATTTATTAATATGCACAACAGGTTTCATGCTGTAATCTAGCCCTGACATCAAAGTAAATATCTGGTTTATGTACATTTCTACACTTGCAGCATTTACCATTAGGCTACTAACATATATATCATTTCTGAGGTGGCCCTATTTGCTATGTTAACAACCTGTGTGTGTGCGCGCACGCGTGCTGTGCGTGAGGAAGAGTGACACCCTAGTCAGATGTTCAGTTGCTTCATTGCATTTTGGTACGGCAGAAATACATACATTCATTTTCAATAGAACGCTGCATTTGGTGTATTTTATGTTAAGAATCCGTTTGAAAAATCACAACATCACGTCCCGCTGTATACAGTGAATGCATGCTGAAAGCATTGTTATTATTTTCTTGTTGTGAGAACTTTCTCTCTCTCTATGATATGGTGTGCACGTACACATGCCGTTTCTCTCTCTCTATGATATGGTGTGCACGTACACATGCACGTAGTTGTCTGTGTAAAAACATTTTCTCTCATATTTAAAATAAAATAATAACATGATGAGAAGAGCAACAGCAGTAAGGCTTTTATGTAAATGTATCGTGATTTGTCAGAAGGTGCCGCGTTTATAAATCAGGATTTTAGCAGCACTTAAAGGGATAGTTCACCAAAAAATGAAAATTCTGTCATAATTTTCTCACCCTAATGTTGTAACAAACCTGTATACATTTCGTTGTTCTGATGAAAACAAAAGAATATATTTTAAGAGATGTTTGTAACTAAACCATTCGTAGACCCCATTTACTTACATAGTATTCTTTTTTCCTACTATAGAATTGAATGGGGTCCACGAACGTTTTGGTTTATCAAAATATTTTCCTTTGCGTTTATCAGAACAAAGACATTTATACAGGTTTGTAACAACAAGAGGGTGAGAAAATTATGACAGAATTTTCATTTTTGGGTGAACTATCCCTTTAAAGGAACAGCTGGTTCAGTCTTTGGATTAAACATGAGATGTTACTGGGTCATGTTTAGTCTCTAATTTACAGTCTACTCGTTTTATGTCTGAAAACAAAGCGGATAATATGAAAAATGTGACCGTTCAAAGAGTAAAAGTGAAACTTATTTCAGGTGCCAACACTGGATGAAACGCAAACACTTGATGACTTCAAATATATATGCTAAATAGCTTGTGATGTCATCACCACCACAAGTCTCTCTAAATCCTGTGGGAAACACTGCATGACTTACCTTAAATCAGTTCTGAATGTCTTCTGAAAAACACAACAAAAAGATAAAATTCAGTTTACCAAAAAATGTACATGCTATTAAACAGTCACAATACAATATTACTCCAATAATTCAAAACCTATGGTAAAAGGTTAACAAACATTTTCTGGTGATTAAAATGCTAAATATGTAACTACATTGAGGGTGGAAAATTAAGCTTGAACTTGGGGCTGGAAACCTAATACACAGAACAATTTAGACATGTGATTATCGGTTCACCTCCCGCTTAGAGCAACTTTTAGTTGTTAAGTAAATTCACAATGGATGTATTACAAAGAAAGTTAAAGGTTTGCTAATATTATCACTAATACTTATTTGTGTTTCATGACATATTACTGAGTAAGCTATTAAACTTCTGACATCTATTTGAAGTAAACAGATTAAATTGCAATTTTAGACTACACAATACAACATGTCACATTTAAAACGATCAAATTTAACTTATAAAACATCTTACATTTTGAGATTTAAGACTACTGTAACCTGTAAGGTTATCCTAACTTTAAGATGTTATTTAAGACTTTTTTTATTTTTCAAGAATTGGAATTCTTCTGAAGTGTTTTCTTAAGAACATACTTAAGGAAAAAATAAGAACTTTCTTAAGAAGCTTTTTTTGAGAATACAAAATATTCTTAACTTTTTCTTAACCTTGAATTTAAGATAAAAATGGCAGTTAAGAAGATTTTTCTTCTTAAGAATGTTTTGTGAATCCGGCCCCAGAATTACAATATTCATGACTCTGAACCTGGAGATGCAAACTTATTTTAGACTAATAAAGCCATAACTCGTTGGCTAACTATATGCATAATAATGCAAAACACGTTTTAATGGTATCTGCAGGTATCATCGGCACTGAAAAGCGGAACACAATAGAAATATTTACATCACAGAACAAAATGCACTCATATCTGCCACTTTTCCAGTTGTTTTCTTATCAATCATACCTTTTCAAAATAGTTACAGCACACGTCAGTGGCATTTCAACATTGTAGTTAACGCGTCTAAAGACAATTAACATTACTATCAGTTAAATTATTCCCTGACCCCAGCTGAATTTCGCCCATCATCAGAATCACATGATTGCAAAAACCTAGCGTGAATCTCATAAAACGGTGAAAATGTAAATATGAAAATCAGAGTACAATCCGCAACACAATCTGATAAACATGTAAATCTGTATATGCTTACATGAACGCAATACTAGTGATGTCCGAATCGTCTTTTGAACCGGACGAAAAAATGCACCAAATGGACTGAATCGATCTTTGCGAGATCCCGAAGCGCAGATGTGTCGAAACACTGATCCGAAGCGTGATTCAAAACACCCATGTCACGTGACTATGACCAAATGAAGCCTGGAAGTGTTTAACTAAGTGTTTCATCAGGTGTGGTCTGCCGAATCAGCGTTTGATTGGCACGGTCGGGAACAGACAACACAATCGCACATCTGTATAAAAGTGAAATAAACGCATATTGACCTTGTGGGTTTTTGTGAGAGGAGTTTTTTAAAGGCTGGAGGTTATCTGTAAAAAAAGAAGTAGGCTAATTCCTTCCACACACAGCAGATATTTATATGTGACATGGTGGCTTGATATATTTTATTAATTTATTATTGTTTATGTTGTATTTATCTCTATTCAATTTATTTATTAAATAGACCCTCTTATAGTTATTGACAATGATGAGCCTAAAAGCTCATGTAGTTGCCAAACAGATGTTAAAACAACAACAAAAAATGTGTAACTTCATTGTGACGACAGTAATATTAACGCTTTGCGCGGGGTTTGATCCAAAGGTTGTTTGCATGAGAGTCGAGGACACTGTCCACTCTCCCAACTGAACACTTGTCAATCAACATGTGGGATACAATTTGTCAGCGCTCGTTTAAAACCTTGTCAAGGCTGCTCTATGGTAATACGTGCAAATGACCACTAGGTGTCACTGCGGAGGGGGTTTCGAACGATGTTTCGAAACCTCGACACAATTGATTCAACTGTTTCAGTAGCTGTGTCCCAATTCAGGGGCTGCGACCTTATAAGCATGCGACCTTAAATATGAGCACTCGGTCTTTCAAGGTGGCAGCCTCAGAAATTCGCGAAGAGAACTGAAATGAGACGGTCTAACCTTCGGATGACCCATAATTGGCGTCACCTGCTGCGCCTGTTAGCAGGACATAGCGGAAACGTTTCTGACTTATTAAAATAAATATGAAATCAGCAAAATATTAATTAAAGGGGACAGAGAATGAAAAACCATTTTTACCTTGTCTTTGTTGAATAATGGTAGTCTACCCGCATTCACAAACATACAAAAAGTTTTAGACATTCTAAACATCTCAGTCTCATAGAAATTCCTCTTTTAGAAATGTCAGCCAGAAAACAGCCCAATCTGAAAAACTGATGCTTATGACATCACATGCATCTAACTGACCCTTCACTTTAAAATAATTGGCTACATTTTTAGAGTGGCAGCAAAGTCAGCCAATCAGTAATGAGATTGCAAGTTAAGCCATTAGGGGGAGCCAAATAGGTGCAAAACCACTCGTTTAAATTCCCCATCCTAATAGAGCTATTTGAGAGAGGTTTTTAGGAAGCTTCTAAGGCATTACAGACCCAAACAAAAACATTTTTGTCTACATGTCACACCACAGAACAAGGATAAATACCCCGTTCAATCATTCTATGTCACCTTTAAGTTTATAAAATATGACACGTTGATGTAGATTAAACTATTCAACAGTATATTAAATTTAATAAATCAACCTTAGAAATATATGCATCATAAAAATAATAATATTAACACAAAACATAACTTATAATACTAAAACAGTGACAAACTTTTTTTGATAAATACACACTTTTATTTAATGAAGGTTTTAATTGTTTATTTTATAATATCCAGCCGCCGTTGCAGGCGCGCAATGAATCTTGGGATATCCTCGGCTGTTAAGGATCCATTCGTTCTATCCTTAACAGCGCGGAGAAATGAGGACGCATTTTGAGGTTTCATTCTAAGCATCCTTCGAATTGGGACGGCCTTACCAGCCTGAAGTCGCGCTGCTGTGACGCAATCTGTCTTAAAATACGTCCTTAGAAGGTCGCAGCCCCTGAATTGGGACACAGCTAGAGTTTCACGAAGCCTCGCTCTGCCCATCACTAACGGATTCTACCATAATGCTGCCTTTAGGCCTACGTGCATTCGAAATGTCGTACATACGAGTTTCTTAGGTTAAAAAAAGTGCACATCGACGCCCTCCTATTTTTTTTTTACTTAAATGCATAAGATCGTAATCAATTACAACTTCAGAAATGGAAATTACATTTCTGATAGCACGTCCAGGCAACAAAATTACCAATACACACTCAAGCTGCAAGAAAGCATCATAATGACACAGATTATAACAGCAGACTCAATCAGATTTAAACTCGACTAATAAAAACATACAGCTAGTTAACAATAAAAGAAAGATCATTCGCACAACTGTCACATTTACGTTACCCCACAGAAGAAAATGCAGTTACATCTGTGGATTTTCCAGTTTTGTTTTTATGAATAATACCTTCTCAAAACAGTATAAACACTTCACGTACTATTATACAATTAAATGATGTCCTTAAAGAGCACATGTCATCATTCGATACTAACATTTCCGGTAAATAATAAATTACATATAGATCCTTTTCAGCAAACCCTAATATCAGGGTTTCTGCAGGTTTCAGCAAGTCTAATTTAAGACTTTTTAAGACCTTTTTAAGGCCATAATGAATGAAATTTAAGACCTATATCACGTCAATGAAGTACAATTTTGTAGTCCAGTGTACATGTATCCATGTGGGTTTTTTTTAGAAACTTTTATCTTTCATGACAAAAAACAAGATGTATTTTCTACAGGTGTGACAAGACAAGATGAAACGAGATTGGGTACACGAGAATAAGATCAGACAAGATTTTTACACTTTGCTGATATTGAGGTGAAGTTTTTCACCTTAAACGTCATACAAGGTTTTAAGAAATCAGCATTTTAATGAACTAAAATCACATTATATTAAAATGTTTTAACCAATCCCTGGGTGTTTTACTAAGTTATTTTGGTAAATGATGATGATCAAGTAATATGATATTTTTTGGTAATAAAAATAGAGCTAAATGGGAAAAAGCATTTACGATGACAATAATGAGAGAATAAAAATTAGTTCAAATAATGTATCAAAAATGAACACATGGTTTTATGTACAACAATGTTAAAATATTAGGTCTGGTTTCCCAGATAAAGTTTAGATTAATCCAGGACTATAGTCTTATTTATATTAGGACGTTTAAGGAGTTTTAATATATAACCTACAAAATACACTACTGTGGCTGGTTGCATAAACATTGCCGTGACGTTAAGACTGCGTCTTAAGAATGATTCTGACTGAATAGCAATTAGTTAGGGCTAATCAGTCTTATTATTTGAATTTAAATTAGACTGATCTACCTTTCTTTGTAACTTACTTAAAACGGTTATGATCAGCCTTAAAGAGAAAAATTCATGACTAACTTTTAAGACTAGTCTTAAGTTTTATGCAACCGGCCACAGGTGTGCATCTTGAGACAAAACAATAGCAGGGAAATATTTTAATGGCAAAAATAGAAATAGTTAAATTGATGAGATATTGGGGCGTCTAATGCACAGGATATGCAAGCAGTGGGCTTTCATGCATCACAGAGTGAAAGACCACACCATTAAATTCTTATATATCATATAATACTTAGATATTTACATAGAGTAAACAACTTAGAATTAAACAAAGCTTTTAATGTTTTAATTCAGAACTGTTAGAATTGATCAGCAAAGTATTACCTTTGTACAAACGGGACAGGCTTCGTTTTATTTGAATACAATTTTTGTGTGTATTCGGGTTAATGTGGTTTTACTTATTTATTTGTATAATCGAGAATGAAACCAGGAGTAAAAGGGAAATAGAGTGTAGTAGACCCATTATCAGATCCACCCTCCGGAACAAAGGGGGCGCTAATGCACCTATAAGCTGGATGTCAACCGCCGTTAAAAGAGAAGAACAAGACAGGCTTCGTTTGTCGGGCACGGGCACTCGGGCAGTGGAGCTAAACGTTTATCGGATGTCTGACAGAGCAGAAGCCGCGGTGCTTAAAACTGCATATTCAGATGTTTAGCATGTCGTGTTGCTCTTTAGGGCTACTCTGCTGTAGGCACAACAGAAATGAGAGGTGCTGGGTGTAACCGACAGGTTTCTGCAGCCGGTTTATGTTTATTACATTGCATGTTTGACACTAAAGCATTGATGCCCACTGTTCCGAGTTTTAAAACTTTCTTGCAAAATAAACAACGGACCCCGTACGCTAACTGGTCTTTACCACGGAGCAAGATCAGGATTAAGTAACCAAATTTCTTTAAATGTGCACTTCCCCATAGCTAAAACTCACACTTTTCTCCATTTGCTTATACCCGGTCCACGCACTTTAGCGAACTCCCCGCGAACTTGTGCTTTAGTGGATTCCACCAATTCAGTTTTGCCTCTTGGCAGTGTTGGTTGGACAACATTTTAAGACCTTTGACATGCAGATTTAAGACATTTTAATGCTAATTAAGGCCTTATTTTCATACTACAGAATTTAAGACGTTTTAAGACTTTTTAAGGATCCGCGGACACCCTGAATATACTTTCACAACAATTAAAATAAATAGTGTAACACATATCGTAAAAAATACTTTAAGGTACCTCTGATTCCTTTTATTAAGGCCATTCAACTTTACAACGACGAAAGGGTAAGCAACCGTGGTTATTTATTTAAAAAAACAATGCATATATACCTGCTTGTCAAAGAAAACCATACAAACATATCATCCTACATCTAATTAATTAAAGTAATTTCAAATATGTTATAAATGGCGACAAATTAAGCACGGATTAATCAGATTAAATAGAAAGTAGAAGGACACGTTTCTTACCTTCAAAATGTACAAAACAAAATGGCTACCTCTGCAAGTGACGTCAGTTACAATCGACACTAATAAACCGGAAATACATTTCCAGCAACAGTTCGTTCGCCTTGTCAGACACACCCTTGTATAAAATAAATATAGAATAATGAAATTTATTTGAAATACATTTATTTTATGGTAAGTATAACCTACTACACAAACATTTATGTATTTATGTAGCCTATAAAAATACCCTGCTTGTAATACTAAATTGACATATTTAAAATTTGCTAAATTGGAATTAAAATGTAAAAAATAAATTGGAATTAATTTAGTAGTTTGATTAATGCACTTTAATTGTCCGTAAATATTGCTAGTAAAAACAATATATAGACATGTAATTTAATGCTAGAACTACATTTGATTTTGCGAAACCATTTTGCAAGGCCTATCAAACAGAGATCATACTATCCTTACTAATAGTGATATTAAAACACATTTTATGCTTAACATAAAAAAATCTGAATTGGGCAATAAAGACGTTCTCAAAATAATGTTTCATTATTAAGTCTCATAAAGAATGATGAGGTTGTAGTACCTAGTATATTTTAAATACATTTTGGTATAGGTTATTTTTACTAACGAAAAAGCTGTGACAGTTAATCCGTTTTTTAGTAGAAATTTGTGCTCACTGGCAGATTGGTTTCTACGCCTAGAGAATATTGTATATCTACAATAATTCTATTGGCTGGTCTGTATTATTATTATTATTATTATTATTATTATTATTATTATTATTATTATTATAAATTACAATACTTTTGGTCTGCTTTTCTTTTCTAAGTAAATGAGCGTGATATTTACATTTTATTCCACCATTATTATAATTACGTTATTTTGACACCTAAATAAATTGTCTTAAAAAATTTCCATTTTGGTCTGTTTTTGTAGTAAACAGACGTGATATTTACGTTTTTTATTACTTTTTTGAAACACCAGTGAAGCACCTGTGTAGAACTAAATAGTGCTATGTAGAACCATATGTGGTGCTATATGGCCCCTATTTGGTTCTACACAGGTGCTTCACCGGTGCTATATGGCACTATAACCGGTTCTTCTATGATTACGAGCAAAGAACCTTTTTTGGTGCTATATAGCACCGTTTGTTTTTAGAGTGCATGGTTGTCTCAAATTGCCTCCATCTAAATCACTAAAATATTCCATTGCTAAAACTTACCAAACTACCTGCATACATGGCTATATCGCTTTCTAACTGTTTTCTTTTGTTTGTAGGGTATGCATTTTGTTGTTTGTTTTGTATAAGCTATATTTGTTTTTAACTTTAATTATTTCTCAATAAAAATAAATCTGTTTAGTAGCCAAATAGGCCAGTGAGTCAAAAAGTTAATGTCAAACCCTGACGGATTTATATGTGTGAATATTCCACAATACAGTTTAGCCATATTATGACAAAAGAAATACAATCTATTGATCATTGTGATTACATAGAGCAAGGGGCTCCAACCCTTCTCATGGAGAGCTACTGTCCTAATTTTAGCTCCAACCCCAATCAAACACACCTGGACCAGCTAATCAAGCTATTTAGGGTTACATGATAATTATAGGCAAGTGTGTTGGAACAGGGTTGGAACTAAAGTGTTCAGGACAGATAGCTCTCCAGGAGCATGGTTGGAGATCCCTTTATTAGAGGTAAACTGGTGTATAGTTGTAGAAAACTTAGTACAGCACTGGGTAAAGTAATTTGTTAATTTTACTGTAGTTGTTATAGGTTATTACTATACAACAACTACAGAATTACCACAACAAATCAATGTATTTTACTATGGTATGGTTCAGAAGAATAGAATTTACAATAAATTACTATTTTATTATAGGTCAAATTAATTAAATTAACTACATAAGAGTTTAAAAAAACACTCAAAAATACGTGGCCACTACGGTTCTGTAATTAACCCTCTAAATGTATTAATCATACCACTCACAAATGATAAAATTGTTCCCTTGATTTAACAAATTATACCCAGAAAATATAAGTAATTTATTAAATTTTTCCCGGACCATATTAAAGTACTTTAATCTTGTTATGGTAATTTGTTGTATTAAAACGTCAACTCTAGTAATTAACAAATTACTTTACCCAATAGTCTGTTCTCAGTTTAGGGTATTTAATAATAAAATGCACTTACTGTATAAAAAGTAGGCCTATTAGTATATATTGCAAGTGACGTCAGAGACTGCAGCTGTCTATTTGGAGGAGTGGCAATCGGGACTTTTCCCCGGTGTGACCCGTTTTGATTATAGTTATACATTGCAAGTTAACACCTTCTGGCGGCCTGATGTGCGGCCGCTTCCCGGTGGTCAAACTGCGAAGCCTCTCTGCTCATTAAAGTAAAAGTCCTCAACCCGTTCGGCAAGTCCAACCATGTCCAGGATTTACAAAAATACGGTGATCAGTGATAGATTAATAGGTGTGGATTAAGGATGTTTAAAATCTCTAACCTGGTGTCACATCTCACATGGCAAGATCCTCACAACATTATTATTTCTCTATGCTATTCACATAACGACAATGAACGTCTCAAATGTACATAACTTAACAGCATGAATAAACAGAGAAGAAAACAGGATTAACCTGTTAATTGTATTATTATTACCGAAAAAATAGCAATATTACTGAAATAAACAGAGGTAAATGCGCCAAACACGCTTTTAAAACCCATAGCCTAGCCGTGTGACCAACCTTGATATCTTTTGGAAAAAAATTAAATGTTTATTGTACGTTTATTGTAACTTTATTTTTTATTCATATTTTCTATTAAGGTTTGGCTACTTGAATTGGTAAGTAAAATACTTTAGTTTAACTTATTTAATAGGCTACATTTAACGTAGGCTAATAATTGAAATAATTTGGATAATACCGCTGTTTTTATATGACTATTTAAATTTGTTATTTAAATAACTTCTGCGAAATTAAACTGAAAGGCAAGCTTGATAAAGAATAAAGGAAACAATAAATTTTTATTACATACAAACTCATTTATTAAAGACCAAACAACTTATTGGCAATTAAAAAAAAAGTAAGCCTAGCCTACTAATGACAAAGTGAATCACAAACCCTAACCTTGTTTTAAATTTTAAAAGCACATTTAAATACAGGTTCAAACCGTAGAACAAAAAAAATCCAACAACATTGGATTATAACAGTATTGGGTATTGGATAATAATACCGATGCTTTTTAAATGAGCATTTAAATTTGCTAGTTATTAAGTTAGTAATTGTTTGAAGGATCAAATCTAACTTCTGCGAAATTAAACTGAAAGGAAAACCTGCTACAGAATAATAGAAACAAAAAAATTTCATTACACACAAACTCATTTATTAACAAAAGACCAAACAACTTATTGGCAATTTAAAAAAAGTAGTCCTAGCCTAATGAAAAAGTGAATCACAAACCTTGTTTTAAATTTAAAAAGCACTTTTAAATACAGTACAAACCATAGAACAAAAAAAAATCAACAACACAGAACAATTAAGTGCATACAACATACATACATGCATGCAACTTGGGTGAGTAGCCTACAATATAAAAATACAATAACATATAACAATATAATTAATTTAACTATAAATGTGCATTTTAACTAGCCTTATATATATTTTTAACATTAGCTACTTATTAGCCTATAGCCTACTGGCGTCCTGAAGAACTTGACTTGAAGGAAGATGACCGTTGGAGTAGTTTGCACGCTTCACATCTGTGCATAATAGATTTGGGGATAATATTATTCTGCAGGCTGTGGCACTTCGGGCAGCGATGTCGGGCTATAATTTTAATACCGGAGACGACACCGCGCAAGGTCGCGGAGGAAGCGCTGTCGACAGGATCGTCGTCTCTATCAGGTACGTTCAGTGGCGGGATTTCTTTAATTTTGCTGGATGGAGTTGTCGTTAGACGAATTTCTCCTTTTAGCTCTCGTGTAGACAAATTCGAAAACAAATATGATTTCGATATTTGAGCTTCAGAAATGAGGCTGTCCCAGAGTGTGAGTTTCATTTCTCCGGTCCCGTCGCTGACCCATATCTCCTTCAGTTCGCACTCCTCTTTGTTCACTAGCACGATTTTGCTAAGCGCTGCACGGGACATCACTTTTGCTTCCAGCTCGCCTACCTGCAAATATATAAAAAATTGTTTCATAAAATAAGTCTCTTTGTCAATAGCATATATTAATTTAAAACAAGATATAGAATAGGCTACTTACATTTTGTCTGGGTCCCAGAGCTTTAACATCGGCTACACTCAGCCTTGTACTGCTTGGAGGTGCGATGCGGGAGAACGGAACGCTCACAACATCAAGAGATGTGGTTCTATTACAGATCACATCGAATCCATTTGGATCGGAGTAGCCTGCAGGAAAACAACAAAAGATATTCGGTAAGCTGTAGCCTAAAATCAACCCCATTTGCGCCCAATCACTATAAAAAAATTATTTCAGAATTCTTATCTATAAATATCTTTTTTAACAGTGCATTCGTTTAAAGCAGTGTTTCTCAAACTTTTTCAGCCCAAGGACCACTTTATCTTCCAATTTTTTTCTGAGGACCACCTAACAGAATCCCACTCTTAACACGCCCCCCAATAAAAACAACAAAATAGGAAGGATAAGCTAAATATAAGTTTAATATGCAACTGTTTCAAGTCAAAAACTAATTTTTAAAACACAAATGCAATGCTATGTTCAGAAATGATTATATTAATTTTATTTCATTTGAACAAGTAAATGTGAAATGAGTTACAGCTTAATATGAACAACAAACTGCACATATGAAAAAAAACTGCAATTAAACATACTATAACAGCCAAGGTCCCACTTAATGTCATTCCAAAGAGCCCTTAGTTTAAAACTGAGGTGGTGGGTATATGAAGTCTATGGTTGTAACTATGGTAACAATAAAATGTTGAAAAATTTCCCCCTTAATGTCCAAAATCACTGAAATTACAGGGATTTTACACATGAAACAAAAACTACATCCATTACAAAACTAATAGATCTGTTTAGCTGTTTAATTTTATTTTAGTTGCTTTAAGTTGACGCTTGATTCTTCTTTTGATTCCTCTTTGGTTTAGCCAACCGATCCATTTTTACGTTATTAAAACAGAATGGCAAGAACTGATATCACAGTTTTGCAAGTGCATTAAAAATCTACTTAAATAAGTGATGATTGTATAAACACTTTCATAGTTTAGGTCATCTTTTGGCGGACCACTGGGGGGGTTTGGCGGACCACTAGTGGTCCGCGGACCACACTTTGAGAATTACTGGTTTAAAGAATAACATAAAGCAAATTATAAAATAGGCAACTTTAAAAAATAGATAGCCTACGGAAAACAACTTAAAATGGATACTCTATTTTTAGGTTACTTATTTGTGCACTTACTGAGAGACCGCCGTACGTTCTTAAGTTTCACTGCTGCCCCGGTCTTTGAAGCGTGAGAAAACGGAGATAGTTTTTCCATCGAAAAACTCACAACCTTGTGAAAATCCCTTCTCCCGGTCTGAATCACAGCAGTAAAATACTTGTGGTTCTTTTTGGAGTTTTTCGCAGGAGAAACGTTGTGTAGATACCCTTCTACGTCCCAATCCTCCTCTTTACGTTTCGCAGGGCTGGCCATCGTTACCGCAACTATAGCCTACTTCTCTCTCCAGCGTTCGATCGACAATGGTTCGGAAACTCAGCCAGCAAAGTATAATATGACCCGATGCTATTGGTTAATTACTTTGAACCTACATTTCATCAAAGGCATGTTTTATTTTACCCTAACATGAAAGGCCCGCAGAAGTTCCAAACACACTCTCGTACCTATAACATTTGTGAATGTTGAACAAAATATCCATTGAAATTAGGTTCTCATTGCAGAACGAGCAGACTTGTTATGTCTGATTCTAGTCGCTTTGATGTTAGATATTAAATCGTAGATTTAAGGCCTAGCCTATATATTAGAGCTATAATTTGTCATTAAACTACATGGAAGTGGTTTCTTTTAATAAATTCAAATTTATTACGTTTAAAATTTGTCTTTGTTTGGTTCGTATAATTTAGTCCAGATTTAGCCGATCTGCATCAATGTATACCAGGAACAATATTGAGCACACTGAACAATAATGTAACAATGCTTTAATTAAAGTATATTAATATTTGTGTTTATTTTAATCAAACAAATATACTATGTTATATGGGCTCTAAACAGGTCATTTCGGTCCGGTACAGCACTGGAAGAAGCACTTCACTTTCATCTTTTAACAGGGGCGGAGCGTAATCAATCTGCAAAAAAAAAAAAAAATTAAAAGGGAGTAACTATACAAAATGATACCTGTTTGAAAGATGGGGATGCGCACCTGGCAATCAGCTATTACATAACAGAGCGAGGCCAGAAACGAACGTGCTCTTGAATAGGGAATAATATATGGAATAATTCATCTTTGAATAACTGTAAGAATATATTTAAAGTATAATTTTTGTCATATAAAGTTTTAAGAAATAAAAATGTTTTTCCACTTTTATTGCTTATTTAGACTTGTTAGTGCGGTTAACAGTGTGTTTTGAGCAGGGGCGGAGCGAGGGCTTTTGGGGCACAAGCCCCTAATGTTTTGTCAAAAGCACCAAATGATTATTTTAAGGTCTGTAAACTGAATTCATCCACTACGCTAGATGGCAGCATTCAGCTCTAACCTCTCCGGTCCCCCACTCCAGGGAAAACGAATGAGAGATGCGAGTAGAAGGTTAATCTCCCCACAGTAAATGCAATGTTTTAAAGTGTTTATTATTACAGTGCCTTCGTTATTACGGTAAGTGTATATTTATAGTTATGTGATGTAAATACAATTAAATACCGTCAACTGATATATTATTATCTGCATGGATAACGGCTACTGTCAGCGCTCTGATCTAGTCTGCCTGCTCTGCAACACACTGTCGTTGGTTGTTTCTAAATTAGATTTAATTACAGTAAATTAAAACTTTGAAAAAAACTTGCTCATTGCACATATCCCTTTTTTATAGATGGATATACGATTTTTTTTAAGACGTCAGAATTAAGAAGGTAAGAAAGTATATATTTACATAGGCAGCTTATGTTTTGTCCATATGCATTTAACTGAAATTCGCAATTATTTCACCGCAGAAATACATTGATAGACAGTTATAAAATGTGAATTCTCAATCTCTTACATTAACATATTTTTATGTGTGATAACTGTCAGTGCAAATAGGGAGAGAGGAGGGTGGAGAGAGAGATCACATACAGAGAGAGAGAGAGAGAGAGAGAGAGAGAGAGAGAGCGAGCCAGAAAGAAAGAAAGAAAGAAAGAAAGAGAACACTTCCATAAGCAGGTAAGAAATTGTTCTGTCACTGAAGTCAAAATTGTTATTCTTTATTATATAGCTTTATAGTTACTGGATTAGGGAACAGCAAACATATTATTATTATGAGAAGTTCAAATGTAATTTTCAAAATTTCGTTATGTTACAGTTTCATGACAACACAGAGAACATAAAAAATAGTTTATAAAGCTTCTGTAAATGGAGACAAAATATCAGCAGGGGACCATACTTTGAAACCCCTAGATTTGGGCTAAGCACCCAATGTCTACAGTGTCTGGCTCCGCCCCTGCATACAAGACGTTCATTGCCGTTATATGAATACTCTCGTCTAATATTCAAATCATATGCGGAATAATGTGTGCATCTTTAAATAACTGTAAGAATATTGTTCCTTTGAAAATAATTTTTGTAAAAGTTTTGAGAAATAATAATGTTGTGAGGATATTTATTGCCATATGAGACATTTATTGCCGTTGAATACTGTCGTCTATAGTCTGTAAATCACGTAGTAGGAAATATATAACGTGGTATACTGCAAATTACCCTACTAATTATTATCTATGATATATGTGGAGATAAATAATGCTTTGCAAATCTGCTGATTGGATCCATTCATGTCCTGACCACCAGGCTTGTGATTTTAAACATCCTTAATCCACACTTAACTTACTAATCTAACAAATAATATCTGAAGTATATTGTTTTGTCAAAAAATAATGCTTTATTATATTGTTTATGTGCTTTTCCGTATGTGTGAAAGTGCAACGGGTGCTTGACGGATCCAACCGCATACGTAGCCTACTGCAATAACCAGGCATTCAGCGGCTTTATACATCATAAGCCAACAGTTTATGCCATTTAGGTAGAAGCCGCTTACAGATCTTTTCAGAAAGAAAATTAAAATGTTCTTTTCTTTTGGTCTGTCCTCATTTATTGGCCTTTTAGTAACACAGGAAAACACTCATAAACATATTTAAGCTGATCTGAACAATGTTGGTCTTGCATTTAGGTAAATAAACTTTAAAATAATTTTAGGCTATTTTTATTGAATCATGCTTTAACAGAGCAGCATAATAATGCATCATATCCTTGAATGATTGCAAAGCTCTTTTCAATAAGGCTATATAAAGTCCAACTCAAAAATGAAACAAAAACAACACTAGAGAACATTTTAAAATCTTTATTTGAACATGCAGTAAGCTTCATTTGCATTTTATTGCAGTGCATGTAATTAATGCAGCAAAATACTGCTAAACAAGACATCAACTATGGACAAGATACAACAAAAACAAGGAGGAGAAATATGTTCTCAATTCGTGCTCTACTTTGGTGTTTAGCATTATAAATGTAGGCTAAATAGTAAAACAATATTGTTTAGGCATGAAAAAGTGTTCTTACAAAATGCACACACAAAGCATAATGTAAACAATTGTACAACAAGGCATATGAGCTTTTGCCTTTATTACCTTATAGAAATATCAAAAAAGAAATGGAAAACAAACAACAATTTGCAATCCAATCGCTTTTTCCAACGCTGAGCGAACCTATGAATATGCATGAATGCCCCGCCCATTGGAACAGTTTTAACGGGAACTGAATTTCACACAACACGAGCAAGCTGACTACTGATTTAGGTCCACCTGGACAAATCGGGTGAATCTAAATAACCAAAATTATGTTAAAATGTTTTCCATTTTTGCCCACGCAAACTTGTGGGATGCATGACATCATCAAATTCAACTAAACATCTGAATTAGCATTATTTTTGCTGTCAGTCATGCATAACATTTAAATATTATTTGAACGATTTCAAAGTTAAACAAAATGCAGTTACAACTCCTAACCACTAGATGGCATGACACAGACATGACAATCTCGCATGGTACACAGACATGACAATCTCGCGAGAATCACTATTTTTGAAAATCAACATCAGCGAGTACAATAAGGTTGAGCTGCAGCAGCCAGGAGGAAATTAACCTAAAAACTACCACACTAGTCTGGTCTTGTAAGTGTATTTGATTCTTTTTTACTTAATGTATTGTAGGAACCGTGACATTCTTGCAGGTAACTTAACAGTATAGAATAAAACCCAAAACAGTATAAACTGAACCAGAAGCTGGTGCATGTATATCTCATTCACCAACAAGAAAACTTTGCAGCACAATGTTATTAACATTTCCAAAATAACCAACATGAACATGTTTTAAATCAGAATTAGATACAGCATGTTTTAGATGGTGTAGATATAGTAGTTGCTTGTTATTTTAAAAACATAAATATTGTTACGCTATTCATAAAGGAACACAAACTACATAAGCAACACAATGTTTAATCAAAATACAATATGAATCCATCAAAGTAGAATCACACCGCGTACCTACCTTTCCAAAAGAAACACTGCAACGACCCTTTAAGACCAGCAGCTCTTTCCATCTCGTGGGAAAGCAGTAAAGTTACCGATATTAATTTGGGTTTTTTCTCTTTACTGATCCAGACTTTTTTGTAGTTTCAAAAGATGTCTTTCTTTTTGTGGTTCTTCTGCAAGTTGTCAATTCAGCAATAAAGTTTTGAATGCACTGATGACGTATGATGTCTGCGTGAACAGGGTATGCAGTGGCATGCAAAACACATTCACCGAAGAGGAGCAAAAATGTAATGGGTAAAATTATACCTTATTTACACTGTCAGTCCATATCTGATTATGGTGCATATCCAATTTGACAGACTCACTGTCCATATTGTGTATCATAACTGTTCAGATCCAATCTGTATGTCCTGTAGCATTCTTCCTTGTTCTGGATTATCTGCATGATTCTATGGCAATGACGTTTCACTTGCACGACAATCTGCCCCGACGTCTGACGTGCTGTCCTTTTACAGAACACGACAGCATGATGTAACCTAAAAGCTACACAAATGCAATTAGAGCAGTCAGACTGAATTGGATTCCCAGAAATGCGATTTGAAAAGGATCTCAAACCACCTCTGGATGTAGCCTGAAACGGGTTAGAAAAAAACAGATTTCATGTGTTTTTTGGTCGTTTACACATTCTGAATCTAATTGTATTCCAATCGCATATGCATCAAAATCAGATTTCAACTGATAGTGTAAACAAGGTCTTATTGCATTTGGTCAGAGTTCAATAATTATTTTAAACAATTTTTGGTCCTACACCTTTTACAGATGACACATATTTATACAAATACATTTAGACAACTTAACATAGTCATTGCTACCAAGATGTAAGGAGACTTTCAACCAGCATAACTAAAACTGGATCAAATCAAATACCCTTCCTTTAAGCCTCTGTTGCTAGTTAGAGGTCAAGCCCGAAGGGGCGTAGAACCCTATTGTTATCGTTAGTATTATTGTTATTCCTCCTTTTTCTTCTTCTTCAGCCATTGCATCTATGGCAGTTTATACCAGCATACATAGTAATAAAGTTATATATTTTTGCACACTGATAAAGGATAGTCCAAAAAGTTCCCACAGAGTCTCTATATCAAACTCGCCAATGCCACCAACAGTCCAAATTTGCACTTGGGGTTTGCTTATAACTTCTGAGCCAAAAATCCTAGAAACAAAATTATTATTTCCTTGGATTCCTCTGCTAAAGCCGATACGATTGGACCATATGACGTAATTTTCCATCATAAAACATTTTAGACATTTTTGAATTATTTGTAAAACCTACTTTTTTAACTCATCCTAGAGCTTTTATCCGATTGCAACAAAAATTGGTATATAGACAGTCATGAAAAAAGTTATCAAAAGAATTTTAATACCCTAATCCATTGTCGTAAACCACGTCAACAAATTTTAAGTAGAGTGCAAAACAACAGATTTTAGGCTGTATCTTTACCAAACTTATGTCTATTGACACAACACTTGGTAGTTTTGATGCCAGTCAGGAACTAAGGGTGCATGAAGATTTTCGTCACAGTGGTCAGATGAATGAATTACACACATTTATACCATGGTCTGTTTAAATGCTTGATTCTGATTGGCTGGAAGGTGTGCATTAAAACCGTTTAATGCACAGGTAGTTCCAGTCAGTTTGATTACAGTTAGAAATTAATCCGCTACTATAAACATTGGCAACCATAGTAACACAGTTACACTTGCAAACTGAGTGAGAGACACATATGAAAATGTTTATTTAGGTAGACTAAATGGATGATTTTTGCATATCGTTTAATTTTTACGGTGAATATGGCAATTTTGAAACATGGGCCCAGGCACAAGACGAAATAAAATACTCTCTCTTTTAATAATGAATTTAAATAAATTTGATAATTAATTTAAATAAAAGCAAATATGATGGCACTACTTTATTTAAAGCGGATGGAGTTGGACCCTTAGATTAAGAAAATTATCACCGTCTGTTAAAAAATTACACTGTAAACATTAATTAAAACCCTTTCCTGCATGGCTAGCTGTAGATTATCCCTTACATAACTTTGGCTGCGATCGAAGTATTTTAATGTGACTTCTTTCCTTGGAGTCCTGAATAGTTGCCAAGTCCAACGATTCCAAACATGCCAGAATTTGCCTTACTGTTATCCCTGCGCAGCAAAAAAGCACTCCGATCCACTCAAAACCACAATAGTAAGATCATTACAATACCTTCTAAACAAAAATCTCTATTGGCATTATATTTAAATTTTCCAAAAATTGAAAAAAAAATCGAAAAATTACATTTTCAATTTTATGTTTTTTTTACACATAAATGGTTATAACAAAATGTAATTTTTAAACCAAATCTGATATATAAGCAGAATCTGAGGCCACAAAAAATTGTCTTCTTGCACCACCAATTGGCCTTGTAATTGAACAAAATCTTTGATATCAAGCAAGCCAATGTAACATTTTGTGACTCGAGTTTTGCCACTGCAAATACCACTCATTCCTTCAGTGTTTTAGTTTTTGCTGATAAATTTTATATTCTTTGTCTGAAATCGAAAGGTTTTCCTATGTTCTTTAATCGTCTCATCCAAACTCAACTTTACACCCTTCTGTGCCCTTTTCGGCTTGACCCTGGTGTTGCTGCTTGCAGCTATATTTATTAGGGGTCAAGCCACGAAGTGGCGTAGACACCTATTCTGCCCTACAAAGCGAAAGCGCAGTAACTACGCATTTGGTCAAAATTGAGTTAAGGGTTAAAATGGGCTTTGTGAGATCTGTTGTGTCTTGTGACAAAGTCTCCTGGTTAAATTTTGTCCCATTTCAGAGAAATGTGTGTGCCAAAATTGCAGTAAGATGTTTGACTGGCTGGTGTAAAAAACTTTAAAGCCATTTTTCTCAGTTTCAGTGTTTGCGTAGATACTGCACTTAGCCTTTGTAGGGCAGTATTGTTATTGTTAGTTTTCTTATTAGGGGTCAAGCCCCGAAGGGGCGAAGACCCCTATTGTATCCGTTAGTTTTCTTTTTATAATAATAATAATTAGGGGTCAAGCCCCGAAGGGGCGAAGACCCCTATTGTATTTGTTAGTTTTCTTTTTATAATAATTATTAGGGGTCAAGCCACGAAGTGGCGTAGACACCTATTGTTATTGTTAGTTTTCTTATTATTATTATTATTATTTATCTTCCTCGTTCTTCCGCCGAAAGTCAATGGCAGCCCATAGAACCGTACATAGGAAAGTTATGAAATTTGGCACACATGTAGAGGACAGTCTCAGAAGTTACTATAGCAACATTGGTGTGTCTGACTCAAACCCTCTAGCGCCACCAACAGTCCAAAAATCCACTTATGTTCATGCTCATAACTTCTGACCCGTGAGTCCTAGAAACTAAATTCTTGTTTCCTCTGAATCCTTTGCTCATGATGATTCAAATGCACACATTGATGACATTTGTGTCATGCAAATCTTTCCGCCATTTTGAATTTTCCGTAAAACCTACTTTTTCGAACTCCTCCTAGAGCGTTCGTCCGATTTGCATGTCCTTTGGTATATAGCATCTAGAGACACCCCAGACAAAAAGTTATCAAAAGCTTTTTGATAGACCAATGCGTTCTCGTATACAGTGACAACATACAAGGCGGCGAGCACGCTAAAATGGACGTAAGGCCGTATCTTCGCAAAACTTTATTGTATCGACACGAAACTTGGTATATGTCATTACAGTCATGACCTGAGGGTGTCTGCAACGTTTCGTCACAGCGCCACCTAGTGGTCACGAAATTCGAAAAATGCCTATTTTCGCTTAAAACTACTTCAAACTTGAGTCTAAAATCATGAAGGTGGTCTTGTTAGATTCCTTGAGGCATGCAGAGTCAAACGATGCCAAACGGTTTTCGGTCGGCCATTTTGGGTGTCGGACATTTTGAATTTTCTCATTAAGTTCAGTATTTCACAAACAGAATGGCCTATCGCTACAAAATTTGGCATGGTTCATCAGTGACATGTTCTGAGCGCACCTATAAATCTTTAGAACGGCGCCACCTAGTGGTCAGGATATGTAAAGAAATTGTTTCAAATCTTTATATCATTTGATTAAATTGCCACTATGACATAAGACTTCACTCTATTGATTCCTTGGCTCATGCTGAGTCAGACTGTACCAAATATGTCTGAGTCAAACCTACTTCCTGTCGGCCATTTTGAATTATATTGAACACCTACTTTTTCGAACTCCTCCTAGAGTGCTCGTGTGATTGGCTTGATTTTTGGTATGCATCATCTAGAGACACTCTAGACTAAAAGTTATCAAAAGCTTTTCGGTAGACCTATCCGTTGTCGTATAACGCATCAAAGAATGCGAGGGCGAGCACGCCAAAATGTGTTTGAGCCTGTATCTTCGCAATACTTTTGCGTATTAATATGAGACTTGGTATATGTCATAATAGTGATGACCTGAGGGTGCATGCACCATTTCGTCACACTGCCCCCTACTGGTCACGAGATATAAAATATGTCTATTTTTGCTTATAACTACTGCAAACTTGAATGTAAAATTATGAGACTGGTCTTGTTAGATTTCGTGAGGCATGCCGAGTCAAACCATACCAAATGGTTTTTGGTCGGCCATTTTGTGTGTCGGCCATTTTGAATTTTTTCTTTAATTTCAAGTATTTCAGAAACGCAATTGCGTATTGTTATGAAACTTGGTATGGTTCATCAGCAACATGTTCTGAGAGGACTTGTAAAATTTTCGGCGCCCCCTAGTGGTCAAAAGAGATTTGAAGCTATATCTCTGCATCTCTTTATCGTATTTACACCAAATTTGGTGGGTGTCATCACAATCAAGACCTGAGTCACAATTTATTGTTTGGTCAGTGCCCCCTAGTGGTCAAGTCATTTAAGGCTATATCTTCGTATCGCTTTATCGTATTTACACTAAATTTGGTATGTGTCATCACAGTCATGACCTGAGGCACCATCTATTGTTTCGGTACAGCGCCACCTAGTGGTCTCAAGATACAAAAAAATTGCTATTTTTTCATAAAACTAATGCAAACTTAGATCTTAAATCATGACAGTCATCACGTATGAATAATTTTTGCCATGTTTGGTTGACCCCGGTATTGCTGCTTGCAGCTATATTTATTATTAGTTATTCTTCTTCCGCCATTGCGGTCTATGGCAGCCCATAGAACCGTACGTAGGAAAGTTATGAAATTTGGCACACTGATAAAGGACAGTCCAATGTGTCCCCACAGCAAATTTGGAGTCTCTATCTCTAACCCGCTAGCGCCACCAACAGTCCATAATTGCACTTATGTTTTTGCTTATAACTTCTGATCCGTAAGTCCTAGAAACACAATTCTTGCTTTCTCTTATTCATTGGCTCAAGACGATTCGATTGGGCCCTATGCCGTCATTTTCCGTCATGAAAATTTTCCGCCATTTTTAATTATTCGTAAACCCTACTTTTTCGAACTCGTCCTAGGGCTTTTGTCCGATTGCCACAAAAATTGGTATGTATCATCTAGAGACACTCATGGCAAAAAGTTATCAAAAGAATTTCGATACATCAATCCGTTCTCGTAAACCGCCTTAACGAATTTTATGTAGAGCGCAAAAAAACAGATTTTAGGCTGTATTTTCGTCAAACTTGGGCCTATTGACATGACACTTGGTACTTGTAATGCCAGTCAGGAACTAAGGGTGCATGCAGAGTTTCGTCACAGCGCCACCTAGTGGTCAGACATATGCTTTACACGCCTATAACTTTGGCTCTGATTGAAGTGTTTTCACGGGACTTGTTTCTTTGGAGTTCTGAATAGTTGCCGAGTCCAACGATACTAAACATGCCAGAATTCGCCTTACGGTTAACCCTGCACAGTAAAATAGCGCTTAAAAAACACGCGTGAATATCTCTGCGAGCGTTTATCCGATCGACTCGAAAACACCATAGGAAGAAACTAACCTTACCCGCCGAACAAAAAGTTCTATTGGCGTTATATTAAAATTTTCATCAGAAATGGCCGAAAATTGCAAAAAACGAAAAATTACATTCAAATTTTGTGTTTTTTACACATAAATGGTTGTAACTTCGTAACGTAAATATATTTTTTCACCAGATTTGATACGCTGATGCATGAGCACATTCTGAGGCTACACAAAAAAAATTGTGTGCTTGCACCACTAGATGGCCTTATAATTGAACAAAACCTTTGATAACAAGCCAGCCTTATGGTCATACAACTGTTTCTTAACTAAACTAAAGTGTATTGTCATAAAACTAGCTAGATGTAACACAATCATGACCTGATGTTGCATGCACAATTTTTTCATTGCGCCACCTACTGGTTTTGAGATAGAATATGGTATTTTTGCCTAAAACTACTGCAACAACACATCTAAAACCATGAGTCATTATGGATTATTCCTTTCATGGCTTTGACTATGATCACTGGTGGTTGCCAATTTACTCCCTAGCAACCATTGAGAACACCTTATCAACCGTTTTTGCAAAAGCTATATCTCTGCATCAGAACATTGTAAAGACACGGGGATACTCTTTTGAGTTATTAAACTTGTTATAACATGATGTGACCCATGTTTTGCCACTGCAAACACCACTCACATGTCCATCAGTGCTCTAATGTTTCATGATTGTCAATAACAGAAGGACGATTGCAGTAGACAAGAACTTAGATTATTTTTGTTGATAACTTTTTTGTGTTTTCATCTAAAATTATTAGGTTTACCTAGGTTCTTCAATCTGCTTATCCAATCTCAATTTTACATCCTTTTGTGCCCTTTTCGGCTTGACCCCGGCATTGCTGCTTGCAGCTATATTTATTAGGGGTCAAGCCCCGAAGGGGCGAAGACCCCTATTGTATTTGTTAGTTTTCTTATTATTAGTTAGGGGTCAAGCCCAGAATGGGCGAAGACCCCTATTGTATCTGTTAGTTTTCTTATTATAATAATTATTATTCTGCTTCTTCTTCTTCTTCTTCTTCTTCCGCCATTGCGGTCTATGGTAGCCCATAGAACCGTACGTAGGAAAGTTATGAAATTTGGCACACTGATAAAGGACAGTCCAATGTGTCCCCATAGCAAATTTGGAGTCTCTATGTCTAACCCTCTAGCGCCACCAACAGTCCAAATTTGCACTTACGTTTTTGCTTATAACTTCTGACCCGTACGTCCTAGAAATTAAATTCTTGTTTCCTCTTATTCCTTGGCTCAAGACAATTCGATTGGACCCTATGACGTAATTTTCCGTCATGAAAATTTTTCCGCCATTTTGAATTATTCGTAAAACCTACTTTTGCGAACTCGTCCTAGAGCATTTGGCCGATTTCCACGAAAATCGGTATGTAGCATCTACAGACCCTCACGGCAAAAAGTTATGGAATTCATGTCAATTTGTCAATCCGTTTCCGTAAACCGCGTCAACAAATTTTACGTAGAGCGCAAAAAAACGGATTTGAGGCTGTATCTTCGGCAAACTTAAGCCTATTGACACTATACTTGGTACTTGTAATGCCAGTCAGGAACTACGGGTGCCTGCAGAGTTTCGTCAGAGCGCCACCTAGTGGTCAGACTTATGCTTTACACGCCTATAACTTTGGCTCCGATTGACGTATTTTCACTGGACTTGTTTCTTTGGAGTTCTGAATAGTTGCCGAGTCCAACGATACCAAACATGCCAGAATTCGCTTTACGGTTAACCCTGCGCAGCAAAATAGCGATTAAAAAACACGCATGAATATCTCCGCAAGCGTTTTTCCGATCGACTCGAAAACACCATAGGAAGAAACTAACCTTACCTTCTGAACAAAAAGTTCTATTGACGTTATATTAAAATTTTCATCAGAAATGGCCGAAAATTGCAAAAAACGAAAAATTACCTTCAAATTTTGTGTTTTTTACACATAAATGGTTGTAACTTTGTAACGAAAAGAGATGTTTTCACCAAATTTGATACGCTGATGCATGAGCACATTCTGAGGCTACACAAAAAAAATGGTATGCTTGCACCACTGGATGGCCTTATAATTGAACAAAACCTTTGATAACAAGCCAGCCTTATGGTCATACAACTGTTTCTTAACTAAACTAAAGTGTATAGTCATAAAACTAGCTAGATGTAACACAATCATGACCTGATGTTGCATGCACAATTTTGTCTTTGCACCACCTACTGGTTTTGAGATAGAATATGGTATTTTTGCCTAAAACTACTGCAACAATACATCTAAAACCATGAGTCTTCATGGATTATTCCTTTCATGGCTTTGACTATAATCACTGGATGTTGCCAATTAACTCCCTAGCAACCATTGAGAATACCTTATCAACCGTTTTTGCAAAAGCAATATCTCTGCATCAGAACATCGTAGAGACACGGGGATGGTCTCTTTTGACTAATTAAACTTGTTATAACATGATGTTTTCCCACTGCAAACACCACTCACATGTCCTTCAGTGCTCTAATGTTCCATGATTGTCGATAACAGAAGGACGATTGCAGTAGACAAGAACTTAGATTATTTTTGTTGATAACTTTTTTGTTTTTTCATCTAAAATTATTAGGTTTACCTAGGTTCTTCAATCTGCTAATCCAATCTCAATTTTACATCCTTTGTGCCCTTTTCGGCTTGACCCCGGTATCGCTGCTTGCAGCTATATTTATTCTTCCGTTTCTTCTTCCGCCATTGCGGTCTATGGCAGCCCATAGAACCGTACGTAGGAAAGTTATGAAATTTGGCACACTGATAAAGGACACTCCAATGTGTCCCCACAGCAAATTTGGAGTCTCTATGTCTAACCCACTAGCGCCACCAACAGTCCAAAGTTGCACTTATGTTTTTGCTTATAACTTCTGATCCGTAAGCCCTAGAAACAAACTTCTTGCTTCATCTGATTCCTTGGCTCAAGACGATTCGAATAGACACTATGACGTCATTTTCCGTCATGAAAAATCTCCCGCCATTTTGAATTATTCAAAAAACCTACTTTTTCGAACTCGTCCTAGAGCTTTTGTCCGATTGCCACAAAAATTGGTATGTATCATCTTGAGACACTCATGGCAAAAAGTTATCAAAAGAATTTCGATACAGCAATCCGTTGTCGTATACCACCTTAACGATGTTTACGTAGAGCGTAAAAAAACAGATTTTAGGCTGTATCTTCGTCAAACTTAGGCCTATTGACACAACACTTGGTACTTGTGATGCCAGTTAGGAACTGAGGGTGCATGCACAGTTTCGTCACAGCGCCACCTAGTGGCCAGACAAATAATTTATACACCTATAACTTTGGCTGCGATCAACGTATTTTCACGGGACTTGTTTCATTGGAGTTCTGAATAGTTGCTGAGTCCAACGATACCAAACATGCCAGAATTCGCCTTACGATTAACCCTGCGCAGCAAAATAGCGCTTAAAAAACACGCGTGAATATCTCCGCCAACGTTTTTCCGATCGATTCGAAAACACCATAGGAAGAAACTAACCTTACCTTCTGAACAAAAAGTTCTATTGGCGTTATATTAAAATTTTCATCAGAAATGGCCGAAAATTGCAAAAAACGAAAAATTACCTTCAAATTTTGTGTTTTTTACACATAAATGGTTGTAACTTCGTCACGAAAATATATTTTTTCACCAGATTTGATACGCTGATGCATGAGCACATTCTGAGGCTACACAAAAAAAATTGTATGCTTGCACCACTAGATGGCCTTATAATTGAACAAAAGCTTTGATAACAAGCCAGCCCTATGGTCATACAACTGTTTCTTCACTAAACTAAAGTGTATTGTCATAAAACTAGCTAGATGTAACACAATCATGACCTGATGTTGCATGCACAATTTTGTCATTGCGCCACCTACTGGTTTTGAGATAGAATATGGCATTTTTGCCTAAAACTACTGCAACAACCCATCTAAAACCGTGAGTCATCATGGATGATTCCTTTCATGGCTTTGACTATGATCACTGGTGGTTGCCAATTCACTCCTTAGCAACCATTGAGAATACCTTATTAACCGTTTTTGCAAAAGCTATATCTCTGCATCAGAACATTGTAGAGACACGGGGATGGTCTCTTTTGACTAATTAAACTTGTTGTAACATGATGTGACCCATGTTTGGCCACGGCAAACACCACTCACATGTCTTTCAGTGCTCTTATGTTCCATGATTGTCAATAACAGAAGAACGATTGCAGTAGACAAGAACTTAGATTATTTTTGTTGATAACTTTTTTGTTTTTTAATCTAAAATTATTAGGTTTATCTAGGTTCTTCAATCTGCTTATCCAATTCAACTTTACTTTCTTCTGTGCCCTTTTTGGCTTGACCCCGGCATTGCTGCTTGCAGCTATATTTAGGGGTCAAGCCCCGAAGGGGCGAAGACCCCTATTGTATTTGTTAGTTTTCTTTTTATTATTATTAGTTATTCTTCTTCCGCCATTGCGGTCTATGGCAGCCCATAGAACCGTACGTAGGAAAGTTATGAAATTTGGCACACTGATAAAGGACAGTCCAATGTGTCCTCACAGCAAATTTGGAGTCTCTATGTCTAACTCGCTAGTGCCACCAACAGTCCAAAGTTGCACTTATGTTTTTTCTTATAACTTCTGATCCGTACGTCCTAGAAACGAAATTCTTGCTTCCTCTGATTCCTTGGCTCAAGACGATTCGATTGGACCCTATGATGTCATTTTCCGTCATGTAAATTTTCCCGCCATTTTGAATTAATCAAAAAACCTACTTTTTCGAACTCGTCCTAGAGCTTTTGTCCGATTGCCACGAAAAATTTTATGTATCATCTTGAGACATAAAAAAAGTTATCAAAAGAATTTTGCTACAGCAATCCGTTGTCGTATACCACCTTAACGAAGTTTACATAGAGCGCAAAAAAACAGATATTAGGCTGTATCTTCGTCAAACTTAGGCCTATTGACACGACACTTGGTACTTGTGATGCCAGTCAGGAACTGAGGGTGCATGCACAGTTTCGTTGCAGCGCCACCTAGTGGCCAGAGAAATGTTTTATACACCTATAACTTTGGCTCCGATTGACGTATTTTCACAGGACTTGTTTCTTTGGAGTTCTGAATAGTTGCCGAGTCCAACGATACCAAAGATGCCAGAATTCGCCTTACGATTAACCCTGCGTAGCAAAATAGCGCTTAAAAAACACGCGTGAATATCTCCGCAAACGTTTGTCCGATCGACTCGAAAACACCATAGGAAGAAACTAACCTTACCTTCTGAACAAAAAGTTCTATTGGCGTTATATTAAAATTTTCATCAGAAATGGCCGAAAATTGCAAAAAACGAAAAATTACCTTCAAATTTTGTGTTTTTTACAAATAAATGGTTGTAACTTCGTAACGAAAATATATTTTTCACCAGATTTGGTACGCTGATGTATGAGCACATTCTGAGGCTACCCAAAAAAAATTGTATGCTTTCACCACTAGATGGCCTTATAATTGAACAAAACCTTTGATAACAAGCCAGCCTTATGGTCATACAACTGTTTCTTAACTAAACTAAAGTGTATTGTCATAAAACTAGCTAAATGTAACACAATCATGACCTGATGTTGCATGCACAATTTTTTCATTGCGCCACCTACTGGTTTTGAGATAGAATATGGTATTTTTGCCTCAAAACTACTGCAACAACACATCTAAAACCATGAGTCGTCATGGATTATTCCTTTCATGGCTTTGACTATAATCACTGGTGGTTGCCAATTCACTCCCTAGCAACCATTGAGAATACCTTATCAACCGTTTTTGCAAAAGCAATATCTCTGCATCAGAACATCGTAGAGACACGGGGATGGTCTCTTTTGACTATTTAAACTTGTTGTAACATGATGTGACCCATGTTTTGCCATTGCAAACACCACTCACATGTCCTTCAGTGCTCTAATGTTCCATGATTGTCAATAACAGAAGGACGATTGCAGTAGACAAGAACTGAGATTATTTTTGTTGATAACTTTTTTGTTTTTTCATCTAAAATTATTAGATTTACCTAGGTTCTTCAATCTGCTTATCCAATCTCAATTTTACATCCTTTTGTGCCCTTTTCGGCTTGACCCCGGCATTGCTGCTTGCAGCTATATTTATTAGGGGTCAAGCCACGAAGTGGCGTAGACACCTATTGTATCTGTTAGTTTTCTTATTATTATTCTTCTTCCTTCTTCCTCCATTAAAGTCAATGGCAGCCCATAGAACCGTACATAGGAAAGTTATGAAATTTGGCACACATGTAGAGGACAGTCTCAGAAGTTACTATAGCAACATTGGTGTGTCTGACTCAAACCCTCTAGCGCCACCAACAGTCCAAAAATCCACTTATGTTCATGCTCACAACTTCTGACCCGTGAGTCCTAGAAACTAAATTCTTGTTTCCTCTGAATCCTTGGCTCATGTTGATTCAAATGCACACATTGATGTCATTTGTGTCATGCACATCTTTCCGCCATTTTGAATTTTCCGTAAAACCTACTTTTTCGAACTCCTCCTAGACCATTTGTCCGATTTGCATGTCCTTTGGTATGTAGCATCTAGAGACACCCCTGACAAAAAGTTATCAAAAGCTTTTTGATAGACCAATGCGTTCTCATATAAATTGACAACATATATGGCAGCGAGCACGCCAAAACGGACGTGAGGCTGTATCTTCACAAAACTTTATTGTATTGACACGAAACTTGGTATATGTCATTACAGTCATGACCCGAGGGTGCCTGCAACGTTTCGTCACAGCGCCACCTAGTGGTCACGAGATTCGAAAAATGCCTATTTTCGCTTATAACTACTTCAAACTTGAGTCTAAAATCATGAAGGTGGTCTTGTTAGATTCCTTGAGGCATGCCGAGTCAAACGATACCAAACGGTTTTCAGTCGGCCATTTTGGGTGTCGGCCATTTTGAATTTTCTCATTAAGTTCAGTATTTCACAAACAGAATGGCGTATCGCTACGAAATTTGGCATGGTTCATCAGTGACATGTTCTGAACGCACCTATAAATCTTTAGGACGGCGCCACCTAGTGGTCAGGATATGTAAATAAATTGTTTAAAATCTTTATTTCATTTGATTAAATTGCCACTATGACATAAGATTTCACTCTACTGATTCCTTGGCTCATGCTGAGTCCGACTGTACCAAATATGTCTGAGTCAAACCTACTTCCTGTCGGCCATTTTGAATTATATTGAAGACCTACTTTTTCGAACTCCTCCTAGAGCGCTTCTTTAGATGATGCCTAATAAAATTCAAGCCAATCAGAGACACTCTAGACAAAAAGTTGTAAGATTAAAAATATAGGAATTGAATACTTGGTTACAACTTGTCAAAACCTCCTGTGTTGATAGTGATCAAAGACTTTACAGTGGGGGTTAAAGATGGTCTTCTGATTGGTCAGTTTGAATGTATTATGTTGGGTTTGGTCAAGTACAGTGGGGGTTAAAGGTGATCTTCTGATTGGTCAATTTGAATGTATCAAGTTAGGCTTAGTCACATGGTCAAGAGATAGTGGATAAAGGTCAAGGTTTTTATGAGCTCTGGGCCTTTGCATTTTAGCTTTGCCTTTGCATTGGCCTTTTCCCCTTTCCTTTCTTTCTTCACCTAAGTTCTGGGGTTCGGGCCATTAGGCCTAGATTTCAGTTCTCAAGTGTGAATCTCTTTCTTCTAAACTTTCTTTCTCTGTTCTCTATCTTATCAGGTAATATCTCACATACATTGGAAACAGTCAATTGTTTGTATTATTTACCATTTCATGCATTTACAGTGTAACCATTTCAACTGTAACTTTAAGTCAGTACTGTAATTAAACCTTTTCATTTACAAATCTGTTGTTTAGTTTTGATTTAGTGTTAATACTTAAACGCTCCATATTTCAATACAATATATTCGTACTCTAGCAACGCTCTCAGACATATTGTGTCCGAAACCGGGGAATGATTGCAGTTTTATTCTCCTTCCGAAACCTGAGATCCCTTACAGTTTGGTGGCCCCTACGGGGATCCCTTGCGGTGAGTTTTCTGAGTTTTACTCTGATTGATCAACTGAATGAGGACTTTATCACAGTTAATCCTGTGAATGGATTAAAGGCCTTCTGACCACACAGTGGGTAAGTCTGTTTTCATTGTTTCATGGCATGGTTAGTGAAATCTCCATTTGCTTGAATTGTGTGAAACAGAAATAAGAAGGACCTTAAATATCCTATTTGTTGTATAGTTAGAGATTATTTCAGATTATCTCCTCGGGGATGGAAGGGAATAACTCCAGTAATGATATATTGTTTGATTTATGGAGCGAGAAAGTTGAACCTACACTTTCTAAATTATATAGAAAGGGTCTGGATTACTACGCTACCACTAATGATATTCTCACATGGTGGCGCATGGTTGGTAGTGAACAAAGAAAATCCAAACATGCTGAAATCATTGAGGCTTTGAATTACATGAAGTGCTTGGAGCTACATAAAATGGATGGACAGGTTAAGTCTATCCTGAATTCTAAGTGTGTTGAATTGAATACCAAAAATGCTGAATTACAAAAGTCAGAGGCAAAGATCCAAAATCTTCAAACTCAGATAGATCAACTATCATCTGAGCAGTTAGCCCTGGCCAAACAGTGTGAGAAGTATAAAGACATTATTGCAGATGTCAGGGCTAAACTAATTGTGCGAGACACTAAGTCTCCCCAAACGCTTAACAGCTATGGGACTAAAAAAGATGCTACTTGTACTAAAGAGAATGTATTTTCCAGAACCCAGAAAAGTGTTCCTATTTCAGCAATTGGGGTGATGCATCAACATGCTGGAACAGAACCGCATGATGTGAATGAAGCATTAGAGAGTCACAGACCTCCTGAAACTCCAGTAGAACCAAGCTACAGACCCGGTGGTAAAATGAACAGGCTTTGTAGTTCCTGTCATAAAATAGGCCATACAGAGGAGAAATGCTGGTCACTGGGCAGGGGCAGACCTCCACCTTATTATTTGAAATGTAGGAAATCACTTTCTAAGGGCAGATGTAAGCAATCTAGTTTTGCTGGTAAAACCATTACTGAGTTAACTGCATTGTTCATGCAAGGACTCCAGCTGTTAACCTCACTTGCTAGTGGTTTAGCAGCCAGTTAGCATGTGTTTAACATTCTCATTGCAATGATCCTGTTTGCATTTCCTGATTTGTAATTGTTCGTAATGCATTGTTGTTTCTATAGAACACAAATTGTAGTTGTTTGTTGTACTATATGTACACATAGGCTAATGAAGTTAATTTCTTGTAACACTTGACTGTTTCCACTGTAAGTGTTAGACAAAACATTTAAGTGAGAGGTTGTTGAAGCTATATGTATTCTAGACCAGTTGTCTTGTGTTAATGGAATAACTTTTGCTCTTGAAATTGTCTACCAGTTTCAAGTTGTATGTGTTTCTATGTTGAAAGATTTGTCTCCTAAGTGGTAAACTCTGCTATTCCTTGTATAGCTGCAGTAAGACCCTAAAGAGGAGCACAAAAATGCCATGTGGCTACATTGTGTTATATAATTGCATTAATGAAAATGTTTTACCTCACAACAGGATCCAGTAGCACTTTTACCATGCTTAACTAAAAACACAGGTGTGAGAAGATTTACAGAGCCAGATTACAATCTCATACTTATATCAAAATGGCTCCCTGTTTTCAACAACAGGACTAAATTTGCATCACAATCTTAACTTCCTCACCTTTGTTGCAGCATGGTATTCACACATAGCCTCAGTTAAATTCACACATAGCAAACACAATTAGCCTCAATTTAGTCATTATTTCAAACGGTCTGATTTTAAGCATCTGTTTTGGTTTCTTTTCAAAAAGTTTGATTAGTTTAATGTCTCAAATACTGAAATCTTGATGAAGAGTTATTTTCTATGTGTAATAATATCATTAATTTTGCTATTATGTTTTACATTTCATTTGCTCTTTATCCAAGACATTTAAAACTGTCATGTTCTTTGTTCTCATTTTGTTCATTTAATTTATAATGATTATACTGGAAAATTAAGATCTTTAAATATCATGTATTTGGTTACACCATATTGTTGTTGTTGCTTCTAATGACAAACTGGGTTGTTAAAAATAACATTTACTAAGTTAAAAAAGCATTGTAGTGACATGTTTCCAAAAACAATGTAAGAGCTTTTATTGTTTTTTCTTTTATTCTCACCTTGACCATGTTTTAATGTATTTGACAGGGATTTAAGGCTGAAGACCAATCTGACCATTTAAAACTTGAGTAACAAATGCCATATGCTTTGCTGTTTGTTGTGCCATTTGCTTAAATCACAGGATTCCTGCTGTTTCACATCTTGGGTGTTGCCTCAAAGAGAAGGACAAAAGAGAAACCCCCTTCAGGGCCTGTTCTTGTGAAAGTGTGAAGTATCGATGGACATCTGCATAACTATGAAAGGTGCAATTCCATTCGGTGAAGCCTTTCATGCAGGGCTGAAAGGAGAAGGACGTCTTCAAGTCTCATCAACCAGCAACCAGTTTGGACAATAAGTCTGAAGATGACCACTGCACACAACTGAAAGCATAATCTTATGAACTGTGTCATCATGGATCTTCTTACGTGTGGCCCATGTTGCCAAAGGGCGGATTGTAAGATTAAAAATATAGGAATTGAATACTTGGTTACAACTTGTCAAAACCTCCTGTGCTGATAGTGATCAAAGACTTTACAGTGGGGGTTAAAGATGGTCTTCTGATTGGTCAGTTTGAATGTATTATGTTGGGTTTGGTCAAGTACAGTGGGGGTTAAAGGTGATCTTCTGATTGGTCAATTTGAATGTATCAAGTTAGGCTTAGTCACATGGTCAAGAGATAGTGGATAAAGGTCAAGGTTTTTATGAGCTCTGGGCCTTTGCATTTTAGCTTTGCCTTTGCATTGGCCTTTTCCCCTTTCCTTTCTTTCTTCACCTAAGTTCTGGGGTTCGGGCCATTAGGCCTAGATTTCAGTTCTCAAGTGTGAATCTCTTTCTTCTAAACTTTCTTTCTCTGTTCTCTATCTTATCAGGTAATATCTCACATACATTGGAAACAGTCAATTGTTTGTATTATTTACCATTTCATGCATTTACAGTGTAACCATTTCAACTGTAATTTTAAGTCAGTACTGTAATTAAACCTTTTCATTTACAAATCTGTTGTTTAGTTTTGATTTAGTGTTAATACTTAAACGCTCCATATTTCAATACAATATATTCGTACTCTAGCAATGCTCTCAGACATATTGTGTCCGAAACCGGGGAACGATTGCAGTTTTGTTCTCCTTCCGAAACCTGAGATCCCTTACAAAGTTATCAAAAGCTTTTCGGTAGACCTATCCGTTGTCGTATCACGCATCAAAGAATGCGAGGGCGAGCACGCCAAAATGTGTTTGAGCCTGTATCTTCGCAAAACGTTTGCGTATTAATATGAGACTTGGTATATGTCATAACAGTGATGACCTGAGGGTGCATGCACCATTTCGTCACACTGCCCCCTACTGGTCACGAGATATAAAAAATGTCTATTTTTGCTTATAACTACTGCAAAATTGAATGTAAAATTATGAGACTGGTCTTGTTAGAGTTCGTGAGGCATGCCGAGTCAAACGATACCAAATGGTTTTTGGTCGGCCATTTTGTGTGTCGGCCATTTTGATTTTTTCTTTAAGTTCAAGTATTTCAGAAACGCAATTGCGTATTGTTATGAAACTTGGTATGGTTCATCAGCAACATGTTCTGGAAGGACTTGTAAACTTTCCGATGCCCCCTAGTGGTCAAGAGATTTGAAGCTATATCTCTTCATCTCTTTATCGTATTTACACCAAATTTGGTGGGTGTCATCACAATCAAGACCTGAGTCACAATTCATTTTTTGGTCAGTGCCCCCTAGTGGTCAAGTCATTTAAGGCTATATCTCTGCATCTCTTTATTGTATTTACACCAAATTTGGTGGGTGTCATCACAATCAAGACCTAAGTCACAATTTATTTTTTGGTCAGTGCCCCCTAGTGGTCAAGTCATTTAAGGCTATATCTCCATATTGCTTTATTGTATTTACACTAAATTTGGTATGTGTCATCACAGTCATGACCTGAGGCACCATCTATACTTTCAGCACAGTGCCACCTAGTGGTCTCAAGATACGAAAAAATTGCTTTTTTTCATAAAACTAATGCAAACTTAGATCTTAAATCATGACAGTCATCACGTATGAATCATTTTTTGCCATGTTTGGCTTGACCCCGGTATCGCTGCTTGCAGCTATATTTAGGGGTCAAGCCCCGAAGGGGCGTAGAACCCTATTGTTATTGTTAGTTTTCTTATTATTATTATTATTATTTTTCTTCCTCGTTCTTCCGCCGAAAGTCAATGGCAGCCCATAGAACCGTACATAGGAAAGTTATGAAATTTGGCACACATGTAGAGGACAGTCTCAGAAGTTACTATAGCAACATTGGTGTGTCTGACTCAAACCCTCTAGCGCCACCAACAGTCCAAAAATCCACTTATGTTCATGCTCATAACTTCTGACCCATGAGTCCTAGAAACTAAATTCTTGTTTCCTCTGAATCCTTTGCTCATGATGATTCAAATGCACACATTGATGTCATTTGTGTCATACACATCCTTCCGCCATTTTGAATTTTTCGTAAAACTTACTTTTTCGAACTCCTCCTAGACCGTTTGTCCGATTTGCATGTCCTTTGGTATGTAGCATCTAGAGACACCCAAGACAAAAAGTTATCAAAAGCTTTTTGATAGACCAATGCGTTCTCATATAAATTGACAACATATATGGCGGCGAGCACGCCAAAATGGACGTGAGGCTGTATCTTCGCAAAACTTTATTGTATCAACACGAAACTTGGTATATGTCATAACAGTCATGACCTGAGGGTGCCTGCAACGTTTCGTCACAGCGCCACCTAGTGGTCACAAGATTCGAAAAATGACTATTTTCGCTTATAACTACTTCAAACTTGAGTCTAAAATCATGAAGTTGGTCTTGTTAGATTCCTTGAGGCATGCCGAGTCAAACGATATCAAACGGTTTTCGGTCGGCCATTTTGGGTGTCGGCCATTTTGAATTTTCCCATTAAGTTCAGTATTTCACAAACAGAATGGCGTATCGCTACGAAATTTGGCATGGTTCATCAGAGACATGTTCTGAGCGCACATATAAATCTTTAAGCGGCGCCACCTAGTGGTCAGGATATGTAAAGAAATTGTTTAAAATTTCATTTGATTAAATTGCCGCACTGACATGAGACTTCACTTTATTGATTCCTTGGCTCGTGCTGAGTCCGACTGTACCAAATATGTCTGAGTCAAACCTACTTACTGTCGGCCATTTTGAATTATATTGAACACCTACTTTTTCGAACTCCTCCTAGAGCGCTCGTTTGATTGGCTTGATTTTTGGTAGGCATCATCTAGAGACGCTCCAGACAAAAAGTTATCAAAACCTTTTCGGTAGACCTATCCGTTGTCGTATAACGCATCAAAGAATGCGAGGGCGAGCACGCCAAAATGTGTTTGAGCCTGTATCTTCGCAAAACTTTTGCGTATTAATATGAGACTTGGTATATGTCATAACAGTGATGACCTGAGGGTGCATGCACCATTTCGTCACACTGCCCCCTACTGGTCACGAGATATAAAAAATGTCTATTTTTGCTTATAACTACTGCAAATTTGAATGTAAAATTATGAGACTGGTCTTGTTAGATTTCGTGAGGCATGTTGAGTCAAACGATACCAAATGGTTTTTGGTCGGCCATTTTGTGTGTCGGCCATTTTGAATTTTTTTTAAGTTCAAGTATTTCAGAAACGCAATTGCATATTGTTATGAAACTTGGTATGGTTCATCAGCAACATGTTCTGGGAGGACTTGTAAACTTTCCGGTGCCCCCTAGTGGTCAAGAGATTTGAAGCTATATCTCTGCATCTCTTTATCGTATTTACACCAAATTTGGTGGGTGTCATCACAATCGAGACCTGAGTCACAATTTATTGTTTGGTCAGTGCCCCCTAGTGGTCAAGTCATTTAAGGCTATATCTCCGTATCGCTTTATTGTATTTACACTAAATTTGGTATGTGTCATCACAATCATGGCCTGAGGCACCATCTATTGTTTCGGCACAGTGCCACCTAGTGGTCTCAAGTTACAAAAAAATAGCTATTTTTTTCGTAAAACTGATGCAAACTTAGATCTTAAATCATGACAGTCATCAGGTATGAATCATTTTTTGCCATGTTTGGCTTGACCCCGGTATCGCTGCTTGCAGCTATATTTAGGGGTCAAGCCCCGAAGGGGCGTAGAACCCTATTGTTATTGTTAGTTTTCTTATTATTATTATGTTTTCTCTTCCGCCATTGAAGTCAATGGCAGCCCATAGAACCGTACGTAGGAAAGTTATGAAATTTGGCATACATGTAGAGGACAGTCTCAGAAGTTACTATAGCAACATTGGTGTGTCTGACTCAAACCCTCTAGCGCCACCAACAGTCCAAAAATCCACTTATGTTCATGCTCATAACTTCTGACCCGTGAGTCCTAGAAACTAGATTCTTGTTTCCTCTGAATCCTTTGCTCATGATGATTCAAATGCACACATTGATGCCATTTGTGTCATGCAAATCTTTCCGCCATTTTGAATTTTCCGTAAAACCTACTTTTTCGAACTCCTCCTAGAGCGTTCGTCCGATTTGCATGTCCTTTGGTATATAGCATCTAGAGACACCCCAGACAAAAAGTTATCAAAAGCTTTTTGATAGATCAATGCGTTCTCGTATACAGTAACAACATACAAGGCGGCGAGCACGCAAAAACGGACGTGAGGCCGTATCTTCGCAAAACTTTAATGTATCGACACGAAACTTGGTATATGTCATTACAGTCATGACCTGAGGGTGCCTGCAACGTTTCGTCACAGCGCCACCTAGTGGTCACGAGATTCGAAAAATGCCTATTTTTGCTTATAACTACTTCAAACTTGAGTCTAAAATCATGAAGGTGGTCTTGTTAGATTCCTTGAGGCATGCCGAGTCAAACGATACCAAACGGTTTTCGGTCGGCCATTTTGGGTGTCGGCCATTTTGAATTTTCTCATTAAGTTCAGTATTTCACAAAGAGAATGGCGTATCGCTACGAAATTTGGCATGGTTCATCAGTGACATGTTCTGAGCGCACCTATAAATCTTTAAGACAGCGCCACCTAGTGGTCAGGATATGTAAATAAATTGTTTAAAATCTTTATTTCATTTGATTAAATTGCCACTATGACATAAGAATTCACTTTATTGATTCCTGGGCTCATGCTGAGTCCGACTGTACCAAATATGTCTGAGTCAAACCTACTTCCTGTCGGCCATTTTGAATTATATTGAACACCTACTTTTTCGAACTCCTCCTAGAGCGCTCGTGTGATTGGCTTGATTTTTGGTAAGCATCGTCTAGAGACATTCTAGACAAAAAGTTATCAAAAGCTTTTCGGTAGACCTATCCGTTGTCGTATAACGCATCAAAGAATGCGAGGGCGAGCACGCCAATATGTGTTTGAGCCTGTATCTTCGCAAAACTTTTAGGTATTAATATGAGACTTGGTATATGTCATAATAGTGATGACCTGAGGGTGCATGCACCATTTCGTCACACTGCCCCCTACTGGTCACAAGATATAAAAAATGTCTATTTTTGTTTATAACTACTGCAAACTTGAATGTAAAATTATGAGACTGGTCTTGTTAGATTTCTTGAGGCATGCCGAGTCAAACGATACCAAATGGTTTTTGGTCGGCCATTTTGTGTGTCGGCCATTTTGAATTTTTTCTTTAAGTTCAAGTATTTCAGAAACGCAATTGCGTATTGTTATGAAACTTGGTATGGTTCATCAGCAACATGTTCTGGGAGGACTTGTAAACTTTTCGGTGCCCCCTAGTGGTCAAGAGATTTGAAGCTATA
This sequence comes from Misgurnus anguillicaudatus, assembly GCF_027580225.2. Taxonomy (NCBI): domain Eukaryota; kingdom Metazoa; phylum Chordata; class Actinopteri; order Cypriniformes; family Cobitidae; genus Misgurnus; species Misgurnus anguillicaudatus. Next base: position 42,188,389 of record NC_073344.2, on the reverse strand, counting down.
TCTCTGCATCTCTTTATCGTATTTACACCAAATTTGGTGGGTGTCATCACAATCAAGACCTGAATCACAATTTATTTTTTGGTCAGTGCCCCCTAGTGGTCAAGTCATTTAAGGCTATATCTCTGCATCTCTTTATTGTATTTACACCAAATTTGGTGGGTGTCATCACAATCAAGACCTGAGTCACAATTTATTGTTTGGTTAGTGCCCCCTAGTGGTCAAGTCATTTAAGGCTATATCTCTGTATTGCTTTATCGTATTTACACTAAATTGAGTATGTGTCATCACAGTCATGACCTGAGGCACCATCTATTGTTTCGGCTCCGCCCCACCTAGTGGTCTCAAGATACAAAAAAATTGCTATTTTTTCATAAAAATATTGCAAACTTAGATGTGAAATCATGACAGTCATCACGTATGAATCATTTTTTGCCATGTTTGGCTTGACCCCGGTATCGCTGCTTGCAGCTATATTTATTAGTTATTCTTCTTCCGCCATTGCGGTCTATGGCAGCCCATAGAACCGTACGTAGGAAAGTTATGAAATTTGGCACACTGATAAAGGACAGTCCAATGTGTCCCCACAGCAAATTTGGAGTTTCTATGTCTAACCCACTAGCGCCACCAACAGTCCAAAGTTGCACTTATGTTTTTACTTATAACTTCTGATCCGTAAGCCCTAGAAACAAAATTCTTGGTCCCTCTGATTCCTTGGCTCAAGACGATTCCATTGGACCCTATGTCGTTATTTTCCGTCATGAAAATTTGTCCGCCATTTTGAATTATTCATAAAACCTATTTTTTCGAACTCGTCCTAGAGCTTTTGTCCGATTGCCCCCAAAAATGGTATGCATCATCTTGAGACAGTCATGGCAAAAAGTTATCAAAAGAATTTCGATACAGCAATCCGTTGTCGTATACCACCTTATTGAATTTTACGTAGAGCGCAAAAAAACAGATTTTAGGCTGTATCTTCGCCAAACTTAAACCTATTGACACGAAACTTGGTACTTGAGATGCCAGTCAGGAACTGAGGGTGCATGCTGAGTTTTGTCACTGCGCCACCTAGTGGCCAGACTTATGCTTTACACGCCTATAACTTTGGCTTCGATTGACGTATTTTCACGGGACTTGTTTCTTTGGAGTTCTGAATAGTTGCCGAGTCCAACGATACCAAACATGCCAGAATTCGCCTTACGGTTAACCCTGCGCAGCAAAACAACACTTAAAAAACACGCGTGAATATCTCCGCGAGCGTTTTTCCGATTGACTCGAAAACACCATAGGAAGAAACTAACCTTACCTTCTGAAAAAAAAGTTCTATTGGCGTTATAATAAAATTTTCATCAGAAATGGCCGAAAATTGCAAAAAACAAAAAATTACCTTCAAATTTTGTGTTTTTTACACATGAATGATTGTAACTTCGTAACACAAATATATTTTTTCACCAGATTTGATACCCTGATGTATGAGCAGAGTCTGAGGCCACACAATAAAATTGGTATGCCTGCACCACTAGATGGCCTTATAATTGAACAAAACCTTTGATAACAAGCCAGCCCTATGGTCATACAACTATTTCTTAACTAAACTAAAGTGTATAGTCATGAAACTAGCTAGATGTAACGCAGTCATGACCTGAGGTTGCATGCACGATTTTGTCATAGCGCCACCTACTGGTTTTGAGATAGAAAATGGCTATTTTTGCCTAAAACTACTGCAACAACACATCTAAAACCATGAGTCATCATGGATTATTCCTTTCATGGCTTGGACTATAATCACTGGTGGAAGTCAATTTACTCTCTAGCAACCGATGAGAATACCATATCAACTTTTTTGCAAGAGCTTTTTCTCTGCATCAGAACATCGTAGAGACACGGGGATGGTCTCTTTTGACTCATTTGACTTGTTGTAACATGTGGTGACCCATGTTTTGCCACTGCAAACATCACTCACATGTCTTTCAGTGCTCTAATGTTCCATGATTGTCAATAACAGAAGGACAATTGCAGTAGACAAGAACATAGATTATTTTTGTTGCTTACTTTTGCGTTCTTCATCTGAAATCATTAGGTTTACCTAGGTTCTTCAATCTGCTTATCCGATCTCAATTTTACATCCTTTTGTGCCCTTTTCGGCTTGACCCCGGCATTGCTGCTTGCAGCTATATTTATATATTATTATTCTTCTTGTTCTTCCGCCATTGAAGTCAATGGCAGCCCATAGAACCGTACATAGGAAAGTTAGGAAATTTGGCACACATGTAGAGGACGGTCTTAGAAGTTACTATAGCAACATTGGTGTGTCTGACTCAAACCCTCTAGCGCCACCAACAGTCCAAAAATCCACTTATGTTCATGCTCATAACTTCTGACCCATGAGTCCTAGAAACTAAATTCTTGTTTCCTCTGAATCCTTGGCTGATGATGATTCAAATGCACACATTGATGTAATTTGTGTCATGCACATCTTTCCGCCATTTTGAATTTTCCGTAAAACCTACTTTTTCGAACTCCTCCTAGATCATTTGTCCGATTTGCATGTCCTTTGGTATCTAGCATCTAGAGACACCCCTGACAAAAAGTTATCAAAAGCTTTTTGATAGACCAATGCGTTCTTGTATACCGTGACAACATATACTGCGGCGAGCACGCAAAAACGGACGTGAGGCCGTATCTTCGCAACACTTTAGTGTATCGACACGAAACTTGGTATATGTCATTACAGTCTTGACCTGAGGGTGCCTGCAACGTTTCGTCACAGCGCCACCTAGTGGTCACGAGATTCGAAAAATGCCTATTCTAGCTTATAACTACTTCAAACTTGAGTCTAAAATCATGAAGGTGGTCTTGTTAGATTCCTTGAGGCATGCCGAGTCAAACGATACCAAACGGTTTTCGGTCGGCCATTTTGGGTGTCGGCCATTTTGAACAGAATGGCGTATCGCTACCAAATTTGGCATGGTTCATCAGTGACATGTTCTGAGCGCACTTATAAATCTTTAGGACAGCGCCACCTAGTGGTCAGGATATGTAAATAAATTGTTTAAAATCTTTATATCATTTGATTAAATTGCCACTATGACATAAGACTTCACTCTATTGATTCCTTGGCTCATGCTGAGTCCGACTGTACCAAATATGTCTGAGTCAAACCTACTTCCTGTCAGCCATTTTGAATTATATTGAACACCTACTTTTTCGAACTCCTCCTAGAGCGCTCGTGGGATTGGCTTGATTTTTGGTATGCATCATCTAGAGACACTCCAGACAAAAAGTTATCAAAAGCTTTTCGGTAGACCTATCCGTTGTCGTATCACGCATCAAAGAATGAGAGGGCGAGCACGCCAAAATGTGTTTGAGCCTGTATCTTCGCAAAACTTTTGCGTATTAATATGAGACTTGGTATATGTCATAACAGTGATGACCTGAGGGTGCATGCAACATTTCATCACACTGCCCCCTACTGGTCACGAGATATAAAAAAAATTCTTTTTTTGCTTATAACTACTGCAAACTTGAATGTAAAATTATGAGACTGGTCTTGTTAGATTTCTTGAGGCATACCGAGTCAAACGATACCAAATGGTTTTTGGTCGGCCATTTTGTGTGTCGGCAATTTGGAATTTTTTCTTTAAGTTCAAGTATTTCAGAAACGCAATTGCGTATTGTTATGAAACTTGGTATGGTTCATCAGCAACATGTTCTGGGAGGACTTGTAAACTTTTTGGCGCCCCCTAGTGGTCAAGAGATTTGAAGCTATATCTCTGCATCTCTTTATCGTATTTACACCAAATTTGGTGGGTGTCATCACAATCAAGGCCTGAGTTACAATTTATTGTTTGGTCAGTGCCCCCTTGTGGTCAAGTCATTTAAGGCTATATCTCCGTATCGGTTTATCGTATTTACACTAAATTTGGTATGTGTCATCACAGTCATGACCTGAGGCACCATCTATTGTTTCGGCACAGCGCCACCTAGTGGTCTCAAGATACGAAAAAATTGCTTTTTTTTCATAAAACTAATGCAAACTTAGATCTTAAATCATGACAGTCATCACGTATGAATCATTTTTTGCCATGTTTGGCTTGACCCCGGTATCGCTGCTTGCAGCTATATTTAGGGGTCAAGCCCCGAAGGGGCGTAGAACCCTATTGTTATTGTTAGTTTTCTTATTATTAGGGGTCAAGCCACGAAGTGGCGTAGACACCTATTGTTATTGTTAGTTTTCTTATTATTATTCTTCCTCTTCCGCCATTGAAGTCAATGGCAGCCCATAGAACCGTACATAGGAAAGTTATGAAATTTGGCAAACATGTAGAGGACAGTCTTAGAAGTTACTATAGCAACATTGGTGTGTCTAACTCAAACTCTCTAGCGCCACCAACGGTCCAAATGTCCACTTATGTTCATGCTCATAACTTCTGACCCGTGAGTCCTAGAAACTACATTCTTGTTTCCTCTGAATCCTTGGCTCGTGATGATTCAATTGCACACATTGATTTCACTTCTGTCATGCACATCTTTCCGACATTTTGAATTTTCCGTAAAACCTACTTTTTCGAACTCCTCCTAGAGCGTTTGTCCGATTTGCATGTCCTTTGGTATATAGCATCTAGAGACACCCCAGACAAAAAGTTATCAAAAGCTTTTTGATAGACCAATGCATTCTCGTATACAGTGACAACATATACGGCGGCGAGCACGCCAAAATGGACGTGAGGCTGTATCTTCGCAAAACTTATGTGTATCGACACGAAACTTGGTATATGTCATAACAGTCATGACCTAAGGGTGCCTGCAACATTTCGTCACAGCGCCACCTAGTGGTCACGAGATTCGAAAAATGCCTATTTTCGCTTATAACTACTTCAAACTTGAGTCTAAAAACATGAAGTTGGTCTTGTTAGATTCCTTGAGGCATGCCGAGTCAAACGATATCAAACGGTTTTCGGTCGGCCATTTTGGGTGTCGGCCATTTTGAATTTTCCCATTAAGTTCAGTATTTCACAAACAGAATGGCGTATCGCTACGAAATTTGGCATGGTTCATCAGAGACATGTTCTGAGCGCACTTATAAATCTTTAGGACGGCGCCACCTAGTGGTCAGGATATGTAAAGAAATTGTTTAAAATCTTTATATCATTTGATTAAATTGCCACACTGACATGAGACTTCACTCTATTGATTCCTTGGCTCGTGCTGAGTCCGACTGTACCAAATATGTCTGAGTCAAACCTACTTCCTGTCGGCCATTTTGAATTATATTGAACACGTACTTTTTCGAACTCCTCCTAGAGCGCTCGTTTGATTGGCTTGATTTTTGGTAGGCATCATCTAGAGACACTCCAGACAAAAAGTTATCAAAAGCTTTTCGGTAGACCTATCCGTTGTCGTATAACGCATCAAAGAATGCGAGGGCGAGCACGCCAAAATGTGTTTAAGCCTGTATCTTCGCAAAACTTTTGCGTATTGATATGAAACTTGGTATATGTCATAACAGTGATGATGTAAGGGTGCATGCACCGTTTTGTCACAGCGCCCCCTAGTGGTCACGAGAAATGAAAATTGACTATTTTTGCTTATAACTACTGCAAGCATGTGTGTAAAATTATGAGAGTGGTTTTGTTTTATTTCCCGAAGCATGTCGAGTCAAATGATACCAAATGGTTTTCAGTCGGCCATTTTTGGTGTCGGCCATTTTTAATTTTTTCTTTAAGTCAAGTATTTCATAAACGCAACTGTGTATTGTTATGAAACTTGGTATGGTTCATCAGCAACATGTTCTGAAAGCACTTGTAAACTTTTTGGTGCCCCCTAGTGGTCAAAACGATTTGAGGCTATATCTCTGCATCTCTTTATCGTATTTACACCAAATTTGGTGGGTGTCATCACAATCAAGACCTGAGTCACAATCTATTGTTTTGGTCAGTGCCCCCTAGTGGTCAAGTTATTTAAGGCTATATCTCCGTATAGCTTTATCGTATTTACACTACATTTGGTATGTGTCATCACAGTCATGACCTGAGGCACCATCTATTGTTTCGGCACAGTGCCACCTAGTGGTCTCAAGATACAAAAAAATAGATATTTTTTTCCTAAAACTAATGCAAACTTAGATCTTAAATCATGACAGTCATCACGTATGAATCATTTTTTGCCATGTTTGGCTTGACCCCGGTATCGCTGCTTGCAGCTATATTTATTATTATTTTTCTTCCTCGTTCTTCCGCTGAAAGTCAATGGCAGCCCATAGAACCGTACGTAGGAAAGTTATGAAATTTGGCACACATGTAGAGGACAGTCTCAGAAGTTACTATAGCAACTTTGGTGTGTCTGACTCAAACCCTCTAGCGCCACCAACAGTCCAAAAATCCACTTATGTTCATGCTCATAACTTCTGACCCGTGAGTTCTAGAAACTAAATTCTTGTTTCCTCTAAATCCTTGGCTCATGATGATTCAATTGCACACATTGATGTCATTTGTGTCATGCACATCTTTCCGCCATTTTGAATTTTCCGTAAAACCTACTTTTTCGAACTCCTCTTAGAGCGTTTGTCCGATTTGCATGTCCTTTGGTATCTAGCATCTAGAGACACCCCTGACAAAAAGTTATCAAAAGCTTTTTGATAGACCAATGCGTTCTCGTATACCGTGACAACATATACGGCGGCGAGCACGCCAAAACGGACGTGAGGCCGTATCTTCGCAACACTTTGGTGTATCGACACGAAACTTGGTATATGTCATTACAGTCTTGACCTGAGGGTGCCTGCAACGTTTCGTCACAGCGCCACCTAGTGGTCACGAGATTCAAAAAATGCTTATTTTCGCTTATAACTACTTCAAACTTGAGTCTAAAATCATGAAGGTGGTCTTGTTTGATTCCTTGAGGCATGCCGAGTCAAACGATACCAAACGGTTTTCGGTCGGCCATTTTGTGTGTCGGCCATTTTGAATTTTCTCATTAAGTTCAGTATTTCACAAACAGAATGGCGTATCGCTACGAAATTTGGCATGGTTCATCAGTGACATGTTCTGAGCGCACCTATAAATCTTTAGGACGGCGCCACCTAGTGGTCAGGATATGTAAAAAATTTTTTTTAAATCTTTATATCATTTGATTAAATTGCCACTATGACAAAAGACTTCACTCTATTGATTCCTTGGCTCATGCTGAGTCCGACTGTACCAAATATGTCTGAGTCAAACCTACTTCCTGTCGGCCATTTTGAATTATATTGAACACCTACTTTTTCGAACTCCTCCTAGAGCGCTTGTGTGATTGGCTTGATTTTTGGTATGCATCATCTAGAGACACTCTAGACAAAAAGTTATTAAAAGATTTTCTGTAGACCTATCCGTTGTCGTATAACGCATCAAAGAATGCGAGTGCGAGCACGCCAAAATGTGTTTGAGCCTGTATCTTCGCAAAACTTTTGCGTATTGATATGAGACTTGGTATATGTCATTACAGTGATGACCTGAGGGTGCACGCACCATTTCGTCACACTGCCCCCTACTGGTCACGAGATATAAAAAATGTCTATTTTTGCTTATAACTACTGCAAATTTGAATGTAAAATTATGAGACTAGTCTTGTTAGATTTCGTGAGGCATGGCGAGTCAAACGATACCAAATGGTTTTTGGTCGGCCATTTTGTGTGTCGGCCATTTAGAATTTTTCTTTAAGTTCAAGTATTTCAGAAACGCAATTGCGTATTGTTATGAAACTTGGTATGGTTCATCAGCAACATGTTCTGGGAGGACTTGTAAACTTTCCGGTGCCCCCTAGTGGTCAAGAGATTTGAAGCTATATCTCTGCATCTCTTTATCGTATTTACACCAAATTTGGTGGGTTTCATCACAATCAAGACCTGAGTCACAATTTATTTTTTGGTCAGTGCCCCCTAGTGGTCAAGTCATTTAAGGCTATATCTCCGTATCGCTTTATCGTATTTACACTAAATTTGGTATGTGTCATCACAGTCATGACCTGAGGCACCATCTATTCTTTCGGCACAGTGCCACCTAGTGGTCTCAAGATACGAAAAAATTGTTTTTTTTTCATAAAACTAATGCAAACTTAGATCTTAAATCATGACAGTCATCACGTATGAATCATTTTTTGCCATGTTTGGCTTGACCCCGGTATCGCTGCTTGCAGCTATATTTAGGGGTCAAGCCCAGAATGGGCGAAGACCCCTATTGTATCTGTTAGTTTTCTTCTTCATTATTCTTTATTATTCTTCCTGTCACCTTGCGGTCTATGGCAGCCCATAGAACCATACGTAGGAAAGTTATGAAATTTGGCACACTGACCGAGGACAGTCCAAATAATATCCATAGCAATTTTGGAGTCTCTATCTCAAACCCGCTAGCGCCACCATCAGTCCAAAGTTGCACTTATATTTTTGCTTATAACTTCTGAACCGTACGTCCTAGAAACGAAATTCTTGTTTCCTCTGATTCCTTGGCTCAAGCCGATTCGATTAGACCCTATGACGTCATTTTCCATCATGAAAATGTTTCCGCCATTTTTAATTATTCGTTTAACCTACTTTTGCGAACTCCTCCTAGAGTTTGTACCCGATTGCCACGAAAATTGGTATGTAGCATCTAGAGACCCTCACGGCAAAAAGTTATTAAAAGAATTTTGATAAACCAATCCGTTGTCGTATGGCGCGTCAACAAATTTTACGTAGAGCGCAAAAAAACTGATTTTAGGCTGTATCTTTGCCAAACTTAGACCTATTGACACAAAACTTAGTACGTGATATGCCAGTCAAGAACTGAGGGTGCATGCACAGTTTCGTTGCAGCGCCACCTAGTGGCCAGACGAATGTATTATACGCCTATAACTTTGGCTGTGAATGACGTATTTTCACGGGACTTCTTTCCTTGGAGTTTTGAATAGTTGCCGAGTCCAACGATACCAAATATGCCAGGATTCGTCTTACGGTTAGCCCTGTGCATCAAAATAGCGCTTAAAAAACATGCGCGAATATCTCCGCGAGCATTATTCCGATCGACTCAAAAACACCATAGGAAGAAACTAACCTTACCTTCTGAACAAAAAGTTCTATTGGCGTTATATTAAAATTTTCATCAGAAATGGCCGAAAATTGCAAAAAACGAAAAATTACCTTCAAATTTTGTGTTTTTTACACATAAATGGTTGTAATTTCGTAACGAAAATATATTTTTTCACCAGATTTGATACGCTGATGCATGAGCACATTCTGAGGCTACACAAAAAAATTGTATGCTTGCACCACTAGATGGCCTTATAATTGAACAAAACCTTTGATATCAAGCCAGCCCTATGGTCATACAACTGTTTCTCACTAAACTAAAGTGTATAGTCATTAAACTAGCTAGATGTAACATAATCATGACCTGATGTTGCATGCACAATTTTGTCATTGCGCCATCTACTGGTTTTGGCTTGACCCCGGTATTGCTGCTTGCAGCTATATTTAGGGGTCAAGCCCCGAAGGGGCGTAGAACCCTATTGTTATTGTTAGTTTTCTTATTATTATTATTATTATATATTATTCTTCTTCTTGTTCTTCCGCCATTAAAGTCAATGGCAGCCCATAGAACCGTACGTAGGAAAGTTATGAAATTTGGCACACATGTAGAGGACAGTCTCAGAAGTTACTATAGCAACATTGGTGTGTCTGACTCAAACCCTCTAGCGCCACCAACAGTCCAAAAATCCACTTATGTTCATGCTCATAACTTCTGACCCGTGAGTCCTAGAAACGAAATTCTTGTTTCCTCTGAATCCTTGGCTCATGATGATTCAAATGCACACATTGATGTCATTTGTGTCATGCACATCTTTCCGCCATTTTGAATTTTTCGTAAAACCTACTTTTTCGAACTCCTCCTAGACCGTTTGTCCGATTTGCATGTCCTTTGGTATGTAGCATCTAGAGACACCCCAGACCAAAAGTTATCAAAAGCTTTTTGATAGACCAATGCGTTCTCATATAAATTAACAACATATATGGCGGCGAGCACGCCAAAACGGACGTGAGGCCGTATCTTCCCAACACTTTGGTGTATCGACACGAAACTTGGTATATGTCATTACAGTCATGACCTGAGGGTGCCTGCAACGTTTCGTCACAGCGCCACCTAGTGGTCACGAGATTCGAAAAATGCCTATTTTTGCTTATAACTACTTCAAACTTGAGTCTAAAATCATGAAGGTGGTCTTGTTAGATTCCTTGAAGCATGCCGAGTCAAACGATACCAAACGGTTTTCGGTCGGCCATTTTGGGTGTCGGCCATTTTGAATTTTCTCATTAAGTTCAGTATTTCACAAACAGAATGGCGTATCGCTACGAAATTTGGCATGGTTCATCAGTGACATGATCTGAGCGCACCTATAAATCTTTCAGACAGCGCCACCTAGTGGTCAGGATATGTAAATAAATTGTTTAAAATCTTTATATCATTTGATTAAATTGCCACTATGACATAAGACTTCACTCTATTGATTCCTTGGCTCATGCTGAGTCTGACTGTACCAAATATGTCTGAGTCAAACCTACTTCCTGTCGGCCATTTTGAATTATATTGAACACCTACTTTTTCGAACTCCTCCTAGAGCGCTCATGTGATTGGCTTGATTTTTGGTATGCATCATCTAGAGACACTCTAGACAAAAAGTTATCAAAAGCTTTTTGGTAGACCTATCCGTTGTCGTATAACGCATCAAAGAATGCGAGAGCGAGCACGCCAAAATGTGTTTGAGCCTGTATCTTTGCAAAACTTTTGCATATTAATATGAGACTTGGTATATGTCATAACAGTGATGACCTGAGGGTGCATGCACCATTTCGTCACACTGCCCCCTACTGGTCACGAGATATAAAATATGTCTATTTTTGCTTATAACTACTGCAAACTTGAATGTAAAATTATGAGACTGGTCTTGTTAGATTTCGTGAGGCATGCCGAGTCAAACGATAACAAATGGTTTTAGGACGGCCATTTTGTGTGTCGGCCATTTTGAATTTTTTCTTTAAATTCAAGTATTTCAGAAACGCAATTGCGTATAGTTATGAAACTTGGTACGGTTCATCAGCAACATGTTCTGGAAGAACTTGTAAACTTTTCGGCACCCCCTAGTGGTCAAGAGATTTGAAGCTATATCTCTGCATGTCTTTATCGTATTTACACCAAATTTGGTGGGTGTCATCACAATCAAGACCTGAGTCATAATTTATGGTTTGGTCAGTGCCCCCTAGTGGTCAAGTCATTTAAGGCTATATCTCCGTATCGCTTTATCGTATTTACACCAAATTTGGTGGGTGTCATCACAATCAAGACCTGAGTCATAATTTATGGTTTGGTCAGTGTCCCCTAGTGGTCAAGTCATTTAAGGCTATATCTCCATATCGCTTTATCGTATTTACACTAAATTTGGTATGTGTCATCACAGTCATGACCTGAGGCACCATCTATTGTTTCGGCACAGCGCCACCTAGTGGTCTCAAGATACAAAAAAATTGCAATTTTTTCATAAAAATATTGCAAACTTAGATGTGAAATCATGACAGTCATCACGTATGAATCATTTTTTGCCATGTTTGGCTTGACCCCGGTATCGCTGCTTGCAGCTATATTTATTATTATTATTATTCCTCTTCCGCCATTGAAGTCAATGGCAGCCCATAGAACCGTACATAGGAAAGTTATGAAATTTGGCACACATGTACAGGACAGTCTTAGAAGTTACTATAGCAAATTTGGTGTGTCTAACTCAAACTCTCTAGCGCCACCAACAGTCCAAAAGTCCACTTATGTTCATGCTCATAACTTCTGACCCATGAGTCCTAGAAACTAAATTCTTGTTTCCTCTGAATCCTTGGCTCATGATGATTCAATTGCATGCATTGATGTCATTTGTGTCATGCACATCTTTCAGCCATTTTGAATTTTCCGTAAAACCTACTTTTTCGAACTCCTCCTAGAGCGTTTGTCTAATTTGCATCTCCTTTGGTATATAGCATCTAGAGACACCTCTGACAAAAAGTTATCAAAAGCTTTTTGATAGACCAATGCGTTCTCACATAAATTAACAACATATATGGCGGCGAGCACGCCAAAATGGACGTGTGGCTGTATCTTCGCAACACTTTGGTGTATCGACACTAAACTTGGTATATGTCATTACAGTCATGACCTGAGGGTGCCTGCAACGTTTCGTCACAGCGCCACCTAGTGGTCACGAGATTCGAAAAATGCCTATTTTCGCTTTTAACTACTTCAAACTTGAGTCTAAAATCATGAAGGTGGTCTTGTTAGATACCTTGAGGCATGCCGAATCAAACGATAAAAAACGGTTTTCGGTCGGCCATTTTGGGTGTCGGCCATTTTGAATTTTCTCATTAAGTTCAGTATTTCACAAACAGAATGGCCTATCGCTACGAAATTTGGCATGGTTCATCAGTTACATGTTCTGAGCGCACCTATAAATCTTTAGGACAGCGCCACCTAATGGTCAGGATATGTAAATAAATTGTTTAAAATCTTTATATCATTTGATTAAATTGCCACTATGACATAAGACTTCACTCTATTGATTCCTTGGCTCATGCTGAGTCCGACTGTACCAAATATGTCTGGGTCAAACCTACTTCCTGTAAGCCATTTTGAATTATATTGAACACCTACTTTTTCGAACTCCTCCTAGAGCGCTCGTGTGATTGGCTTGATTTTTGGTATGCATCATCTAGAGACACTCCAGACAAAAAGTTATCAAAAGCTTTTTGGTAGACCTATCTGTTGTCGTATCACGCATCAAAGAATGCGAGTGCGAGCACGCCAAAATGTGTTTGAGCCTGTATCTTCGCAAAACTTTTGCGTATTAATATGAGACTTGGTATATGTCATAACAGTGATGACCTGAGGGTGCATGCACCATTTCGTCACACTGCCCCCTACTGGTCACGAGATTTAAAAAATGTCTATTTTTGCTTATAACTACTGCAAACTTCAATGTAAAATTATGAGTGTGGTTTTGTTAGATTTCGTTTGGCATGCCGAGTCTAACGATACCAAATGGTTTTTGGTCGGCCATTTTGTGTGTCGGCCATTTTGAATTTTTTCTTTAAGTTCAAGTATTTCAGAAACGCAATTGTGTATTGTTATGAAACTTGGTATGGTTCATAAGCAACATGTTCTGAAAAGCTTGTAAACTTTTCGGCGCCCCCTAGTGGTCAAGAGATTTGAAGCTATATCTCTGCATCACTTTAATGTATTTACACCAAATTTGGTGGGTGTCATCACAATCATGACCTGAGTCACGATCTATTGTTTTGATCAGTGCCCCCTAGTGGTCAAGTCATTTAAGGCTATATCTCCGTATCGCTTCATCGTATTTACACTAAATTTGGTATGTGTCATCACAGTCATGGCCTGAGGCACCATCTATTGTTTCGGCACAGTGCCACCTAGTGGTCTCAAGATACAAAAAAATTACTATTTTTTTCCTAAAGCTAATGCAAACTTAGATCTTAAATCATGACAGTCATCACGTATGAATAATTTTTGCCATGTTTGGCTTGACCCCGGTATCGCTGCTTGCAGCTATATTTATTATAATAATTATTCTGCTTCTTCTTCTTCCGCCATTGCGGTCTATGGCAGCCCATAGAACCGTACGTAGGAAAGTTATGAAATTTGGCACACTGATAAAGGACAGTCCAATGTGTCCCCACAGCAAATTTGGAGTCTCTATGTCTAACCCGCTAGCGCCACCAACAGTCCAAAGTTGCACTTACGTTTTTGCTTATAACTTCTGACCCATACGTCCTAGAAATTTAATTCTTGCTTCCTCTGATTCCTTGGCTCAAGCCGATTCGAATAGACTCTATGACGTCATTTTCCGTCATGAAATTTTTTCCGCCATTTTGAATTATTCGTAAAACCTACTTTTGCGAACTCGTCCTAGAGCTTTTGCCCGATTTCCACGAAAATCGGTATGTAGCATCTACAGACGCTCACGGCAAAAAGTTATGGAATTCATGTCAATTTGTCAATCCGTTTCCGTAAACCGCGTCAACTAATTTTACGTAGAGCGCAAAAAAACGGATTTGAGGCTGTATCTTCGGCAAACTTAAGCCTATTGACACGATACTTGGTACTTGTGATGCCAGTCAGGAACTACGGGAGCATGACACTCATGGCAAAAAGTTATCAAAAGAATTTCGATACAGCAATCTGTTGTCGTATACCACCTTAACGAATTTTACATAGAGCGTAAAAAAACAGGCTTTAGGCTGTATCTTCGCCAAACTTAGGCCTATTGACACGACACTTGGTACTTGTGATGCCAGTCAGAAACTGAGGGTGCATGCACAGTTTCGTTGCAGCGCCACCTAGTGGCCAGACAAATGTTTTATAAACCTACAACTTTGGCTGCGATCAACATATTTTGAGGGACTTGATTTTTAGGAGTCCTGAGTAGTCGCCGAGTCCAACGATACCAAACATGCCAGATTTCGCCTTACGGTAAGTCCTGCGCAGCAAAACAGCACTTAAAAAACATACACGAATATCTCCGCGAGCGTTATTCCGATCGACTCGAAAACACCATAGGAAGAACTTAACTTTACCTTCTGAACAAAAAGTTCTATTGGTGTTATATTAAAATTTTCATCAGAAATGGCCGAAAATTGCAAAAAAACAAAAAATTACCTTCAAATTTTGTGTTTTTTACACATAAATGGTTGTAAACAAAAAGTTCTATTGGTGTAATATTAAAATTTTCATCAGAAATGGCCGAAAATTGCAAAAAACGAATAATTACCTTCAAATTTTGTGTTTTTTACACATAAATGGTTGTAACTTTGTAACGAAAAGAGATTTTTTCACCAGTTTTGATTCGCTGAGGCCACACAAAAAATTGTATGCTTTCACCACTAGATGGCCTTATAATTGAACAAAACCTTTGATAACAAGCCAGCCCTATGGTCATACAACTGTTTCTTAACTAAACTAAAGTGTATAGTCATAAAACTAGCTAGATGTAACACAATCATGACCTGATGTTGCATGCACAATTTTGTCATTGCGCCACCTACTGGTTTTGAGATAGAATATGGTATTTTTGCCTAAACTACTGCAACAACACATCTAAAACCATGAGTCATCATGGGTTATTCCTTTCATGGCTTGACTATAATCACTGGTGGTTGCCAATTCACTCCCTAGCAACCATTGAGAATACCTTTTTAACCGTTTTTGCAAAAGCCATATCTCTGCATCACAACATCATAGAGACACGGGGATGGTCTCTCTTGACTAATTAAACTTTCTTGTAACATGATGTGACCCATGTTTTGCCACTGCAAACACCACTCACATGTCCTTCAGTGCTCTAATGTTCCATGATTGTCAATAACAGAAGGACGATTGCAGTAGACAAGAACATAGATTATTTTTGTTTCTTTTTTGTTTTTCATCTAAAATTATTAGGTTTACCTAGGTTCTTCAATCTGTTTATACAATCTCAATGTTACATCCTTTTGTGCCCTTTTCGGCTTGACCCCGGCATTGCTGCTTGCAGCAGCTATATTTTATCTTATCTCTTTTGTTAATGAGATAATGCAGCTAAAGAGATAGTGCAGGTGTTGGAGAGCAGATTCAATAGGACAATGCTAAGCAAACATCTTTGAGTAGCCCCTGTGTTAAGCTTGATTTTGCTAAATGTGTTACTGCCAACACTTATTTCCTGAGGACTCACAGTCAGAAAGTCCAGCAGCCAGTTGCATAACAAGATAGTAAGGCCAAGCTGAACCAGTTTGTGAATGAGCTATTGGAGGATGATGGTATTAAATGCTGAAGTGTAGTCTATGAATATCATTCTACGTACAAGTCTTTTTGTCCAGAAGACAGAAGGCAGTGGAGAAAGGTTGGACCATTAACAAACTGGAACGGATTTGGGACAGGGGTTCCTACAGTCCCAAAAGCAGTGATAAACCATTTATGGAAATTGTCCTTTAACGATTTTCTGTAATTTGCATTAAATAAGAATACATGTAGTCAAAGCTGTGTGTCATTTTCATCTTGTGATGTCCTCAGAGCACAATTCAATTCAATTTTATTTATATAGCGCTTTTCACAAGTGTTAATTGTTGCAAAGCAGCTTTACACGAGAAGATGTAGAGGAGAACACAGAAAATCAATAGGTAATATAAGAAGTAGATATAGCGGCTAAGGTTAAACCGTACAAGCGAGCATATTAATAATATAACGTATACAGTAAAGTGCTAAGTTAAGCCAAAGTTGGCTGACTCGACCTGGGATGAAAAAAACACATTTCTACTTACTTACTTAGGCCCATTGCACCTCCTGGTGCATAGCCCATCAACGACTTCCCTTCCGCTCTTTCGATTCTGTGCTAATCTGACCAGTTCGCCCCAGGACAGGCCAGTCACTTTGATGTCTGCTTCAAGGTCACGGCGCCAGGTGTTTCTTGGCCTTCCCCGTTTTCTTTTCCCTTGAGGATTCCAGGTGAGTGACTGTTTGGTGATGTTATCTGTCGGTTTTCGCAGAGTGTGGCCTAACCAGGCCTATCTCCGTCTTACAATCTCCCCTTCAGCAGGACACTGGTAAGTTATTTGCCACAAATAAGTTTTTCATATAATCTTGGGCCAGTGGATTGAGAGGATTCTTCGCAGACATCCGTTGACAAAAGTTTGGATCCTCTTTAAAGTGGTCCTTGTAAATCTCCATGTCTCAGCTCCATGAAGCAAATCTGCCTTAACATTTGAGTTGAATAAGCAAATTTTGGTGTGGCGGCTGATTTCTTTTGAATTCCAAATGTTTTTAAGATGGATTAATGCTGTGCGTGCTTTTCTTATCCTGATTTTAAAGTCCGCCTCTGTTCCACCCTGCTTGTCCACCACACTACCGAGGTATGTGAAAGAGTCCACTTCTTCCAGGGCTTCCCCTTCTAGCATCACTGGCTCCTGACTTGTGGCATTCACTTTAAGAATTTTTGTCTTTCCTCTATTGATCTTGAGTCCAACCTGTGCTGACACACAGAGCAGTTTTGTTCTCTTCTCCTGTATTTGCTGATGGCTGTGTGACAAGAGGGCAAGGTCATCTGCAAAGTATAAGTCCTCCAGGTTGTTCTACATTGTTCATTGAATACCGTTCCTCTTTCCGTCAGTGACAGACTTCATTATCCAATCTATGGTCAAGAGGAACAGAAACGGTGACAGTAGACAGCCCTGCCTCACCCCTGTCTTTACCTGGAAGCTCTTTGTTAGCTGTCCTTCACAAAGCACCCTGCATGCCATGCCCTCATAAGAGTTCTTGATCAAATTGACAAGCTTTTCATTTCTACAGGGTAAACAAAACAACAAATATTTTCTATAATTATGTTAAGCTATTTTAATGATAATAAATACTAGGGATGAGCGAGTACAGCATTATCTGTATATGTATCTGTATCTGTTAACCATATGAATTATCTGTATCTGTACTCGGAGTGGGAAGTAGGCGGGGTTTGTCGTGAAATGGGTGGGGCTTTAACCAGTATTTTATTTTAATCATGCAATTAATATATGGGTTGATCAGAAATTGTTATATTTATTGCGGAATACAAAAATATTTACAGGACAGCATCCGGATTGAGCTTCAGAGCAATGGTTTTGATCACGATAGCAAACAAACTATATTACAGAACAAGTTTTGCAACAATGGAATCAAAACAATGCAGTGCTGCAGTATGCAATTATGAAGTAAAATGTAATGAACAACATAACTTTCTTTTTTAACTTTTATTTTTTTATGATCAGTGTTATTTTATTTTTATTGATTTTTTGGTTCATTTTTATTTTTTATTTCCACACCAGGTGAGTGTGTGTGTGTGTGTGTGTGTGTGTGTGTGTGTGTGTGTGGCTTAACTCATTCCCCGCCATTGACGAGTTATCTCTTATCTCTTTATTAGTTATCTCGTCAATTATGAGGTAATATTGAACTAATTAATATGCCTTTCTGGACGAATTTCAAAGTGAAAGTGTAATACCGCTTGTATCCACTGGATGGCGCCAAAACCGAGTTTATCAAAAACGGAAGTTAAAAAGAAGTAATGACTGATTTTAAATGCCTTTATGTTTGATAGTCATTCTGAGTCTGGTATCTAATATAAATTCCTTTACAAAAACGCAATTTTTTAAGCTTTTTCCTCAAAATGTTGTATTTTTGAAGAGAAATATCCATATTTCAGTGGTTAAATTAAGTGGAAAAAGTAAATATATAATAAAACGTTTTTTCCCCATTTTGTTTGTTTGTTTGTTTGTTTATTGTTTGTTTGAAAGCAGAGGGTGTGTTCTTTAATTTGATATAATTTGTATGTTTATATATTTATAGAAGATAATTTTTCCTGCAAGGAATTTTGTGAAACTTTTGTTAAAATCACAAAAATGCAGGTGGGCAACTTTTCTCAAAAAGGCTGGCGGTGAATGAGTTAATAATTAATTTGTAATATATAACACTATATAATATATAACATTTATAACACTAGCTTAATACCTTTATTTTTTTATGAAATACAGCAAAAACGTGTCAGACACTCAGTGTCTGGTTACTGGTTAGAGACAGCTGATCTGCCAGCTCAACCAAACGGTTGAGCACATTTTGAGTCCCTATATGTTATTGAGAGGAGTACCTAACTTAACTCAAGCTGATTGAGCCATCTCTACTTTTTTGTGTAAGATATGTTTTGCCAAAAAAATCCACTAGATATCAATGTGTCAATCAACAGCACTTGTCACAACACATCTTGTTATGTGGATTTTAGAAAGAAAAAAATCACTTCTGTTATATGACCTGTTCTTGGTGAAATTTTGCAAGGAAACCATATTTTTTTTACATATTACACTGTAAGAGCCCTAACTTTACATAATTATGTTACTTGGTGCCATGAAAAAACTTTCGTATGTTTTGAATAATTTTTCAAAAACATGCTCAACCAAACGGTTGATTTGTCACTTAATGGTAAAAGTAGAAAAGCTAGGGTAATGTTTTCAGATCATCCATTTCTGCAGTCAGAGTGTACTATTTGCTATGAAATATACATTTCTAATCATTCACAGCTATGAATATGACACCGCTATTGTTATTTCTTATTTAATATATTGAGATCATTTCTTAAGTATGTATTTTTGCCACTTCTGGATATTTTTTTGAAATAACTATAATGAATTCATATAATTAATGTATGGAAATCATAATTACTGATTAATTAATCAATCATTATTTTTTAAATGATGTTTTAAATTGTTTGAAGGATTGTTTGCAACGTTGGCTTACTCTAAACAGCATTGCTGGTTTACAAAGAAATGTTAAAGGGGCCATGTCACCAGACTTTTTTAAGATGTCAAATAAATCTTTGGTGTCCCCAGAGCACATATGTGATGTTTTAGCTCAAAATATCAAATAAATAATTTATTATAGCATGTTAAAATTGCCACTTTGTAGGTGTGAGCAAAAATGTGCAGTTTTGGGTGTGTCCTTTAAAGTGCAAATGAGCGGACGAAGTGCAAACCCCGATCACAATGATGGTGGTTTGTTGAAATTGAAACTTAGTTGTGCTGTGAATTATTTTCTCTGTCTCTCCCTCTCTGGATTAAAACACTGGAAATGGCAGTGCTGTGGTTGGAAAGTGCAAATTAAGGGGTGGTATTATTATAATAAGGGCTACTTCTGACATCACAAGGGGAGCCAAATTTCAATTACCTATTTTTTCACATGCTTACAGAGAATGGTTTACAAAAACTAAGTTACTGGGTTGATCTTTCTCACATTTTCTAGGTTGATAGAAGCACTGGGGACCCAATCATAGCACTTAAACATGGAAAATCTCAGATTTTCATGCCCTGACCCCTTTAATTTATCTAAAAAAAGACAAAAAAAATTATGTTGCACTACCAAACTTGACAGTGTGTTTCTTAAATCATAAAATACTAAAGTGCCATTGTATTACTATCTTTGGCCTTCTTTTATTTTAGGTTTTAAATGCAGAAAGTCCTTATTTTTGTTACTTTTGGTCATTTTTATTGCAAAAAACATGAAAACATTTCATGTCCTGCGTTAAAATGAAAACCTGAAATATTTTAATATGTTATACTTCAATAAATAAAGAAGATTTAATATACAAAACCATTTTATTTTGATTATGTTTGTAAAAAATTAGTATTATAGTTCATATTTTCTAATTTCCATAGTATGTGTTTGAATTCCTTTAAGTGACATATCAACCATTTGGTAGAGGCCGATTTTTAAAAAATGATGGGATGTGTTGAAAAAAAATACAGTGATTGTGTTAAGTAGTGACATAAGGAGATAAGAAATGCAAACAAAAAAATTTTCAAATGCCTGTTTCTTGGTGTGGCAGTTAAAGGGTTGAAAAAGAAAAAAATTCCCTGACAGGCAGAGACGCAATGCGAGTCGCATTCACGTCTGAACGAACCCACGTTTACCAAAACTCTGCTGGTTAGTAAGTACGTATTATTATCGTTACAACCCGAAGTAAAAAGCTGAAGAAACCCTAAACCAGGGGTCTCAAACTCAAACTGGCTTGGGGCCATTTCTGAGACTGACATTTCATCGGGGGGCTGCAGAGCTATTTTAACTAGAGCCCGACCGATATGCGTTTTTTTGGGCCGATGCCGATACAGATATTAGGGAGTAAAAAAAGACCGATAACGATATATCGGACGATATCTTTATTATAGTTCAGTACACATATACTGCAGTATATTATACTACAGTACTGTACATAGAATACACTATATACTTTAACATAATATACTGTATATGAATAAATACAATGCAATGCAATGATCACTCACAAATGTGGTGATCCAACACTTATATTGATGTGATAAAGATATGTACTATAGGCAAGAAGTTAACAATAAACTTTATTATCCAAAATGAGTCGGATATCAGTGCACTAAACAGTAAACTTGACTTATTATAAATAACTTTAAAACACAAAGAGAACAAAATACATAAAACTTGCATCGGTAACACTTTATTACAATGTTCATTAGTCAACATTAGCCAACTACATTAGTCAACATGAACTAATGATGAACTGCACTTGTGCAGCATTTATTAATCTTTATTAATGTTAATTTCAACAATTACTAATACTTTATTAAAATTTGGTTAACGTTAGTTAATGCACCGTGAACTAACATGAACAAACAATGAACAGCTTTATTTCTATTAACTAACATTAACAAAAATGAATAAATACTGTAACAAATGTATTGCTCATGGTTTGTTCATGTTAGTTAATACATTAACTAATGTTAAATCATGAACATTATAATAAAGTGTTACCCTTGCATCATTTGCAGTTTTGACAAGAATAACGTTATAAACTTATGAAGTCATTGATTATTAGCTTTACAGTAAGTTGTGTACTTCACAAATTTGTTAGCCACTCACCGTTACGAAGACAATGCTTGACGGAGCACATACTAATGTACACTATGTTTAATGTTGTGCACGTTTTTATAACACAAACCCAGGGTTCCGTGCAAACTTTAGACTTTTATAAAACTAAAGCGTCTTCGCTCCGCCTCTTTTATTTAGCAAGGGTGTAGAGTTGCGCGAGCTTATTGAATCAATTGCTCTGAAATTAGCCTGTTAACTAACAACACAAGCAGCAGTAATCTCATATAGTGATATATAAGTGCACGGCTGCGCGTAGTTTAAACGTGTCATTTCTCCATCTCGCGTCATTTCTCCCGCTTGCGTTTTAACTCGCAAGTCGACAAAGAGACAGATTAAAAACACCAAATGTAAACGGGAATGCGTCTCTCTTGTCCATTTATAATCCAATCGACCAAAGCGCGTCTTAATACCAGGTGTAACAATGTTGTGAAGAAGACACTGCATGACTGCCGTTACCTGAACTGAGAGACTGACTGAAGTGAAGGGGGTGGGGGATTGGCTGGTGTCACTACAGTGAGTGACCTGGGTCACCATTAGCAACCAGTAGGGCGCACTCTGCTGGACAAACAAGTACTTACATCTTTCAAATGCATTTAATGTGTTCTGTAACAAACGTTCATATCGGCGCATATCTGCGGCTTATACGCCGATACAGATATATCTGCGACATGCTCATATCGGCCGATAAAATCGGCAAAACGATAAATCGGTCGGGCTCTAATTTTAACGTTCAAAAAAGTACAATATTTCTGTAAATGTCATGTTTAATTTCTATTATTTAATGTATAATAATACTGTCACGGTAGGATAAGTCCATCGTGACTTTCTGTGTTGTGTTTGTCTGTATGACTGAAGTGTGTGTGTGTGTGCGTGTCTGATCGCTAATGATCTGAGTGAGTGCAGGTGTGCGTGATTGCTTTGCTCCAGCTGGTGGTAGTTACTCAAACGGCATATATACTCACCCATTCTCTCTTCCCACTGACAGATGATTATGCTACGTGTCTTACCTGTGTTTATCGTGTCGTGTATTCCTGTGGTCTCGTCTTCGCTTGGAGCTCTGCCTGTCTGTGTATCCGGTTTCATCCGTCATCCTGACTTCACTCACGAGCACTAGGATTCGTCACTGCAGCCTTTGTCTGTCCTACATACCATCATATCATCTGTGTCATCTGTTCAATAAACCTTGTTCATTTAACTTGCATTTGCTTCCTGATTTTTCAAACCAGTCATCACAAATACTTGAAAATATATAAGCAGTGGTTTTATCTTTTTAATATACATTATTTTATAAAAGTAGCCTAAGTAAATATTTTCTTAACCTTATCTTAACTAAGACTTATTATAACCTTGCACTAAACTAACAAATTTCATCCCTTTATACATTTATAAACTATTATAAAAAATTACCACTAAAGTTAAGTGTTTCTTTTTTTATTTATTTTGGATTGTTTTCAGTCATAGTATTGACTTCATTATGTTCTTTGTTATTTCAGTTTTAATGAATTTTCTATTATATGTGGGAAAATATTAATAAGTGAAAGTGATCACATAACTTTTGAATGGGTAGTCAATTTTACATAAGCTACCCAGATAGCAAGGTGACATTGATTAAATGTTGAAATTCCATCAGAATCATCATGGTCAAGGTTGAAATTTCAATGCTAAATAATATTGAATCAATGTTGCTAATGTATTGCTTTCTCAATGTTGAAAATCCAAACATTGAATCAATGTTTATAATAAATTTATTTTTCAATGTTGAAAAGCCAAAACATTGACTCAATGTTGATTTTTGGTCAGCTTCATCTGCACACTTTAACACAAATCAAATTGGGTGAATTTCTGTATAATTTAGTGAAAATATTTATGATCCTATAAAGTCCTGTTCATTTTATGACCTAAAGACCTTTCCCCCCAGGACCACCATCAGACAAGTTTTTTGCTTTTATACAGCAAGTAAAAATTATCTGGTCAGATCATGTGAGTGTTCAAGAAGATTTCAAATGTATGATCATTTTGGGGAATCAACAGCTATTTTAAATACGTTTAACAAAAATGACTTAAATGCCTTAGACAGAAACGCCTTAGTTTACCATCGTCAGAAAACTGCCAACTAATCATAAGTCAAACAATCATAAGTCAAAATCAAAGACATTATCATTTTTATTTTATTATTTTATTTTATTTTTGCAGGAATTGGTAAAGTTCTGAAATAAATAACCTAACATTAGTTTTGTTGCTTTTATATCTCTTATAGTGTTTGTCTAGCAAATTTGCATATAATTATGTGAAGTGTTATAGAAAAAAAAATCGTGTGAAATTTAAATTAACTTTAATTAATACATTTTCATTTATTGCTCAATTTTAATAGCCCAAAGAACACAGTATATAATAAAAATTTCCCCCACTGACTATTAAATGCGCTACTCCCAGTCCAGTAGGTGGCGGTAATGACCCTTCAGTTGCCAACCGCCACTTAGTTTAGAAGCGCAGAAGATTAGAACGTTAAGTTTGGGGAAAAGGGTATAAACGGAGGTCGGACCCAGCTGCAAATGGGTGGGTTAGCAGCAAGTGGGTGGAGCTTTAGCCGCAAGTGGGCTGTACAAACTTCCAGAGGATTCACCACCGTCCCATTTGAAGCGTAAACTCCTCCTACTTGCACATTTCTGAAACCCCTCCTACTTGCGGCATAAGCTCCTCCCACTTGCGGCATAAGGTCCTCCCACCTGCAGTCTCTGGGCTGAAGCGATATATACTTGAGTTTGGGCGCGAAAGGACAACGACAGTGCCAGCGGGGTTTTAGAGGTAATTTTAAAATATTTATTAAGTTTTGCATAAGTTTCTTGCTGTCTTGTTTGTTACAGCTTAGTTAGTAATTACTGTTAGGGTAGGTTTGCAAGTTTATGTCGTAGTAATGGTGTGGTAGCAAGACCTTGCGGTTTACATTGGTTTGTTAATGCTTAATTTTTCGTGGGTGTTTTTGTAAATATGTCTTCATTTTATGTTATTGCACAGAACTGTTCAGTTCATTTATATTATTATGGCTAACCTTATGAAGCCTGTTGTTTTAGGAACAGTAATAATACGAATTGTTTATTTAGCATACATAAAGAAAATAATTGAAGAAAAAGAACAGACATTTTCAAAGACATTGTTAACGTAACTGTTACATCTGCATGTAATTTGTATAGAAAAAGCATCATTTGTATTTGCCAACAGTGAGGTTACATTTGCATCCCTGTAATTGTGATCTACGCTCATTTCTGAAAATGCCTGACTTAATTCTTCTCCATGGCTATGGTCAATTTCTTGTTGGCTTTTCAGCTCAAAAATTGACGTAGAGCTAACTTTAATTCAGCTTTGATAACAGTATCACAGGCATGGAGGACTTTTAACTCCTCTTTAAGAACAGATAGATTACTTTGGGAACGGGACAACTCTGTTTGCAGAGTGACCATTTCTGTGTTCTGGTTTGTCAGTAACACAGTCATCTTTAAACACTCTTCTTTTAGTTGAACCAATTCTATTGTCATATCCAAACAAGTATCTTCCAACCTTCTATAGGCTACTTCTTGTTGGTTAATGACACATCGCAGGTCTTTTACTTCTGCTGACAATCTAAAAGTTTCTGCCCTTAACTGCTCATTGTCCCTATGCAAATTTACCATCTCATGTTTGAGTTCTTGGAACTTTAAATCATTTTCATTATCCTGCTTTTTGATAGGAGATATTTTGTCTATGGTCTGGGTTAGCTGGACCGGCCAATTTTGTCCTAAGCTAGAAATAAGCTTTAAAAGTGGAGCAGCCTTTAAGGCTTGGCCCACTGCTTCAGCTGTTAGCTGTGCTGTCATATCAGCCATTTCTAACAAATATTTGCTGGTGTATAAAATGTATACACCCCTGTAAGACAATTTCCTGAATAAAGATAGCACCTCCCCAAAGGACACTGCATGGGGGCAAAGTGAGTGCCCGGGAAAGCCACTCTCCACGATTCACAGTGGACTTCCCACTGAGACACATTTGGGTTTCAAAGACACACCTTTAGGGTGTCATACATTTGTATTCTTATTCTCTCAAAGCAAACTGTATATGAAAAAGCATAAACCAATCACCCACTGTATACAGATTAAGGACAGCCCTTAGTTTTACAACAACCAATCAGTACCAAATTCCCTTTATGTTTTGTTCTCTGGCTATTTAAGGAGATGTGTAGAAGATTTAGGCGGGACTTTCTATATCGAGAAATGCACCCCCATGATGCTGTATCCTTGATATAGCATCATGTATTTTTATTTTACTTTGAGGAATCTGTAACCAGATCTTCATCTCCTTACCAGGTATGCAATGGTTTTTCGTTTGTTTCGTATTTGAATTGGATTGTAAATTGGCTTCTGAATTATGTTTTACCTACCTGGTTAATAAATTGTGTTTGGATTATTCTGTGTTGCTACGAAAGTTATTGACATGATTAGTAAATTACGATGTATCCTTGTTATCGCAATGTCTGAAATCAGGCTAGTATTACGGACCAAAATCCCAGACTAGATGGCATAGTAGTACATCAGCGGAGGATTTTGGAGATCCGACTAGCACTTGGCGCTAGTTTAAGTTAAATTAGATGCGTGGAGGCTAACTTCCTGTTTAGAGTAACAAGTAAATGTTGTCTGACCACTATAAATCAGATGAGCCTCAACCTCTGGTTATTGCATTATTAATCTATCTAAGTTGCATATTAAATGATGACATGATTATACAAAGCTATCATTTGAGAAGACGGTCAGTTTGTTTTATGATAGTGATCGTGAGCCTCTGGTTAGAAGTAAATATTGTAATAATTAAGTTGCACCTCTATGGGGACCAGAGTTGGGTATAACGCGTTACTGTGTAACGCATTACTGTACTCTTATTACTTTTCCTGATAACGCAGTAACGTAACGCTTTACATTGTATGTAATGTATGTAATTTGATTACAGTTACCAATGACAACAAAATTACGTTACTAGCGTTACAAATTAAGTGTTGAAAAATTAATTAAAATGTATTTTAAAATGACGTTTTGCCATTGCTCAGCAACGTCTGTTAACGAGCATGCGCATAATCACTCATCGGAGACGCAAGCAAATGGATGCTGTGTGAGCGGTGGCTGATCATTCAAGTGGAATACAGACAATACATGTCCAAAAAAGTGGGCTTTGCGCGATGACATCTGGTCTGCCAGAAGCGATTGTACAGGTGTGTTTTTAAATCACTAATGTACAATAAGGTTTTCTTTGTTAACATTATTTAACTATGTTATTTAATCATGAGCTCAATGCGTGCACTGCATTAATTAATCATATGTTTATTTAAACAATTACCAAAACAACTTTTGATTGTTATATTTAACGAACTAACATGAATATTAACATTCTTTAACTTGACCAAAAAGCCCTCGCGAATGCGTTGACGTGTTAAAACTGTAGTTTCTGTCTCCGCGACCGCGAATGAATGTGCATAGATAGATCACACCAAAATGGCTTTAAGCATTCAAATATGACCTTCGGTGTCTCGTCTCTTGTCTCCACCCCCTTCTTCTCCCTGTTAATAGTTTAATCATTAGTTCATTACCCTCACTTGTTTTCTCCTTATCCTGCTTAGTTTTTCATATTTAATGCCTTTGTGTTCTTAGTCCTGTGCTCGCTCATTTTGTACTGTTACTGTGTGATTCTGTCTAGCGTTAGAATCATAGTCAAGTCTAGTTTAAGTCATCTGTCAGTATTCCGTGTTTGTTCTGCCCCCACGTGGGCTCTTGTTTTGTCTGTGCTATAATAAAGTGTTTTCTGTTCACCCCCGTCATCGCCTGCATTTGGGTTCATCCGTCCTTGTTTCTGACAGTTTCACTTTGTAGCTTTTTTACATTTGATGTTGTCAAAGTAACTTAAAAGTAAAGTAATTAGTAATTAGATTACTTTTTGCATGTAGTAATCAGTAATGTAATCAAATTACAATTTTAAAGTAGTAATTAGTAATTTGTAGTGGATTACTTTTTTTAAGTAACTTACCCAACACGGATGGGGACTAAATAAAGTATGTTCAGAGATGAGCACGCGCAAAAGACGGCCTTCTGAACATATGGTCTAACCTCTAGCAGCGACCAAGCCTGATTCGGTTGTGATCGTGGGCCCGCATGATTATTAAATATTAATAAACGGCCGGTGCGTGAGTCCAAAGCGACATGAGTAGCCGAATGAACGGATGCAATAACAAGTAGGGCTAAACAAGAATAACCAAACATCCACCCAAATTCTGTAACTGTTAAAAGTAATTATCAATCCGATTTATATTAACATTATCTTGGAGTCAGATAATAATACAAAATTGCATAATGCCAAAAGTCACCTGCAAGCGCCGGAAAAGACCGAACGCGCTATCCTGGCCATGCCGTTTGGATTCCGTCGTTGGGCCAAACGGATGGATTGGGCCACACTTGGACCTCCTTACATCCCCCTTAAAGTTACACCTTGTGAGTTTACCACACAAGTGTAAGACAATGGATGTCACACAAACTGGGGTTAGAATTTAAGCACAATTTGTTTAGCATCATCATAACGTGCAACAAAATTCCTTTCAGAAAATCTGCAATAACCATCAAATTACAAATTCAATAAACATCAATAGAAGTTTGATGCAACCAATCATATTCATAAATAGTACCAATAAACTGAGCAAGGAAACTATCAATCAGGCACTGAGGAACCACTCTTGCTATGCAACTGGTTACTGATTCAGCGAGATATTTATTTTCCTGCTAAAGTTACTGCTCTTCAGTGCATTAACTTGTGTTGATTAAACAGTAGGTTCATTTCAATCTAAGCTGGCCTCACACGAGGCACCAATAATGTAGTGATTTTGACACAGGCACAAATTAATTTAGTTATTTTACACTGGCACCACCACTGGTTAGTATGCCATACACAGGACACTAGAGGTTTCACCTCAAGTGTGTGTGTGTGTGTCAGATGACCCCTCCCCCTTCTACTTCGGGGCACCAGCTAAAGAATTTCACTTTAACAATAAGAATGATCTAAATAGATCATTTATCAAATAAGAAAATATGTTAATTAGAGGGAGTTGGTCATCTAATTTATCTGAAGGATTTTGTGAGAGTCGGACCAGCTTGTAGAACCCTTTAACTATATTATCAACACAAGGAAGACACAGTAATAATAAAATGGAATTTATTAACAAAATATAAACAAGAATGAATAAAAACACTACTAAATAATACTAAAATACTAAATAATAGATAAAGATAGAAACTAAAATACAAAGAATAGAAAATTGAAGTGACTGCGTTGAATTAATGGCAGAATGTTTTCTGTGTCTGGTAAGATGACAACCTTATTTTAATTAAAGAAATATCTGCTTAAAATTAAAGAAATCAGTTATGCAATATTGAAAATCATACATGGTAACACTTATTGATAGAATACACCAATGCCATGGTTTCAGGAAAGATTTGGTTGTGCTATATTTACGTTCTGTGCGGTCCAATGAGATGCCCAGAGGTGGCCCGTTGGCCACGTGTCAGGATTTTTCGTGCTGCAATGGGGAAAGAGTCAGCTTCAGTTCAACAGCCTTGGACACAAAGTGCTGTGAAAATGCTGATCTACGGGAGGCACAGAGAGGATTCTAGCGATCTGGAACACGCAGATGCAATCCTGTAGTCAGTGCAGAAGGTCTAATCTGGAACACGCAGATAAAGGCCTCTTGAAGTGTAGGTTTGCTCTTCTGAGCTTCACATTGTTGCAGACGTAGGTTTTTGCCTTTCTGGACGAGAGGCTCGAAAAGTGGTATGATCCGCTTAGTCTCTGGACACACAGGCCAAAGACTCAGAACTTGTATTCGATCTGGTTCAGTCTCTGTTGTCGAACTTAGAACGAGGAGCTGTAAGATCTCAAAGAGAGATTCACAAGCTTGGTTGGTTTTTCGATGATCTATTAATGTCTCTCTTTTCAGCGGTGAGACTCAAGAGTTTTGAGGTGTTTGTTGTGTCCTGTTTTGGTCTCTAGCACGCAGCCGGGAGACTCAGAACAAGGAATGTCTGGATAAAAGGTACTTTTATAACTTTAGATGAGGAGGAGTTTGCATTTTGGCTCTTTCCTGATGCAGAGCCGTGATTGGCTGTTGATGTCAGAGGAAGGCCACAGAAGGTGGTCCACCTCTCTTGACTGTGAGGAACTCATTTGCATTGCATAAAGTACAGAGTTTATCTTTGTCTTTAGAATTTCATTTATGCATTTTCCAGTTACCAAACCATTTCCAAAATACCATTGGCATTGTCCTAATTGTAAAAAGTATAAACATGACAGCAAAATGTTACCATATCAAGCACACATTCATTCATATGTTAATAATTGTGATTATTTGAAGTTTCATCATAAAGAGATTTAATTCAGAATAGTGTCTTTAAACGAGTATGAAGTCAATAGGTGATGGTTTTGTAAGATTAAAAATATAGGAATGTATTACTTGGTCACAACTTGTCACAACCCCCTGTGCTAATAGTGATCAAAGACTGCTGTTTTTCCAATACAGTGGGGGTTAAAGATGGTCTTCTGATTGGTCAGTTTGAATGTATTTTGTTGGGTTTGGTCAAGTACAGTTGGGGTTAAAGATGGTCTTCTGATTGGTCAATTTGAATGTATCAAGTTAGGCTTAGGCACATGGTCAAGAGATAGAGGATAAAGGTCAAGGTTTTTATGAGCTCTGGGCTTTTGCATTTTAGCTTTTGCCTTTGCATTGGCCTTTTCCCCATTCCTTTCTTTCTTCACCTAAGTTCTGGGGTTCGGGCCATTAGGCCTAGATTTCAGTTCTCAAGTGTGAATCTCTTTCTTCTAAACTTTCTTTCTCTGTTCTCTATCTTATCAGGTAATCTCTCACATACATTGGAAACAGTCAATTGTTTGTATTATTTACCATTTCATGCATTTATTGTGTAACCATTTCAACTGTAACTTTAAGTCAGTACTGTAATTAAACCTTTTCATTTACAAATCTGTTGTTTAGTTTTGATTTAGTGTTAACACTTAAACGCTCCATATTGCAATACAATATATTCGTACTCTAGCAACGCTCTCAGACATATTTTGTCAGAAACCCGGGAACGATTGCAGTTTTGTTCTCCTTCAGAAACCTGAGATCCCTTACAGTTTGGTGGCCCGTACGGGGATCCCTTGCGGTGAGTTTTTACTTTGATTGATCAACTGAATAAGGACTTTATCACGGTTAATCTTGTGAATGTGTTAAAGGCCTTCTGACCACACAGTGGGTAAGTCTGTTTTCATTGTTTCATGGCATGGTTAGTTAAATCTCCATTTGCATGAATTGTATGAAACAGAAATTAGAAGGACCTTAAATAGTCCTAACATTGTTGTACAGTTGGAGATTATTTCAGATTATCTCCTCGGGGATGGAAGGGAATAACTCTAGTAATGATATATTGTTTGATTTATGGAGCGAGAAAGTTGAACCTACACTTTCTAAATTATATAGAAAGGGTCTGGATTACTAAGCTACCACTGATGATATTCTCACATGGTGGCGCATGGTTGGTAGTGAACAAAGAAAATCCAAACATGCTGAAATCATTGAGGCTTTGAATTACATGAAGTGCTTGGAGCTACGTAAAATGGCTGGACAGGTTAAGTCTATCCTGAATTCTAAGTGCGTCATCGCTGACGTCATCGAAGAGAAAGATGCTGAGAGAGAGAGGAGGAGTCGCAAGTTTGGAGCTCCGTTGAGATTATCAGCTAAATCCTATTTTTTCACTATCTTAGTACTATCTATATAATATAACTTATTAGTTTATCTTAGGAATACTTTACCTTGACGATTACTGAATTGTATTACTAAGCGATACGATTTTATCACTAGTAACACCCAGTGTTAGCATATAGCCCGCTAGCATATAGCCCGCTAGCATAACCAGCCGGTGCCGGCTAAATCTAGCATTTCTTACCGTCTGTTTACTTAAACCTTCCTTCGTTGGCGATCTAATGGCGGATTCATGCGATGTATGCTTTTCTGATCTGTCCACACCAGATCGGGAAGCTGTAAATGAGCTGATGCCCGGCCTTCGCAGAGTCAGCGTGCCTAACATCACCCTGACCACAGACCGTCGTAGGCGGCCGAGGCGTGTTGCGAGCGAACACCCGTCTCGATGCAGCTTCACGGACAGCGTTCAGGCGAACGGAGACCCCATCTCCCAGCATGAAAACGGTAAGACTCCGCTTGTCATTGTAACCTGCACTACTTGCCACATGTACAGTTTAGCTTCTTCCGTCAGCATAGAGGGGTTTACATGTGCTAAGTGTATTGAAGTAGTAAGGCTGACGGAGAAGGTAGCAGAACTAGAAGCGCACATCCGAACGCTAGTTGAGGACAGTAAGACCGCTAATGTTAATGTTACAAACACTGTTTCGGGTGCGCCTAGTGTTACGCGTAATACACATGGCTCGGTTCCGACCTCAGAGTCAAGGCGGCTGACTAACTGGGTGACTGTCAGGCGGCCTAGTCACATTCGGCATCCAAATAACGTTCCTGTTTTAATATCAAACAGATTTTCTCCACTCAGCAATACACCGGCTGAGACGTCTGTTAAAGGTGCCCTGGTTATTGGAGATTCTATACTCAGGAACGTTGACATTGAGGCACCAGCCACCATAGTCGATTGTATACCGGGAGCCAGAGCGTCTGACATTAGATCCAAACTTAAAGTGCTGGCTAATGCTAAACGTAAGTTTTCTAAGATTGTTATTCACGCCGGCACGAATGACACCAGACTCCGCCAGTCGGAGATCACCAAAAATACTATTAAAGAGGTGTGTGAAATTGCAAAAACAATGTCAGACAATGTAATTTGCTCTGGTCCCCTCCCCGCCTACCGGGGGGATGAAACTTACAGTAGATTAGTGTCTCTTCATGGCTGGATGTCAAAGTGGTGCCCTCAGCATAACGTAGGGTTTATAGACAATTGGAAACATTTCTGGGGAAGACCTGACCTGCTAAAGAGAGATGGCCTCCATCCGTCTCCGGAAGGAAGTGCTTTACTTTCTAGAAATCTGACCAATAGTCTTACTTTTGATATTGTCTGACTATCCAGGGCCCAGGTCAGGAAACAGACAGATCGGCTTACCCATCAGTCTGTTAGCTGCCTTGACATGTCAAGATCACATATATCCCAGCACATAGAGCCTTTTTTACCAGAGTACCAACACATCTCTACTGTGTCTGTTCCTCGAACTAATAAATACAGAGCACCGTTTACCTCGTCTCGCAAAAATCTTATTAACATAAAATTAGAACACAATACATTAACAGATGAAACTCAAATGTTAAAATTCAGCCTTCTTAACATTAGATCGCTTACCAATAAAGAACCAATTATCAATGAAATAATTACTGACCAAAACTTAGATGCACTCTGTCTAACAGAGACCTGGCTTAAAGCAGACGATTACATCAGTTTAAACGAATCCACCCCACAAGACTATTACTATAAACACGTTCCTCGTCTAAAAGGGAGAGGGGGTGGTGTAGCTACAATATACAACAAAATATTTAAAGTAAACCATAAATCCGAACTAAAATTTAATTCGTTTGAAATAATACTGTTAAATATGGAAATAACTGATCGTAACAACAAACAGCTTTCGTTCATCTTAGCTACCATATATAGGCCTCCGGGCCACCACACAGATTTACTTAAAGAAATAGCCGACTTCCTATCCGAACTCACAGTCACTGTAGATAAAGCTCTTATCGTTGGTGATTTTAATATTCATGTGGATAACCCAAAAGATGCACTAGGACGTGCGTTTATGGATGTTCTAAATTCTCTCGGTATTAAACAAAACGTGTCAGGGCCCACGCATACTCGTAAGCACACATTAGACTTAATTCTTTCACTCGGACTCAATATTAATGACATCGAAATATCACCCCAGAGCGATGCCATTTCAGACCATTGCCTTGTGTCTTACATGATACTTCTAGATAGGACCCCTCAGTCTACAACATGCTACAGATTAGCCAGAACAATAATTTCCACCACTAAAGATAGCTTTATTAGCACTCTTCCAGACCTGTCTCAAATGAAACATGTAGCAGATAACCAGGAAGATCTGGATCTTATAATAGAAAACCTGAACAACGTTTGCACTAGTACATTGGATGCCGTTGCTTCCATTCGAAAAAAGAGAATCAAAGAAAAAACGCCAGCTCCATGGTATGATCATCATACTGCAGCCCTTAAAAAAGTAGCCAGAAAAATGGAAAGAAACTACCGAAGCACAAAGTTAGAGGTATGGTGTTCAGCATGGAAAGAGAGTGTTCAACACTACAGACAGGCTATTAAAACCGCTCAGTACGCTTATTAAAGAAAATCATAACAACCCTCGTTTCCTATTTAGTAGGGATGGGCATAATTAATCGACGATCGATAATTGATTGTTAAGAATTTCGTCGATTTCGTAATTTGTTATCAATTAATCAAATGCATTTTTTTATTTTACTCCTGTTTCACAAATACTCCGTATGCAGTGCGTTTGCGTATGTGTGCGGCGAATTTCTCAAGCACCCGTTGCAGTGCGCTGCTGACCGCTTACTCTGCATATGAAACATTCATGTGATTGACACTTTCTGTGAACACTTTTCCGCATAAACAATAGAACAAAGCATCATTTTTTTTACAAAACCGTATATTTTAGATATTATTTGACAGACTAGTAAGTGTGGATTAAGGATGTTTAAAATCTCTAGCCTGGTGGTCAGGATCTGAATGGATCAAATCAGCAGTTTTGCAATGCTTTATTTATCTCCACATATATCATAAATAAAAATAAGCAGAGTAACTTTGCAAGTCTACCCTTCCACATTATATATTTCCTACTATGTATGTATATGAGTTCCAAATAATAAACGAGAGTATTCGAACGACAAAAAGCGTCTCATATGGAAATAAATCCTCACAATATTATTATTTCTCAAAACTTTATGACAAAAATAAGCAACTGTATTCCTACAGTTATTCAAAGATGCACACATTATTCCGCATATATTTGAATATTATACAAAAGTATTCATATAACGGCACGTTTCATATGGCAAATAAATATCATCACATTAACATAACAGCATAATGAAATGAATAAACAGACAATGAAACAGGATTGAAATATAAATTGTATTAATATTACCGGAAAAAAGCAACATTGCTAAAATAATCTCTGAGGTAAATGCGTGAAAAACGCTGTTACCCGCACAATAAGTCTAAATGAGCAATAAAAGTGAAAAAAGCATTATTAGGCCATGTCTCAAAACTTTCTATGACAAAATATATTTAAAAGTAATGTATACTTACAGTTATTCAAAGATGCACACATTATTCCATATTACTCCAGTTTATGAGCACGTTTGTCTCTGGCCTCGCCCTGTTATGTAATAGATTGACAGGTGCGCATCTCCGTCTTTCAAACATATATAATTTTGTAATTACTACCTTAGAAAAAATTAACCATGATTTTATCATTGTGAAAATGTTTTTTTTTTGCAGATTAAAAACGATTTGTATTTCCGCAATTTTACTACAAATACCATGGTTATGGTAGGCTATATTGTGGAGTTGGAGACCATGGTAAATTTGTGTCTACTGTTGTTTTACAACAAATAAAAACGAAAAGACTATGTTAGTATAATTATACAATGGTAAATGGGGCTCACAAAACGCACGCTGTTTCACACATACTCTGTATACGGAATAAGTTAGCGCTGAGGTACCTGTGCATCCTAGTCAGTCTCCTTAGAGCGTCTGTTTTCGGCGGCGGCTGGACTGACGGTCACCATGGGTTGCGGTCGCGTCTGACCCCAAAATATGCTTTTATTTCTCAAAAAAATCAGTAGACTGGTGCAGATTTTATGCGAGTTACTAAAGTTAGTTATTTTTCACGAGGCTTTAAGTAGCTTAATTTGTTATAGCCTAATGTTAGGAAGGCTAATATCTTGCACTTTCTTCTGGCTTGAATAATTTTGAGTTACATTTTGACAAAACCTTTCAGGTCTAAGTATTATGTTTTTTTGTTTAATTTAATGTTAAACATGAATCTGTTTTTTTTATTTTGGAACTAATAATGAGGTCTCTGTTTTAGAACGCTGGCTCGCAGCTGCAGGTTCCGCTGCTTTAGAGCACCGCACATGCACGCACATATATGTTTGAAACATAGTTTAACTGTCTGCCACAAGTTGATCTTGTAATAAAGGTCTCATCGAGGAAAAACACGCTGTATATTTGTATTCATTGCATTTTTTAAGTATAAAAGTTAAATAACAAATTTTATTATAAAAATATTAATGATTAATCGATAGTCGATCGTTAATTCTCCCGACGATCGACAAAGAAAACTTAATCGAATGCCCATCCCTACTATTTAGCACAGTTGCGAAGCTGACTAGACACAAAGAACAAACAGAAACAAATAGTAAACTCCAACACAATAGTAATGACTTCATGAACTTCTTTACGAACAAAATTATGTTTATTAGGGAAAACATAGAAACTACGCAAGCGGCCACCACTATACCCAATAGAACATTTACCTCTAGATTACCATACGAACATCTTGAGTCATTTAAACCTACTACAATAGAAGAGCTCTCTAAATTAGTAATGTCATCTAAATCATCGTCCTGTATACTAGACCCCATTCCCACAAAATTACTAAAAGAGGTATTTCATGTAGTGTCAGACACGGTACTTAATATCTTTAACTCATCTCTAGAATTAGGACACGTTCCAACAGCTTTCAAACTAGCAGTTATTAGACCGCTCATTAAAAAACCAAACCTTGACCAGGGAGATCTTAATAATAGTGGTGGGCGATACGGCAAAATTTGGTATCGATCCGATACCAAATACATATAGGGTCAGTATTGCCGATTCCGATACCAATCCGATACTTTTTACTTAAAAAAATACTTCTGTGTAGGGGAGAGCAGTATGTCATAATTTCTGAGGTGAATGAATGATCAAATGATGAAAATGATCTTTAGTCTTTTTTTATTAAAGTATTGAAGTCCACAAAATTATTAGTTATTAGGAACTGTAGAATTAATTTGTTAAAACCTTTTTTTTTTAAATAAAGAATAACAAAAATCTCATTTTTTTCTGGTTTTAAAAGCAAATGAAATAAAGTGCACACAATTATTACTTTTTACACGTATCAAGTTACAGTATTATTATTTAGTTATTTAGAGCCGTAAAATAGCTACACACAACGCTTCTCTTCCTCTCGGCCATCCTGATCTCTCACTCAGTTCGCTGCTCCTCAGCGCGTTGTGTCAGTGAGTCACGTGACGACACAACAACGAATCACAGCAGAGCAGCAGGAGGGGAAGGAGTAGCAAAGTGGGCCAGGATGTGAAAGCAGCGTTTGCTCAGGATTGTAGCGGTAGAAGACACAAGCAAAGTATAATGAACGTAGAGGAAAGATATTTAAATTAAAGTATCGATTCAATTACAATTGTATCGATCTGATACCAATACCAGTCTTGGCATCGATACTATCGATATTTAGATCGATCCGCCCACCCCTACTTAATAACTTTAGACCAATCTCAAACCTACCTTTTCTCTCTAAAATATTAGAAAAAGTAGTGGCAAGCCAGCTACGCACATTCATAGCGAATAATAATACATATGAAAAGTTCCAATCAGGATTCAGGCCCCACCATAGCACAGAGACAGCGCTGCTTAGAGTTACAAATGACCTCCTATTAACATCCGATCGTGGTGAAATCTCAATCCTCATATTACTAGACCTTAGCGCAGCCTTTGACACAATAGATCACAGAATCTTACTCAGTAGACTAGAAAACTATGTTGGCATCAGTGGTCAGGCGTTAGCCTGGTTTAGATCGTATCTAACCAATCGCTATGACTTTGTTTATGTAAATGAGGAAGAGTCATATCACTCCCCGGTTAAATTCGGTGTACCACAGGGATCAGTTCTAGGCCCTATCCTATTCTCGTTATATATGTTACCTCTAGGAGACATTATCAGGAAACATAACATAAGTTTTCACTGCTATGCGGATGATACCCAGCTTTACATCTCGTCACATCATAGCTAAACCCACCAGTTTGCTAAGCTAACAGACTGCATTAATGATATTAGGGACTGGATGGCACATTACTTTCTTATGCTAAACTCCAATAAGACTGAGATACTTATTATTGAACCAAATCGCAACAAACATAGTATGTCAGATTACAAGTTGTCCATAGATGGCTGCACGGTGGTGCCATCTTCCACGGTTAAGAATTTAGGCGTAATGTTCGACAGCAATCTATCTTTCGATAGTCATACAGACCTGCAAACTCCTCAGAGAAAAAAAGGTGACAGTGTCTTGCGCACGCGGGGGGGGGGGGGGGTTGGGATGTTATACTTTTGGGGCGGTTACCCCAGCTCTATTTTTTGTGTGATTTTAATGATTCTGGACGTGACTTAACAAAAATCACCATTCTTTAATCAAAAATCAATGTTAAAACATCCTTAAAGCTTAAGGAGAATGACACATTTAATATTTTACAAATGTTTTTATTTACAACTCACGGAAACGCCTGGAAGTGTTGTGAAGCATGACACTGAAATAAAAAATAACAAGAGACAGACAGAAATAAAAAAAATATATATATATTTTGCCGATGTTCGTGCGACAGAGCCACTTTGTCCTCAGCCGGCATCTGTGCAAGGATGATGATGACGGGCCATTGTGAATGGCAGTGAGTGCTCCACCAAAGTGCCCAGAACCATTGCCTGAAAGTAAATTAAAATCATTAAAATGTAACCTTGCAAACTATCATACATAGGACTAATATGATAAAACAACGTGTCTCCATACTGTATGGCTGATACGCAGTAAATATCAACATACATTTCTGTTCAATAATTATAATAATAATACATTTTATATGTAGGGCTCCTTACATTGAATAAACAATCTCAAAGTGCTAGTGTTAGACATTTAACTAACTAGTGCATAATGTAAATTCAACTTACAACACAATGTAAAGATTTCATTGACAGACTTTGATGCAAAATGTAGCCCTTTATTATACAGAAATTTGCTGTTGGTGTATTAGCCTAGGACAACATGCTCGCCAGATTGTTTTGTCTAAACATTACTTTCGCATCAGCTATTCAGTAAACATTTACCCACATCACGAATGACTGCCTGCGCAAGCGCGCACGCCAGCCACCGTAATGAAGTTATTCAGGGTAACGTTAGCTCAGAATTCGAGTAGTAGCCGTATATCTCGGAACTCAGGGCAGAGCACCCGGGTAACGATAAGCCTAGCTAACAATCGTCCTGCTAAGTTAGCTAACATTAGTCATTTTGCTCGAAGCATAGGCAAACTTTATGCAAGGTCTACGTTTGTGCATTACTCGGCGTAGACTCGTTCCTAAAAATACAATATAAGCGGTAGCTAACGCTAATTTAAATCAAGCAAACAAATAGTTGTTGTTTTTGGTCCAAAAAAGTCGACTTACCTTGAATAAGATAATTCCTTCACGTTAAAAGTGTCCATCAGACTCGCGTGGTAGCCAGGTGTGTCTCTCATCCAAAGGACCGCGCTCGCGCGCTGTCTTCAAGATTCTGAAGGAAGTGCTAAGATTCCGATTGGCCCAGAGAAAAGCAAATGCCAAGATTCCGATTGGCCCAGAGAAGTGTCAATTATAAGAATTATCCAATAATGTTTGCCAATTCTAGCCCGCATGGCATTCAGATAAAGGGCAGCCTCCCGACCCCCCCACCACCTTAAAAAAAAAAACTCTCCGGTTCTACGCGATTCACGTGAATGACCCAATTGACCAAGAAAACGGCGATTGTCGCCGAAAAGCGACAAGTTTGCAGGTCTGGTCATATCTCCAACGTCTGCCGCACAGCATTCTTCCATCTTAGAAATATCACAAAAATACGCCATATGCTGTCTGCATCAGATGCAGCCAGTTAGCATGTTTTTAACATTCTCATAGATGATTCTGTTTGCATTTCCTTTTTTGTAATTGCTTGTAATGCATTGTTGTTTCTATAGAACACAAATTCTAGTTGTTTGTTGTACTATATGTACACTGTGAGATTTGATTTTGTTTTATTAATCGTTCTGTTTATAATCTTAATTAATGTGTATTGTTACAACAATGATTTCTGTGCTGACCACAAGAAAGTTGTCTGTGTGTGGAAAGTTACCAAGGAGGGGGTGGCTGATTTGTGTGTGTGGGAGCCAGGGGGGCTATAGAAAAAGCCCTGAAGGGAAAACACACAGAACAGATGGTTTCAATAAACAAGTTGTTTGCTTTATAACTATGTTATATTTAGAGAAAGTGAAAATTAGTATGTTTAACTAATGAATGCATTTAACCAATTCATGAACAATGGAGTATTGTTGTGTTGTTGAATAATTATGTTTTACATATTTACTGACTATGATTGCAAAAAGTGTTAAAGTTAAAAAGATGTCCAAATAAGGACTGTGGAAATTGATTTTGTTCCATTTTATATTTCTTTAATTAATCATTTTATTCTACAAACACTGTGTGTTTCTTATATGCATTGAGCTATTATGTAAAAACGAGGTGTTTGTGTTTGAGAGTGGAAAGCTACCAGCTTGGGTGTGTGTGTAAAACTGCAAGAAGGATTAACTAGGAATTTATGTCTGGAGATTGTCACAGATAAGAGAGAGACCAGAAGAGGAAAAGCAAACAGACACCATGTATTAACTAATACTTTAATATTCAAAGGATAAAATATGCAATATATTTCTTACTTAATCAGTATTAATCAGTGAATAATTGATGTAATAAATATAAGATGTTGTCTTTGATAAATGTGTATTAACCAATGAAATGAAGGTTGCATACAGAATAACCTAATGGGGGGATGGCAGCTCAACCTTGAAGAACAGAACCTCCTGTGTTCTTTGTGTGTGTATTCTTCCCTAACAGATGGTTTTTTAATAATGATTAAAGTGTTTGCTTAGAAGTAGTATTGCAGTAAAAGATTTAATATGTGTTTATCTATCTAAAGAAGTTAATGTGTGCCTTATTCATATAACCAATTTTACGAATAATGAAATGATGTCATGATATTGAAATGTGTTTTACATAACAATCACTTTAATTTTACAGCTTATGTTTTTTGTATGAATAAATGAATGTTTTATTAATGATTTGTTTTTAAGAAAGCATTATAATATGCTATGTGAGGTCAATCATATGTGAAGTGGAGGAGTACTAGGGAGGAGGTGACGGACTGCATGGATCTCAGGGTTGTGTGGAGAACAGTTTGTTTTTTCTTTGTCTGTGTGTGTTTATCTTCGCCTACAGGCTAAAACTGGGTGTGGTGATGGAGTCAGATTGACGAGGGGAACGGCCTTTGTGGGTGGAGATTCTAAGAAGAAAGAACGACGATAAATACTCATGTTTTTTCTGTCTTGAGCTGTGAGTCTGTCAAATCCTGCTGTTAGGACGTGAGACGGCCCAGCATGCTGTAAACTTTTTCATATCTGATCAATAAATATTCAATTTAGATATTTGTGTCTTTCTCAAATTATGAACATGCATTGGACGCCTTAAAGTCCAACAACACATAGGCTAATGAAGTTAATTTCTTGTAACACTTGACTGTTTCCATTGTAAGTGTTTGACAAAACATTTAAGTGAGAGGTTGTTGAAGCTACATGTATTCTAGACCAGTTGTCTTGTGTTAATGGAATAACTTTTGCTCTTGAAATTGCCTACCAGTTTCAAGTTGTATGTGTTTCTATGTTGAAAGATTTGTCTCCTAAGTGGTAAACTCTGCTATTCCTTGTATAGCTGCAGTATGACCCTATAGAGGAGCACAAAAATGCCATGTGGCTACATTGTGTTATATAATTGCATTAATAAAAATGTTTTACCTCACAACAGGATCCAGTAGCACTTTTACCATGCTTAACTAAAAACACGGGTGTGAGAAGATTTACAGAGCCAGATTACAATCTCATACTTATATCAAACTGGCTCCCTGTTTTCAACAACATGACTAAATTTGCATCACAATTTTATCTTCCTCACTTTTGTTGCAGCATGGTATTCACACATAGCCTCAGTTAAATTCACACATAGCAAACACAATTTGCCTCACTTTAGTGATTATTTCAAACTGTCTGATTTTAAGCATCTGTTTGGTTTCTTTTCAAAAAAGTTTGATTAGTTTTATGTCTCAAATATTGAAATCTTGATAAAGAGTTATTTTTTTATGTGTAATAATTTCATTAATTTTGCTATTATGTTTAATAGAGATGAGCCGGATACTCGGCTGAAACGAGTATCCGGTACGGATAAAGCACTTCTGCCGAGTACGAGTATTATACGAGTATTACGAGTCAATATCTGTGCTCGGATTAAATGAAAATCATCATTGGGTAGCTGATTGTGTCAGCGTTCTGTGATAGGCTAGTAGTAACAGCGCCGCCCCTCCCCTACACAAATACAGATGTATTGTGTTGCTGTGAGTCCCGCAGCTCCACTCTGCTTTTTCACACACAGAAAAGCTCTCTGTCTCTTTCCCTCAGTCACTCGGGTTCGCGGTTCTTTTCCGTTAAAGTTTAGGGTTTCTTTAGCTTTTTACTTCGGGTTGTAACGTTCAAATACGTACTAACCAGCAGAGTTCTGGTAAACGTGGGTTCGTTCAGACGTGAATGGGACGCGCATCGCGTCTCTGCCTGTCGGAGATTTTTTTTTCTTTTTTTAAACCTTCAGCTGGGAGCTGTCTGTGTCCCGCTCTGCACACTCACACACAGAAAAGCTTTCTGTCTCTCTCTCCCTCAGTCTCTCGGGTTCACGGTTCTTTTCCATTAATGTTTAGGGTTTCTTCAGCTTTTTACTTCGGGTTGTAACGTTAATACATACTAACCAGCAGAGTTCTGGTAAACGTGGGTTCGTTCAGACGTGAATGCAACTCGCATCGCGTCTCTGCCTGTCGGAGAATTTTTTTCTTTTTTAAACCTTCAGCTGTCTCTAACCAGTAATCAGACACTGAGTGTCTGGCACGTATTTGCTGTATTTCATACAAAAATAAAGGTATTAAGCTATAATATAAATATCACAAATTTATTTAAGCTACACACACTCTCTCTCTCTTGTCAGTTTTTTCTCTCTGACACTTTTTTTGCTGTATTTCATAAAAAATAAAGGTAGTAAGTTAAAGTTAGTGTTATAAATATTACAAATTAATTAAGCTACACACACTCTTCCTCTCTCTGCCAGTCATCTAAGTTTTTTCGTTTTAACCATCAGCTGGCTTAACCAGTTTTTTTTTTACTCTGACACTTTTTGCTGTATTTCATAAAATATAAAGGTAGTAGTGGTATAAATAATAAATAATATTACAAATTAAGCTACACACACAAACAAACACTCTCTCTCTCCTTCTTATGATCAGTGATACAGAAATATAACAATTTCTGATCAACCCATATATTAATTGCATGCTTAAAATAACATAGCGGTTAAAGCCCCGCCCATTTCAAGACAAACTCCGCCTACTTCCGGGTTAGGCCACACCCACTCCGAGTACAGATACAGATACAGATAATTCATATGGTTTACAGATACAGATACAGATACAGATAATGCTGTACTCGCCCATCCCTAATGTTTAACATTTAATTTGCTCTTTATGGAAGACATTTAAAACTATCATGTTCTTTGTTCTCATTTTGTTCATTTCATTTATATTGGTTATACTGGAAAATTAAGATCTTTAAATATCATGTATTTGGTTACACTGAATATATTGTTGTTGTTGTTGCTTCTACTGACAAAGTGGGTTGTTAAAAATAACATTCGCTAAGTTAAAAAAGCATTGTAGTTAGATGTTTCCAAAAACAATGTGAGAGCTTTTATTATTTTTTCTTTTATTCTCACCTTGACCAT
This sequence comes from Misgurnus anguillicaudatus, assembly GCF_027580225.2. Lineage (NCBI taxonomy): Eukaryota > Metazoa > Chordata > Actinopteri > Cypriniformes > Cobitidae > Misgurnus > Misgurnus anguillicaudatus. The sequence goes on along the minus strand of NC_073344.2, from coordinate 42,144,866 downwards.
GTTTTAATGTATTTGACAGGGATTTAAGGCTGAAGACCAATCTGACCATTTAAAACTTGAGTAACAAATGCCATATGCTTTGCTGCTTGTTGTGCCATTTGCTTGAATCACAGGATTCCTGCTGTTTCACATCTTGGGTGTTGCCTCAAAGAGAAGGACAAAAGTGAAGTCCCCCTACAGGGCCTGTTCTTGTGAAGGTGTGAAGTATCGATGGAAATCTGCATAACTATGAAAGGTGGAATTCCATTCGATGAAGCGTTTCATGCAGGGCTGAAAGGAGAAGGATGTCTTCAAGACTCATCAACCGGCAACCAGTTTGGACAATAAGTCTGAAGATGACCACTGCACACAACTGAAAGCGTAATCTTATGAACTGTCTCATCATGGATCTTCTTACGTGTGGCCCATGTTGCCAAAGGGCGGATTGTAAGATTAAAAATATAGGAATGTATTACTTGGTCACAACTTGTCACAACCCCCTGTGCTGATAGTGATCAAAGACTGCTGTTTATCCAATACAGTGGGGGTTAAAGATGGTCTTCTGATTGGTCAGTATGAATGTATTATGTTGGGTTTGGTCAAGTACAGTGGGGGTTAAAGGTGATCTTCTGATTGGTCAATTTGAATGTATCAAGTTAGGCTTAGTCACATGGTCAAGAGATAGAGGATAAAGGTCAAGGTTTTTATGAGCTCTGGGCTTTTGCATTTTAGCTTTTGCCTTTGCATTGGCCTTTTCCCATTTCCTTTCTTTCTTCACCTAAGTTCTGGGGTTCAGGCCTTTAGGCCTAGATTTCAGTTCTCAAGTGTGAATCTCTTTCTTCTAATCTTTCTTTCTCTGTTCTCTATCTTATCAGGTAATATCTCACATACATTGGAAACAGTCAATTGTTTGTATTATTTACCATTTCATGCATTTATACTGCCCTCCAAAGGCAGAGTGCAGTATCTACGCAAACACTGAAACTGAGAAAAATGGCTTTAAAGTTTTTACACTAGCCAGCCAAACATGTTGTGGGTAGATTAGTGGTAATGCATTCATGTAATGCCTTGTTAGGAAGAAATTTTTATAGAAAAAAAAAACATGACCACCGATGTGACCCTTGACTCTCAAAATGCAGATACTGCACTCTGCCTTTGGATGACCTTTAACAACTAAAGCACTATTGCAATAGCAGAGTGCAGTATCTACGAACTAAATGTGTTCACTCAACTTTTTCTCATGCTTCTTAATACATTTTGATTGTTTTTAATAACTGTAATAGTTTTATTGATGTTTGCATGTTGTGAATGCTAAAAATGCTCCTTTTACCACAAAGAGTATTTTACTCATTTTATTAATTTTTATTTATTAATTTACATTATACGAGGTTTGCTTTAAAAACAGTAGTTAAAAATTAACACAAGTTAAAAATAGAAGAACATGTTTGTCCCAAAGACATTATTGTAACTAACAGTATGCCCATTTTAGTTAATTTTCATGTTGTCTCAAAGTAGCACAGTTATGTAAACTTAGATATTCTTAAGATTATAGCTTAAGAAGTACTAAACAAAATGATTTAATATTAAGTAGCCTACAAAATTAGTTCGTGGAAAAAGAGCACTTATTATGGAAGTGTACTTTTTCACCTAGCGTGCTTTCTGCCGGCCCCGGCTGCGCTCGTCAGGTTGACTGGGCGCCGTTAAGTTTGCCTAACAATATAACTTTACCAGACTCTTATCAAACAAAGGAGTAACCCCTGTCAATACAATTGGATTAGCTGCCTAAAAAGTGGAGAGATGTTCGAATCAACAAACACCAATGCGACTGAATCGGATTATATCATTATTGTCGGAGGATATTGCCTTCAATGGACGAGCACAGGTAGGTCAAAACTTGCTAGCAGCTGGCTGGTTAACTACTTATAAAGCTGTAATTTGCCTATGTATGAGTTATCATCTTGCTATCTTACCCGTATTTGTTTATTTGCGTTTTAACGCGAGTTCAACCATCATTTGGACGCGGCATTGTGCCATGGTTGGTTTGTTGTTGTGTGTTACGATCGGGGAAAACCGCAGTATCTGCGGTGTCAAAGCCGGGGAAACAAAGCCAGAACGCAGTAACGTCACTTACTGCGGTTTGCCTTGGTATTATCATGGATTTTGTAGTTACTGCAATTTTGACACCCTCATTTCTCTGAAACGGGACAAAATATAACTAAGAGACTTTGTCATAAGACAGAACAGATGTCATAAAGCTCGTTTCAAGCCTTAACTCCATTTTGACCAAGCGTGTAGTTACTGCGCTTTCGCTTTGGACGGCAGTATAGTGTTACCATTTCAACTGTAACTTTAAGTCAGTACTGTAATTAAACCTTTTCATTTACAAATCTGTTGTTTAGTTTTGATTTAGTGTTAACACTTAAACGCTCCATATTGCAATACAATATATTCGTACTCTAGCAACGCTCTCAGACATATTTTGTCAGAAACCCGGGAACGATTGCAGTTTTGTTCTCCTTCCGAAACCTGAGATCCCTTACAGTTTTAAGTCCATTTTGGTAGTGGAAGGATGTACAGATTTGTCCTTTGGTTTAGCCAATACTAACATTTTTATTACCACCCTGCCTTCATGAGATGGCATGGGGGGGGGTTTGAAAGGATGATAAGCAGAGATGGTGTGGGCCCATCAAAACGTCCTCTCCTTCTCAACTTTGGCACGGAGGTCAGCCATAAAAGATGTTAGTCAGTTGTCTTATCTGATCGAACTGGACACTTTGGGCCCTATTTTAACGATCTTAGCGCATTGTCTAAAGCGCACAGCGCAACGTCTAAATGGGCGTGTTCGAATCCACTTTTGCTAATTTAACGACGGGAAAAATTCGTTTTAAATAACATAAAACATATTGTGCCTTTGACTTTAGACTTTAGACCAGGTTTTTGTTGGTCAATGGCGTGGTCTACTTTAGTTGCCTCAAAATAGCAACGCGCCAACAATGCGCCTGAACACACCTCGTTTTTCAGACCAGAACGCCCATGGGCGCAAAGGGGGCGCAAATGCATTTGCTATTTAAACAACGCGGCGCTAAACGTGAAAATTAGGGTGGAAACTAGCGAAAGACACTTGCGTCGCGCATTGCGCTGCATTGCGCCGGGTGTAAGATAGAGCCCTTTATGTTAACCCACCAAAATCCGGTCCAAATGTAGCAATTTAAGAGGGGTCTGGAATGCTTTGTTGTACGCTGTTCACTACAAATGTAAACTCACTGTCAAATAATCAGACTTTAGGGCTCACCTTTAATATTAATAAGGTTCAGTCAGTGATAAATGCTGTAATGCAGGGCTCTAAAACTAATGGATCATTTTAATAACAAATTCTTCAATCACAGTATTAACTTCCATAGTGCCATAATTTTTATCAATTTACTATTATAGTAAAATGTGGAAAAGTGTAAGTGACCCTAAAACTTTTGAATGGTAATAGGCTATTTAATGATACATAAGATAGTTGGACAGAAACATTTATATCAAAGCTCTATTTGTAATTGCATAGCAAGCTACATAATCATATATTGGATACTAGCATACTACTTCATATAGACGGTTTCAGCAGTAACAACATAAACAAGCGGCTGTCGCGAGCCGCACGTAACTTCCGGTAAACTCCGCTAAGAATAAATAACAACAAAGTTCTTTAAACGTAGTTTATTTATATAAAAAGCATAAAAAACAACACATAGATTACCTAGGAAACAAAAACATTTGTTATTTTCGACGAGGCATTTGTTCAAGAGATCAGTTTAGCAACTAGTCAGACCATTAAAAAAAGGAAACCGGAAGTAAGGTTTGGATCCAGACGTGTATCACGTGCATACTCACAACGAGAAGAATAGCTGCCTACATACTTGCCCGTTTCTTCCCCCTTTTTAACACGTGAACCTGATTTTTCTCATTCGTAGTTCAGTTTGTGTTGCATTACATCTCCTGTTCTCCCTCCCTGGTGTCACCATTGGAAGCTGTGACTTGACGCGAACTAACCCCGCACCTCCTTCTCATATTCTGAGTGACAGCTCTTCTCTGGGCGAACAGCAGATTCATTGATCGCATAATAACAATGATATGATTCGACGCGAGGAACAGATGAGAGTTTAAATTCGATCAGGCATTGTTTTCCGGAATGCACGGCTCATGGTTGCTTAGCTTCAAAAGACGCCACACGCTCTAAAAAAGAAGCGCATTGACCGGCGTAAAGTGTTTTTACGCCCCATTCAGAAAGCCAGCAGTAAATCTCATTCATTTCAATGGGAACCCGACGACCTCCGGCGACACGAGCGAAAGTAACCATTGGCGACTGTTTGGGCGTGTCCAGCGTAGCGAGAAAGTTAAGAAAATTCAAACTTCATGCAAATGTTGAGAGAACCCCGGGAGCGACCACCAACGAGAACGAAGCAGTGAAGCCCACATCATCCTTCTCTCGTCAGTTACTGGAGTGGATAGTACTCATTTGTTTATGACTACCAGATTTAAACATGCCTCATTGAAAGAGACGGGTGACACACAGCAATAACGTCGCTGGCTGTCTGAACGTGGGAAGTGACATGCGAACGGCAACGGGACGCAGTAATGTATATCGGAATATCGGAAATGTGTTTAGAAGCCATATCATTAAAAAAATTATACCGCAACATATATCGATATTGAATTACCCCTCATTCAGACAGACAGCGACGTTATCGCTGTGTGTCGACCGTCTCTTTCTATCATAAACAAATGAGTACCATCCACTCCAGTAACTGACGTGAGAAGGATGACGTGAACTCCAGTGCTTCATTCTCATTGGTAGCCTCTCTCGAAATTCGCTCAACATTTGCATAAAGTTAAACTTTTATTAACTTTCTTGCATCGCTGGACATGCCGATACGGTCGCCAACGATCGCTTTCGCTCGTGCCGCCGGAAGTCGCCAGGTTTCCATTGAAATGAATGATATCGCGTCACTCTGCTACTGCTGGTCGCTGGCTGTCTGAATGGGGCGTTATTGTCCAGCCCTATGTGTTTATCACTACCTCTGTCTCGCAAGATAGTTTTTGAGCCTGATTTAAGTTGCAGAAATGCCGTGAATGCGAGCGGTATGACAAAATCCATCCCACACAATTTGTCATTTTATTTCATGGTAGCGCTATATATGTATAAGCTTTATGTTTATATTGTTTTTGGAATATACAAATTCGCCCCTCACTAATTAGCCTTAAACCAAATGCCCATCACAGTTTTTCAAATGTATTAAGTTCAAGTTAGTGTTAACGTGAAAATGCACTAAAGATAACAAAAGATTAAGGCTTGATAGACAGAATCTTGTTTTTAAATCAGTTATTTATTTTCTAGGCTATTGAAGATATAGTATGCATTGTATTTTATATTTATGCATACATTACATTAAAAATAGGCATACAAACAAGTATGAATACGCACAAACCAGACAGGGAAAATACCTGTATATGAGATCTTTAAATATGGAGATTATAAATATGAAGGTGCTATGAGGTAATGATCATGGAGTCTGTTTCAAAGTGGTCTTGTCGCATTTTACTTTCTTTGACTTGCACCTTAACTGTTCAGTCTCTTTTTGTCATTCTGATAAAAGTTGTTGTCCTGTTAGCAAGTGGATCGTCAAACTACATCGCTCAAGCGGCGTCTGCTGCTCAACATACAGTACAATGTTTCCTAAGTGAAAATGTTATTTACACTTTGTGCAGAATAGTAGATCGGATTAACTCTTTAACATTAACTCATTTATGTGACCAAATGAATCTGATCAGAGAAGTGACCAGGTGTAAAACGGACATTTAATGACTGCTGTAATGTAAAAAAAAAATTTTTAATAATGTAAACTAAATATAGTAAAAAGGACATTTTGAAAATTTTAAATGTGCAATCATGGTGAGAAAATTGGCAAAATAATTAGAAAAATATATTTTTTAAAATTGTCAGCTTCGGACAAGAATTTTACTTTTGGTGCATCTCCAATGCTTAGTATATCTTTAATAGCCTTCAAAAAAATAACTGATTCAAAAACAAGATTCTGTCTATTAAGACTTATCTTTTATTTATTTTTTGCATTTTCCCTTTAACACTAACTTTAACTTATATTTTTAAAACTGTGGTGAGCATTTAGTTAAAATCTAATTAGTGAGTGGCAAATTTGTATATTCCAAAAACAATATAAACATAAAGCTGAAACACATACTGTGATATATCTCATTATGAACCACACTCTTCAATACACAATACTATGTTGTCTAGTAAATATGCCACAGTATGCAGTTCTAACTTCCTGCTTGTTTTTAATTCTTTAGATGTCTCACAAGAACCAATGAAATCTGGGAGACCTCAGAGTATGTCTTTGCTGTGACTGTGCAAATCCATCACATTTGCATCAGAGGAGGAGCTTCAGTTACTGAATAGTCCTAAACAATGAACTGTGGTAATGTTTCAATTTCTAAATGTTTCTAGAAGTACAGTTGTGTTTGTCTTTAAGTTTTGTATGGTACCTGTATCTGGTCATTAAAAATTGAATTGAATTGCTTTTCCAAAATCATTTTGCTGATGTATGTTTATGATGTTGTCTCAATTTTCCAGAGTCCTCTAGTGGCAATAATCTTTATAATTTTAATTTGTACTTTTGTATTTTATGGCAAAAAATTTGAATCATACGTGGTATTTAATTTCTTGAGTGTGATGTATCCTGTTTAAACTGTGTAGGTGTATTGCAAGTTAGTGACTTTTTGGTTTAAAGTATGTTAATTGTAGCCCTACATGGTCTCTGATTTAAAAACTAGTCAAAACAGACTTGATTTAGTAACATTGAATCCTGCAGTAGATAAAGCTTGTTTTTTTATATTGCTTCAATGTTGCTATATTGTTAATTACACTATTGAAATGATGTTCAATAAACATTGATCTTATATCCATCTTGATTGATTTTCCATCATTGAAATAACATTATTCTAGGGTGCAAACCTGATGAAAAATCAATGAAAAATGTCAACGTTGTTTCAATGATAATTTGGTTAATGGCATCAACATCAATTCTATGTTGATTCACTGTTGGTCTGCTACCTTAAGTGATTGAATTTATGTTTAAGAAAGATTGTTTTTTTAACCATTTTGATTGATTTTGCATCCTTGAAATAACATTATTCCAGGGTGCAAACCTGATGAAAAATCAATGTAAAATTTCAATGTTGATTCAATGATAAGTTGGTTGATGGATTAACATCATTTCAATGTTGATTCACTGTTTGTCTGCTACCTGGGTAGTTGGACACAAAAAATAATACTGCTCTATGTGTAATTGTATAGCAAGCTACATAATATTATACTTTATTATTTACTTCATTATAGCAGTATACATACGTTTATCCTCTGTACATTTCTCCTCATCTTTTCTCTTTTCTTAACCTGGGCACTTTGATGGCTCTTTTTTTATCTGTAGTTTAAAATGTGTTGCATTACTACCTCCATATGCGGTGTCTCCATTAGATGCTGTAACTTGATGTGAACTAACCCCACCGCAGCTCAATCTTCTCTGAGTAACAGCTGAGTATCCACCCGGAAGTAACAAATCTTCTCTGGACAAACACTACAAAGTCCCGACCAGATTAACTGATCTCATGGTTACAATGATATGATTGACGCAAGGTTCAGTTGAGGAATTAAAATCCGATCACGCATTCCGTTATCCTCGACCTCACGGAGCCCGCGGTTAATGGCTGCGTAGCAACGGGTGATGCGACCCATGACACGGAGCGCAACTTCCGCTCCCGAGCACTATGGAAAGTAATGCTTTGACTCGTTTTAACGCGTTGTTAGACGCGACATGTGAACGAACACATGAACGTTTAAATCAAAAATCAAACGAAGATAAAACAAAGTGAATAAAAATCTTTCTGCGGGCCAGTTATGTTATATTTTTAAAAGGTGACGTGGGCTGCAGAGAGAGAGAGAGGCCGCCATGGCCCGCCGGCCGGGAGTTTGAGACCACTGCCCTAAACGTTAATGGAAAAGAACCGCGAACCCGAGTGACTGAGGGAGAGAGACAGTGAGCTGTTCTGTGTGTGAGTGAGCAGAGCGGGACACAGCAGCACAACAATACATCTGTATGTGTGTAGGGGAGGGGCGCTTTTACTACTTGCCTATCACAGAACGCTGACACAAGCTACCCAATGATGATTTTCATTTAATCCGAGCACAGATATTGACTCATCTCTAATAAATACAAAAATACACATACATCAACAGTCTATTCAGTATTATGATATGTGAAGTAATAAAGTGAACTTATTGTCCTATTGCTGTTACTGCTCTGTGCTATTGTTTATCAGATAATAAATGATAAAGTGTTGTTTTAGTACTATAATTTTTCAACATGAACAAATATTTAATTATTATGCCATATTAAATATGATTGTGTTAATGAAAAGCTAATGTAAAACATCATTCATAAAAACAATTATACCTAAAGTGTCTTTGAAGATGATTTTTTATCAGCAACTTTCAGCAATGTGTACAGTACTCTTGTAATCCGGCAGGTTAGGGAATAAATATCACAGTTCTTTTAACTTTTTGAGCAGAGGTTCATAAGCTGAGTTGTCCATAAGGTCCAGATTGTTTGTAGATACGTTCCAATGCATATATAGTGCAGATGAATTAACTTTTTGAACACAGGTTCAGAAGCTGAATTGTCCATAAGATTCAGATTGTCTGGGAACTGAAAAAGGTTACTGCTGGTCAATATGAAAAAACTTTATAGAACAGGAAGATCAGTTGTTATAATGTCCATGAAGAACCATTTTAAGCAATTTTTCATTCGCCGAGTTATCCAGGCGTTTCAGATTGTTTGTCCATTAAAAAGGGTTCCTGCTGGTGAATATAAAAGCAAACATCAAAGGACACGAAGCTAGCTTTTAGCAGATACAAAAGCTTTTTAAACAGATATTTAGAAGCTGAGTTGTCCCGATTGTTTGTCCATTGAAAAGGCTGGTCGATACAAAATGACAATTACTGGACAAGAAGCTCTGTTGTTTTATTGTTCATAAAGAACCCTTTTGAGCAATGGTTCATAAGTTGATTTGTACATAAGTTCCAGATCGTTTGTCAATTGAATAGAGTTCCTGTTGTTGAATATAAAACAACCATTACGGAATAGGAAGGTCATTTGCTTTAAGCAAATCATCCCCTTGGAATTATAAGGTTCTATCTGCGTTCTGAACAGTTTTGAGATATTGAGCTTCAACGTTTTTGCATTACATATATGAAAACTTATATGGGGAAGAAGTTTCTTTAAAACATTAAAATAACAGGGACACTAAATGTATTCTAAATATACAATATCAAAATCCTCTCAAATTTCTAAATGTGGATTTTTGGAATGGATCAAATGCAGATTGAACCTTCTAACTCTAAAAAACACTTTTCGCTTAGAATTATAAGGTTCTATCTGCCAAAACAGTATTTAAACATTAAATATAAAAGTAATTGTCACCGAGTGACTTCGACGGGGCGTAACCAAAGGGAGCAGGAAGAGATTCCGCCCGGACCCGTTTGCACAAACACCGGCACTTCCGGGTTTCCCGGGGATCCCCGCAATCACCCAAAATGAGACACAGCTGTACCAATGACGTGGCAAACTTCAACTTCAACTTCAGCTTTATTTATGTAGCACATTTCTTAACAGCCACATGGCTGACCAAAGTGCTTTACAGTGCATCTGACATTACACACACATACATAGACACAGTAATAAGAATAATAGCAGCAAGGATAAAAATAAAAGTAGATAGACTGTTAAAAATAAAACACGGACAGAAAAATATAATAAAATACACAATTTAAAAAAAAGAAATAATAGACCATAAAATGAATAAACATGAACCCCTGGGTAATCATAAAAAAGCTAGAGAGAAAAGATGGGTCTTTAACCGGGACTTGAAACTAGAGACGGTGGGTGCCATCCTAATTTCTAAAGGCAGAGAGTTCCATAAGCGCGGGCCAGCCACAGAAAAGGCACGCTCTCCTCTGCGCTTTAGCCGTACACGAGGGACCACTAGCCTAGCCTGGTCAGAAGAACGAAGATGTCTAGTAGGTGTGTAGAGATGAAGGAGTTCAGATAAATATAGAGGAGCTATATTATGAAGAGACTTATAGACAAAAAGTAGAATCTTAAAATCAATTCTTTGAGAGATCGGCAGCCAGTGTAAAGATTTGAGAATTGGAGTGATGTGTTCATATTTACGAGAACTAGACAGAAATCTGGCAGCAGCATTTTGAACTAGCTGGAGACGCCTGACCTGAGTTTTTGATATACCACAGTATAAGGAGTTGCAGTAATCTAGGCGAGAGGTTACAAATGCATGTACCGCCATTTCTAGAGTCTTAGGGGTAAGAAAATGTTTAATTTTGGAGAGAAGTCTTAGTTGGTAAAAGCTAGCCCCAATTACTGAAGAGATATGTTTGTCAAATTTTAAGTGCTGATCAATAAAGATGCCAAGATTCTGTACTTGTGAAGATTTAAAAACAGATAAACTCTCTAAATTGATGCTTGCGGACCCGGGTTTCTCATTTGGGTTGAACACTACTACCTCCGTTTTTTCGTCATTTAAAAATAGAAAATTTTGCGCCAGCCATAATTTGACCTCTTCCAAGCATAGTAGAAGAGAAGAAATTGCTGTCGGGTTATTTTTCTTAATTGGCAAGTAGATTTGGGTGTCGTCCGCATAGAAATGAAAGGAAACACCATGTTTCCGGAAAATCGAGCCCAGGGGTAGCATATACAATGAGAATAAAGAAGGAGCTAAAACAGAGCCCTGTGGAAGGCCACAAGACAGTGAGGCAGGAGAGGAGGAAAAGTTACCAAGTTTCACTACGAACTTTCTGTCAGTTAGGTATGACCGAAACCATCTTAACACATTTTCTTTTAGACCTACCCAGGACTCAAGCCTTGATAATAAAAGGGAGTGGTCTATGGTATCAAATGCAGCTGATAAATCAAGAAGAATAAGAATTACAGAATCTCCAGAGTCAGTAGAAAGATAGATGTCATTTAAAACTCGCAAAAGGGCAGTCTCAGTACTGTGAGCAGATTTAAAGCCTGATTGAAAAACCTCATAAATACAATTTTCATTAAAAAAACATTGAAGTTGGTTTAACACAATTTTCTCCAAAATTTTTGAGAAAAAAGGCAAGACAGAGATTGGACGAAAGTTTTTTTGAATGGAGGGGTCTAGTGAAGGCTTCTTGAGTAAAGGGGTAACAGTGGCAGTTTTGAAGTTGGCAGGGACTGAGCCCGTTTGCAGGCACTTGTTGATCAAGGATAGCAAACCTGGACCCAGTGAATGGAAAGTCCGTTTTAAAAATTTGGGGTGAATTATGTCACTCGGACTAAAAGAGGGTTTGAGCTTGTCAATCACCTCCTTAAGTTGGTGGAGGTTGATGAGCTCAAAAGCTCTAAAAGATGCAGAGGCTTTTGGCGTGATTGGGGAGTAAATAGGAACTGTAATGGAGGGAGCATTCAGTCTTAGACTAAGACTCTTAGTTTAGTGATTTTGTCACTAAAAAATCTCGAGAAGCCCTCACAGACAGCAACAGAGGCAGTAGTCACAGATTTAACAGAGGGATTTGTCACAGATTTAATAATAGAGAATAGAATCATAGGTTTAGAGTGGTTTCTTTCAATTAAATCAGAGAAATAAGCAGCTTTCACAGATTTAGCTAAATTCTGATAAGATGTAAGAGAGTCTCTGAATATCTGAAGAGAAACATGTAACCTGTCCTTTTTCCATTTACGTTCCGCTTTCCTGCAGATTTGTCTTTGGAGGCGAGTCTCAGCGTTTTTCCAAACTTCAGTGTAACCCAGTTAAAAACATGAAGTAATAAGTGATGCTTGTAGTATCATTTAATAAGAGTATATAAATAGTGTGATTTAAAAAGGTTTAAGTTAATTTAATAAGTTATGTTTAAAAATGTTAAAAGCAGTTTAAAAATGATTGTATGTTTATTGTTTTAAGTAAAAGTTAAAGTATTTCTGAAAACTGTCTAAACCAGCATTTATGGAGTTAATGACGATCGGCAGAGAGTGAGGGGTGTGGTTTTTGCAGCGGGAGAGACGAAAGTGAGAGAGTGTGGAGCAGCAGAGTGAGCGTGACACAGAGATTTTCTGAGTTTAAAATGTAAAACTATTAGTGCACAAATCAAGATGTAACTTGTTTCGGATGATTGTTTGCACGACAACCATATGAAAAGAGTGACAAGGTGCATATTGAGAAACGGGAGGAATTTCTACACGAAGTTCAAAGACTGTTTACTTTTGTGCTATTGCTAATGCTAACGCTGCGTTACTTGAGAAACATATGCTGAAGTCAGTTCATCACAAGTGAACAATATTTTCTAGTTAAAGTTTGACTCTCAGTTGAACAGTTTGAAGAGTTTATCTGCTGTTTTCGATCTGAAGACAGAGAAGAGGACTCATACAGAGTTTAAAGCAATCAGGACTTCACTCGTGAGTTTTACTAAACGTGGTGTTAAAAAGGAGATCGAGTTCGTGTTGTAATGCTGATCGGATGATGAGACTACACCCGTGACTGTTGGTGAAAGGCTGGGACAGAAACATTATCTCAAGGTACCTTTCATTTTGTTTGCTCGGTGACGAGTGAAGCGGCCATTACGTTTTTGGGCCACTACGAACACGAGCAACGCATCAGGCCTGCTACGGTATTTTAGTTTGATAATAACTTTGGTTGCCGGCTTTAGATTGCATTAAGGTGTTTTGTGGGCCCACAAAAAAAGTCTGATTTAAGTGATAAATGTATATAGAGGTTTTCTGAATTAATCCACTTGAGGGTTAATAGAGTTTAAATTGTTTTCTGTGCATTTATACATGATACAGTATTGACTGTGTTTACATTTGTTGTTTTAAAAAGAAGGTTCATAGTTTACATTGAATTCTGTGCATTTGTATGGTACAGTATTGACATTGTTTACATTTTTGTGTAAGTAAGAGAGACTATTCAATTACAGTAGTTTTATTTGAAAAAAGAGGAACATTTTATGTTGAAGGTTTAAAAAGAACAATTATATTTTTTATTTAATTTGTTTATTTCTTTTGAGATAATAACTTATTTTTTGAGTAAATAACTAAGAGATATTTTCTTAAACTTTGTGTTGTGTTATTTCATTATTTACTTGGAAAGAGGTTATTGTTTTATTTGAGGAAAGACATACATAGACACACGGTTAAAATCTTTATTAATACTTTAACTTAAGAAAGGTAAATTCATAGTCAGGTATAGAAAACATTTCATGTGTGTATTTTAAAAGAGAAATCCAAGATAATATCTAAATTGAGTTAATAAGGGTTAACACATTTCATTAATACATTAACAGAACCCAAAAGCCCTGCCCTAGTTAATATAAATACTGAGGGGAGCGCTACATAAAATGGAGGCACCGCTGGGATAGTCTTGGATTTTTGTTAAAAAAAAAAAGAGTTAAAGGTAAAGAGACCGACTTAAGTTACTAAGCTAATTTACAACCAGTATCAACATGGAAAAAACTGAACTAGTGTCAGAGTTAAAACGCTGGTGCCGTGGTGAGGGTTTGGAAGAGACTCATGCACTTATGACCATTGTCCCAGAAGATGTAGAGATCAGTGAGGTGGAAGAAACACTGGGAACAATTAAGTCGCTAGGACGGGTGCGTGTCCGAGGAAGAAACTTCAGTGCAGAACTAAACCAACGGATGGTTTTGTGTGAGAGTAAAGAGATTGTGCAAGAGAAGAGGGTTCCTTCTGAAGTTATGCCTATTAAGGGTGGCGAGATGTGGCCTGTTATCATTATTGGAGAGGCTCAGACGGCTGCTGAAGAGTTTAATAGTAAACTAAAAGGGTTGCTGCAAGCTGAAGGGAAAACTATGGAGGACCTCAAATTATTATTCCCTAGTACACCCCCACCCACTAGCTCCACTGAATCCATCCTTCGCGCTGTTGGAGATCTGTTGGAAAAGACAAGTAAACCAGCTGATGGAGGAAGTTATGGTCGACTACGCATGTTCTCAGGAGCCCTACCAACACCGCCCGTTGAGGAACCATTTGATCATTGGCTGGAGCAAGCATGGCTTTTAGTGGAGGAGACTGAAGGCTCTGATAGAGAAAAAAGACGCAGACTTATTGGAAGTTTAAAGGGGCCCGCACTTGAAATTGTGAAAGCAGCACGCCACATTAATCCTGATGCCAGCCCGAAAGAGTGTTTGGAAGCGCTTGAAAGTGCTTTTGGAAGTGCTGAGTCAGGTGATGATCTCTACTTTGCTTTCCGATTGATGCAACAGCAAAAAGGGGAGAAACTATCAGATTTCCTTCGACGTCTAGAGAGGTCTCTAGCTAAGGTGATTCAAAGAGGGGGTCTACCTGCTGGCTGTAAGGATCTAGCCAGACTGGAGCAACTGCTGAGGGGTGCTATCGCCTCAGACCTGATGCTGATCCAGCTGCGCTTGAGAGAAAGGAAGGCTGCACCCCCAAATTTTCTACAGCTGTTGACTGAGATCCGTGCTGAGGAAGAGTACGAAACCGCTAGAAAGAAGCTCAGTGCCTCTGTACATCAAGTTCATGCTAATACAGAAGTGGATACACGGCAAACTGAGATCCAGAACTTAGAGGCTGAATTAAAAGAGTTAAAGTCAATGGTTGCATCAGTAGTGACCAAATCCACTGCAGTCAAAGATGATTACAGGGAGGTTAAAACCATTAGTGCACCAACTGGCTCTGAGAACCGGCAAGATGCCGAGCTGGCTGCCTTGAAAAAACAAGTGAAACGACTAAAACAGAAAACTAGCAACAAGATGCCTGAGCCTGATGCTGCAGTCACTATTTCAACCATGGAGGCTTCTAAACAGGTTCCAAACTCGCCCAAGGGAGCCCCTAGAAGGTCAGAAGATAATTTCTGCTATAGGTGTGGTGAGAACGGACATTTTGCCACAAAATGCCGAAACCCTGAGAATCAAGCCAAAGTTATCAGAAAGCTAATTCATGCTCTGAAGGTGACAAAAGACAGACAGCAGTCTGGGGATACCACCACCACCAATGTGACTAACTGTGAGGTTAAGAAAAGTGTCGTTACCTCCTCTGAGGCGGCTGGTCTCCCTGAAGGCTTGATTGGTCCACCCAGCATAGTACCTGTGAAAGTAAATGGATATAGCTGTGATGCCTTGCTGGATAGTGGCTCACAGGTCACCATTATCTTTGAGTCTTGGTATCAAACTTACCTGTCTGACGTCCCAATACGCCCAGTGTCTGGTTTAGCCCTGTGGGGATTAAGTGAATCTGAGATCAGTTATCCTTACCGTGGGTATGTAGTAGTCGACATTGAATATCCAGCAAAGGTTGCAGGTGCCGACCAGACTGTGACAGTTCTTGCTCTTATCTGCCCCCAGCCACGAACTGCAGACCAGACTCCTATCATTGTGGGGACAAATGCCAGCCACATCCGACGTCTCGTACAGCAGTGTAAGAACAATGGCATTGACATCACGCAGACACTGGGGATACAAGCAAGTTACAAAGACCACAATCTAACCTCACCTAGCACGGCCACAGTCCTTGAAGAGGAGGGTGATATTGGCTGTGTGTTATGGCAAGGCCCTGGCCCACTGACTCTGCCCCCTGGTGGCGACTGTACTGCCGTCTGTAGAGTTGAGTACAAGTTTCCAGTAGACAAAGAAATCTTGATGGTTGATTCGTCTCCGGTAGCTCCACTCCCAGCAGGTGTGCTATTTCAGCCCATGGTGGTGCCCAGCGAAGAGGTGAACGTCAATCATTTCAGAATCTTGGTCCAAAATGAGTCCTTAACAGAGACAGCCATACCAGTTGGAACAGTTATCGGACATATGTATCTGATAGATGCAGTCACTCCTCTTTCACCTTCCAAGGCAGCTGACACAGAATTTGATGTGAACCTAATCAACTTCGGAGACTCGCCTGTGTCAGAGGAGTGGAAAGAAAGACTCCGTCAAAAGCTATCCACAAGGTCCCAGGTGTTCTCATTACATGAGTGGGATGTTGGATTGGCCAAGGGAGTAGAACACACAATTCGGATGTCAGATCCACGGCCGTTCAGGGAGCGCTCTCGTCGCTGAGGGGAGCGCTACATCAGTTTTTATTTTTTTCTTGCGAGGTTTGAGGGGAGCAGTTGCATTTGCTGTCTCAAGCCAGGCAGAATTTAAGAGGCTAAGATGATGGTCAGCATCCAAGTCAGGTAACGGCTGCTCCGAGAGCAACTCAGAGAAGCAATTGGCAAAATACGAGTTAAAATTATTAGTAAACTGTGGTGAATAAAAACGAGACAAGCTTTCAGACGTATTAGAAACGTGAGAGATGGCTGGGAGAGAGAGGGAGAATATTATAGGTCTATGATCAGAAATCATAGTGTCAGAGAGCACAATATCAGTCACATCAAGTCCATATGATAAAATCAGATCAAGCGTGTGACCCTGAATATGAGTGGGGTCACTAATCCACTGAGATAGGTTAAACGTTTCAAGCAGGTTTAAAAAGTCATGTGATAGGGGGATAGACGGACAGCAAACATGCACGTTAAAATCGCCCATCAATAAAAAGCGATCGTAACTCATAGCAATATTTCCAATTAGTTCAGTGAGATGCTGTATAAAGTCCGTGGTCGAATGTGGAGGACGATAAATCACCCCTAAGCACACCGGACCATTCCAGTCTAAATGAAGAATCTGGACTTCAAAGCTGGTAAATGTCATAGTTGAACTTAAACAACAGCGTTCAGAAAAAGAGCTCTTTAAAACGGTAACTATACCCCCTCCGCGTCCACTCTGACGAGGCGTGTTAAAAAATGTACAATCCGTGGGGACCAGATCAGCAAATGGTGTTAAATCACCAACCTTTATCCAGGATTCCGTGACGAACATAAAATCCAAGTTATGGGAAGAGTAGAAGTCATTTAGTAGAAAGGTCTTATTTACCAGCGAACGGGCATTTAGTAATGCCATCTTCGGTGATGAGATGATAACAGGTGAGGAGGACGCTCTTTCCCGCCCACGCAAATTGTTGTGTTTAACACCTCGACCCCAGGAGCCGAGACCAATTCGGTGCATACCAGCACAACACGCACGGTGGTGATCCGGGCTTGGATGCGAGGGTAAAATGAAACGAAGGCACCTGTGTGACATCCCCAGCGGGCGCACCTGTGTGATGGACGAGCCGTACCCACAGAGCTGTCTGCATTGGAGGACGCCAGGAAGAGGAGGAGAGATCGATTGGAGACATCACAGTCGTGAGTAACTTCAAACATTGGTGTATGAAAAACTCGCACATTGTTAAAGGAGTGTGTGTTCTGTTACTAGAGGCCCCACCAGGTGTGAGACGGGTGAGTGAGCCGAAGGACAAGTGTTGTACTGGCATCGGACAGCGAGGCCTCCAAGCCCGGTTGGGACATCGTTGGCGTGGCAATCTAGACCTTTTTCCCTTACCCAGAGCTGGTCTTGCCAAGAGAGGAGTACGGACCTTATTATCTACTGGAGTGTGTGCTGTGCAGCGTGAGAGTGATCTTTTGACGTGAGTACACTAATCTTTGTAGTGTGGTGCCGTGTCCTTGCTGTTTGTACTCCCCTCAGGGAGGATAAGCCCTCTGTGGAGACCATCAAGAGCTGCTACGCCGGCGCAGGCCCAGCCAGAAGGTACTAAGAGGAATATAGTAAGCTTATTTGACCACCCAGCGGCAGAGGAGCTGCCAAGGGGGACAGAGGGTCCGGGCGCTGTATATGTGCTGTATGTGGCAAGTGTATATTAAAGACTGCTATCTCGTCTAGATCTTCGCCTGCCCTAGGAGAAGGGGAAGAGGACGTGTGGTTTCTGCCAGCCTGAATTCACCGACGAGGCGCCGTTGCGCCTGCCGCAGCCTAGTGGCAGGAGGGACCCCCGCCCCGTGTCTTGCTACGATAGATGGTGTGGTGACGTATGGTCTCAGTTCTATATTTCTCCAGTGCCTAGTTAACGATTCAGTCACTTTGTAGCCCCGAGAAACCTGCAAAGAGGAAGATACTTACTGTGTTACGAGCTAAAGCTAAACTTACCCAGTACGACTCGCAAGTCCATAGAAACCTGTAAGAAGAAGATACTTACTGTGTTACGAGCTAAAGCTAAACTTATCCAGTACGACTCGCAAGCCCAGAGAAACCTGCAAAGAGGAAGGAAAGCAATTGTGTTACGAGCTGAAGTTAAACTTACCCGGTACGACCCGCCCATCCAGAGAAACCTGTAAAGAGGAAGATACTTACTGTTACGAGTCAAGCTAAACTTGCTCAGTACGATCCGCATAAACCTGTAAAGAGGAAGATACTTACCGTGTCACGAGCTCAAGCCATACCCAAATTACCTAACACAATCCGTAAAGTCTCAAGAGCCGGTAAAGCAGAAGATACTTACCTTGTCTCGAACCAAATTCCACTCACCCAGTAACGATTCTTCAGCCCAGAGAGTCTGTGGAGAAAGAGGAAGATAGAAAGGAGTCAGTGATTCGACCTAAGTCCGACAATACTTACCTTGTGTTTACTTTACCCTCAGGAGGAGCTAGGAGCCCCAAGAAGTGCTTCCACGCAGGAAGTGGGCCGAGGACGAAGGAGCTCCGCCTGGCCCTTGCCCTGCTATCCCTTGGCCCTATGGAACCAGACTTCTCCCCTCCAACTTCCCTTGCCCCGTAGTTGTTACGAAACACGAGAGGAAGCAAATGCAAGTTAAGAGGTTGATTGCAAACAGAGTAAAATGGTAAATGCAGACAGCTGAGCGGGTGACACAGGCAGTTGAGGTGGCCAGCGTGGAAACAGAAAACTCCGGTCTGTGATAATCCAAAATCCAAAACACGAACACGAGAGCAGGAACACAGCAGACAGGAACACACAGCACGAGACCTCACTGACATCCACAACGATCTGACAAAGGACATGAGAAACGGGGTGAGTATATATAAGTGAGTCAATGAGCTGCAGCTGGAGCGAGTGATGATCATCAGGTGCGCTGGAGGTAAGTGCCAAACACGCCCACACACACACACACATCTACACAACACAGCCATGTGAATCAGAAGGAAACAATGTATTCATAAACCGTGACAGTACCCCTCCCCCTAGGAACGCCGCCTGGCGTTCCCAGACTCGTTTACCTGTCGATTGAATTCCTCGATAAGAGAGTGATCCAATATGTCCCGAGCAGGAACCCAACTTCTCTCCTCCGGACCGTAACCTTCCCAATCCACCAAGTACTGAAATCCGCGTCCCCTCCGCCTAGAGTCCAGAATGCGATTTACCGATATACGTGGTCTCCCCATCTACGAGACGAGGCGGGGGGGAACCGGGGCAGGCGGATTAAGGCGTGACAAAAACACAGGTTTAATCTTGGAAATATTAAAGGCGGGATGTACTCTCCTGTACGCAGGAGGAAGACTAAGGCAGACAGTCACTGGATTCATGATTTTAGTGACCTTGAACGGGCCAATGAATTTGGGAGCTAACTTATTAGATACGGATCAGAGAGGAATATTCTTGGTAGAAAGCCACACTCTTTGACCAACGACGTATCTCAGCGGCCTAGACCGGTGGCGATCGGCTTTGGCCTTGGTGCGCTCCCGCACCTGGAGTAAAACCTCATGGGTTGTAGTCCAGGTGCGACGACACCTCTGAACAAATGCGTGAGCAGAGGGGACCGTGACTTCGGATTCCAGACTGGAAAAAACAGGTGGTTGGTAACCTACACTACACTGAAACGGCGATAGGCCTGTAGATGATAATGGTAAAGAATTGTGGGCGTACTCCACCATAGAGAGCTGTTGACTCCAGGATGAAGGATTCTTGGAAACCAGACATCGCAACACTCTCTCCAAATCTTGGTTGGCTCTTTCGGTTTGACCATTGGTCTGGGGATGAAACCCTGAGGAAAGACTAACAGTCGGCCCTAGTAACTTACAAAACTCACGCCAAAATTTGGACACGAACTGGGGACCCCTGTCGGAAACCACGTCTGTCGGGAGGCCATGTAAGCGAAAGACAGGGTTTACAACAATCAACGCTGTCTCCTTGGCTGACGGTAATTTGGGCAAGGGAATAAAATGAGTCGCCTTCGAGAACCGGTCCACCACGGTCAAAACAACCGTGTTGCCCTGGGAGGGCGGGAGGGCGGTAACAAAATCTAGAGCGATATGGGACCAGGGTCTCGAAGGGACAGGCAGCGGTTGAAGTAACCCATCAGGAGGACGATTGGAAGTCTTACCACTGGCACAAACCGAACAAGCCAAAACAAAACTGTGAATGTCCCGAGCCATACGTGGCCACCAGAATCGTTGCTTGACCAAAAATCTGGTTCGACCTACTCCGGGATGACAAGCAATATTGGAACAATGACCCCACTGAATAACATTGGACCTTAACCTCTCCGGCACAAATAAGCGGTTCGGTGGACACCCGACCGGAGGCGTTACCCGCCCTAGAGCCGCTTTGACTCTCTATTCGACCTCCCATACGAGTGTGGAGATAACTATCTTCTCCGGTAAAATACACTCGGGAGTAGACAGGCGTTCGGAACAATCAAAAATGCGTGACAAAGAATCGGGTTTGATGTTTTTGGAACCTGGACGATACGAGAGAGAAAATTCAAAACGACCGAAAAAAAGTGCCCACCGAGCCTGCCTGGAGTTCAGTCTTTTAGCAGTTCTAATATATTCCAAGTTCTTATGATCGGTCCAAACAATAAAAGGTACCCCGGAACCCTCTAACCAGTGGCGCCAATCTCTTACAATGCTAACTTGACTGCCAGCAACTCTCTATTACCAATATCATAATTACGTTCCGCGGGGGATAATCGATGTGAAAAAAACGCGCAAGGGTGCATCTTGTCATCTGAGGAAGAGCGTTGGGATAACACTGCTCCTACCCCCACCTCTGACGCATCGACCTCGACCACGAACTGACGTGAAGGATCAGGGGCTATGAGAATAGGGGCTAAAACAAAGCAACCTTTCAGTTTGGCAAACGCAGCTTCAGCTGCGTCTGACCACCTGAACGTAGTTCGTGGAGAGGTCAAGGCGGTCAGAGGTGCGGCTAGTTGGCTGAAATTGCGAATAAAACGCCGGTAAAAATTGGCGAACCCCAGAAACCTTTGCAGGGCCTTACGGGAATCTGGACTTGGCCAATCTACCAGAGCCTTAACCCTTTCAGGATCCATACGCACTCCCTCAGTAGAGATGATGTACCCCAGAAATGGTACGGACTGTGCATGAAACTCGCATTTCTCCGCCTTGACAAAAAGCCCATTCTCTAGCAACCTCTGAAGCACTCGTCTGACGTGTTGCACATGTTCCTGGAGAGATGAAGAAAAAATCAATATGTCATCCAGGTAGACATATATGAACTGGTCAACCATATCTCGCAACACATCATTGACGAGTGCCTGGAAAACTGCCGGCAAATTAGATAGCCCGAAGGGCATCACCAAATATTCAAAATGGCCTCTAGGGGTGTTAAAAGCAGTTTTCCATTCATCCCCCTCCCTAATGCGGACCAAATGATAAGCGTTACGTAAATCTAATTTTGTGAAAATGGATGCTCCCTGCAACCTCTCAAAAGCTGAAGACATCAACGGCAAAGGATAAGTATTCTTAACCGTGATGTTGTTCAGCCCTCGGTAATCAATACAAGGTCGCAGAGAACCATCCTTCTTCCCCACAAAAAAGAACC
This sequence comes from Misgurnus anguillicaudatus, assembly GCF_027580225.2. Taxonomy (NCBI): domain Eukaryota; kingdom Metazoa; phylum Chordata; class Actinopteri; order Cypriniformes; family Cobitidae; genus Misgurnus; species Misgurnus anguillicaudatus. The sequence goes on along the minus strand of NC_073344.2, from coordinate 42,123,094 downwards.
CCGCCCCTGCTGGAGAAGAGGAAGGGCGGATGAACCCGTTTGCTAGAGAATCAGAAATGTATTTCTCCATAGCCTCCCTTTCGGGAATCGAAATCGAATATAACTTGCCTTTAGGCGGAGACTTACCTGACATTAATTCTATAGCACAGTCATAGGGATGATGTGGAGGAAGAGAAGCAGCCCGCGACTTACTGAACACTTCCTTCAGGTCATGGTACTCTGCGGCCATGTTAGATAAATCCACTGCTTCCTCCTGAAACACAGACAAAGGCACAGACGAACAAGCAGAAACAAGACTCATGACACTTTACACTCCAAGCACACACTGAATTAGTTTGCCAGTCCACTTTGGGGTTGTGTAATGTTAACCAGGGATGTCAGAGTACAACAGGAGCCAGAGGTGTGTCCAGAATGTAAAATGAAATAGTTTCCGTGTGGTTGCCCGGGGTGATGAGTGTAAGATTCTCAGTGACAGAAACAATGGTGGGAAGATCTTGTCCGTTGAGTGCATGAACTGAAATCTGGTGCGAAAGAGGTCTGAAGGGAATCTGGTGTTTAACAGCGAATGAATGGTCCATGAAATTACCTTCTGCCCCTGAATCCACCAGTGCTTGACAGTCATGTTGATGTGCTGACCACCTCAGTCTCACCGGGAGGAGCGTAGATGTAGATGAGGACTTCTCGGCTGAGACCCCGCTCGATAGTAGCCTCAAACTTACTACCGGGCTGGGCCTTTTACTGGACAGTTGTAAGCAAAGTGACCAGTCCCGCCGCAATACAAACAAAGGCCCTGGGACCTCCGCCGCTCCTTCTCCTCCCGGGAGAGTCGGGCTCGACCCACCTGCATGGGCTCGGGATCGTTGACAGGGCTGACCGCGTCTCCGCCAGTGACTCGAAACCCCTCCGTTCTGCTGATGCCGGAGCTGGGCGTGACTCTTCGGTTCATTCGGGACAACCGGGAATCGACTCTCAGAGCCAGTTCAATGAGTCCGTTGAGTGTAGTGGGTAACTCCATGGTGTAAATCTCCCGATGGACGTGGTCAGCCAACCCATGCAGGAACATGTCCCACTGCGCCTCCTCATTCCACTGACATTCAGCAGCAAGCGTTCTGAACTCAATCGAATAATCTGAAACGGACCTTTCTTCTTGCTTCAACTCCGCCAGTAGACGAGCTGCTTCCCTACCGGCGAGAGCTCGATCAAAGACTCGCTTCATCTCCGCTGAAAGTGTCTGGAATGAGGCGCAGCATGGATCTTGATTCTCCCACACCGCCGTTCCCCAGAGCGCCGCCCTTCCCGTCAAGAGGGTTAAAACAAACGCCACCTTGGTTTGTTCATTGTTGAAGGTTCTAGGTTGCAAAGAGAAATGCATAGAGCAACGTGTTAGAAACGCTCTGCAAAAATTCGGCTCACCAGCGTATGATTCAGGAACAGGTAGGCGGGGCTCCGAGGACGTGTTGTTATCCGGTGGTATGGGTTGAACGGGCGGTGTGGGCGGCGCAGTGGGCATCTGCAGTTGTTAAAATTGTTGGGTGAGCTCCGATACCTGTGCCACCAACGCTTGAACAGCGCGACCCGTCTCACAGAGATTGCGTTCCTGGGATTCCAAACGTCGGTTGCTGCGATTAAAGAATTCCTCTATGGATGTAATATTTGAACTCGCTGCTTCCATGATGTGGTCAGATCGTTCTGTTACGAAACACGAGAGGAAGTAAATGCAAGTTAAGAGGTTTATTGCAAACAGAGTAAAATGGTAAATGCAGACAGCTGAGTGGGTGACACAGGCAGTTGAGGTGGCCAGCGTGGAAACAGAAAACTCCGGTCTGTGATAATCCAAATCCAAAATCCAAAACACGAACACAAGAGCAGGAACACAGCAGACAGGAACACACAGCACGAGACCTCACTGACATCCACAACGATCTGACAAAGGACATGAGAAATGGGGTGAGTATATAAGTGAGTCAATGAGCTGCAGCTGGAGCGAGTGATGATCATCAGGTGCGCTGGAGGTAAGTGCCAAACACGCCCCCACACACACACACACACATCTACACAACACAGCCATGTGAATCAGAAGGAAACAATGTATTCATAAACCATGACAGTAGTTCCCCCTGAGGGCGAGAAGAGAAATTTTAGACTTACCACCCCATTTCCCCTGCTAATTTTGAGTAATTTAAATAAAGTTTCCAGTTTATATTATACTTATCTCTCGTTTGCTTGGTCATTGGGGTGCTTTTGGGACCTCCTCGAGGTGGAACTTTGGGAGGAGCGTGACGTGACGCACATAGTCCGTGGTCCGCTCCGGCCTGTGACATAATGTTGTAACAATTTTTCAACATGTGTTAGAAAGTAACATTTTAATCCTTTCTATGACATTTATTTTATATTTTTAGCACTTTTATCTGTAAAAGTCTGATTTTACATTGCTCATTTACAACATTGCTCCTTCCCTCTTCTGCCTCGGTTTCTCGCCCATTCTCTGATGTTTTTTATATTTTCTTTGCCTGGTGCTCTCTTTTTCATTCTCCTGCTGTTGTTGTTTAGCATTACTTTTCTTCTGCTGGATATGTCAGGTTCATTACACAAATAGACAAAAAACTTTATTAGCATGTTATACCATTGAGCAGCTACAGGCTACAATCATTCTAAAATCATTTTAATACTGAGGTAACTGCTTTAATGATCTTTCACATGTTTATCATATCTTACTGTAACAGCAATATTTTGGGTAGGATAGGTTAGTTAGTTTTTTCTGTATTTTTTTTATCTTAGTGTTTGCTTCTTAATATCAGGACCTATGAAGCGTGGTGTGGTGTCTAACTATGAAAACAATCTCCTCAGCAAGACCTAAAACAAAACAAAAAAAGATTGTCCCTACTGAAAAATCCAGCAAAGGCCAGCATAAGCTGGTAGGTGGTTTAAGTTGGCATTAGCTGGTTTTAGCTGGTCAAGCTAGTGGGTCAGCTGGTCTTCCAGCATGACCAGCTAAGTCCGGCTAGAACAACTTAAAAAGTGACCAAAACACAGCTAGACCAGTTAAAAAGTGACCAAAACACAGCTAGAACAGCTTGCTACACCAGCAATACTAGCTAAAACCAAGCTGGAAGACCAGCTAAAACCAATTTATCAGCTTAAGCTGGATTTTACAGTAGGGTGAACTTGCCTGGAATTCGGACTGTCGATCTTAAGGTTTCTTAAAAACTTTGCGTTGCGTGCCATAATCCTCACAGTTATTGTGTGTCTGTGATTTTTCCTGTCGTCAAGGAAAAAGCTGGCGACACGAGCAACCCAGTCTCACGGAGTTGCGTATAAATAGCACAAAGTGTAAAAATCGTGCAATCCATACGCCAAATTTCACTTTGGCATAATACGCCAGTCCTTCCCATTCACTTAAACTGTGCATCTTTTTTGTCTTTTTATTTATTGGTTTCTCAATTTTTTTGCTATTTTTTTACCATTTTCGCTTGGGTTTAGGGTTAGAACAACTTTTTGTTATATAAAAATGGCATCCTAACCCAAAACCCAACTCTAACCCCAACTCCAAGCGACCATGGCTTAAATATGAACAAAAACATGGAGAAACCTGTATATTAAATAACTTCATTAAGCAAATCTAAAATCTACGGAGCCCGTAAAGGGTCACTTTGGTGAATATTTTTAGACCACACTATTGCGTTCCCACGCAATACTTTTGCGTTCCCACGCAATACTTTTGCGTTCCCTCGCAATACTTTTTGCGTTCCCACGCAATACTTTTGCGTTCCCTCGCAAAAATTTTGCGTTCCCCTGAGAAACCTTTTGCGTTCGCTTGCAAAAAGAGACTACTGTTTTCGCGAGAAAGCACAGCGCTTCACAGCGTCACCTGAGGCAGTTCATTAGGCATTGCCATCATTGATGCCCACTGTTTGAAGATATGATATATAACTACTGTTATTAAAGAATTATACAGTATTTCTTTGTATTTAAGTCCAAGTTCAAAATGAACAGTGGCATGTAAGACTAGTCTTGCATATTTAGTTCACTCCAAAATGGTCTAGTATTGTCACTTAACTTATGCTGCTTGACTTCTCAGCATAAAGATCATTATGAAATTTAATATTAAATATTTCAAATTTAGAAGTAGATATAGGCTACCCCATGCAATCTAATAAAGAAGTGGGTACTCCGTGCATGCCGTGTACCCAGCACTACACCATCATTGATGTCCACTGTTAGTAGATATATAACTACTGTTATTAAATAATTATATTGTATTTCTTTGTATTTAAGTCCAAGTTCAAAATAAAACACTATAAACCTCTCCATTGTGAAATGGTTTATATACATTCACAATGGAGGGGTTTATAGAGTTTTATTTTGAACTTGGACATAAATACAATAAATACAATATAATTATTTAATAACAAAGTTATATATCTACTAACAGCGGACATCGATGATGCCATATGGCCCGGCGTTGCATTGCCCCCTCAGATCTGATTTGTACCCCCTCTGTTTCATTTTTGTATTCATGGTTAAAATGTTCAACCTTTTGATTTAAATAATATTTAACCTTATCCCCATATGGGATTTAAAATGTTCAGTGATTACTGTCAGATTAAAACGTCTTTCGCGCTGAGCAGACGGACGAGCTCAGCGCTGTCATATAGCAACACTATGCAGAGTTTTCAACCTCATAATGTTTATTTTAGATTTCAGACATTTAAATACACATGAGCACTGGTAAAACAATAGCCTACATTTAGTTTGTAAAATACACACTGATGTCTGTGGAAGCAGCAATACAAATCTATTCAAATAAGATAGTAATTTGCAAATAATAAATAAATATTGTTTTCAAATAATAATAATTTGCCGATGTATGTTATTCATATCGGACAAGCACAGTGGAAGTGTGGGGTTTGCTTTATTGTTATAAAGGTTATAATGATACATGTTTGAATGACGGGGATGCGCACCTCCCTTGCGAAAAATAAGTGTGCTTAAATGTACTTTTATAAAGTGTACTTATTACATAAATATAGTAGGCTTTGGTGCACTTGGGTGTGAATTGAATGCGGTCTTTTCGGCGCACTGGATGCACATTGAGTGTAATTGATTTAAAATATATCGTATATTAAGTTGAAATAAAATGTAATAAGTTGCCTATAGGCCCGGCTGCAGGATGAAATGACTGAGGGGGCATTTGAAATTGTTGGGGGCTTAACTTATACCATCAATGAATAATACACATTGAGATCTCGCTTTGGAACGACTTTTTAAATGCAGCGCTCCATAAAACACTCCATATGCAACTGCACAGGTAACCAGAAACTTCTTAGCAAAATTTAAACAGCGTAATAATCCATATTGTAGACGAGAGTATTCAACGGCAATGGCAATATCCTCACATTATTATTGATCAAAACTTTGACAAAAAATTTTTTCAAAGGAACTGTATTCTTACAGTTATTCAAAGATGCACACATTATTCCGCATATGATTTGAATAATAGACGAGAGTATTCATATAACGGCAATGAACGTCTCATATGGCAATAAATATCCACATATTACTTAACACAACAGCATGATGAAATTAATAAACGGATAAGGAAGCAGGATTGACATGTAAATTGTATTATTATTACCGTAAAAACAGCAATATTACTGAAATAAACTAAATGCGCAAAACACGTTAACGGCATTAACAAGTCTTGTCAGGACTCTGCCACGAGAGTTTGGTTTTATATTTATGTTTTATTGTGATGGCAGAGTTCTGACAGTCTTTTGTTTAATGTGGAGGCCATGCCTTGTTTATTGTGGCATGTGCCTCTGGTGTCTCGTCTTGTCCCCGCCCCCTTGTTCTCCCTGTTAATTATTCATTATCAGTTCATCCCTCTCACCTGTGTTGCCCTCGTTATCTTGTTTAGTTTACCCTATTTAATCTCATCTTGTCTCTTTGTCGAGTGCTGGATCATTGTGTTAATTCATGTCGTGTCTAGGAGTCATTTATGTTCAGCATATATGTTTCATCTTAGTCTAGTTTATACAAAGTTTTTGAATATGGTTTGTTTCCAAATAAGCTTAAAATGTCCTACTGACCATCATTTCTATTTTGATTATATTGTTAACTTAATAAACCTCAAACAAACATACATTTGTCCTCACATTCTTTACTGTAGTTCATTTTCACATTCCTGCCTCATTATGCAACTCATTATGCGAGCCTTTGTTTGCTAGCTGTCAATCAATCCTTCTAGCATACAGCCCCTCTAAACAAAAAGTGTCTTACAATTTCTAAATCAATACATTGTTTTATGTGAATAAGTAGGCATGGTGATTGTCACATCATTTTAAAGAAAAAACTCTAGACTACTAGATTCTGTTTAGGAAAGTCTTGTTAAAACATGTTTAGTATGGGTTTTGTGGACTTATATCAGTGACTTAAAACTTTTGCTTTTTTAAAAACCACGCATAAACATTTTTCTCTCAAAAATACAAACATTTACATACATGTAGCTCATATAATATTTTAGCCCAGTTTGTGCTGAACGCGGTGGTGTGAGACACTTGCCATTATTATGTTTTAAAGCAACTGAAAAAAGACCAAATGTAAGAGCATGTCAGAACCTCTGAGAATGTCCCAAAATGGTCGGACCCCAGAGGGTTAAGTGAATTGAAAGCGTACTTTTTGTGTGCTTAAAATAATAAGAGTATACTTTTTGAGAAGTGCACTTGCTGATAATATAATATAATTAAAATAATGTACTTAAATGGAATACACTTAAATGACACTATTTATTAACACACTTAAGTGCACTTTTTACAACTGTAATAATATGTATTTAAGTTTAACTTAAAGAAAGTACACTTTCATGACAATATTTCTAAACACATTTAATAAATGATCATTAGACTGAAGTGACATACCAAAGGATTTGTTAATTTAAAGTTCATACAGTTCTTTTTTTGTTGTCTGTTAAAATGTTAAAAAATAATAACTTTGAGTTTGTTTGTTTTTTCTAAGGGATGCAATTTTTCAATATTGATACTTGTTTGATTCTAATTTTACAATATTAAACTAAGAGTTTTTTTTTTGACATATACAACTCATTATTCATTTATTAAATGTACTTTTGCAAAACAAAAAAATCGATTCATAATTATTTGACTACCAAACTGTTTTATTGTCAGTGTAAGCATTGTGGTTTTTGTTTGTTTGTAATGCATTAAAGTGAAATGAATACATATTTAATTAACTAGATTTGTTTTTCCGTATTTTGAAAAGAACATACAAGTAGTTAAAGGCGGAGTCCACGATGTTTGAAAAACGCGTTGGAAAAGGAGACGGGCCGACTACCAAAACACACTTATAGCCAATCAAATCAAATCAAATGCCGGTTTGCGTATGTGTGGGGCGGGTCTATCAACAGAAGGTCCAGATCCTATTGGGGTAGGGGCGTGTTTGTTTAGGTGATTTCAAATATCAACATTGGCTTTCAAACATCATGGACTCCGCCTTTAAAGTACATACTGTAGAAAGGTGCATTGAAATCGCTTTACTGCACTGAAATGACAGTTCAACTGATTGAATTTAATTGTATATTTTTGAATTTATTTGGCAAATTTGTATTTGAAACATTACATTTAATTAATAATTAAATGTACTGTTAATATACTTTAACTTATTTTTAATTTCACATTAATTGCTTGACAGCAGATTGAACAGTGCACTTAAAAACACTAGAAGCAATTATGAAAGTAAATATAAAGTTGTATTAAAGACCCACATAAGTTGTTGCAAAAAAGCACTCTTAATAGCAACTTATTGGTTTTAATTTCAACTTAATATGTGATACATTTGAAATTAATTACACTTAATTTTTATTCATTTCGCTGAAAACATTGGATTTAATCCACACTTAAGTTTATTGTTAACCGACATTAAAGTGTATTTTAAGTCACATTAATTTCATGTCATTATATTGTGTAGTGCACTTTAAGTAGCCTATATTGTAAAAACACTAGAAGCAATTATGAAAGTAGATATGGAGTTGTAATAAAGTACCAATTATGTTAACTCTTAATGGCAACTTATTACATTTTATTTCAACTTAATATATGATATATTTGAAATTAAATACATTTAATGTGCATTAAGTGCGCCGAAAGATTGCATTTAATTCACACTTAACTGTATTGAAGTATATTATATTTATGTAAAGTACACTTTATAAAAGTACATTTAAGCACGCTTATTTTTCGCAAGGGAGGAGCGCATCCCCGTCTTTTCATTATAACCTTTATAACAATAAAGTAAACTTTATACTTCCACTGTGTTTGTCTGATATGAATAACATATGTCGGCAAATTATTATTATTTGAAAATAATATTTATCAATATTCAAATCTTATTTGAATAGATTTGTATTGCTGCTTCCACAGACATCAGTGTGTATTTTACAAACAAAATGTAGGCTATTGTTTTACCAGTGCTTATGTGTATTTAAATGTCTGAAATCTAAAATAAACATTATGAGGTTGAAAACTCTGCATAGTGTTGCTATATGACAGAGCTGAGCTCGTCCGTCTGGCTCAGCGCGAAAGACGTTTGAATCTGACATGTCACTGAACATTCTATATCCCATATGGGGATATGGTTAAATTATTATTTAAATCAAAAGGTTGAACATTTTAACCATGAATACAAAAATGCACAAATCAGATCTGAGGGGGCAATGCAACACCGGGCCATAATAATTATATTGTATTTATGTCCAAGTTCAAAATAAAACTCTATAAACCGTTCCATTGTGAATGTATATAAACCATTTCACAATGGAGAGGTTTATAGAGTTTTATTTTGAACTTGGACTTAAATACAAAGAAATACAATATAATTATTTAATAACAGTAGTTATATATCTACTAACAGCGGACATCAATGATGGTGTAGTGCTGGGTATACACGGCACGCACGGAGTACCCACTTTTTTATTAGATGGCATGGGGTAGCCTATTTCTAAATTTGAAATATTTAATATTAATTTAATAATGATCTTTATGCTGAGAAGTCAAGCAGCATAAGTTAAGTGACAACACTAGACCATTTTGGAGTGAACTAAATATGCAAGACTAGTCTAACATGCCACTGTTCATTTGAACTTGGACTTAAATACAAAGAAATACTGTATAATTCTTTAATAACAGTAGTTATATATCATATCTTCAAACAGTGGGCATCAATGATGCCATTGCCTAATGAACTGCCTCAGGTGACGCTGTGAAGCGCTGTGCTTTCTCGCGAAAACAGTAGTCTCTTTTTGCGAGCGAACGCAAAAGGTTTCTCTGGGGAACACAAAAGTTTTGCGAGGGAACGCAAAAAGTATTGCGTGGGAACGCAAAAGTGTTGCGTGGGAACGCAAAAGTATTGCGTGGGAACGCAATAGTGTGGTCTAAAAAATACACCAAAGTGACCCTTCACGGGCTCGGTAAAAATCTAACCCTAAACCCAAGCAAAAATGGTTTAAAAAACAGAAAAAAATTGAGAAACCAATAAAGAAAATGACAAAAAAAAAAGATGCACCGTTTAAGTGAATGGGAAGGACTGGCGGATCATATGCACGCCAAAGTGGAATTTGGCATATGTATTGCACGATTTTTACACTTCATGCTATTTATACGCATCTAGATGAGACTGGGTAGGACACTGCATATAGTGTCGGTTTCCCAGACAGGGATTACACTAGTCCTAGACTAAAATGTATGTAAGAGCTGTCCGAACTGAAAACAACTTGCACTGCCATGTCTTAAAATACATCAGTGCCCTTAATTTTGCATCAAAATGCACACAAGTAATGTTTATAGTAAAGCTTGTTTGTTAAAACTAGTTATATTTCCCAGTGAAACTAAGGTCTAGTTCTGGCTTAAACTAATCCCTGGCTGATAAACCACCCCATAAAGTTGATCCTGATTGGTCCTTTTCTGTGCATTTGAAGTGCTGATTAGCTCACGCAGATAGAACCTTAGAGAGCCAAGTTATAGTTCGACTTTGTAGATAGAACCTTTTTGTTTTTTAATAAAACATCCCAAAATGTACACAACTTTAACAAAAACTTCACATAATGTAAATAAGTTGTCACAGAATAAGTATATGTGAATAACTAAATTTTGACAAAAATGTCAGTTAGAACCTTATAATTCTAAGGGGACGAAATGAAAAAACTTTTTGAACAGAGGTTCATAAGCTGAGTTGTTCTTAAACTCCAGATTGTTTGTGCATTTTTTTATATTAAATAAACTTAAAAAGTGCTTGGCATAATTAACCACACAACAAACACTTTAACATGTTTTTTTTTCTGTGACACAGTTCAACTTATATGATAGGTAGAAAATTTAGCTTTTATACAAAAGTTTTTATATTAAAAATAAAATAAATACTATACATAAATTTGCCTTTGCAAAAGATGCTACTAATGTTTAACAATTTCCTATAGGTGCGATTTTAAATTATAGTATACAAATATCTTGATCCAAGTGTAATATATGTGGAATTATTTTAAAAAACTGAAAATAAAATTAAACAAAAATGGAGAGAACTGGGTTAGCTGGCATACCATTTAAAATAGTGGTAAATTATTTATTGTAAACAAACAATAAAGTAATACTGCTTAATAAAAATAACTAAGTTAATTAAAGGGTCATATGATGCAATTTCTTGTTTTTTATTTGTCTTTGTAGTGTTAAAAGTTGTTTTGGCATAATGAAGTTGAAATTCTTTTTAAAAGTGAAGGCTCATCCATACCTTTATAAAACACCTCATTCAAAACACACTCCCACATATGACCCTTGTAAAAAATGAGTTATTGCACGTATAATGTAGAAACATTGTAGAATATGTCATAGCTGTGAAATAAGATGATTAAGCATTAAAACACATAAATAACATTTAAAATAAGACTACATGAATAAACGAGTTAGAACGTATCTACATTCTCTAATCAAAGTACATTTCAACAACAACTGGATTTATGGGTTGGTTAACACAGTTTTAAAAGTTGTGTTTAGTTTACAAACAATTTTGTTCATTTGTTCAGTTGGTTAATTTATCTATTTTAATCTAATATATTTTAAGAGCTAATTATTTTAATCTATGTTACATTGTAGAAGTTTGAATGACTATAACAATAATTACTAGTTAACATTATAATTACTTATTAATCAACCTAAAACACATAATTCACCCCTTTATCAACCAACCCCTGTACCAGCTAACCCAGTCTCCCTACCCTGCCCCAGGGAGCTGCCAATAGTTTGTGTCCTCCCTTAGCCCCTATTTAACCCTCTGGGGTCCGACCATTTTGGGACACTGTCAGAGGTTCTGACATGCTCTTACATTTGGTCTTTTTTCAGTTGCTTTAAAACATAATAATGGCAAGTGTCTCATACCACTGTGTTCAGCACAAACTGGGCTAAAATATTATATGAGCTACATGTATGTACATGTTTGTATTTTTGAGAGAAAAAGGTTTATGCGTGGTTTTTAAAAAAGCTAAAATTTTAAGTCACTGATAAGTTCACAAAACCCATACTAAACATGTTTTAACAAGACTTTCCTAAACAGAATCTAGTAGTTTAAAGTTTTTTCTTTAAAATGATGTGAAAATCATCCTGCCTACTGATTCACATAAACCAATATATTGATTTAGAAATTGTAAGACACTTTTTGTTTAGAGTGGCCGTATGCGAGAAGGATTGATTGACAGCTAGCAAACAAAGGCTCGCATAATGAGCTGCATAATGAGGCAGGGGGGAACTACAGTAAAGAATGTGAGGACAAATGTACATGTTTGTTTGAGGTTTATTAAGAAGTTAACAATATAATCAAAATAGAAATGAAGGTCAGTAGGACATTATCAGTTTATTTGGAAACGAACCCTATTCAAAAAACTTAACTTGTATAAGAAACTGATAAACAACAGAGCTGTAAACTTCATGTGGTTCATGTTACCATATAACTTTATATCCAAAGAGTGTGAATATGTTTTTCCACTTCATAGTTTTGTACTGATGAGAGGGATGCAGACCTGTAAGAGAGTTATGAACAGCTGTCAGCATAAATTGTCCACAGAAATACCCTTACATACATAACTGATGGGTAAATGATAGCACTACATTCAGATAAACTATCATAAACTAAATTAGTATCTCAGATAAACATCTGCAATGATTAGTTATAAAAAGCTGTTTTCAGATGACTGTTTTCAGATGCCCATCCCCTTATCGTCTAGCTTCTGTTTTAAACGCGTTTCTGTAAGCGAGTATGAACTTTAAAAACACATCGCAATTGGATGTGCGCGTGCTCGCGTCTCCGTGTAAACAACGCGGAGCTCATAATAAAACGGTGTCGCGTGTAAAGCGCAATGTATGGAATGCGTTGCATGTAAACAATATCATATTACACCAGATCCCCCAGTGCAGCATTACTCAAAGTTGCCATGAAGGATACGAAAGTGAATAACTGCGTCTAACACTGTACAGCATGTAACAATGAAATCCGCCATTACGTGATCACGCTTACTCGTTTGTAAATAAGCATGTAAACAAGGAGTCATATTACAGCACACACTTAAAAGATACAGCAGTGCAGCATTACTCAAAGTTGCCATGAAGGATACAAAAGTGAATAACTGTGTCTAACACTGTCTGTACAGCATGTATCAATGAAATCTGCCATTACGTGAAATCACGCTCCCTTGTTTGTAAACAAAGCGAAAGTTTTTAAATCCGAAGCGTTCCGTCTGCTGAGGTTGCTTATGTAGGCTGAACTGCACAAGCCATAACATATTACATGATAGCAAATATAAATGAAGACAAATGACTTACAGTTTCTTCAGGAATATATCCTTCTCCATTGCATCTTCCATTGTTCTTCTTCTTAGGTAACATTAAACTTTGGAAAGTTCTTAGGAAACGCTTCTCTTCCTCAATGTCCAGACATAAATGAAGATATTCCTCACGTGTGTGTATAAAGTTTATAATCCAAACATGAGGTAAAGTCTTTAAATCTGATAAAACTTTACGTTTTGTTTATTGTTGTTGGAACTGCTCGTCTCTTCATTACCATGTCAATAGCATGAGGGCGTGAACGCATTAGAGATAATGAGCTCAGCCAGGAAAAACGGTACTCTCTTTACTTCAATGCAGATTATATAAACAGGAAATATTTGTTTTTGATTATAATTAGCTTGTTTAAAAGTAGACATTTCAGGCTTTCTTTGGATATGTGCAGGGACGTCACTAGGATTGGAAGACAGGGGGGGCTCAGCCCACAGAGTATTTGTAACTTGTGTTTGCAAAATTTTTGCACTCACATCTGAGCTACAATTATGTCAACATAATTAAGTAAGTTAAACAAATGAGAAAAAGCAGTACAAGAAATAGAAAAAAATTGGCATCACTGCATACTTTACCAGGTAAGCTATTGATACGGATCCTTTTTAAAGTGGCTACTGTATAAATACAATAACCTGATGGCGGAAGGAATAAAATATTTGGAGTAATGATTACTGTATAATATGTACTGTATGACTGCTTTCATTTTTGTTTCATGTGTATCTGTGGAGAGTGTGGGCATTTACTCATCTTTAGCCTACTTTTAGGTAACATCTATGTATTTAATATTTAATTTATCACATTATATGATTAAAATAGTCTCAGGACTGGTTAGAATAAAGCTAGCATATTAAATATAATGAAAAAAAATGTAGTGTATGCTATGCATAGTGCCTAGACCTGCCAACAAATGCTTATTGTTATAAGAAATTCAAGAAAAGAAAAGAAAAACAATTAGCCTGGGTGCCAATTGAGTATGACAACGTCAGGCTAAAAAACAATCCTTAGACCTATAGACCATTACTGACCTCAATCACACCGGGTGCTGCAGCTGCTTCTCTTTCTCTCTCCTAAAATATTTTCTAATATCCATCTCATCTGCTCAATGAATTGAAGGATACAACAGTATTGCATTAACAGGGACCCTATAATGACATTTAGTTTTCAGTGACAACAACATTCTATGGGGATTGATACTGTTGAATATGCCTCTTTTAGAGATATTTTATTTTAGAGATATTTTATTTTAAAGATTATTAGGCCTATATTGTTGGCAAAGAATAAAGAGTTGTGATTAGATTGCTAAGTTAACAATTTCTTGTATTTTGCTTGTGCAAGACTAAAGTTTTTCATGACATAGCAAACCAAAATATTCCCATTCCTTTACCTCAAGAAAACGTAGCTAAAGGTAAGCTGCCAGCAGGTAATTAAAAACAACTTATAATTTCACTCCTCCGTATCACGACACTTACCAATCTTTATTTCACCATTAGCGTGCGTACTAGCGTGTGTGTTTAGTGTAATAACAAGCTTCTTCTTCTGGTGTTTAATGGCAGTTGGCAAACCAACTAAAGGTGCACTTTCCGCCACCTACTGGATTGGAGTATGGAGCACAATTTGTAATAACAAGCTACAATAGCACATACAGGCAACCCGAAGCGATCGCCGTTTTCCGGTTTGGTCACTTGACGTTCTACATCTAGCGTAATCTGTCCGACTTGTCAGATGTTTTTTTGTAGCTGGATATATAACATTTGTTGAGTCTAAATATTAATGAGGATACAGTTTTTGATAAATCAAATTTTATTGTTGTTCTTATAATCATTTAGGGGGGCTTAGGAACATTTTGGGGTAGCTTCAGCCCCCCTAAAATAGGCCTAACGACGTCCCTGGATATGTGTATCATGTTTGTGTGACGAGTATTCACGGAGTTTCAACTGATTTTTGTAACGTGATTTGAGAGACAGCTGCCGGAGACAAAAATGTCTGAATGCGCACCCTGTTTATTTTCTTTATTTGACAAAAACACAAAGATCTCTTGTTATTGTGAATGTACACTAATTAAAGAGGACCCTTCAGAGTTTCAAATGATGTCAAACACGTAAGTGTTTGATTATTAATGATGGAGTATTTTAAAGGCATTCCATGCAGTTTGACGTTTTTGTCAAACAATGTTGTGGTTTTTCTTTTCCTCAAATGAAACAATCTTCAGTCTTAGGTTTTGATTTCAAGAGATAGGGTTTTGATTTCAAGAGATAGACTTTTATTTTCCGGACAAAATAAGAAGCCGAGGCCGCCCTGGTGAATCCCCCCAGAACCAGAGTGAAGTCCTGGGAGGATCCTCCAAATCAGTCTGACCCTCTGAGCCAGGGCTTGGTAAATATATAGGTCTTTGTTCCCTCCCCTCCATATGCTTAAAACAATATAGGATTTGTGATAGGAAGAAACACAAGACATCCCTCAGACCAGTGTTTCCTTTCCATGACCTATTTGACCCTTGGCTATTTGCTAATACTAAAACCCTTTGTGCCCTGAAACATGAATACACACAGCTGTTCTTAAATCCACACAGATGGCTTTTAAAACTCCTAACACATAATGCACCACACAGATGGCTTTTAAACTCCTAACACATAATGCACCACACAGATGGCTTTTAAACTCCTGACCCACACACAGCATAACACATGACATGCATAACTTCATGGTAAACAAATTGCATGTGATTATAATGGTAAACTCATATTCATGTAGATTGGGATTAAAATAAACTTCTTCAACAGCGACCCCTAGAGTCACTGGGGAAAACTTGCAACTGTCAACGCACCCCCACTCTGTACGTACCTGTAAGGATAGTGTTGGGCGTGAATATGCAGAGATGAACTCCGAAGATAATGACCAGGGAATGTTTCACAATTTCATACAAATATTAGGCTACTGCTTGTCTATTTAACTACAGATGATGGTAATAGGATAATAAGAAGTTTATGCCAAGTGTAGATTAGGCATATAATAATAAAGTAGCCTACCGCGTTTGCTGGCTTATTACGTTTTTACAAGATTGCAGCTTAATCGCAAGTAAACAGTCTATAGTCTAATGTTATGTCTACTGTATAATTTCATTTGTTATTTAATTGTAAACATTACAAAATGCATTGACAAAGTTAATTGTAATGTATACGTTGCATTATTTCATAACATTGGCCGTTATTCGTTGGCCATAAGAAATCGAAATTAGACAAATGACTACGTACACAACACAACACTTGAGTTTAGATGGCAAAAAAAAACATGTAAGAGAAACGAGTGTTTGTTAGCAAGTCTGCTAAATGCTCTTATGATCGTAAGCTAGCTAGACCCATGTTGAAGTTATTTTACTGGTCTAATTATCAACACTGGATGAATGAACAGCATAGTAAAAAAATACACAAGCAAGCGCAACCACATACAACATAGACCGGAAACAAATTTACAAATAAAAGATTTACTTACTTGTCCATCAACAAGTTCGCCAGATCAGCATCCCTTTTGCATCCAGTGCTGTCTATTAGCTCACGCCAACGAGTAAAAACCTGACCGAGTGGAACTCTTGTCCGGTTCCTAACTCGGTCAGATTCTCTTTTTCGCTTTCTACTCTCTTCCGAACGGGTTTTCTTAACTGTTTCCCTCATCGAGCAACACGTCTCAAATGCGCTCGTGCAGTTGTTGTTATAGGCTTGTTTGACTTCATGCAGCGCTGCAGGAACCGACAGCCGGATGACGTCAAAATGCCGTCTCGGATCATCCTCGCGGTACTTTTACGTCATCCGACTGCCGGTTCTTGCAGCGCTGCACGAAGTCGAACAAGCCTAACGTGTGTGACGTCGTTGCCGTAAAGCAAGCCGTGCTTCTCGCAAGATTTGTCAGGGGCGGTTCTCTCAAGCTTGCATTGGTGGTTTTGCTAGCGGCGTCCTCCCCGAGCTTCAACAGGAGGATGATTCGCCATACTATTACTTCGTTTACCATCGAAATGACTTTGAAGCTGTTATATTAAGGTAAAATAACTGCATAGTGTGTCTTTAACTCATTCACCGCCATTGACGAGTTATCTCGTCATTTATGAGTTCATATTTAACTAATAAATATGCCTTTCTGGACGAATTTCAAAGTGAAAGTGTAATACCGCTTTTATCCACCAGATGGCGCCAAGCCGAATTTATCAAAAACGGAAGTTAAAAAGATTTAATGATTTATTTTAACTGCCTTTATGTTTGATAGTCATTCTGAGTCTGATCTCTAACATAAATTCCTTTACAAAAAATGCAATTTTTTAAGCTTTCTGCTCAAAATGTTGTATTTTTGAAGAGAAATATCCACATTTCAGTGGTTAAATTAAGTAGAAAAAGTAAATATATAATGAAACGTTTTTTTCCCTATTTTGTTTGTTTGTTTGTTTATTGTTTGTTTGAAAGCAGAGGGTGTGTTCTTTAATTTGATATAATTTGTATGTTTATATATTTATAGAAAATAATTTTTCCTGCAAGGAATTTTGTGAAAATTTTGTTAAAATCACAAACATGCAGGTGGGCAACTTTTCTTAAAAAGGCTGGCGGTGAATGAGTTAAGTTGATTCTGCTATGATAAGGAGAAAACACGTCAAAACACGTCTCCGCGTTTTTGGACCCCTGGGGGTTAATAAGTGGCAGAACATTTCTAAAAATTACTGCAAAATGAAAACTATAGTTCTTTGGACAAATCAATAGTTATATCTCACATAAACATGGTCTATATATCTTTGTGGTTGGATTTAATGAATTCATGTTCTGATGTTCATTTATATAGTATAAATAAACATATATTAAATCCCGAAATATTTACATATTTTTGGAGATTATTTTAATATAATTATGATTTAAAATGTACTTGTTTTAACAGCAGTTATATTATATAATTTAGGCCTATAGAAAAGTGCAATAGTCAAATTGACATATATGACAACCAAGTTGCCTATAAAGTGTCTATGTATTTTTACATTAATGTAACAAGTATTGCCTGATGATAACAGTACTATGTTTGTACAATTTCAAAAGTTACACCTTCCATATCTTTTGTATACACATGATCAATTAGTGTACCTTTTTCTGTTGTTGAATTTTGTACCTGTTGAGTGCTACAGTCCTCAATGAATCAGCCCCACCCAACTTTACCTTTATAAATGTCTGTAGAGCTATTAGAAGAGGTGGAGGACTAGCTGCTTTATTCAAAGATGCCTTTCAATGCAAGCAAGTGTTACTTGGTGATTACCAGTCTTTTGAATATTTGTGTATTGCTTTAAAAGGTACACCACGCATTCTGTTTACAATTATTTATAGACCTCCCAAATACACCTCAGCATTTGTTGATGAATTCACAGAGCTTTTATCAACAATTTCCTCTGAATTTGATTATTTTGTTATTGCTGGAGATTTTAATATTCATATAGACAATGCAGAAAAAAATGCTGCAATTGAACTGTTAAATGTTTTAAACACCTTTGATCTGACCCAGCACGTGCAAGGTCCTACACACAATCGGGGACACACTCTTGATCTGCTCATTAGCAAGGGTCTAAACATTTCATCCACTGTAATCAAGGATGAAGCCCTATCTGACCATTTCTGTGTTTACTTTGATTTATTGATCTGTCCTGCCACTGATGCTAGATCTGTCTATGTTAAAAAAAGGTTCATAAATGAGAACACCAGTGAGGTATTTATGAATGCTATATCAATGTTGCCAAACATATCGGCAGACTCTGTTGATGTTCTCCTTGAAAACTTTAACATAAAAGTTAAAGATGCCATTGATGGTATAGCTCCAGTAAAGGTCAAGGTGATCACTGGCAGACGTAAAGCACCCTGGAGAAACACAACAGCAGTACAGCACATGAAAAGAACATGCAGAAAAGCTGAACGTATGTGGCGGAAAACAAAACTTGAAGTACATTATAGCATCTATAAAGACAGTCTTCGTGCTTTCAATGTGGAACTAGGCACAGCTAGACAGACCTTCTTTTCAAACATTATAAACAAAAACATAAACAACACTCACACTCTTTTTGCTACTGTAGAGAGACTAACAAACCCCCCAAATCAAGTTCCTAGTGAAATGCTCTCTGACAACAAATGCAATGAGTTTGCAACCTTTTTCTCTGAGAAGATCAGTAATATCAGAATGGCGATCAATTCGGCCTCATATTGTACTGTGATCAGTCAGATATCATTGCAACAACCTCAGAAATTAGCCATTCTCTCAGAATTTGACATAATTGATATAAAAACCTTGGAAGAAACAGTACAACATCTTAAAGCATCAACTAGCAGCCTTGACACACTCCCCACATCTTTTCTCAAAAAGGTACTTAACTGCTTAGAAACTGACCTCTTAAAAATAGTAAATACCTCTCTGATCACAGGCACCTTTCCAGAGTCATTAAAAACAGCAGTTGTTAAGCCTCTCCTAAAAAAGAGTAACCTAGACAAAACCATACTTAGCAACTACAGACCAATCTCAAATTTTCCGTTTATAGGCAAGATCATTGAAAAGGTGGTTTTTAATCAGCTGAACAAATTCTTAAACTCAAATGGCTATCTGGACAATTTTCAATCTGGTTTCCGTCAGCATCACAGCACAGAGACAGTGCTCATAAAGATAATAAATGATATTCGCTTAAACTCTGATTCAGGTAAAATATCAGTGCTCGTGCTACTAGATCTTAGTGCTGCCTTTGACACAGTAGATCACACCATACTCTTACATAGACTGGAAAACTGGGTAGGGCTCTCTGGGATGGTCCTCAAATGGTTTAAAACATACCTACAAGGAAGAGGTTACTATGTGAACATAGGTAACCATAAATCTGAGTGGACATCCATGACATGTTCAATTCTTGCACCGCTTCTGTTTAATTTGTATATGCTCCCACTTGGTCAAATAATGAAAAAGAACCAAATTGCTTACCACAGCTATGCAGATGACACCCAGATATACTTAGCCCTGTCACCTAATGACTACAGCCCCATTGACTCTCTATGTAAATGCATTGATGAAATTAACTGTTGGATGCGTCAAAACTTCCTCCAGTTAAACAAAGACAAAACTGAAGTCATTGTATTTGGAAATAAAGATGAAACTCTCAAAGTTAACACATACCTTGACTCTAGGGGTCTAAAGACACAAAATAAAGTCAGAAATCTTGGTGTAATTTTAGAGTCTGACCTTAATTTCAGTAGTCATGTGAAAGCAATAAGCAAATCAGCTTACTACCATCTCAGAAATATTGCCAGAATTAGCTGTTTTGTATCAAGATGGGACTTAGAGAAACTTGTTCATGCTTTCATCACCAGCAGGGTGGATTACTGCAATGGACTTCTTACTGGGATCCCCAAAAAGACCATTAGACAGCTTCAGCTCATACAAAACACTGCTGCCAGAATTCTGACCAGAACCAAAAAATCTGAGCACATTACTCCAGTCCTCAGGTCCTTACACTGGCTACCTGTTACATTTAGAATAGATTTTAAAGTATTGTTACTCGTTTATAAATCACTTCATGGCTTAGGACCCAAATACATGACAGATATGCTAACTGTATATAAACCTAAAAGATTACTCAGATCATTAGGATCAGGTCAGTTAGAAATCCCAAGGGTTCACTCAAAACAAGGTGCGTCAGCATTTAGTTATTATGCCACCTCTAGCTGGAATCAGCTTCCAGAAGAGATCAGATGTGCTTCAACAGTAAACACTTTTAAATCTAGATTAAAAACACATCTGTTTAACTTTGCATTTACTGAATGAGCACTGTGCTGCTTCACACTGACTGCACTTTTAACTCAAATCACTTTTACTTCTGTTTTATTCTTTTTAACATTTTAAAGTGTTTTTATTAAAATCACATTTATTTTCTTTAATTGTTATTCTAAATTCTCATGTATCTTTGTTTTTATTGTGATTTTATTGTGTATCTATTATTTTTACATTTTCTTTTTTCTCTTTTATATATTGTTTTCTCATTTCTATGTAAAGCACTTTGAATGACCTCTGTGTATGAAATGTGCTATACAAATAAACTTGCCTTGCCTTGCCTTGCCTTGAGTGTATCCATGTCGTCCCATTACTTTCATAATTGTGGAAGAAGTAAAGATGTCCTCATTAAAGTCTCCCATGATTATCTTTTGTCCTGGATGCTTCTCCATCTCATTCTCTGAAGACGAAGCACTGCCGCATGGGCGGAGTGATCTGCTCGCAGCACACGAGAAGCCCCTGGTGAGGAGCAGAGAGTTCGGTCAGAATTGTGCAAATCACTCTGCCCATGCGGCAGTGCTTCGTCTTCAGAGAATATAGTTCTCAGTATGTATACTGTTAAAAGATCGCTGTGTCTCATATCACCTTGTTATTTGTACACGGTTTGACTATACAAATCACAACACATAAATAGGAAAATGATCGCGTTATTTTGTCACTTATTGGGAGCAGTATGCTAGCTAAAGCCACCCACTTACAGTCTTTGTGCTAAGCTAAGCTAGCGGGGGCTGCGTCAGACAGAGTTACAGCACGCACGGAGATGAGAGAGGTATGTATGGACTTATCTAACTCTGGGGGATACGGTGAATAAGCTAAATTCCCAAAATGTGGGCGTGTTCCTTTAACATAACCCTTGCTCCAACACCCAAGGAAATACATTTAGACAAACATGAGTTGAAAACTTTAGTGTGGTATCCAACTTTACGTTCCATTCTTCCAGTTTTTGAATTTCTGATATAATACTGAGCATTTATACTAATTGCATCTGGGCAACATTCATGTCGTCTTTCAATGTTGTATTTATCAACCTCGCATTTGTAGCAAATATGTGAAGATCATTACATTTCTCCCCTGTTTCACATTTTTTCAGTATAGCAATGTCAGTAGCTGTAAGAGATTCATACGGTGGCCGTCAGGGGTCACTGCCTTGCAATGAAAGAAAACACATGCAAATAGAAAAAACACCAGCAAATCAAGAAAACATCTTCATCAGTTTGACAACACATGCGCTGCAGATATCGCAACACATCCAAATACAGAAACGCTTTGCAAATTCTTACAACACGAACAAAAACAGAAACGCGTTCCAAATCTCACAACACAACGGAAGTGTTTCAGGGGGGTCACAAAAAGTGAAGCACCGGTCTGAGAAGTGTTTTCGGTTTACATCCAATTCGTCCGTGGAGCTTTTGTGAGTTTACATCGATCAAATGTAAGTTTTTCCTGTTTATTTTAATATCCTAATCGCATATTTGTTTTAGCCTTTCCATTATTATTAGCCTATAGACTCAAATAACTTGACGAAATACATAATAAACTGTGAAACGTTGTGTTAGCTGGCTTAGTTACACAAATGTCACTAGATAGTGTTCTAGGAGGACAATAAATACCACATTCTTCATTAAAACAAGTAAAAATAACGTGTGTGTGTACACGTGTGTTTCTATGGGAGGTTTTTGTGCTAATAATAGCTTATTGAACGTCTAACCAAACGTCTTGTGTGTGTGTTTTATTTTCAGGCAGCAAACATACTGTTTATAACTATATACAATAGTGTTAATTCAAGTTGTTTTTCATATTTTATTTACACATTTATCAGTTTTATATCATCTCTTTTATTATGTCTCAAACTTGTTTATTTTATATTGTGTGCTATGTGATTTTACGAATAGTTAACATAATTATTCTGTATTTTGTCTTTTTATTCTTCTAGGAAAGCTAGAGGACCTGTTTTAACATTGAGGGAATCCTGACCAGATGCATAGTGTGATATGGTAGCATGATTTAAATGAACTGGAAGAGCCTGTAGAGAGGGATAAAGTCTAATGAGAGGAACACAGTACAGAAAGGAGCCGGTTCCATTGTTAAAATGCCCACTTATACCAAACTGTTTCCACCTACATCCTCTGGCAATACATACAGAAGTGTAAGCTACAGGACGTAAAGATTGAGGAACCGTTTTATCCAGCAGCCCTCAGTGTTCAATATGTCAAAAACATTAATTGACCCCAATATCACTGTCATTATTTTAATCTCTACACAAACATTAGTTTAATACTGCAGGTTTTGATACACATAGTCATAGCCTAGTGGTTAGAGGGTTGGACTTGTAACCCGAAAGTTGCCAGTTCCAGTTTCTGTCTCTGCCGGCAGGTTGCAACTGTGATGTCCTTGAACAAGGCACATTAAACCCAATTGCTCCCCGGGCACTGAAGGAATAGCTGCCCACTGCTCCGTGTGTGTTCACCATTTACTGGGATGGGTTAAATGCAGAGGTCACATTTTTGAGTATGCGCTGCATACTTGGCAAGCATGTCACACTTACACTGCACAGACAACATTATATTGTATAACAGGTTTCTTTCTAGTTTATTATTTTAATGACAACCACAGTTTAATGTAATGTGGCAATAAAAAGGAAGAATGTTATTGTACAGGTATCTATACATATGAAAATAAAGGCTTTAAACTTCAAATGCATTTTTCATTTGCATATTTAAGAGAGAATATTTAAAATAATTTCTTTGATTCCTTTAAAAACACTCTTTCATTTTAGGGAAGAAAAGGAAACAGCAAGATTTATAATCTTAAAATGTAAGTAATTTGATAAAAATAGAAAATAACCTACCAAGGATGATATAAAAGAAACAGTTTTGTTACTGTATTTGCATATAGCCATGGTATTTGTAGTAAACAAATAGGCAATCAATCAGCTTTACTGCAAGTTTATTAACAGCATTGTCCTTTACGAGAAGTTCTAAGCAGGAACTAAAAAGAAGTATCAACATTGTAAGATGTTATAGTATTATTCATTCAAATAAAAGTCATACAGTACATGTCAAAGCGATAAGATTGATGTTCTGGTTGTAGTTAGCTTCACTACATTTAAGGTTTAGCTGGTTGAGGTGGCTAAATATGGAGCAGATTCCAGTAAGAAAATCAGGAGAGGAATCTTTGAACAAGATGTTTAATGTCAATCCAATTTATGCATCTTCATATGCAGCTGATATGATATGAAATACAATGCAGTGGTCTACAAAGAATCAAGAGAAATAATTACAAATAATCACCATTCTCAGATTAACATTAACATTGTAAATCTGTATGACCAGATTATCACCTACCAGCATCCAAAACTGTCAGAAGTTGAGCTACAAAACAAGCTGTTACTAATGAAAAATACAAATTATGGCCCTGATGCTTAACTTTAACTTAAAATTGTGTTACAATTAGAAAATGTGTTATTTGTTATATGTTATGTTGTTTTAAGCTAGTAAACAAATGTTTTTTTAATGCAATTTAATTTTTATTTAGTTTGCAGTAGAAATCTTGCTCTGGAATAGATACAATCAGGGCCGGAGTGGGACTCATTTTCAGCCCTGGGGCCTCATGTATAAAACTGTGCGTGGGATTCTTACTAAAAGTCTACGTACGCACAAAAGCCAAAAATGGCATACACCAAAAATTATGAAGACTTATAAAACAAAGCAATGCTCCCTTTATAAATCACAGATCACCTGCAAGTGTGTGTACATGAATCATCCTAATATCCCACCCTGCAAGCCCATTCTCCCATCAAGTTTGTTTTTTTATAAATCACAACCTTTGCGTGGGAACTGGCGTACGCACGTTTCCAGCCCTGTTTTGTGCGTACGCATGCTTTATACATGAGGCCCCAGGAGTTTCATGCCTTAGACCGGCCCACTTTAGTTCATGACTGACTATTGAAATAATATCTTTAAACCCTCAGTAGTATAAGTCTGCAGTAGTGCACTGTTCTCTGCAGCCTTGCAATTCACTGTATTTTTCAAATCATATTCCGTGCAAATGCAGTAAACAATTATAATTTTTGCCATAATCATGCAGCCCATAAGACCATAATATTACTAAAGTAAACTTATTCAAAAACTAAAGGAAACAAACGTGTTTGTGTTTTCCTCTATATTTCTATTTCTAAAAAATTGTGAGTCTTGAGATTAACTGTTGGGTTGATAACGTTTGGAAACCCCTGATATACAATACACAAGCAAGATTTATCAAGTATGCATTGGAAACAAATGGAAAAAATCTGTATCTTTTTTTAGTACTTAGATCATGTCTATTGCTAAATAACGTAGGCCTACATTGTGTTAAAAAAAGAAAACATCATGGATATACTTTTGAAACTACTTTTTTCAAATAAACTAATGAGTTTTGCATCAAATAGATTTTTGTTCCTCTTGCAATAAACGATGAATAATGACTATATATAGAGAATTCATCTATGACTTGGATAAAAAAAATACGTTTTGTAAATTCTTTTCCTTTTAGAGGCCAGCCCGTTTGTATTAAGACGCGCTCAAGTTTATTTAAAATATAATAAACGCGCGGCCGGCAAGCGCACTCAAAAGACGCGCTCAAGTTTATTTAAAATATAGACGCGCGGCCGGCAAGCGCACTCAAAAGACGCGCTCAAGTTTATTTAAAATATAATAGACGCGCGGCCGGCAAGCGCACTCAAAAGACGCGCTCAAGTTTATTTAAAATATAGACGCGCGGCCGGCAAGCGCACTCAAAAGACGCGCTCAAGTTTATTTAAAATATAATAGACGCGTGGCCGGCAAGCGCACTCAAAAGACGCGCTCAAGTTTATTTTAAATATAGACGCTCGGCCGGCAAGCGCACTCAAAAGACGCGCTCAAGTTTATTTAAAATATAATAGACGCGCGGCCGGCAAGCGCACTCAACAGACGCGCTCAAGTTTATTTTAAATATAGATGCGCGGCCGGCAAGCGCACTCAATATAGACGCGTCTGAAACAAAACTCGTGTTCAAGTAAGCGCTTTGAAAACCAGAAGACAGCGTTTCCCATGCGTTTAAGATGTCAATGAACCCTAATGCAAGAATTCTTCCAATAAGTGGTCGGGACTCGGGACACAATCAACTTGTGCATAAAGCGACGGGAACATCTCTCACCCGCAAATACGCGTCATCCCGGTGGCATGACAACACCAAAAACAGACCGGCCCACCGGGAATCCTCCCGGTTCTCCCTATGGCCAATCCGGGCCTGGATACAATGATAGACCAGTCTGACACAAGCCCCAAGCTCAAATTTAAAGCTACCTAACAAAACTCTGGTTAATTTTGGTGCGTTAGTTTGTCAAATGTGAAAAGGAAGGCAGTGGTGTTCCTCTCGGTGGACTTTGTCCCTCTCTGCAGGCTCTTGCAGTTGATTTCTATCGTGCTGCCATGTCACACTGCATCTGCTCAGGATGCTCTCGATGTGATGGCAGGTCCTTTGGCTTTCCTAGAAGAATAAAAAGACAAAATACAGAATAATTATGTTAACTATTCGTAAAATCACATAGCACACAATATAAATTAAACAAGTTTCAGACATAATAAAAGAGATGATATAAAACTGATAAATGTGTAAATAAATTATGAAAAACAACTTGAATTAACACTATTATATATAGTTATAAACAGTATGTTTGCTGCCTGAAAATAAAACACACACACACACAAGACATTTGGTTAGACGTTCAATAAGCTATTATTAGCACAAAAACCTCCCATAGAAACACACGTGTACACACACACACACGTTATTTTTACTTGTTTTAATGAAGAATGTGGTATTTATTGTCCTCCTAGAACACTATCTAGTGACATTTGTGTAACTAAGCCAGCTAACACAACGTTTATTATGTATTTATTTATTATGTATTTCGTCAAGTTATTTGAGTCTATAGGCTAATAATAATGGAAAGGCTAAAAAAATATGCAATTAGGATATTAAAATAAACAAGAAAAACTTACATTTGATCGATGTAAACTCACAAAAGCTCCACGGACGAATTGAATGTAAACCGAAAACACTTCTCGGACCGGTGCATCACTTTTTGTGACCCCCCCTGAAACACTTCTGTTGTGTTGTGAGATTTGGAACGCGTTTCTGTTTTTGTTTGTGTTGTAAGAATTTGCAACGCGTTTCTGTATTTGGATGTGTTGTGGATTTGGAACGCGTTTCTGGTTTTGTTCGTGTTGTGATATTTGCAACGCGTTTCTGTATTTGGATGTGTTGCGATATCTGCAGCGCATGTGTTGTCAAACTGATGAAGATGTTTTCTTGATTTGCTGGTGTTTTTTCTATTTGCATGTGTTTTCTTTCATTGCAAGGCAGTGACCCCTGACGGCCACCGTAGATTCATCTTTTTTACGTACTCTCAGACGATTTAACATCTCAGCAAAAGCTGAATCTTTTTGTCTAACAACTTTGGTTAACTGAGCAAGTTCAAAGTTGTTTTCCCATATGTTTACTCCTTTTGCATCAGAATAAAGAGCAGTACCCTTTACAGGCGGTAACTGATAGAAATCACCCACAGCAATATTGTTGACTTTTCCAAATAGAGAGTAATCACCAGTTTGTTTTATTTGTCGCAGTCTTCCATGAATGTATGACAACAGACAATGGTCAACCATAGAGACTTCATCAATAATCAAGATTTGAAAATTACCAATGCTCAGACGTTAAGAGTTTAATTTTTCATCACTCAGTGGCTGATATGGCAATCTGACATTTGCACCAATTGAAAATGTATTATGAATAGTTGAAGCACCAACATTAAAAGCTGCTACTCCAGTTGAAGCTGTTAAAAGCACAGTAACATCACCAGGATTTTCAGACAACTGAGATAATAGTCTGGATGATTCATAGTGAATTGACTGAAGTAATGACTGATAATATTTTTCTGGATCTTTTGTGGGGGGAAATCTTGGATATCTCACAACTGCAGGTTCAGTTTGTGTCCTTCGTTTCACATAACCACAATTATTATTGAGTTTAATAACTTGCTTTTGTGAAGAAACTTCAGATTTTGACAAAAACTCTGTACTCTGAACAAAAACTGGCAAGACAAAGATTTCTCATTGGTTCTGTATGAGGTCTGTTCTTGTACCTGTCAACAACACTTGTCAAACAATAACTGCTTTCATCATCAGACTGGTCTTTCTCCACTTTATTTTGTAGTAGATACAAAGGCAAACTCATCTTAACAGGATTTGGTCTTATTGGAATGAATTGTACTTTACGTGAACATTCCCTTAAATGCATGCCTGTCAGTCTGTACACGGCTTCTTGTGCGGAATGCTCCCTATTGTGTAAGTAGACACTTCCCAATTGTTTTAATGATGCTTTAGCTTCAAGATTACCATTCATAGCTTCATTTTGTGCACGTTGAAGTAACAGTCCCATTTCTTGCTCGGCTTTTGTGATGTAACTTATGCAGGGATGGGCAGTATTTCAAATACATGTATTTAAAATACGTATTTGAAATACAAAATAGTATTTTGTATTTTAAAGCCTTTGAAAAAAATGAAATGTAATTTGTATTTAAATACATTTAAGATGAGTATTTTTTTATTTTTAAAATACTCAAAATACTTTGAGCCAGTCAACCAGTCAGGGTGCTGTTTTCATGCATCAACTAGACCAGACACCAGAGTTTAGGTAAGCAAATATATCTGTGCAGCTTTTAGTGGGCAATAATTGAAATGTTGGAGTGGGAAAAAAAGCAAGGGCGATTGAATTATTGGGTTTGATGTGATTTGTGTTATTATAACTGTAGCGAAAGGAAATTCAAATTCATACTTGCACGTTGGCAGGCAGTTGCAGGTTGCACGACTGAGACAGAGTGTGGAACACTGACAAATAAGCCTACACTTTTTACTTAAAGGAAAACCACCTTTTTTTTATATTTTACTATGTTCTTCTTACCTCTTAGACAAATCAATACATAACTATCTATTTTCAATGCATGGAGGAAGAGCACTTAGTTTGCAGCATTTCGACCTCAGCGCGCAGTAACATTTTCACAGGAGTAATGATGTTACTGCGCCAGAGGTTGAAGTGCTGCAAACTAAGTGCTCTTCCGCCATACAATATAGTTCTCATTTTTATTCACTTAAAAATACTTACTCGTGTATCTACTCATGTAATAGTCTTTAAATGGGGAAAACATGGAAGTGTTTGGTGGCTTCTAAATTCTTCCCTGTTTGGATCCTACGGAATAAATGGGACTAGGCTAAATGCTAACACATTCATGACACACTGTGCAAAGATGAAGTGCACATTTTGAAAAAAGATAGGCATGTATTCATTCATCTAAGTTGAGTCCTCAGTAAACCTACAAGACTTTTATGCTTGATGTGCTCTCCGTTGTATAATTCTGTAAATGACAGAGGGCGACTCGTGAGTAATTGTTCTCAAAACCATCAAAAAGCAGCAATGAGAGAAAGTACGTTGCCGAATAATTTGTCAAACACTCGTCTCGTGAGAAGTAAATACGTGAATTTCTTCACATATAAACTGTTTAGGTTGTGGGTGGACGACACATGAAGAAGTTTTTATGATGTTTTTATAAAACATCACTTGACTTGAATGGGTGTTCATAAGGCTGACATGACACGCGTCATGAACATGAAGGAGATTTTATGCACGTTTAGGACAACCGTCATTAAGTGTCATTTGTTCAATTATGTCATTTTTATTGCAAAGATGACATTGTTTGAGATGTCTTTGTTATGACAACTTGACATTAACCAATACATCATAACTTGTCATGACAAGTTGACATTAACCAAGACAACATAACTGACCACTTTTTACCAGTGATACAAATTTAATTTGTCATTAAAATGTCATTAAGTGTTAATACTAATTAAATAGTGTTAAATAGTTTTATAACAGCATCATGAATATTCTTCAGTTCATAATGTTTATTTGACCGAGTATTAATAATATTTGACATATTATTAACACTTAATGACATTTAAATCACAGTTTAATGTAATGTTAATCCACAAAGCTAGGTAGTTTCTTAAGTTTGATAATGATTGTTTATGATTTATAACAAGTTGTGCTGTATTGGTTTATGTTTCAAGTTGTCATAACAAAGATATCTCAAACAATGTCATCTTTGCATTAAAAATGACATAATTGAGTAAATGACACTTAATGGCAGTTGTCATAAAAGTGCAAAAAATCTTCATGTTCATGACACGTCATGTTATGATTATGAAGGTGTCATGTCAGTCTTATGCACACCCCTTCAAGTAAAGTGTTACCAAGTTTTTTTTTTGTAGTTTTTTATTTCTTACAGGGCAGGGGAAAGCAAGAGGTACGTAAAATAAAATGAAAGTTTCTAAGCAGTTGCGCACATCTAAATGCTCTTTTGCATTCAGAAATAGACCCAGATAGATTTCAGCCTAATAGGGATACTTGCACTGAATCACCAATTTCACATGTATTTTGTGTATTTTCAAAATACAAAATACTGTATTTGTATTTAAATACATTTTTCCTCACAGTATTTTGTATTTGTATTTAAATACATTTTTCGACCCAGTATTTTGTATTTGTATTTGAAATACATTTCCATGTATTTATGCCCATCTCTGAACTTATGATATAAACCACAACAGAAAAAGCATCTGTGACATCCTGAATATCCATATTCCCTTGCCAAGCACGCAATAATTCTCTGTTATACTGGTTTACCCAAATATCTTTTGTATTTCTTTTCAGGACAATGCTTTTCATTTTAGAACATTTGTTGTATGCTTTCTCAAACACAGTCTGATCAATTCCCAGAAATAAAAAAACGCATCAACTAAATCAAAATTCACATCAGAGTTTAATGCAGTTTTTACTTTCTTCATAATTGCACTTGCTGTTTCATCTTCATCATTCCCTTTGGACTGTAAACGACATTCTGTATTTTTCTCGCGACATGTTTTTGAATGTTTAGTACTGTGCTTTTGCACACTGTTTACTGTTTCAAAGAGTTCAGTGTCTTGCTCTGGTGGTGTCTCACAGGTGATATATGTGTCAATGAAATCAGCAACCACAGGATCATTAGCTTCATCATCATCATTAAGCTTTGGAGCATTTTCTACCCAAAACAGACAGTGAACATGAGGAGAACCACGTTGTTGGAATTCAACACGATAAAAATATTTTTTATTTTACCAATAGGTTCAGCTGGAGACATAATGACATGTTTCAGAAAACAATGCCATCTGTGATCAAACATCCTCGCTGCAGTGACAGGATTTCGTCTCAAAAATGCAAATTTTTCAGACCACTCAAGCTCTTTAACAATGATTTGTTTACCCTCTTGTTTAATAATTGTGTTCATCATTTCAGGCCATCTCAGATCCGCAGAACTAAAAGATGCAAATAAAGTCAGTATCCCAAGTTGTCTAATCATGAATGAATGAATGAATGAATGAATGAAGCTTTATCAGTGCAAAGATATCTTTCTATGTAGACATCCAATAGGGAGGTGTCCCTCTGACAGGTCTCAAAAACTTATATCCTTCATTATACTTCAGTATTTTTTGTAAGTTATGAGAATTTGTCAGAATATCTGGTTTTACCTTTGATAACTCATCTTTTTCACAACCTTTGCGTAATGCAATTGAGACATTAGATACAATTTGATCTACTTCTGATATATATTGTGCATAAAAAATGAAGTCTGTGTTCTGTGCAAAACGTCCATCAGCATTTAGTATTCGTGCATTCAGGTATCTTGTCAATGTGATTTTTTTGTGGTCTGGCATCATGAAATGTTGGACCACCAGTCGGATAGAGAACAGGAAAGCACTTTGCCTCATTTGTTTTATCTGATAACAACCTAACAGGACTGTTACCTTCAGCTGGTGCTACATTTAGTACATCATGAAAATGCTGATCAATAACTTCTGAACCAATATCAACAGGCTGTAGTGATGTGTCTGACAAAAGACCATTTTGCCCTGCAATAAAACTTAAATATTCTTCTGACTGAATTTCCAATTCTTCACCTTCTTCAACTTCATCACCAATTTTATCTGATACATTATCATCATCCATTTCATCATTAGCATTACTTTGTATATCATCTGGCTCACTCAATGAGTTGACCCACTGCTCATTAAACTCCACATCATTATACCATTTATAATGTTTTACCAGATACCATAAAGCATTTCTTACATGATCTGTGTGGACATATTTATATTCATAATGGCCTTTGTATGTTAATTTTCATTTCAGTTTAATCTTTATCATATGGTCATTACATTAATTGCGTGAAAGAATGTTGGTCACCTTTGTAGTATTTACTGGAACACAGACAACAGGCCCATGAACACCTCGCTGTTGACCCCGAGGCAGACAAAGAAGACGTAATGACTTCTTGATGAAACCGTAGGCGGAGTTTCATTTTTGTGCCTGGGGGGGCACCTACAGATTTTTTTATAGGGGCTACAATAGGCCTATTTCATATATACACATACCATCTACTGTACATTTAAAATAAATTTACAACAAACAAGGACTGCTGTACAATCAATAGCATTAAAAACCAAACATATCTTACTTTTTTTGGACATATGTGTACTTTAATTAGGTTGAACATAGTATGAAAGTCATATTTTGTACAGATGTTCATGTATGTACAGAACAAAAATAAAGAAAGAAAAGAAGAGATGGTGATGTGTGTAGTCAAAGCAGTGCAAGATGCACATTAGATTTTTTTTACAGGTGCTGGTTTGTTAACAATCAGATAAACGTGACTCAAACAACACTTGACGAATGCAGCAGGTTTATGGGCCATTCTACCGAATTCGTGCAAATTGCTGTCCCGGAACCAAAAAACTAATTTAAAAAGCATTAATGTACAAAAATGTTTGATATTAAAAAATATAAGCAAATACCAATCAGAACCCAAAGTAATATTTGAGGTAGCGGCAGGCTTTATATATAAAATATCATAATCTATATGGTGCTTTCAATTGAGAGGTGGTTGTCCCAAACCCCAAGGTCTGAATTTCACCATAGGAAAAAAAATGATGAATAATTTTTGTAATTTTTTTATCATTGTTTTAAGAAGTATCATTTTGAATACTTTTGTTAATTAAAACCAAAAATATATTTATTGGATATTTTCAGTAAAAATCATGTAAAATCATGTAAAAAAAACACTGTCCCGCATTTTCACGTCACTACCGAAACATTGCATAGTTTGGTCAATAATATAATAATGCTTTAAGCCACTCCCCTCCATTTTGAACCAGAAACTTTGTCTGTGCCTCTCTCCCTTGTGGTGACATGGTGATTAGATCAGTCCCATGGTTTTGAAGTAAATGTGATCAAAAGTTTGGAAATCAGTGTGTGACATTTATGAATGTCACTACCGATCACGCGTTTTCAATGATTAATTAAGTTTTTTTGATTTTTTCTACTGGTCATTTAGGTTTTACTCATGTTTGAATGTTGAGAACTGTGCTAACTAACTACGTACTGATTAGCATCTTAGCAGTAGGATCGAAGTTAGCTTAAATCATCACTACCGAAACAGTCACAACCGAAACATTTGTTGACATGTAGTGTAGTGTTTCGGTAGTGACAAAATGACACTTATTTCTTTATTTTAATTTAATAAATAAATAGAAACTTTCAAGTGCACATATATTCTTTTTCAGTACAAATAATTATATAGTCATATTTCTGTAATGTTGTACGTGATTTGACTAGGACTACAAACTAAGATAAAATGAACTAGGCCAGATTGATTTAATTAATTCATACAGTAGTAGCTTGACTCATTATTGATATAAATGAAGGCTATATGATTCTACCTCTGGTCTCTAGGAAAACTTTCTGCGATAATTTAGCGGGACTTTGACTGATTGCTTTATATAAATTACATAACAGATAGCACTTATCAGTATCATTGTAAATTGACATGTCATTATTAGTGTGAGCCTGCCCTGTCTACACTTAACAATGTAAATGTAAATATCTTTGGTTAATTTGTAAAGATAGCTACAGAGAGAGAGGAATCACCAACATGCATAGTCGGAAAGATGAAAGTAGAGCGGACAGACTGAGAGAGCCTATTTTCTTGAGCAGATACTTCTTTTGTTCACTTAGTTTACTTGTAACATCTGGCATCATTGTGTCATTTTTATAAGTCTCAATTTAAAAAAGTAACATTTATTGAACTTAAAAAAACTATATTTCTGTCTGTAAATAATGCCGGAAAAACTCTGTGAACACAGCAGCCACAAATCAGCCAATGCCAATACACATAAAACTCGCAAAAACCGGCCGATATATCGGTCTATCGCTAGTTCTTTTATATGAAAATTTATTCAACCTACCTCAAATCAAATAAAAAATTAAGTTTACTTCAAACTCAAAAAAGTCAAACTCAGCAACAAGAGAATCAGTTAAGGAGGTTTAGTTAGAATGTGTAATGGAAAAACAGGCACACATGTGTACACCAACATTACAGATGGACATGGGTGCACACACACCAAATTCTGTAGTTTATACTGTGGGCTTGAAGTTTTATATGGACATACATTGTCATCTTTTTCTCAAGAGATGTGAAAATCAACACAGCATCTTGCATCTCTTCAGCGCAATTTCAGTGCAAAGTGCTTTTATGTGGTGTTGCGTTAGATATTCTTTGTGCTGTATGTTTTGACTGCATAATGCCAACCATTTTTGACTAACTAATTACTTTTTTTACACAAAATATGGACAATCCAATATGGTCGTCACTACCGAACATTTGATGTCACGACAGAAACAAATAATGTTCTGGAAAAATAAAATAGGTTTTGTTATCAGAAAAGATGACATAATTTTATGTAGTTATATAAAAATTTAAACTAATGAATCCTTGAATTTGAAAACTGTATCAGTGCATGTATGGTAATTACAGAGAAATATTGCTTTCAAAATCCATTTAATTTGATGAACCACTATATTATAGTTTTGTTAAAATAATATTTCTAATCAATATAACCATGACACTGTCTTTAAAAAAAATGTAAAAAAATTATTTAGAAGGTTAATGTAAAGAAAATCAGAATAGGCTATTAAAAACCTAATTTTTATATCAAATGTTGTTGTGTTTCGGTAGTGACAAATTTTGGGAGAGAGAAAACAGTTCGAAACTGTATAAAAACATGCTATGAAACTAAAGTGTCCAATCAGTAGATTAATGTTCCTTAGATGTTCTACTATGTTTATGACTACAAAGCTTGCAGGAAAAAACACACTTTTTTCAAGAAGTTTTGAAGTGTCAATTTGCACCAATTCGGTAGAATGGCCCTTATACATTTGCGCACTAGACACCAATCTTACAAAAATCCTCGACTTTAAGCATTAATTGTATTTAAGAGTAACATATAAACACTGCACAACTTGTTAGTGATACATTTTGGGTTCAGGCTCACAACAACTAAAAAGTAAATCATTTGTATTTCAAGAACTTCAGTCCGTATTTTACGTGGTTTCTTCAGGGTTACAATAGGCCTATTTCATATATACACATACCATCTACTGTACATTTAAAATAAATTTACAACAAACAAGGACTGCTGTACAATCAATGGCATTAAAAACCAAACATATCTTACTTAATGCAGAAGAAGCCGCCTCTTTTTCCGAGTTGCATAACTGAGAACCTTCTTTCTGACGTAGCAGAGCCAACTGGCAGTGTGAGTGCAAGCTGCAGCAGACGGTGAAAGTTTGGATATCTATCCTTCCGTACTTCATCTTGAAGTTTTTTAAGGGTGATCGGCGATGCAATTGCACATTTCACAAGATCCATTTCAGCCGTCACAAGCTGAGGGTGAATCTTAAAGCTTGCATACATGCTTAGTAAAGGACCGATGCCGTTCTTGTCACAATTTAATACGGCATCACATGCCACACTCAGGGCCATTGCTTCAGCTGAAAATCGTCTGTCCAATTCAGCCAGCATAGTGTCTAAAACGGGGAGATATAAATGACATTTAAATGTCTGTGATTCTGATTCCAATTGCGTCTCATTTTCATCACGCTGCCCGAGTGTAGTTGGTACAATGTACTGCGAAAGCCCGGGAGGTTGTCGCGAGGTTCTTTTTCGTTTTCCTGCAGTTTGGGGGGCACTCTCTGCACAAAAACCAGTGACATCCTCACAAAACGTTTTCACCTGCTTCCACATTGCCTCCCACGAACTCTCCTCTCTGCAGCGCTTGAGATGAGTTATCAGACTATTGACAGCTGAGGATGCATCAGCCATGGTTGTATTTGCACCTAGCAGACGTTTGTGTCTGCTAGATGAAAGTTGGATGAAATCAGAGGTGAAAGTTCGTGATATCCTTTCAAGTAACTTGGGGCTAGATGACTCCGAAATGGAAATCGAGCGAGCTCACAGGATCGGACAGTATCAAGAAGGGGGTAAGCCCAGAAAAGTTGTTGTTAAACTTCTACGTTTGAAAGATAAACAGACTATCATGTCATCAGCCAAGAGGTTAAAAGGCACAAACATTTTTTTAAATGAAGACTTTTCTGAGGCTCTTCAGTTGAGAAGGAGGGAACTCCTTCCAAAATTAAGAGCTGCCCGGGACAGAGGTGAAAGAGCCTTCCTGAAATATGACAAGTTAGTCATCTTGTCCAGAACTGGAAATACTCAAACATAATTGCAGTGCATTTTTAGAATGATTGTGTAATTATTATCTTACATTTTTGTTTGCTGTTTTGTTAGGAAGCAAGACAAGTTTATGGCATCTCTTTTAACAAAATTGTCAAAGAAAGGATTAATTATTGCACATTTAAATATATGTAGCCTCAGGAACAAAATTCATGAGGTGGTGAGAATATGCACTGAAGATAATATTCAAGTTTTAGCATTGTGAGAAACACATTTAGATATGGCTATGAGTAATTCTGAGCTTATGATTAATGGTTTTAAATTGTATAGGAAAGACCGGGATAAATATGGTGGTGGAGTAGCCTTTTATATTAGAGAACATTTTGGTGTGTTGTTAAGGGAAGACTTAATGAACAGTTATATTGAAGACATATGGGTAGAGATTTCTGTTCCACACTGTAAACCAATTTTAGCTGGTTGTTGTTATCGGCCTCCTAGTGCTAATGTGCAGTATTTGGATAGAATATGTGAAAGTATGAACAGGGTCACAGATGAAAATAAGGCCATATTTTTACTGGGTGATTTTAATATTGATTGGATGGCTAAAAACTGCTCATTAACAAAAAAGTTAAAATCTATGGCTGATACTTGTAATCTCACACAAATGATTATCCAACCAACAAGAATTGTTATGAAGGCCAACAAGGTTAGTACTTCTAGCTGCATTGACCTTATATTTACCAATGTCCAGGAATTGTGTTCAAAGGCAGTATCAGTGGCAGTTGGCTGTAGTGATCATAATTTGATCGCATTAACTAAAAAGACAAAAATTCCCAAATCAGGAGCCAAGATTTTATTATCTAGGTCATATAAAAGATTCAATCAAGATCTGTTTATTAATGAAGTTCAGAGTGTGCAGTGGACTGAAGTGTGTCAAGAAAAAGATGTTAATAAAGCCTTAAATATTTTTATGGATATAATAAATAAGATAATTAATAAATACGCCCCACTTAGAAAAAGATCAGTAAAAACTAAAAATGCTCCTTGGCTCGATGATGATCTGAAGTGCTTAATGCTGCAAAGAGACAAGGCAAAGGAGGTAGTACAGAAATTAGGAAGTGACTACAATAAAAAATTCTATTGTAAGTTAAGAAATAGGGTTTCTAAATTAAATCATATTAAAAAAAGGGAATATTATAAGCAAAAAATTAGGTCTGCAGCTGGTGATTCCAAGAAAATATGGAAAACACTGAATGAAATAATGTGTAGGAAGACAAATAATTATCAAGGGTGTGTGGAAAATGAAGGTCAGTTTATTACTAAACCGTTAGAGATAGCTAATTATTTTAACACCTTTTTTAACGATAAGGTGAACAATTTAAGATCTAGCATGTATGGCAATGATGTTCAATCAGCCTGTAGTCCTATTTCTAAAATAATGAAAAATAAATTATGCAGTTTTAATTTTAGGTCTGTTGATCAAACTACTGTAGAAGAGATGTTGCTTTC
Organism: Misgurnus anguillicaudatus; assembly: GCF_027580225.2. Lineage (NCBI taxonomy): Eukaryota > Metazoa > Chordata > Actinopteri > Cypriniformes > Cobitidae > Misgurnus > Misgurnus anguillicaudatus. The sequence goes on along the minus strand of NC_073344.2, from coordinate 42,085,198 downwards.
AATTCCAGATGATAAACCTTGTGGAGCTGAACAGTTAGATGGAAAATTGCTAAAAATGGTAGCTAGACAGCTTTCTCAACCGATCTGTCATATTTATAATAGGTGTTTGATTGGTGGCAAATATCCAAATCTTTGGAAAGAATCTAAAATTATTCCATTACTTAAAAAGGGAAAAACAGACTTTTTGGGTTCTAATTGCAGACCAATTAGCATACTTCCAATTTTGAGTAAGCTTTTAGAGAAGATTAACTTTCAAGCAAATTTTACAATATTTTAGTACAAATGGATTACTTGCCAATGCTCAACATGCCTATCGACCAGGACACTCCACAAGTACTGCTCTTATACATATGACAGATGAATGGTTAGCATGTCTAGATAATAAGAAACTGGTGGGTGCTGTTTTAATTGATTTTACAGCAGCCTTTGATGTCATTGACCATGATATTCTCATGGCTAAACTAAAATGTTATGGTTTTTCATTGACAGCCCTTAATTGGATGGGAAGCTATCTTTCTAATAGAAAACAGAGAGTGTTTTATAATGGATCTTTTTCAGATGCTAAAAATACTTATTGTGGTGTTCCACAAGGAAGTTGTTTAGGTCCTTTATTGTTTTCTATTTTCATAAATGATTTACCATATGTTGTTAATAATGCTAATATAGTTATGTATGCAGATGACTCTACAATGTTTTCTGCAGCACATTCTTCAGCTGAACTAAAGAAAAATTTGAGTGATGAGCTTTTAACAATTTCTAAATGGGTTCAAATTAACAAATTAATTTTAAATATAGAAAAAACTAAATGCATAATTTTTAGCCAAAAATATAATATTTCTAGGGCTGCAGATTTGAATTTATTTATTGATGGGACGCCAGTGGAACAAGTAACAGATGTTACTTTGTTGGGTGTGATACTTGACAATACATTGTCCTGGTCCAAACATATAGATCATATAGTAAGTAGCATGGGTAAAGGTATAGCAGTGGCCAGGAAATGTTCTGCATTTATTTCGTCTTTGGTTTTAAAAGATGTGGTGCAGTCAATAGTTTTATCGCATCTTGAGTACTGCCCTATAATATGGTCAAGTGCATCAGAAAAGCACTTAAAAAAACTTCAGATTGTTCAGAATAGAGCAGCTAGGTTGGTGCTCCATTATCAATTTCAGGCCAGTGTTGCTGATATGCATAGAAAATTATCATGGCTTTTAGTGAAGGACAAATTACATTTACGAGTGTTGGTATATTTTTATAAGGTAATCAAGTATCACACACCATGTTTTTTCTTTGAAAAGCTTGTATATGTTGGTTTTAGACACGATCATAAAACACGTCAAGTGAGTAAGTCTCAACTGTTTTTACCATGTCCACAATCAAATTTGCTGAAAAAGACTGTATTTTATCGTGGCTCTGCTGCTTGGAATGTTGTTCCTATAAAGATACGTAAAAGTAATTCAACACATGTGTTTAAAAGAAATTGTGTAAACATGTTGTTAAAGGTATAGACGTACTTCTGCTTGTGCTGCTACTATTAATATTTATGGGTATAGTTTTGTGATGTGACTGGATTAGTAATTGTATTTTTGTTATTATTTTATTTGTTTGAATGATTTTTTGTATTGTGCAACTCTGTGGACCCCAGGAAGATTAGCAACCACTTTGTGGAAGCTAATGGGGATCCAAATTAACAATAAACAATAAACATGTACAACTCTGAGAACTTCCTCGAGAACAATTAAGGACGTAATGAAGCGGAGACTTGTCATGTGGTTATACAACCCACTTGCATCCACAGACCACTTTTCTCCCTCTTCTTCCATCTCTTTCAAACAGCAAATGATGGCAGCATATTGTGATTTGACAGCAGAAACACACCTATATTTGCACGCCCATCGTGTTTCACTTGGCTGTACTAGCTCTATTGGTTTAAGAGCCAGTGTTTTCTGCATCATGAGAAATTTGCAATGGTTGCTTGGCTCTGCAAACAAGGAGTATAGTTTGTCGATGACATTTAGGCACGTTTTAATGTCTCTGTTCACTGTACATGACTCAACCAGTACGAGATTTAATTTATGTGCCATGCAATGCACATACACTGCAAAGGGGAATTCCTCTCTGATCCGTTGCTGAACTCCACTCAAATGACCCGACATGACAGAGGCTCCATCATATGCCTGAGCAATTATGGGAATGTCCTTCAGCCCACACGACTGCAATCCTTCTTTAATGCCAGACACAATCCCTGCAGCATCGCGAGAATCGGAACAGTCAACAAAGCAAATAAATCGCTCCTTGATCTGAAGTCCCTCTGTGTATCTAATGCAAACAGAAAGTTGCTCAGTTTTTGACGACTTTGCTTCATCAGCAATAACAGCAAGAAAACCTCTTGTACTCTCTTGGAAATTTCTTCACGAATGAGCTCTGCACACAATGCAATTATTTAATTCTGAAAGTCTCTGCTTGTGCAAAAATATTTGGACTGCATGGATTTGAAATAAGGGTCGTATTTTGAAAACAAATCACATATACTTAAATAATTCCCTCTTGCTTCTGCATCAGTATCTTCGCAATGTCCGCGGAAAGGGAGGCCTAATTTAGCAAGCAATTTAATGATACTAACGGATTTGTACAGGTATTGTCTGTTTTTTTTTACCGTGCTTTGATGGCTGTTTGACAGCTGTGCAGCAACCGATCCCGATGCACCAGCCTGTTTGTAGCTCTCCCACATTTTCATACTATTTGAATGTACCTGTGACGAAGCGTGTTTTGTCAGCTTCTCTGACAGTTTTTTCCAGTTCCGAGCTCCCACTTTTGTAAATAGTTCGTCTGCGTCTGATCTTGCAATATTTGAAGAGAAGTGGCGACAGCAAAAACAAAAAAACGAATCGCGTGAAAATGAGTACTCCATCCATGGGAACTTGTGATACTAAAATGTAGAGAAGGCACGATTAACATTTCCAATTAGGCGCTTAGGGAAAGAAGAAAGTATGGGCTGTTTCGGCCCAATAGCTTTCTCCCCGAGGTCAGCGTATCCAGATCCAGATGCGGCAGGTTGAACTTGAGCGGGTAACTCCCGTGAGATGGTGGTGGCACTGCTGGATCCCAGGCCAGCTTCGTTGTTCTCAGATACGGCCTCGATTGCTGTGTCTGTAGCAGCAGTGGAATTGATAGTTGAAGCTTCAGTTAGAAAACTCCACACTTTTACTAGTGGGTTTATTAAAAAACGACGAATGTCCATTGTTTATTTAGCATGTAGACTAAAGTGGGAACAGAACGAGAATAGAGTCTACTCACCTAAGTTAACGCGATACTTTGAGATCCGCCAATCACGTGAAAATTAGCTTTTTCAATACAGTAATTAAAAATAATTTAGCATTAATTTACTCATTATTCCTTCAAAAAATATAGAAGATAAGACAAATAAAATGAGAAAATATGAATTCTGTATTTTTAATTTTTTTTTCAAAGCAAAGTCAGGCATTAATTGGCCCCGTATGGGGGGCAGTGCCCCCCCTGCCCCCCCCCCCAAACTCCGCCCATGGATGAAACATATTAATAATCAAAATCAATATCAGTCTTCTGTTTTGCATACATTGCACATCCTTTCTGTATTTTACTCATGCAAAACTCTTCATCACTATAATATTTCCGCTTGGAATATTCACAAACAGTCCTTTTAAATGTTAAGTTTCCATGATATTTTTTATGAGAATACTGTGATGTAGCTTTGCTTTAAATGTTAGGTTCTCATGATACTTTTTATGAGAATACTGGAGTAGCTTTGCTTTAAATGTTGGGTTTTCATGATACTTTTTATGAGAATACTGGAGTAACTTTGCTTTAAATGTTGGGTTTTCATGATACTTTTTATGAGAATACAGGAGTAGCTTTGCTTTAAATGTTGGGTTTTCATTATACTTTTTATGAGAATACTGGCGTACCTTTGCTTTAAATGTTGGGTTTTCATGACACTTTTTATGAGAATACTGGCGTACCTTTTGTCAGGATTTTGAGACACTCAAGACACGAACCCAAATGCAGACTTGGACGACAAATTAATTTATTAAACAAACGGGGTAAACAGAAAAACAAAACCCAAAACAAAACAAAACAAGACAAGGATAACACAACACTGAACTAACACTAAACTTAAACCAAACATTAAACAGACTAAGACTAGATTTCATTAAGTACTCACAGATAACCAACAGGGTATGTGACAAGACGAACGTGCACAGAACAGCAAACACAAGGACAACAAAGTAAATTACATACACCTGGAAAACATTACAAGTAAGGGATCGGGGAAAAAGTGACGAGACCCGGGAAATGCGTGGTCAGAATAAACCAATACTAAAACCACACATTTCCCACATAGAAAATATGTACTGTCAGAACCCTACCATGCTAAACTAGATCTAAATACCAACAAGGATCTGGCAGGATTCTGACACCTTTGCTTTAAATATTAGATTTCTGTAATACTTTTGTTTGGAATATTCACACATTCCTGATCTAAAGGCTTCATTTGATTTATACTTGGTCTTAGAATACAGCTTAACATATTTTTGAAAATTAATATTTGTGGAATACTTCATCTTTGATTTTTCACAATTTGATTGATGTACATTTAATATTTATATTTATATCTGAGACTTCTTTTCTTTATAGTCACTGTTTTCATACTTCTTTTTGACGTTTTCGATCTTTCTTTGTTTGTATTGATTATTTTCCAAGTATTTACTTTTGAGCTTGTCAATTCTGTCTGTATTGTCTATTTACCAAATATTTAGTTTTGGACTTGTCAATCTTATTATGTCTGTATTGACTATTTTCCAAGTATATAGTTTTGGAGTTATTAAAGAGCACCTTTTATGCTAATAAATTAGCACGTTAACACGTTATTGTAATATCCCATAGTACATACATGTTATTAATACTTGAACTAATGCATTGTGAGTCTTATAAATTGCTTACATACCTCACCGATTTCTCCCTGTCTGGAAAACGCTCGGATTTAGTTCCTGTCTCCGCCTCACAAAATGTCTAGTGTACTCGGATTGGTCAGATGACTACTCAACTGTTATAAGGTTACGCCCCTGACTACGCGTGGGTTTTCCGGTTCTGACTGAGAGTCACAGGCAACGTAAACAAGCGTTATATTTCTCTATAAACGATGGTGTCGGTACTGCCTTACCACTTCGAGCTCGATCCAGAGAGTTCAGAAGGCCGTTACGATATAAACGATCTCGGTCAATGAACACGATTGGATTGAACTTTTTTAGGTGTCCATAGCTCTGCCAGAATGCTAAACGAAGACGAAAATGTGTTGCAAAGACATCCAAAAGTTAATTATAACGTACTACATTACTTTGCAAACTATATGGAAACACCAAATGTAGCACATAGAAAGTATTTGTTGAAATGATTATAAAACTATTTCACTTGTTAACATTATTTTACTATAGTAAACTTTATTATAAAAGACTGCTTACATACTATATTACTGTGCAAACTATATGAAAACACCAAATGTAGCACATAGAAAGTATTTGTTGAAATGATTATAAAACTATTTCACTTGTTAACATTATTTTACTACAGTAAACTTTATTATAAAAGACTGCTTACATACTATATTACTGTGCAAACTATATGGAAACACCAAATGTAGCGCATAGAAAGTATTTGTTGAAATGATTATAAAACGATTTCATTTGTTAACATTATTTTACTATAGTAAACTTTATTATAAAAGACTGCTTACATACTACATCACTGTGCAAACTATATGGAAACACCAAATGTAGCACAAAGAAAGTATTAATTAAAAATGAATGTTCTACATTATTTCACTATGGTAAACTTTATTATGAAAGACTGCTTACTTATAAGTGCTATGTTTTTACTTATTAGGTTTTAAGGAGAATGCAACAGGTTCCAGGGCCTCTTACCTGCGTGTTTCATCATCCAGGTTTTGCACAAATTGTCCAAATCCCTACACACAGAACATTTATTGTACCGACTATAAGCCTTTGAGGCGCAGGACTAGAGTAAGTTTTATTACATTTTTAAACCAATAACGTTAAAGTATCATTATAGTAACAAAGTACCCAAAAGAACAAAAGATGTAACTTTAAAGAAAATATAGTAGTCAGTCAAAAGTTTTTTTTATTTATTACAAATATATATTTAAATGTTAAACAATATACAAATAAACATACTTTAGTAACCATTTTGTTACGGCTTGGTGACATTGTAATGGATGGCTGTAAGGTGCAATCTGTAAAAATATAAACAAGCGACACATTTATTGTAAAAGTAAATACTACTTTATTTAACACAGCTACTAAAATACTTAAACACCTGCACAGCATTCCAATTCATGGGAAAAATAAAAATTTTTTTGCTGCAAATCTGAAATCTCAGGCTACGGACGGCAAAGGCATCCATGGTGATGGAAACCTAATAAAATGACGCTACTGCCTGGGTTCCTATGATTATACAGAGAAATAAAAACTTTGTCATCATCAGTTATACGTTTAGGACTGGTAGTGGTTTCACTAGCTAAATACATCATATGACACCTTTGCTCCTCATATGCCAGTCTGACTCCTTGTACTGTGTGTAATGATGTTGCATGTTTGCATACAGTGTAGAAGGATGTGTCTAGCTGCGAATCTAGGATATAGACAAATAAAACAAACATGTATTCAGGAAAAAAGACATATTATAACAATAGAGTACAACGATTATAAATCGTTAGACTATTCATTAAAACGTTAATGTATAACATATTACATGGCCCAACATTAGCAACACACATTACGTGTTTACTTCGTTTCAAAATCTAAGAAAGCTTCAAGTAAATACAACAGAAAAATACATATAACGTTAAACAAATCATCTGTACTTAGAGTTTCTTGAGTTTGATCATGAGAACAAACTTTACCGGTAACAGTTTAGCTAGAACAGCTTAGCAAGTTTGTAAACACGTCTAAATAAACATAGATAAAAACGATAGTCTGCATAATTCAACATACACGTGTGTAAATATGGTACGTTGTTTATGAAATACATTATAACAACACAAAACAATTAGCTTGCAAGCTTAGCTCTACACGCACATAATGTTAAGCTCCGGTTACCGGTAACGTAACTTACAGTAAATGAAAATAATAAACATGAATACTTACAGCCTGTGATCCAGAAGTGCACGGTAATCCAACTTTCAGGAGGAAACGTCGCGCAAATCCAGCTTCGGTGCATGAGAAGTTATTGTGAAAACTCCGTGAACAACTTCTGACTGGATTTTTCCGGAACCGTATTAAACATGATGTCCTCTGTGGAAGTCCATAAAGTGCTATTTTGCCCCTGGCATCTAAAGAGACCGCGTCTACTCGAGAGATTTAATCGCTTAAACGATGAAACAAGAGTTTGCAAACAGAGTCAAAGCAGGGACTCCCAACCTCCGCCATTTTAGCTCTCTTCTGACTCAGTGCTCTCCACCCCCGTCTTTGAGGGCGTACCCAAGCAAAGTCACTAATCCCAGGAAGTAAACTGTTGCCTACAATCCGAGTGTTTTTTGTAGTCTTCGAACGTTAGAGACGATAACTCGCGTCATCGTTTTCTTTGAGGTATGTACTTTTTGAATATCGTTAGCATGTACTAATACACACTTACACACAAAAGGATGTTTAAAAACGTGTATCTCATAATAGGTGCTCTTTAATCTTACTCTGTCTGTATAAATCATCTTCAGAATATTTACATTTTTGGTTATGTATTCTTCTCTGTCTGAATTAATTACCACTATTGTATCTTTCACGTTCTCGCTTATTTTTGAGGTGCTCAATTGGTTCATTTGACTTTCTTTTTTGTAAACACTGTTTAATGCTATTATCATCTCCTACACTTTTGTATGCTTCTGCACAAACATTGTCCTGATTTTTAACACATGTAACAACTTTATAGTGATTACTGTTGCAGTGGTTTAGATAAATTGCATTATCTGTAAATGACTGACCAGTGGGTGCATGCACATTCCATCTGCCATTATTGAAAGTGAATATATTTATTTTCAACAAATCAGCAGTACAAAAAATTTCAATTTCTATGGCCCAAAAACCAGAGTAATACATTTTAACTCATTCATCGCCATTGACGAGTTATCTTGTCATTTATGAGTTCATATTTAACTAATAAATATGCCTTTCTGGACGAATTTCAAAGTGAAAGTGTAATCCACCAGATGGCGCCAAACCGAATTTATCAAAAACGCAAGTTAAAAAGATTTAATGATTTATTTTAACTGCCTTTATGTTTAATAGTCATTCTGAGTCTGATGTCTAACATAAATTCCTTTACAAAAACGCAATTTTTTAAGCTTTTTGCTCAAAATGTTGTATTTTTGAAGAGAAATATCCATATTTCAGTGGTTAAATTAAGTGGAAAAAGTAAATATATAATGAAAAGTTTTTTCCCCATTTTGTTTGTTTGTTTGTTTATTGTTTGTTTGAAAGCATAGGGTGTGTTCTTTAATTTGATATAATTTGTATGTTTATATATTTATAGAAAATAATTTTTCCTGCAAGGGATTTTGTGAAAATTTTGTTAAAATCACAAAAATGCAGGTGGGCAACTTTTCTCAAAAAGGCTGGCGGTGAATGAGTTAAACTGCGTCACATAATCTTTTACTAATCAGGGCCGGGTTTCCCAAAAGCATCGTAAGGCTAAGTTGATCGTAAAAACGATCGTACGAATCATCTTAAAATTACGGGCCGTTTCCCAAAAGCTTCGTAACTTAAGTAGCACTTGAAAATCATTGTAGATCTACGAGTGCTCTGGAGTAATCGTTCATTCATAAGTGCATCGTAAGACAACATTACAAGGTCACCTGCAGGACAACCAGCAAATTGCACTCCTGCAATGATGATAATGTAATGTTTTAAATGTATATTTATTTAGTGGGTTCTTCTTTGTTTATTTGTTTAAATGACTTTAATATAATATATTTAAAATTAAAATGAGAAATTTAAATTACTAAACATAAATTAATAAAGAAGGAAAACATATTTGGTCAATTTTGGTAAAAGTTGGTACTAGCAAATTGATAAATGGTTCCTACAAATTGCTTCTATAATTAATCTACAGTAAAAATAATTGTTTTTAAGTGAAATGGCATCTGATTAAGGAAACCAAATAAATATGTACGGTACAATGCAATAATCCCTAATAATAAATAAACATAGTTAATAAAAAACTAATAATAATCTAAACTATTACATAAAATGCAGAAGGCATTTCGCAGTGGGACGAGTCCTAACTACATACGGAAAAGAATATTTTATTATGCACAAATTATTAAAACATTTTAATAATTTTGAACAAATAATTGTTTAACTCATTCACCGCCAGCCTTTTTGAGAAAAGTTGCCCACCTGCATTTTTGTGATTTTAACAAAATTTTCACAAAATTCCTTGCAGGAAAAATTATTTTCTATAAATATATAAACATACAAATTATATCAAATTAAAGAACACACCCTCTGCTTTCAAACAAGCAATAAACAAACAAACAAACAAACAAAATGGGGAAAAAACGTTTCATTATATATTTACTTTTTCTACTTAATTTAACCACTGAAATATGGATATTTCTCTTCAAAAATACAACATTCCGAGCAAAAAGCTTAAAAAATTGCGTTTTTGTAAAGAAATTTATGTTAGAGATCAGACTCAGAATGACTATCAAACATAAAGAGAGTTAAAATTAAAAAGGTATATTTTTTAAACTTCCGTTTTTGATAAATTCGTTTTGGCGCCATCTGGTGGATAAAAGCGGTATTACACTTTCACTTTGAAATTCGTCCAGAAAGGCATACTTATTAGTTAAATATGAACTCATAAATGACGAGATAACTCGTCAATGGCGGTGAATGAGTTAATGACTACATTTTATAATATTTAGTCATTAAACAATAATGAAAAATATTATAAAAAAAACATTAGTGCACATCAGCTGAAGATCATTAGCCTAAACAAGCTTCTGCTACAAATTCGAGTCATTCTATAGGTGACATTTCAGCACTTGACAAACGGATAGCGACTCGTAAGTAGCACTTAAAACCCAGCTGCGAGCGATCGTTTAACGTGCATCTTTGGGAAACGCATGTAAATGAACAACGAATGTTCGTTAAGTAGCTCGTAGAAAGCGCTCTTAAGAGCTAAGTTCAATCGTTATCGGGAAACCCGGTCCTGGCTCTTAAATACCTCACAAACTTAGAACTGTTAGCTTCAAGAGGTTTCACAACTGCACATCTTATTTTAAGGTGTTTCTCTTCATTGCCACATACTGCATGTATTGTTCCTCTGAAAAACAATTCCCGTCCCCTTTGATGCTATTTGTTTTGCATGGTAATCTTAAAAAACACAAAGTTCTGCCTTGTACACCATTGTATTCATTAGTCAGTTGCAAACCTATACACAAAGCATTATGATCTCTAGAGGTTAAAGGTTTGAAATTATACTCTGTATTTACAGTTTCTCCCATAATGACATCATCTATTAATAAATTATCACGCAACTTGCTCACCTGTGTACATTTTGATTCAACCTGTACTTTACTCTATTTGAAACCCTGCACGTGTGATTCAGTTTGCGCAGTGTTACTGGTTTATCTGGACATTTTTGTTTACTACAGTCTTTAACACAATGACTCTCGTCAGCTGTTGCTTTAGATGAAACTTGACTAACGCAGCTTTGTTGTCCAGCCTCACAAGAACTTGTCTCAGCAATTGAAGCTTTACCAATTACAGATGCTTTCACACCAGTCACTTCGAATGGGGTTCCCTGAGCATTCAGTGACATTGCAAGATTATTAACATGATTAAATAAAACGTATATGTCATCACAGTATACTACTACGCTTGTTCCATTGAATTGTACCATACCTTTACTATCACGGGAATGTGAATCAACAACAGCATATGTTGTACCTGCCTTAATAACTGCACAAATATAATCTTTAATATTTAACAAACATGCATCATCATGAAATAGGGTCCTCTGAAGTGCTTCATCTAAGGGCATGCATACATCTTGCACAGCTTCTTCATACACATCAACACTAATAACACCAGAGAAAGATTCGGAATGGTTTATTGAAAATATTGTGTTGTAAAGTGTATGCACTGTTGGCAATTCAGCAACAGAAACATGTCCCAGGCCCATGTAATCATTGATCTTTCCTTGCAATCGCATACATGTGTATAGCTCGTCTCCTTGCATTAGAACAGCATTCAGGTCTTCTGTCGTCCATGTCAGCACATTCTTCAGCTTGCTCATCATTACGGCTGTGATGCTATTTTACGGTTGAAACCAATCCGCTCATCACCCTGATGAAAGGAACCTTGTATGGCTTTATGTGTAAACTGATCAAAGTTATTGGCAACCAAATTTTTCAAAATATCACTATAGGTTTTCTTGGAGCTTGGAGAACTTGTGGTACACTTTGGAAGAGTCTTGTTAGACATGGGACAACTACTGTTATACATTCCAAGAGCTTTGTTAAACAATGGAAGAGCATTGTTGGAGAAGTGTTGGTGGACAATTGATAAGCATTGGTACATATTAGAGGAGTCTTGGTACACATTGGAGTCGTATTGCTACACAGTGGACGAGTACTAGTAGACAATTCAAGAGCATTTGTACACATTCCAGAATTCTTTGTAGACAATTGAGAAGCATTGGTACGCATTGGAGGAGCATTGGTACGCATTGGACGAGCATTGGTACGCCTTGGAGGAGCATTGGTACACATTGGAAGAGTCTTTGTACAATTTGGAGGAGCATTGAAACATATTGGTTCAGCATTGGAACATATTGGTTGAGTTTTGGAACACATTGGAAGAGTATTGGAACATATGGGAATAACATTGGTCATATTGGGACTCCGCAGTGCAGAATTTGGAACATGCGCCTCTTTTTTAAGAGGTGGCACAACCTCTACCAACTCCATGGAGGAATCAACAGCATAACGTTCCGCAATCCTCCTTTTCGCCGCCTCGGACCGCCGGAAACCCTTTCCACGTGGCATCTAAAATTACATAACACACAGCAAAATCATAAATAAAATGTTATCCTTGCTTTATAACTTCATTTGCTTATCTGTGAAATTTTATACAACATTTACTAAAACTTTATATGAGCATGATTTCAATAAAATAAAAATTTTATAAAAATTTCAATATTTGTAACCATAATAGTTGTAAACTAATTTTTAACATTTGATGAAAAATAAAATCACATTTACAGTGATACAAATATACTAGTGAAATCTTAATTATTTATACACTTTGAACAATCTGCACCACTAGAGGGCACCCAATTAAAATAATAACAATGACATAAATTAATGATGCTCTGAAGCACTGTATAATAATGGGATTTCTTATCTTTAAGCCAGCCACTCATGACAATCAATCATACAAGAATAAGAAATCATGTTAATAGATGAGAAATTATTGTTTCAATAGATAATAAATAATAGATAATAGATGAGTAATGAAGTTTTATAAATGTTACATTTTATTACATTGTTTTATTTAATTAATTAGAGTTTGGTATAATGTTCAAAAATAAATTATTAGCCATAGATGTTACGATCTTAATTCAATTTAATGGTGTGTTAACAGACACAAATAAGTGAGTAGCTAGACAAACAATATTTCTTCTACATTTGTTTATCATACTGCTATTATGTAGATTGTATGTCAGTATCAAAGGATAATGTGGATGTTAACATCATATACAACCAACTGCACTGTCCTGTACTTCTGTTAAATAAGTAAAATGAAAACATAACAGATATTATTAGTAATCAGCTGGACAAAATATACAACAATGGACTATCATGCTATGGATGTTTTTCTGCAAATATCCTACAAACTGTATCTTTAAAAAGTGCAGAATTGATTAAAACAATTATAACTTCATTACAATTTTTTATTAAATGTTTCACTGTTTTATTTATATCCATTTTCTATAATAGTAACTGTATTAAAATACTATTTTATATATTATTTAAAATATATAAATAAAACACCTAATTAAACACTTCAGCCTAATGACAACTATTAGTCATTTATTAAAAGTAACATGAATAGTATCTCATGCAGGTCTTCGATAGAAATAAAAAACTGATAGCCTACACACAAAAATAGGTAAATGTTAATTTACTTTTAACAAGTGTACACCCTAATCCATATTGTTTTGATTTTGACAGAAACTGTGAACTTCAGATTCAACCTAAATCTTTAGGTTATATTTGGTGTAATCTCTGTACACTCAGCTTAGCATGATAGCTTTTACATTAATGGTTTCTCATTAACAATTGTTGAGAAAAAGAACTGTTTAAAATAATAGTTACAAAGGTTAAGATTGATAAGTTAAATTTAGTAAGTTAACATTTAGATTAACAACATTTAGATTAACAGTTCATGTTACAGATACATATGTGGTTAAAACATTGTGTCATTTTGATTTGTGAATGGACTTCATTACCCAGGATGCCTTGAGCAATGGAAAAGGTCACGTGATTCACGGGAAGGTTTGTGAATGGTTCTGGTGGATTCTAGAACCGCCATCTTGTGAACTATTTGCTGAACAAGCACACGCTGTATTTACTTTCGCTTTCATTTTTTGTTTTCATTAAACGTCTGAAATAAAGCAACGTCTCCCTTTGTTATTCTTAGTTTTCTAAGACAATAAATGTACAACATTTTTGGTGCCGAAACCCGGGAGGCAGAAGACTATGAGTGACGAAGAGCGACCGACCGGTGTGGAACAATATGAACGTTCCAAAAGAAAGCGTCGGACGATACGGAGTTCCACAACGAGACTGCTAAAACAGATCGACGTTGAATTATTAACCCTTTAGGCGCCAGAGGTTTTTTCCTAAAACATTTAATTTTGACATGTTACTTTCAAAAGGCTATATCTTAAACGTGATAAGAGATAGAGACTTTCTGTAAATTAGAGAAATATTAAGGATGAAACACTTTATGGAGGGAAATAAAATTTAATTAAATTTAATCATTAAATTAGCATATTATGACGTCATATGTGGCAGCCATCTTGAATTTTCATGAAAAGTCACATGTTTGAATGATAAAATGCAGAACTTCTTTCCCCCCAAAATGTCCCTCACCTTCTGTATGCTATATTGCACAATACTGAATGCTCAGGTAAATAGTAGGTAGTAAACAAACTGATCTGCGCGCCGATAGACTAACGTTATGCATAATGGCTCCTCTGCCCCGTGTAATGTAACTCCGCCTCTGCTCCTGCTACGAGCCGCATGGCCAGTAGTGATGGGCAGTCCGGCTCTTTCCATTGATTCGGCTCTTTCGGCTCAAGCGCTGGCTCTACATTTTAGTGATGGCAGCCCGGCTCTTTTCATAGATTCGGCTCTTCTGGCTCGGCTCCATTAGAAGAGCCGTCACCCCTGCATGCGTCTGAAGATTCGGCTCTGCTCGTTCGCTACAAAGAATCAGCTCTTAGAGCCGCTCGTACGCGACCGACCCATCACTAATGGCCAGATCTTCCTCGCATGCGCCCCGAGTGGAGAGAATTTGCACAGCTTGGACTATTGCCTTTACTGTCGCCGTGATTGTGTGCACGGGACGGAGCACTGGAAGTCGTCCGCTCGCCCGACAGACTCCCAGGGCCCGGTCGGGAAGACGCAGCTCGCTCTACATTGCTTGCACGGTAAAAAGACTGGACGCGCATATTACCTCCAGCCTCATTCCCCACACCTGTAACACGCCCGCTAACCCGATGAATTCTCCGACCCCGTGTAACATTCCCACCACTGACATTGGGCAAAGGATTCATCATGTGCTTGGTGTATAACTTAGCTACACTTTCACTTTGTCCAGCCGCACGATTGCAAAGCAGGGGCGCGTCTGAATCGTGGTCACTAAATGAATCACCAGCATCTTCTGAAGGCAGATATTCCCCTTCATAATCATTGTCAGCGAATATAAGACCCAATACTTCATTGCAGGTAAGCTTTTTTGATGCCATTATATGATCATGTATTGAAAAAACTCGCTGAGGTTATCGCTCTGATAAAATGACTCACTTGCACACTAGCTTTGCTGTTGCGCACTTCAATGCGCTCTTGCTCTAATAGTTTGTATAGAAGCATGATGTTTTTCTGAGTCGGGTATAAAGTATGACATGTCTGCCATCTAGTGGAGGGGGGGATGAACGAAATTTGACACCCTATGTGACAAAATCGGCAGTTACATTCAGTGACGCATCTTGTCGACAAAAGTCGACCGTGGCGCCTAGAGGGTTAAAGGAAGACAAGGATATCGATCGTGTGCGGGACATGTTGGCCGTGTTGTCAGAAAAGAAGGAAAGTTTGCGCGAGCTGGACAGCATAGTGGAGGAACACACTTCGCTGGAGGATGTGGAGGCGGAGATTGAACTCACAGAGGAATACAGAGACCGCGTCATCGAGATGAAGGCGCGGGCGCACCGAGTGATCCGAGAAAATGAAACTGTGAGTAACCCACAGCCTGTTCAGTCAAGTGATGGTAACGTTAGCGCAAATAAACTGACAGTAAGACTGCCCAAGCTACAAATTGAGAAGTTTAGAAATTTTGGAGCCAGTTTGAGACTGCTATTCATAGCAACAGTGCACTTTGCAAAAAGGAAAAGTTTACTTACCCGAAAACTTATCTTACTGGAACAGCTGCAAAGGCAGTAGCAGGACTCACATTAACAGACAGTAACTATGATGCTGCAGTTGATATTCTCCAAAGCAGATTTGGAAGGAAAGATCTCATTGTAAATGCTCACATGTCAAAGCTTCTGAATCTCACTCCTGTAAAGAAATCCTCTGATGTCAGTGCATTAAGGCAGTTATATGATGACTGTGAAATTCAAATCAGAAGCCTGGAGTCATTGGGAGTGGTATCAGACACCTATGGTGGTATGTTGTGCCCAATATTACTCCAGATGATGCAAGACGACATGGCTCTTGAATACAGCCGTCACAGAGGGGATGATGATGAATGGAATGTGCCTAATGTGTTGAAGTTCCTGAAGAAAGAGGTTCAGAGCCGAGAGAGAACTTTACAAATGATGAAATCATAAAACCAGAGAGAAAACATGCTAACAAAACATGCAGCAAATCATATTCAGCCAATGATGTGACATCAAAGAAACCAAGCATGCCATCTGCAGCTGCACTACACATTGCTGACCAGAAAATGCAAAACTGTCTGTTCTGTGATAGCACTGAACACAAATCTGAAAAATGTCCAGACCACCCGGTATCAGCACGCAAGGAAAAACTGAAGAAGCTTGGCAGGTGCTTTGTGTGTCTGGGGACCAAACACATCGCCAGGTTTTGCAGGTCAACGTGCAGGTCATGTGCCATATGTGGAGGCAGGCATCATGTAGCCATTTGTGAGAAAAATGAAGCATCTCCACCTGCTGCAGCTGCCAACATTGACACTGTTATTTCCTCAGTAATTCCCCAAGTAAAGAAATGTAAACCTGATACTGAGAACACTGTGCTGCTACAAACTGCCAAGGCATGGGTCGTAGGACCCACCAGCAGGAAGATGGTCCGCTGCTTGCTAGATGGAGGCAGTCAGGGGAGTTTTGTGCATGAGAATGTAGTGAAGGCGCTGCAGTCTTCCTGTAACCAAACAAGGGACACTTACTCTTCACAGATTTGGCTCCTCTGCTCCAACAACGGTGAGTCGCAACATAGTGAAGCTCAGTTTAGAGAATGTATGGGATAATCGGCAGGGAATTGAAATCGAGGCAGTTGTCACCCCCAAAGTGTGCACAGCGCTGATGAAAGTACCAGGTGAACATATACAGATGGAAATGAAAAACCGAGGTCTTCAACTAGCAGACTGTGCTGGAGATGATAAACCTGAGCTTGATGTGCTAATCGGCTCTGATTATTACTGGCAGATAGTATCAGGCAGAGTAGAGAGACTGACAAAGAGCCTAGTGGCATTGGAAAGCATTTTTGGATGGGCAGTGCAAGGTCCAGTAGCAGTGTCCAGCATGACAGAGAGAACCTGCATGCATATTTAGCTTAGCGAGGATGCACAGATTGATAAACAGCTGCATGCATTCTGGGAGCTTGAGTCCCTGGGCATCACAAATGAGAAGCCTGAGAGCCCAGAGGATGTAGAAGCGTTGCAGCGGTTCGAGGAAACCTCCATCTTCAAGGATGGGCGTTACCAAGTAGAGTTGCCATGGTGACAACATCATCCTCCACTTCAAGACAATTACCGCATCGCAAAAAAAGGCTGGAGAGTTTGAAAAGGAAACTAAGCAAAGATGTCACACTTTACAGCAGATACAATGAAGTTGTGGAGGACTACTTAAAACAAGAAATGGCTGAGGATGTGCCAAGGGAGCATGCATCACCACCAGGCAGTCAGATACAGATGTGGCCTTTTTCTCCCGCGGCATTCGCCAAATCGTCTCGCGGAGTCAAGCAGAATTCTGCAAGTGTTTTCGGGGGGGCTACTTTGCCTTTTCCCTTAATGTTTTTCGCTTCACAGAAAATCCACCAGGTGGCGCATAAAAAAACTCAATTTTTATATGCGTTGTCATTGCGGTTGTTTCCAGAAGTTAATAAGGGCATTGCCGTATATTTAACATTGCTATTAAAACAGCAAAGTGAAGTCAACCCCTTTTTGCCAGCATAACAGTGCATACAACGATGACTGTATGTACAATGCATTTATACTAAGTGCAACGGAGAATTTAGTGTGAGCCTAATACACTTAACTCTATTTACAATGAATATCTTAATTATTTGTGTTGTCCAATTTTGACTTCGTTTCATTGTTTGTTCATAATATTTATAATTATGTCAGTTTTTCTAAAAGTATCAATATTTTAAAGAGATTACTGTGGTATAAAAAAATACATGTTTTACAGTTAAAAGTGTTGTAAAAATATATTAGTATTCTTATATATTAAGAACAATATTATGACACATGTATATTGCGCTAAAATGCTTTACATATGGAAAGAGGAATTCTTCTCAACCACCACCAATAAAGTTTAAAAATTATTCTTTAGAAAAACACTGTTTAAACCCACGCAGACCGAACAAGAAAACATAGGCCTATGCTTACATACTGTACAGTTGGCATATGATATCTTTATTTAGTTTTACATATTTATAATACCTTTAATAATACCTTTTTTTGCGCATATAGGCAGTGTTGTGATTTTTTTTAATCCTTTCAGCCGTAATTCATATCTGTAAAAATATCCAGTGGCTTTGTAAATATCATTAAAATAATGGATTAAAATAACTTTATAAAATCTCCTAATGTCACTTATGTATTTTTTATTTGGTCAAACCAAAATAAATTATTAGAAATAAAACAGACATTTTAATTTAAAATGTATATTATATTATAAGCGTATGCCACATCTAATAAAATAGCGAACAGCTTTTACGGACGGAAAACACCTCCGAAGTGTTGAGTTTATGAATATTTACACCTACAATTTGTACTTTGTGAAATGTGTGAGTAAAATAATACATTTAATAACATGTGGCTATATAGACAAACACGCCGCGTCTCCTTCCAGATATCTTATCTCAGACATTCAACAGTTTTCAAAACTTATTTATATATAATCTAATTTATAAATTAAAAAAAAACAAAGTTTTAAGTTAAGACAATAATAAATATGTTTATCTTTATTGAAAGAAAAACGTAGAAAATGTTATTATGGGTATAGTTGATGCAAATAAAGTGTGCAGTATACAAAAAAATGCAAACAAATTATTTCTAAAAGTAGCAATATTTTAAAGAGATAAATGTGGTATAAAGAAAGACATGAGAAAAGCAGAGGTATGCAAAAGACCACTTCAGATATTGTTAATTCAAGCGGTTTTATACACCTTTCAGCTTTGTTTGAATTGACAAGAATTTTATTCGGCACTGTCAAAACATTTTGTGATTGATTTACTGATTTATTACAGAAACTTGTTGTCAGAAGCAAAGCTATTGTACTAAGCATCTTTATATGCATGTTTTAAAGTTAAAAGTGTTGTAAAAATATATATGAGTATTCTCTTATAATAAGAATAACAATATGATACATTTATATTGCGCTAAAATGCAATATAAATTATTCTGCCATATAAATTATTCTCAACCACCACCAATAAACAGACCTGCAAACTCCATAGAGAAAAAAAGGTGACAGTGACAAGCGGGGGGGGGGTGGGGGGGGTGGGGGGGGTTTGGGGGGTGTACTTTTGGGGCGGTTACCCCAGCTCTATTTTTTGTGTGATTTAAATATGATTCTGGACTTGACTTAACAAAAATCACCATACTTTAATCAAAAATCAATGTTAAAACATCCTTGAAGCTTAAGGAGAATGACACATTTAATATTTTACAAATGTTTTTATTTACAACTCACGGAAACGCCTGGAAGTGTTGTGAAGCATGACACTGAAATAAAAAATAACAAGAGACAGACAGAAATAAAAAAATATATATATATTTTGCCGATGTTCGTGCGACAGAGCCACTTTGTCCTCAGCCGGCATCTGTGCAAGGATGACGATGACGGGCCATTGTGAATGGCAGTGAGTGCTCCACCAAAGTGCCCAGAACCATTGCCTGAAAGTAAATTAAAATCATTAAAATATATCCTTGCAAACTATCATACATAGGACTAATATGATAAAACAACGTGTCTCCATACTGTATGGCTGATATGCAGTGAATATCAACATACATTTCTGTTCAATAATTATTATAATAATGCATTTTATATGTAGGGCTCCTTACATTGAATAAACAATCTCAAAGTGCTAGTGTTCATAATGTAAATTCAACTTACAACACAATGTAAAGATTTCATTGACAGACTTTGATGCAAAATGTAGCCCTTTATTATACAGAAATTTGCTGTTGGTGTATTAGCCTAGGACAACACGCTCGCCAGATTGTTTTGTCTAAACAGCCCTGTTGTAAAAAATTACGGTTTACCAGGTATACAGCCACCAGGAATGAACGGGGCTAGGCTAATCGATAAACGACGGCCTGGATGTTCTTCTTCGGTGTCCGTTTTCATCCTTGCTGCTTTGATGAAGGCGGCTTTCCGCGACACCAGCTGGGGAAGGTACACCTCAAGCTCTCTTAGGCGGCCATCATAGTCTTTTTGCTCAGCAGTCGGAGCCCAACGGTTCCAGTTAAGGTGCGCTTCTTTTGCCTTGAGCACCAACTTCTCTAAGTGAGTCAGCATAAACTCATATGCCTCCAGAGTTTCATCTAGCTGGATGGCGGAGACATTCTTGCACTCCCTCTCTGCCACATGTATAGCTAGGGACAGTTCTTTTGCTCCATATACGTTCCAGAGTGTGTCTCGAATTAAGAGTTTAACTTCTTTAGTCTTCTGCTTACAAGATTCCTCCGTCTTTTCAATGTCGGCTCTCAGTAAGTCGTCCAGCTCCTCTGCCTTAGACTCTGCCATATAAACAGCCTCTATTTCTTCATTTGCCTCCATTACTTTGGAGCTCTCTAGTGTAAGCTTCTTGAAGTTCTCTTTCAACTCCTCTATAGACATCTCTGTGTGGGTCCTCGTAATGCTATTGGCAAGACGGGAGAAAAGTCTCTTAGCTGTGGTCCTCTCTACTTTCAAATCATCGAGTGACATTGCCATTTTGTTCTCTCCAGTTGATGGACAACAGGCTTTATCTTCCAGGCCCTCTTGGTTGTGGCCGCAAGTGGAGTTTTCGCTGGTCACTGTCACAGGCGGTTTTTCACTGTCAAGTGTATCTAAACATCATGGCTTCCCACACTTGAAAAAGGGAAGGATTTGACCAGACTCAGGATTTCACTCGTTCTTCAATTTATTTGATCAGTAAACATGTAAGGTGAAAAACCTTTGAACATACAAAAAATACACAATTTAAATTAAGTACAATTTACAACAAAATATTGACCATTATCTTATTTATCAAGGTAAATACAGGTTAAATTAGGCATTTCATAAACATATATTGTTCATAATGAATTAAATAACACATCACAAACTTACATGTCAAAAATGCAGTTACTCAACAACAAAAGTTATTTTCTGATTTTTATAATTATTTTCTAGCATTGTATCAGTACAGTGTTTTAAGACTTTAATGTTTTCATGTGAAGAGATGAAAACATTACTAAGATTTTCCTCATTTAAGCAAAATCCACAAAATCCATTATAAAATGTACTCCAAACAACCATCTTCAATTAAAGTTTAATAAATAATTTAAGCAGTCTCCAAAGTCCAGTTAAGATGCGTGAGCTTACCGGTAGCCCTTTTGATCTTTTCCTTTTCCCATGAGCATTCGAGATTTCGTGTTAATTCAGCTGCTTGTTTTCAGCTACGTTGAAAAACAACTGAACAACTCGCGCTGCTTTTATTATCTGGGTTTTCCGTGTGCTGCTAATTAATAATCTCTCTCACCTGCTGAAGCGCGCTGTGGAGCTGCTGCTCACTATTACGAGCACCTGTCACATCAACATGCACCCGCACACAGGCACACCTCCCGGCAGATCGCCAAAACAATCACATTCACAACGCGATGTACAAAGATTAAGTGCATGCATTTAAAAAAGATAGGTATGTATTAATTAGTTTAAGTTGAGGTAAGAACATAGTAAAATATTGAAAAACGGTGGGTTTTCCTTTAACATTACTCTCGCATCAGCTATTGTGTAAACATTTACCCACATCACGAATGACTGCCTGCGCAAGCGCGCACGCCAGCCACCGTAATGAAGTTATTCAGGGTAACGTTAGCTCAAAATTCGAGTAGTAGCCGTATATCTTGGAACTCAGGGCAGACCACCCGGGTAACGATAAGCCTAGCTAACAATCGTCCTGCTAAGTTAGCTAACATTAGTCATTTTGCTCGAAGCATAGGCAAACTTTATGCAAGGTCTACGTTTGTGCATTACTCGGCGTAGACTCGTTCCTAAAAGTACAATATAAGCGGTAGCTAACGCTAATTTAAATCAAGCAAACAAGTAGTTGTTGTTTTTGGTCCAAAAAAGTTGACTTACCTTGAATAAGATGGTTCCTTCACGTTAAAAGTGTCCATCAGACTCGCGTGGTAGCCAGGTGTATCTCTTATCCAAAGGACCGCGCTCGCGCGCTGTCTTCAAGATTCTGAAGGAAGTGCTAAGATTCCGATTGGCCCAGAGAAAAGCAAATGCCAAGATTCCGATTGGCCCAGAGAAGTGTCAATTATAAGAATTATCCAATAATGTTTGGCAATTCTAGCCCGCATTAGGGATGGCTCCCGCGAAACTGACGTTTCGACACTGTGTCGAGATCCCGAAGCGTAAATGTTTCGAAACACTGCTCCGAAATGTGATTCGAAACACCCATGTCACGTGATGAAGTGATTCGAAACACCAAGTGGTGCATTTCACAAGTATTTCGAAAGGTGGCGTACCTGTCGAATCTGCGTCGAATCTTAAACTGACAGGGTAGGAAACAAATCTGACAATACCTCATAGATGCGTTTTTGGCAAGATCGAATACTATAATTTACTGAAAAGTCATTTTTCCTCATATGTATGTAACACTTACAAAAAAATGCATGCCAGCAAAAGTGTCCCTTGTGTGAGAATATTTTCAAAGGCTGGAGAAATTACATGTAAAAAAGAAGCTGGTTGAGTTTATCAACACAGAACAATTTATATTTGAATAAAGATCTTTATATGTAAACAATGTGGCATATTATGGCTTGATATATTTTATGAATCTCTTATTATTTATTTGGTATATCTCTATTCCATTTTTTTTATTAAATAGACCCGAATAGCCTATAGTTATCGACAATTGTGAGCCTAAAAGCTCATGTAGTTGTCAAACAGATGTTAAAACAACAACAAAAAGCACTTTATTATGATGACGAAACGCATGCATTTCCCGGGTTCGATCCTATGATCTACGCATGAGAGTCGAGAGCACTATCCACTCTCCCATCCTATCACTTGTGTGTCAATCAAACAACATGTGGGATACAATTTGTCAGCGCTCATCTAAAATCTTGTCAAGGCTGCAAAGGTTGCAAACGACCGCTAGGTGTCACTGTGGAGGCGGTTTCGGATTGATGTTTCGAAGCCTCGAAACATACGGCACAATTGATTCAACTGTTTCAGTGTTTCACGAAGCCTCGCTCTGCCCACCACTAGCCCGCATGGCATTCAGATAAAGGGCAGCCTCCCGACCCCCCCCCACCTAAAAAAAAAACTCTCCGGTTCTACGCGATTCACGTGAATGACCCAATTGACCAAGAAAACGGCGATTGTCGCCGAAAAGCGACAAGTTTGCAGGTCTGAATAAAGTTTTAACATTATTCTTTAGGGAAAAAACGGTGTTTAAACCCGTGGAGCGAACAAGAAAACATATGTTGATATGCTCATTCGGCATATCATATGATATTTTTTATTTAGTTTTACAGTTTTAAAAGTGGCAAAAAAAGTTCTTAAAATCTAATGAATACTGGTCTCTGTAAATATAACTGCAGATGACAGCAGATTAGATTCAGTTCACCTACTAAGAAATAGGAGAAGCGATGATTTGTGATTGATTGGGGCTAATAGAATGACTGCCACACTCAAAATACAGCAAACCAAATGAGCACTTTATATTACACTAAAGCAACACACAATGTGCAAGTCATGACCATGGCCGGGTTTCCCAAAAGCATTGTAAGGCTAAGTAGATCGTAAAAACGATCGTACGAATCATCTTAGAATTACGGGCTGTTTCCCAAAAGCTTCGTAACTTGAGTTGCACTTGGTAATAGATTAATGTATAAAATCATGTGAATGATTTAGCTAAAGATTAGCCTGTATTATAGGCAGTTTTCCCAAAATGGTGGCTGTGGGGCAAAGTGAACCAGATGGGGTAAACTGAACCAGCGGTTCAACCCCACCATGAGGCACTGAAACCACTGAATATGTTTCATTAAAAAAATATATCTGTGTAGTTTCGCACAACTGATTTGTTCATTTTTAAACATTTTTGAAAACATGTCAGGCCAAGACATTACAATATTACTACATTTTTATTTTATGCATTTGGCGTTTTGGTCCATACTGAAAAACAAACTTACCACTAAGAAACGTTCATTGACAATCTCCAAACAATAAGTTGTTCATCAAAATCTGTATTTTCACCTGATACAGACTCAAACATGAGTGGATGACATCAGAGTACCGCAAGAGCGATTGAAACCAACCTCCTCCGCCTTATTTCTCGCGGTACTCTGATGTCATCTGCTTGTCTGCTCTTGCGGCACTGCGTAAAGTTGACCACACCTAAAAACCGTACTGCTAAACTCGACAGGAATTAATTGTATAGCAGGAAAACTTCTATTTTACTTCTCAGCGTGAAAAATAGCTTGGTTTGGCATGTGAACTGACAGAAATGCGTGTGTCTCATGGCGAATGCGTGTGACTTGAGAGCCCAGGTTATATCAACATATGTCAAATTAAGTTACCCGATATCCACTTAATTTTAGTTTTAAACATTCATTTAAAATAACTTACAGCGTATTAGGCCTAGATTTGCGTTTAAACAAAGGAACTGCAAGGTTGGGAATTAAAACGCCAGGTCAAAACTTGAAAAACCGGTTTTCTTTTGATTCGCTCGCTGAGAGGCTATTTTAATTGGGGGTTGGCAAATAATTGGCAGACGTGGGGGTGGGTGGTTCTTATTTTCTTGACTTTCTGTGTCTCGGGTAGCTGCTACTAGACGCATTACATTTTGTAATGAAGTTCCTTTATGTCGTTTTATTTATACACTGTAAAAAATATTTTCTGAATTTGTAAGTAAAGTTAGCATTAAATATGTTTTACAATTTTAAATGAATTTTTGCTTTTATTATAATTATAACTTAAATAACTGTAAATATTTATTAAAAATAATATTACACATTTTTTATCAAAAAGACAAATAACTTGATTCATATTAATAATAGGCATGGAAAACAAACTTCTAATTTTCAAACCCTCATACAGCTTGTGCCTATGTGCAACCCAATATCACGCAAATACGTGACCACTTCACGTATGGACCAACGCGAAAATGACACGTTCCGCCGCGCCTGAACGTGAGCATGTCACGTTTCCTTTTTGTCTCACTTTCACGTTTTGGTTACTCAACTTTGTTGTCCTAACTTCTTACGCTTCGGTTTAGGGTTAGATTTACATAAAATGACATCCTTACCTAAACAAACTCTAACCCCAACGTCGGGGACAATTGGTTAAGTTTAGAAAATATAAAAGAATAAGTCTTGTATCTTTTTTTTTTATAAACCAATACTTAAAGTGACAAATACTTAAAGTGACATATAACAAAAGCACCAAATCTAACCCTAAACCGGAGCGAAAATGGTTTGAAAATAGGACAAAAAAAGTTGAGCAACCAAAACGTGAAAGTGAGACAAAAAGGAAACGTGACATGCTCACGTTCAAACGCGGGCAAAACGTGTCATTTGCACGTTGGTCCATACGTGAAATGGTCACAACGTATTTGCGTGATAGGGTTGCAACGTGCTTTGAACTTGAGAGCGCTTTAAGCGTTTATTGTGTCTTTCAGCACATTACATATGTGACCCATTCTGTCTAAATGAGTGGGATGTTTTCAAATACTCTTTTAATTAAACATCTAATACATTTTCTGAGAGTGAAATGATTAATCCTAAGATGCATGTCATGTCTGACATCTTGGTTTCGGTTTAAAAACATGCAGGAATTTGAAAATAAAATGCAGGACTTGCTTTGATGTTTAAAGAGTTATTAAGAGAGATAAAGTTCGGGACTGATTTATGTTAAAAAGTTATTAAGATCAACAAGACTCGCGCTGACTGACAGATCCGAAACGCAACGCACAGACACGCAAGTACCTGCACTGACAGAATATTAAAAAAAACATCTGTTTTGGCAAGAATTTACGAAAGCATATTAAGCATACCAACAAACTGGTTAAGCTCATTATTAAATATGTCCATAGCCTACAGCGTTTGCGCGAACAGAACAAATTGTTTAAAAAAAACTCTCTCATTAATCTTCATCTAAATTAATAAATAATTAGATATTTGTTTATAATTTCAAATAACAGTATTCTCTATTATTTAAAAGTCAGTTTTGACTTAGTTCAAAACAAGCAAAATTATTTTAAACAAGGTAATTAGAAAGATGTAATTCAAATGTTTCAGCTGTTATTTACTAACCTTTTTTATGTTAATTGCAATTCATGTCATAATAATCTTCAGTATACATTTTGCTTTTAAAATGTTACATTTTCATATTTTTATCTATTTACTTGTTTATTTTATATTCACCTAGATTGACAATGAAGCTGGCTTTAACTTGAAGTAATTAAAAGATCATCTGTGACCGAAGTCACGGAGACACGGAGTTATTAACGAATATTTTATTATCAGAGTGCAGCATTTTATCAAGGTTTTCTGGTCTTGTGTAATTAAATAAAACCAAAAAACTAAAATGGTAATTTTTTACAGTTGGATTTAAAGAAGCTTGATATTAGGAGCGTTTTAAAACTAATTCCAAAACATCTCGAGTTTCTAAATAAGGGACGCGCAGAAAATGTCATTCATTCATGTAATTTTATAGATTACACTCATTCACTTAACACACATATTATGCGTGCTTTAAGGGCTTTATAATTTAGCGGTTACAGTAAACACTTGATTATGTCTGGCTGAATATTTTTTCTGCTATTCGGATTAATTCGTTATTCGTTTTAAAGCCATTATCCGTGCCCTTCCGAATAACGCATTCGGCTTCGGGCACATATATATATTTGACGAATGCTTATCAGTACATTACTTTTTTGTTTCTTCAACTTTTAAAGATGAATATTCTCATTAAAGATGGGCAATTTTTTGCAATAGCACATTATATTCAAAATTTTGAGCTCATAAAAAAAGATTTTTCGCTTATTTAAATGACTTGTTTATGTTTTTATGCACGTTTAGTTTTGGTGCAATTTCCCAAAAGCTTATAATTAGGAAATACACACAACACGCTTACCTTATATTTTCTTATATTTCTACTTATATTCCTACTGTTCGGTAATGCAGAAAAGCGCAACACAACCATGTTAAGCTATTAAAACGTTCAGATGCAAAAATGAACTAAATGTAAAATTAGATAAACTAGTTAATGATATTGCGTAAATGCGCTCGGTCTCTTCAAAGGTCTTCGCGAGTTATTTTGTTATAAGACTCAGTTATCATACATCACGTCTCTTGTACTGTAAGTACACGGGAAAAATAAGACAAATGATGCGCGTTTGGGTCGGATTTTTATGAAGAATATGTGACTGTTTATGTAACAGGCAAAGAAAATTTCGCCAACGAAATGTTTGCCAAAAAAGCGTGCATTTGTATGACATCAAAGTCTATCGCCTAAACACAGAAATTCCGTGTCATGTTACTTCAATATCATACAGTATACGCTCAGCATGAAGTCAAGCACACAAATTGTCGTCAGTATGGCCTACATGAAACACGACTGCCATCTACAGGTTTTTGTATTTCCTGCGTCCCCCACTGAACCCCCTTCTGCGGGATCTCGCAGAATTTCGGAAGTGCTCGCGGCATTCTGGTCTCAGAGACGCGCATTTTTAAAGGCCACATCTGTATATTACTTACCTCATCATGCTGTATTGAGAGAGGATAAGGCAACAACGAAACTACGGGTTGTGTTTGATGCATCATCCCATGAAAATGGAAGTCCCTCACTAAATGACTGTCTTTTAACAGGTCCCAATCTGAATCCAGATCTGATGAGTATTTTGATCAAATTCAGACTGCATGATATTGCATATATGGCAGATATCAAGAAAGCATTTCTGCAGATATCACTCTCAGAAAGAGATCGGGACGCTGTAAGATTTCTGTGGTTCACTGGACCACCTAAAGAGGAGAAGGATGTAACGCTGCGCTTGCTCAGAATGACGAGAGTGGTGTTTGGAGCTTCGTCAAGCCCATTCTTACTTGCAGCCATCATAAGAAAGCATTTAAGACACTACAAGCTTGAACACCCACAAGTGGTAGAAGCCCTCAGCTCCTTACTCTATGTCAATGATTTCATTTCAAGTGCACGTGGGGTGACAGAAGCACATACAGTGACAACAACAGCCAGGAACATTATGTCTGCTGCAGGCATGGAGCTATGTAAATGGATGACAAACTCTCCTGAGCTCAAAGAAAAATGGCAGGAAAGTTTGATGGATTCCGCTGCGCATTCAGAGTCATACGTGTCTGTGCTGAAGGTGCTAGGTATGGTGTGGAGACCAGCCACTGATGATTTTGTGTTCGACCTCAGGGGGCTGCTTGATATTCTGAAAGAAAGAGAAAACACAAAACGAAGGGTTTTGCAGTCTTCTGCTCGCATTTTTTACCCTCTAGGATTCCTGACTCCTTTCACCATCAGGATTAAGTGCTTGTTCCAAGAGATGTGGGAGAGAGGGCTCAAGTGGGATGAGAAATTGCCACCTGATCTGACAAAGAAGTGGCAACAGTGGTGTTCCGAGCTCCCTCAACTGCATCAGCTCTCAATCCCACGATGGTACCAAACATACATACCACGGCAGGACAGTCGAGAGTTAAGGCTACATGTGTTTTGTGACTCGAGTGAAAGGGCGTACAGTGCAGTCACTTATCTTCAATGAGAAACAAAAGAAGGAAAAGTGACCGCAAGCCTGGTTGCATCCAAGTCCAGAGTGGCTCCACTCAAAAGGATGACACTGCCACGCCTAGAGCTAATGGGTGCTGTAATAGCAGCCAGGCTGGGGAACACCCTCATGAAAGCATTGCAACTAGACAAGACGCAACTCAGACTATGGACAGACTCAATGATAGTGCTGCATTGGATTTGTGGTTTTGCTCATAAGTGGAAACAGTTTGTAGCAAATAGAGTCACAGAAATCCAGTCTCTACCTGATCCACAGTCATGGTCTCACTGTAAAGGGAAAATGAATCCAGTTGATCTTCCCACTAGAGGTCTAACTGTGCAGGACCTGAAGCAGAGCACATTGTGGTGGAATGGTCCTTGTGTTCTAATGTCAACTGATCAGATAGAGAGCACTCAGGAAGATGTTCAAGAAGATGAGGTACAGTCTGAACTCAGATCCAAATACCAGATTGCTGTACAGCTTGTTAAGCAAGACCAAGACTTCTTAAGCCCTGTTTTATGTCTGGAGAAGTACAGCAAACTAAAAACTGTGCTCCGGGTAACAGCCTGGATAAAAAGGTTTATAACCAACACACGTTCAAGCATAAAACTCAGTGGTGAACTGACGGCAGAAGAGCTGAATGAAGCAAATAAAAACTGGATAAAGGTGATTCAGAACCAGAGTTTCAGCTCTGAAATTGATCTGCTGAAAGCAGGGAAATTGGCCAACACCAACTCCAGAATCCGAGAGCTAAAACTATTTCTGGACGAGGATGAGCTGCTCAGTGTGGGAGGAAGGCTCCAGCATTCTGATCTCTCTTACAGAGAAAAGCACCCATGGATTTTGCCCAACAATCACCGATACACAGAAATGTTGGTGCAGTATGAACTTGAGAAGATAATGCATGCAGGTGTACGAGACACTTTAGTGCAGACAAGAGAGAAGTATTGGATTTTGAGGGCACGACAGGTAGTGAAGAAGGTCGTGTCTAGATGTGTATTCTGCAAGAAATTCAAAGCAAAGGCTGGACAGCAGACTACCGCACCACTGCCAAGAGATAGGATAACAGAGTCACCGCCATTTGAGATCACTGGTGTGGACTTCGCAGGGCCACTCTATGTCAAGACACAGAACGCTATGACAAAGACGTATATAGCACTGTTTACTTGCGCTGTAACCAGAGCAGTGCACTTAGAGCTGGTGTCAGATATGTCTACAGAGAACTTTCTGTTAGCATTGAAAAGATTAATCTCAAGAAGAGGATTATGCAAGGTGTTTTATTCAGATAACGCCAAGACGTTCAAGAGAGCTGATCAAGATTTGAAGGAGCTCTGGAAAGGCATTAAAGATCCACGGCTACGGGAGTTCTTCTCAGAGAAAGGCATCACCTGGCGGTTCATCGCTGAAAGAGCAGCCTGGTGGGGCGGATTCTGGGAGCGGCTGGTTAGGTCAGTCAAGGTTATTCTCAGAAAGGTGCTAGGCAGAGCTAAACTCAACTTTGAAGAAATGTGCACCATTCTGACTGAAGCTGAAGCCATAATAACTCGAGGCCGCTCACTTATGTGCACAATGATGTGGATGAGCCAGAGCCACTCACACCTGCTCATTTCTTGGTGGGTCAGAGACTTACCTGCTTGCCTCCTAAGCCATGTGCAGCTGAGACTAACCATCCAACAGCGAACAAGGAGGAGATGAACAGAAGGTGGCGTTACAGACAAAGACTTATGAATAGCATCTGGAACCAATGGCGGAGAGAGTACTTGCTGAATTTGAAGTCGGCTCATCGCTGCGACATCCCACAATCTTCTTTGCTGAAAGTCGGAGATGTTGCGCTCATCGGTGAAGATAACACCCCAAGACAGAGCTGAAAGCTAGGAAGAATTGAGGAACTGTTTCCAGGTCGTGATGGCCTTGTGAGGTCATGTGCAGTTCGCACAAGTTCAGGGACTGTTCTGCGGAGACCCATCCAGCTTTTGTATCCTTTGGAAATCATATAAACTGTGGTTTATGGGGGGGAGGATGTTGAGAAAAAGTTGTTAGAGAACTATTTAAAATAATAGTTACAAAGGTTAAGATTGATAAGTTAAAATTTAGTAAGTTAACATTTAGATTAACAACATTTAGATTAACAGTTCATGTTACAGATATATATGTGGTTAAAACATTGTGTAATTTTGATTTGTGAATGGACTTCATTACCCAGGATGCCTTGAGCAATGGAAAAGGTCACGTGATTCATGGGAAGGTTTGTGAATGGTTCTGGTGGATTCTAGAACGGCCATCTTGTGAACTATTTGCTGAACAAGCACACGCTGTATTTAGGGCTGAAACGATTCATCGAGTTACTCGATTTACTCGATTCAAAAAATTCCTCGAGGCAAAAATTCTGCCTCGAAGCCTCGTTAAATTCCTATGACGCGCACTACACGCGCCAAGATCTGATTCACACGGACCGTTGTTCAATGTTCAGGAAGCACATCATAGCGCGTGGTTCATTTTGAATTTAGTTGGCGCGATGGCGGAGCGAATATGTCCATAAACGGCAGAGAGAGACTGTCTAAAGTTTGGGATCATTACATTCAGCATCTGAACTGAAAACATCCACTGTTGTTTCACCAAGCGTCGATGAAACAAGGTAACATAGCTTCCGCTGATTTTAATCCCATACTGTATTTGTAGCGATGTCGTTATGCGGTTTGACTAGATATGATGTTTAGCTTTGATGTTTTTAAGGAGTAAACGTATTCACGTTCAATTGCAGGACAGTATAGATTAAAAAAGAACCCCTTGACACACACGCATGCACTACAGGTGTGTGTACCAAAAAACGGCACCACAGTGCAATCATATATGGGCAACTTGTAATCTGACATATTTTGTTCAATAATAATAATCTCTGTTTTATTGGAGTTTAGCATAAGGAAGTTATTCTCTCTCACGCGAGTCAGACCGATCGCGCAATGCATCACATATGCTTAAACGTTTATGTAGCCACCCAACAATAATTTCAGCATGCATTCACTGTATACAGCGGGAGGTGATGTTGTGATTTTTCGAACGGATTCTTAACCTAAAATGCACCGCAATGCAAGTGATGCAAACCAAATGCAGCGTTCTATTGAAAAGTAATGTATGTATTTCTGCAGTACCAAAATGCAATGAAGCAACTGAACGTCTGACTGGGGTGTCACTCTTCCTCACGCACAGAACGCGTGCACACGCACAAACACAAGTGCACGTGCGCGCATACACACAGGTTGTTACCATAGCAAATAGGCTCACCCCAGAAATGATATATTATATGTTAAAAGCCTAATGGTAAATGCTGCAGGTGTAGAAATGTACATATACCAGATATTTACTTTGATGTCAGGGCTAGATTACAGCATGAAACCTGTTGTGCATATTAATAAATTAAAGTGTTTAATTGTTGGCACTGGCACTTATAAACACTAAATGGGTAAAAAATTGAAATAAATAGGCTTATTTCTTGGAGCCAAATACCTCTGTTTTTTTTAGAAATAAAAGCCAAATGCTTGAACATTTTACAGCCAAGTCATTTTCGTTATGCATTATTTGTTTTGGTTGTTTAAAAACACACAAAAAAATTATCCGATTACTCGATTAATCGATCGATTCAGTGCTAGATTAATCGATTACAAAAAGAATCGATAGCTGCAGCCCTAGCTGTATTTACTTTCGCTTTCATTTTTGTTTTCATTAAACGTCTGAAACGAAGCAACGTCTCCCTTCATTATTCTTAGTTTTCTAAGACGATAAATGCTATCTTGCTTGTGACAAAATCCTATAAATTATAAAAATATATTAGATTGACATTATATCATGAATGATCTGTAACTAACAGCAAATAAATGCTGTCCTAGTACTGTTCTGTTGAAGTAAACATAGGATCATGTTACAATTTAAAACACAATAAAGCCATTATATTAAACTTTTGTTGCATAAATTTGCAATTTTTCTTTCAGTCCAGTTTAAAACAATTATTGTTGTATTAAATAACTGGAAATTGCAATTTTAGAAAACTCTTACTTTGACATGCTAAAAATATAATAAAATGATTTAGCATTTATAGTAAGAGTTGACACATTATATGAGATTATTTTTACATTTTAATTTAATCATTAAAATATTATATGCATTTAAGGTAATCATAATAATCTGGGGTGCGTTCTCCGATAACGTTGTCTCTTAGCACGCTAGGAAGACTCTTAAGTTAAACCTTAACTACAGGTATACCTTTCCTACGTGTGTTCTCCGAACTATACCTTAGGATGTTGCTTAAGGTAAACCTTCTTAAGTTCGACCTTAGCGGGTGCTGTCCATGGTGGAGGTGCTGAATAGGTTGATATCGATTGCTCGACAATCAATTATTCACTTCATGTAATAGGTTTCGCTGTGTTATGAGATAGCGGTGTTCTTTATTAAATCAACATTTTAGAAATAGTTCAAGTTCAATTTATTAGGAATATCTGGTAAAAAATATTTCAAATTGCAAACAACTAAATTCAACCTTTTATATTTTATATCAAACCCGTGCAAAACCCGCAACTTTATTTCCAAACGTATCGTGTTTAAACTGCTCCAATTCATCCGCTATGCCTTGAAAGGATCATTTATATTAGGGGTTCCCAATAAGTGCGTTGCACGGGGGAATAAAGTGGGTTGTGCAAGTACTTGGCTGTGCATTACACTTAAAGTATATAAAAACAAACTGCTGTTGTTCATTAGTTCACGCGTTTATTGTGCTTGGACACTGTATGCACAAGCAGCGCGTTAACAATGCGGATAAAGCTTAATGGACGCATTTCTGGAGACTGTCTGTCTAAATATAACATTTCAAATATTATATAATAGCCTATAAATATATAGTATGATTGCTTTAGATTTTAGCTTTGATTAGTTTTAATGTGGAAATTTTGTTGACCTTAGACTATACAAGCAGTAATCAAGTGCACAGTTTATTTTGAATGTTTATAAAGAATATGGCATGCAGTTGCCTCAAAGTTATAAAACATTAAAAAACTTTGATGCAAAGTCGAATTAACATTAATAATCATAATTATTTTTGTAATTTTACCCGATTTATTTATGCAGCTAAAATACTAGCCGTTAGACTTAGATTTAACGGATATGAAATGCACAAATGAAATAGTAGGATTCACTGTATAGCTGCCAGTTTCACCAACTCCATCACCCAAAATATATTTTTTAAATAGTTTCTTAATCCTGTAGCATTTAATAGTTCGCAATGCGTTTTTGTAAAGGAATTTATGTTAGAGATCAGACTCAGAATGACTATCAAACATAAAGGCAGTTAAAATAAATCATTAAATCTTTTTAACTTCCGTTTTTGATAAATTCGGTTTGGCGCCATCTAGTTGATGAAAGCGGTATTACACTTTCACTTTGAAATTCGTCCAGAAAGGCATATTTATTAGTTAAATATTAACTCATAATTGACGAGAACGACGTAGCGTTAAGGTAGTTTCGGAGAACGCAGCCCTGATCAGTATAATGTCTGTCTAGGGGTGGCACGGTTCATGAAAAAAATCCGAACCGTTCGGTTCGCCTGTCTCGGTTCGGAGCGCGTGTGTGCCGTACGGTTCAACGGTTCATGGCATGCGCAATGTATGTAGCCTCATGCCCTGTATGTGACCTCAGATAGCGTGTTCCCCTTTCGCGAATAGCGCGAAAGAAGAGGTGACTGGTGTGGAGAGTGAGTGCTGCCGGTCATGTTACGTGTAGAAATGGCAAGAGGGAGAGAAAAAGAAGTCTCCCCGCGGTTGGAGGATGCGCCAGCATCGTATAAGTTTGGTGTGTGGAAACATTTTTTTATTTCATGTTCCTTATGATAACAGCGGAAATAAAACAATAGATACAGCCACACGCGACAGCCTTCTCTCCGACCATTTATCTAATCTGAGGTAATGAACACTGTTTTATGTCTTTTCGTATTCAGCGCTATTTTTAGCCTTTTGTTGATAAAACGAAAGCGCTGATTTCCGCGTAGTTTCATTTTGCTAGCGTGTGAAAGTTGCACAATCTTATTTCATAAACTGCCCCTTAAAGTAATCAGGACAGAAATGGTCAAAAGTGGACAAAAGAGACGGATTTAAATATTACAGGTGTAAACGTTATGTTTCTCTCTCGTTCACATATTCTCTCTGCAGTATTTAAGCAGCCTCTCAGTGATAAATCTTAAAGCTACACTGAAGTTGGCATTTTGATAAATGCAAGTTATCTTTGTGTGCTAAAAATGCACACAAAGTTCATGTAGATGGCAATACACATACTCTTTTTTGCCAAATAAATGAAAAGCATGTTGAAATCATCAATGTCTTCCCTCTTGCTTTGTCAAAATCTCGCCTGGCTTTCCTCAAGGATGTTCCCAATAATGTGCTTAAAGTCAAATTCAGTTTGTGCATGATTACATGATATAACTTTTTTAAATACTGTATCCTAAATCATGGATAATTAATACATTAATAAGATAATACATTTCTGGAGTGTTAAAAAAATAACAACAAGAACCGGACTGAACCGAGAACCGTGACCATAGAACCGTGATACGAACCGAACCGAGGGTTTTGTGAACCGTGCCACCCCTATGTCTGTCATGTCAAAATAACAAAGCATGGTTCTAACATGACACACCTTAGAAGAGTTCTGCAAATCTTCTAAAAAACAAGGGAAAAAATAAAAATCAGTTCACAAAACATTAATATTAGTTCCATTCTCTAATTTCATTATACATTACACATACAACTACATTATAAAAATTATTCTTATATAAATTGTACTTTGGCACAAAACAGCACGGATGAACACAATGCATTCAGGAGAACTGTCAATCACCGCATCGCTGTGGATACTATCATACCCAATCACACAGTAAACTTTTAAAAAGTGTAACCAACATAATTTTCACTGAAAAATATAGAAGAGGTAAGTTATTTTCACTTTTGTTCTGACCAACTAAGCATTGCAGTACATCATGCTGATTAATGGGGTATAAAAACTCGTGTTGAAATATTTTCTCCTCAAACCAGAATCAACTTAACTCATTCACCGCCAGCCTTTTTGAGAAAAGTTGCCCACCTGCATTTTTGTGATTTTAACAAAAGTTTCACAAAATTCCTTGCAGGAAAAATTATCTTCTATAAATATATAAACATACAAATTATATCAAATTAAAGAACACACCCTTTGCTTTCAAACAAACAATAAACAAACAAACAAACAAACAAAATGGGGAAAAAATGTTTCATTAGATATTTACTTTTTCCACTTAATTTAACCACTGAAATATGGATATTTCTCTTCAAAAATACAACATTTTGAAGAAAAAGCTTAAAAAATTGCGTTTTTGTAAAGGAATTTATGTTAGATATCAGACTCAGAATGACTATCAAACATAAAGGCATTTAAAATCAGTCATTACTTCTTTTAAACTTCCGTTTTTGATAAATTCGGTTTTGGCGCCATCCAGTGTATAAAAGCGGTATTACACTTTCACTTTGAAATTCGTCCAGAAAGGCATATTAATTAGTTAAATATTAACTCATAATTGACGAGATAACTCGTCAATGGCGGGGAATGAGTTAAAATGTATTATTAATAATCACACACTTACATGTTAGACATCGTTTGAAACCTTGAAGGGTCTTCTTTTATTTACGTACATTGTTGGGTTTTTTCAAATAAAGAAAATATTGAAAGTGTGTATTTAGTTATCTCCATCAGCTGCCTCTCAAAGACGTTACAAAAATCAATTGAAACTCAGCGGATCCTCATTACATAAACATGATACATTCATCTAAAAAAAGCCTGAAATGTCTACTTTTAAACAAACTAATTATAATCAAAAACAAATATTGTCTGTTTAAATAATCTGTGTTAAAGTAGAGAGAGGTACGGTTCACCTGT
Organism: Misgurnus anguillicaudatus; assembly: GCF_027580225.2. Lineage (NCBI taxonomy): Eukaryota > Metazoa > Chordata > Actinopteri > Cypriniformes > Cobitidae > Misgurnus > Misgurnus anguillicaudatus. The sequence continues at coordinate 42,048,462 of NC_073344.2, read as the reverse complement.
GTGTGTGTTGTATTTAAGGCTGGACCAGAATATTCGAATATTCGTTCCGTGGGTTGACATTCGATTTTCAGTTTTGAGATTCGAATATATATATATATATATATATATATATATATATATATATATATATATAAATATTTTACAGTGTTAATGCAGAGCTTTTGCCAGGCAGGAAGTGCGAAGAGATCGCCTCGAACGGAAAGCACGCCTCATACTTTGGCATTCACGCTAATAATGTTGTAAATAACGTTCAGTTTCTTGCAAAAACTGATTGATTTGCTTCACAACACGTCAATATGTCACACGGAGTTATGGGGGATTACTTTTGTATTGGATATATATGCTTTAGCTCTTAAAGTGGCGGATCGGTTGACTTGCATGACAGAGCACTGGGGTTTCTGCAAAATATCTTCTGCTGATGAAAAAAACATATTGGATGGTGTAAGTGTTGTAAATAAACTTGATTTTGAAAGTATGCTACCGTTTTATTACAGTTTGTTGAACTTTGTTCATTTATTTTCATTGTTTTATTTTACGTTGTCAGTAATTACTGTGCTGCTAATTTCTAATACGGGAATGTTTGTTTGTTAGAAAAGTGTTAGGCTACCTTATTAAAAGTATTGCTCTTGTGTTTTGTTTCACTAATGCTGTTCTCGCAGGAGGCATGACAGGCACACCGCTTCCGGCTTGCGCTGTTCTGTAGTTTATTAATATTTAATAAAGTTTATTAATTCTAAACGTGTCACATGTCCATATTGCACTAAAAAAAGGCACTACACTCCCTTGGGTCCGCAGCAACACATCCGCCACATAATAAAACTGTAGACAGACAGACAGACACACACAGAGATTCCTGCCTTTATTAAAGAGAAAAATATGTTCAGCCCCTCCTTCCGAAGCTTCGAATATTCTATTTGATTTCTACTAGAGCTTCGAAGCTCAAAAAATGGTATTCGGAACAGCCCTAGTTGTATTCCATATATAGCGCTACTGCACGTGACGCGTTTTCAATCAGTTTATACACGTTTAATGTTACAGAAACACACGAATCAAAACATTATTAAAAAACAGAAGCTAGACAATCAGTCGATCATGTGCATCTAAAAACAGCTTTTTTTTTTATATTTTTAAACCCAAAAAGTTCCAGACCGCTGCTTTAAATAAATATTACCAATATTTATTCTAGTAAAGTACCATCTTTAATAGCTTGCTAATGTTAGAATATTAAGTTTTAGTACACAGTAAATCTACAACTTCTAATTAAGTTTATGACAAGATACTTTGAATATTCAACTAATTTCCTTAGTCGGTATGGCAGTATTAAAATTGATACCCCTGATATGTTTAGATCCCGCAATATACCATATTATCGTTTTATCGCCCAATCCTAGTAACTATAATATATTGCGGAATAGCAATTTGGGAGTATTTCAACTAGGCACAGTAATTTAAGACACCCTTGAAAAATCTGCTCCCCTTTTACCTCTCATTTCTCACACTCATGATTAAAATTTCTGCCCCGACTCAAAAAAAATATTTTAAATAATGGTGGTAAACACACAACAAATAGCAACTTCCATACTAGGAACACATGCTGATATTTTGGATAGGTGTTATGATAAATGATGAAGAAACAAATGATAACAAGCACACAGTTATTTTTATGTACATAAAATGTTTCTTTTTAAGGCAATAAATACATAATGGTAAATTATAAAAATGGTTCATCCACACTGATAATATAGTTATGTATATTATATATTATTTTTAAACTGCACCATTAAAGTTATAATTTAAAATATAGCTGCAAGCAGCAATTAACGGATTTCAAGCATTAAAGCATGTCGAAGATGTCAGACATACATATTGAAGTACAGTGAACATGAGTAGATCTATCTTATGATGTCATGTTTGTGTGTCAAGCATCACGTGATGCAGGCACAGTAATATGGTATTATGCCCCCTAATGGCAAAATGATACCATAATTCTTACAGGCCTTCAGGAGGAGTACACAAACATGCACAATGTATTTCGTTACAATTGACCTTCGTTAACTCAGTCAAATTAGTCCTCAAATTTCATTCGCTGATGACGGCCATGTTTTTGGAGATACGCCAATGTCCTTCTAGCACTCATGGTACATGGCACAAAGAAACACCATACCAAATATTAAGTGTATCAGGCTAACGGTTGTGTAGTTATAGTCTCAAGCCTATAATAGCGCCATTTAGTGGCCAAAATACATATTTTTTACTGTAACCCCAGAGTGATCTGGTACACATGTGTTCCAAACCGCATTAATATATCTCAAACCGTTCATGAGTTATAGCCATTTTAGTGTCAATAGGCTACTTCCTTTTGGCGCCCCCTAGGGACCGTGAAGCAAAATTTCGTGTTTGACATCATTTGAAACTCTGAAGGGTCCTCTTTAATTAGTGTACATTCACAATAACAAGAGATCTTTGTGTTTTTGTCAAATAAAGAAAATAAACAGGGTGTGAATTCAAAGATTTCTGTCTCTGCCAGCTGTCTCTCAAATCACGTTACAAAAATTAGTTGAAACTCCGTGAATACTCGTCACACAAACATGATACATATATCCAAAGAAAGCCTAAAAAGTCTACTTTTAAACATGCTAATTATAATCAAAAACAAATATTTCCTGTTTATATAATCTGCATTGAAGTAAAGAGAGTACCGTTTTTCCTGGCTGAGCTCATTATCTCTAATTCGGTCACGCCCACACGCTGTTGACATGGTAATGAAGAGACGAGCAGTTCAAAAAATAATAAACAAAGCGTAAAGTTTTATCAGATTTAAAGACTTTACCGCATGTTTGGACTATAAACTTTATACACACACGTGAGGAATATCTTCATTTAACGTTATGTCTGGACCTTGAGGAAGAGAAGCGTTTATCTTTAACGTTACCTAAGAAGAAGAACAATGGAAGACGCAGCAATGGAGGAAGATATATTCCTGAAGAAACTGTAAGTCATTTGGCTTCATTTATATTTGGTATCATGTAATATGTTATGGCTTGTGCAGTTCAGCCTACATAAGCAACCTTAGCAGACTGCACGCTTCGGATTGAAAAACTTTCGCATTGTTTACAAACGAGTACGCGTGATCACGTAATGGCGGATTGCATTGTTACATGCTGTACAGTGTTAGACACAGTTATTTACTTTCGTATCCTTCATGGCAACTTTGAGTAATGCTGCACTGCTGTATCTTTTAAGTGTGTACTGTAATATGATTCCATGTTTACATGCTTATTTACAAACGAGTACGCGCGTGATCACGTAATGGCGGATTTCATTGTTACATGCTGTACAGTGTTAGACACAGTTATTCACTTTCGTATCCTTCATGGCAACTTTGAGTAATGCTGCACTGGGGGATCTGCTGTAATATGATATTGTTTACATGCAACGCATTCCATACATTGCGCTTTACCCCCCAGTCACATTAGCTACAAGCGACAGAGACAGCGACAGGCTACCATTCATTTTCAATGGAAGGGGCCGTTTGCCAGCGACAAGCAACGAGCTCAGGCAGGGCCAAAATAGACAAGCAGGCTATTTTATGCAAATGCTGAGCGAAGCGACACAGCGACTGCCAATCAGAGTGAAGGAGCAGCGTGAAGTAGGTCTGTGGTCGAGTCTGAGAAAATAATTCAAGATGGCGGAAAATGCGTATTTATTTTGCTACTTTATAATAAATAAATACTTTATAATCCAAAAACACCGTTCTTGTAACTTAACAATACCTCTAAAGTGACTTTTGATACCGCTTTGAGAAACTAGCCAAGGAAAGGCCATCAAGCGAATGCGTGTCGCTCGGTGTCGTTCACTTTTGTAGCTAATGTGACTGTAGGGTTACACGCGACACCGTTTTATTATGAGCTCCGCGTTGTTTACACGGAGACGCGAGCTCGCGCACACGGACGCCACGTGCAATGTTTTTTTAAAGTTCATACTCGCTTACAGAAACGCGTTTAAAACAGAAGCTAGACGATAAGGGGGTGGGCATCTGAAAACAGTCATCTGAAAACAGCTTTTTATATAACTAATCATTGCAGATGTTTATCTGAGATACTAATTTAGTTTAAGTACATGATAGTTTATCTGAATGTAGTGCTATCATTTACCCATCGGTTATGTATGTAAGAGTATTTCTGTGGACAATTTATGCTAACAGCTGTTCATAACTCTCTTAAAGGTCTGCATCCCTCTCATCAGTACAAAACTATGAAGTGGAAAAACATATTCACACATTTTGGGCATAAAGTTATATGGTACAAGTTAAGTTCTTGAATAGGGTTCGTTTCCAAATAAACTGAAAATGTCCTACTGACCTTCATTTCTATTTTGATTATATTGTTAACTTTCCCCCTCTAAACAAAAAGTGTCTTACAATTTCTAAATCAATATATTGGTTTATGTGAATGAGTAGGCAGGATGATTTTCACATCATTTTAAAGAAAAAACTCGAAACTACTAGATTCTGTTTAGGAAAGTCTTGTTAAAACATGTTTAGTATGGGTTTTTTGGACTTAAAATTTTTTGCTTTTTTAAAAACCACGCATAAACCTTTTTCTCTCAAAAATACAAACATGTACATACATTTAGCTCATATAATATTTTAGCTCAGTTTGTGCTGAACACAGTGGTATGAGACACTTGCCATTATTATGTTTTAAAGCAACTGAAAAAAGGCCAAATGTAAGAGCATGTCAGAACCTCTGACAGTGTCCCAAAATGGTTGGACCCCAGAGGGTTAAAGAAGTTGTTCTGCATTTTACACTTAAAACCCTGTTTTCAGACGCACAAGAATTTTATGTTTAAGTTGTATCACCCACCCCAGCCACCCTCACAATTTTCATTAATTTTGAAATATATTGAATATAGATTTATTATTTTTTAATTATTTGAATTTTTCAGGAAAACGTGAAATCATAATTCTATTACTGGTTTATCTTTGCATGTCTCTGCGTATGTGTACGAGCATTGCACGTACTGCTGCTACTGTTATATTACGTTAAAAATAAATGATACAGTGGACCAGATTAAAGGATAATGTTCAATTTTATGCAAGCAAACACACACTTATAAAATATTGCCAAATATCCTGCTAAAACATAATTGATGTCATGTTGAGAAAACGTCTGAGAAGTCAATTAAATTATTAGGCAAGTCTCGTCATATTAAACACTTCAGATTTAAACATTTTTATCCAAATTAAAACTCAAAATCATATGCACTAATCTAAAAAAAACTACAACTAGTATATAAAAATTGTACGAATGGCTAATAATAAGTACACATTAACTACATTATATAAGAGATGAAAATTTACGCCTTACCTATTTAACTAGATATAAAGAAAAATGTGGTAACTGTCACATCGTCTTCTTCTTCTTCTTTGGTGTTTTACGGCAGCTGGCATCCAGTTTGTTGCATTACTGCCATCTTCTGGTCTTACTTGTCCTATCCTATATTCTCTTGTCTAGTCCAGTTTCTTTTAAATATTCAAAAAAAAAATAGATTGCACCTTGTCCCTTCTCCGCCAGATATAAGATATTTTTAACATTTAACTCTTTTTCTTCTATACTCTGTAGCTGTATCATCATTTCTTGTCTTTCTTGGTTATATTTCCCACACGATATGAGAATATGTTCCACTGTCTCCTTTACCTGACAATAATCACATAACCCTGATGCTTTCCTATAATATAAAGAGTGCTATTTGTCAGTACTTGGCTGTTTGCAACCAGCTTTTAGGTGTTTTTCTACCTCCTATGCTCCGGAGTGTGAATATATATTTCTTTTTATAGCAACACCTTTTAATTTCTACATTACCATCATATATAACTTAATCACTTTAAACAGTATCTATAAATTTTCCTATATCTTAAAATCGTAGCTCTTTTCCATTAAATTCCCTAAATTCCCTAACCCGCCGTATCAAAATTTAAATATTTGTTTTAAATATAATTTAAAAAATATATATATTCAAAAACAAACTACAAAACACTTTAAATAAACATTTAATTTGTGCAATTTAACTGTATTAAAAAATGTTAACAAAAATGTAATTTATTACAAAGTTAATATTTGTATTACATTACAAATTAGGACTCCTAATTTGTAATGTAAATTAGGACTCCACTACCCATGATGAGGAATATGTTAACAAACAAAACACAAAGAATATACACCAACAAAGTACTGGTAAGGTAAAACTTATGGAAATAAAAAGCTAAAACGTATTATTAATCGTGACATGTGAAGGAAAATGAGAACATTTCCCACATCAGTATATCCTTTCATTATTAATAATTGCATTGCTTCTAATATTATAAAGCAGTTATGAGTATTAATATTTAGCAGTTTATCACATAGTATTGAAATCAGTTATGTTTATGATTGGTCTTATTTGTTGTGCATGATCAAAGCTTATATATGAATCCATTGCATTTGACTCTAAAAGGTCATGTCTGCAGAATTTTGGAGGCTTGCAGTCTTGTGTGGTATGTATGTATGTGTGTTTTTTAACTTTTACTTTGCAGAGACACCTGGGGAGAAAAACAGGATGTCGGGGCGACAGGGTGAACTAAAGGTCAATGTTGTTTATAGCAGCATGAACTTCTGAGACAGAAGTAAAACTTTCCATCGAACGGGTCTGGTGAACTTTTAAGAAAGAAGTAAAACTTTCCATCGAACAGGCCCCCACCCAACTACACATATATATATTTTTGGGTCAGAGGGAGAGGCAGATCAGATCAACCGCTCCTCGGGGGACCTGTTTCTGCATTGGTGTTGTGTAAAGATAGGGACAGTTTTGACCCAGAGCTCTGTAATACTTCATTTGAGATACTTATTAAAAATAATTTGATTTGAGTTACGTGTCTATTCTCCTCATTCAAAGAACATGCAGGACATTTAAAGTCCAACACATGATACGATTTAACTAAACACACATTCACACGACAATTACAAAAATATAATAAAAACATCTCGTATAACTAAAAGCCGAAACCAATGGTCTTTTTACATTGTTCAGAAGACTTTGTCGAGTGCACGCCACGTGACGTTAAGATGCCGAGAGACGAACTCGCCTAGGCATACAAGTTTGTTATTTCAAAATCTCCCTCCCGATAGTTTGATGTCACTGTGTTCAAGTTCTTTTGGCCGTAATAAAATCTAAGACGCGCGAAGTGACACCCAATAAGACGTTGTACACGACCTAGAGCTGTGTGGTGTTCGCAAGCAACTAACTTTGTTAAATCGTTTTAAATGAGCACATTCGAAGGTTTTTTGAAAACTACTTGTATTTGAGGTAAGTTTTACAGTTACACAACTTTTACCAAGTTAAATATTGACAAAGCGATAGACGTTATGTGCAACAAGCCGTGTAACGTAAGGCACCAATAACGCAAGTCGATGTAGTTAAGAGGCCTTCATTTAATTACAAAATATCACTACTTTTAAAAACTTGCCATAGCAAGAGCATTACTGATCAACGCTGCAGATACAAACGCCGTCGTTTTTTGATCGACAGAAAAGACATTTTCACTTTCGATAATTTTCATCTTCATTACGACAATTCAATGGCCCATCGACATGTCACCATTTTTAGAAGCAATTTGCTTTTTCTCAATTCTTATTCGTATTACTCTACAACGTTTTCCAAAGCTAAAATGTAACGTTACTGCACGGTACAACGGCACGTCGTGGACAAAGAATATAACTACAATTTACAAAACACGTTTTCATTAAAATAACTGAACCTTAAAACAACAACAAAAAAATCGGTTTCCAAGAAAAACCATAAGTCGCATTACAACATATGTGTTCAAATGATTACTAATAAAACTGAATGTTATGAAAATGCATATTTGGCTGTCATACGAGAACCAGATGATAAATTCACTGTTCTTTGTACAGTTTTAAATATCTTAAGAAGATGGAAGCCAAGAAAGGCAAATTTGAGGTGGAAGGCTATCTGCACGAAGTCTCTGATCTTATTGGCTCAAATTAACAGAAAAAATACTTCACAGCTCTACTGCAAGAAGCTGGAAAAAAACAGCCGCGTCATTGTCTTTGATCCGCATCGCCACAACACCTTAAAAGCTGCTGAAAAAGACAAGTTAGTTGAATATAAAACATTATATCATATATATATATGATGCATATGCATGAACCACACACGTACACATAACCATCACGGTGGTAAAAACTGCCACAGCCCTATCCAACAACCAGACGTTTTGACTTATTCTCTCGCAACTTCTGCATCTTTGAGATTGGACTATAAAATCGTTGCAAGAAATAAACATGGCACATGGCTCAAAGTGTTCGGCTGGAATCAATGTCTAGAGGTCGACCGATTCATCAGATTTGCAGATGAATCGCCGCCGATAACAATAACAATCGTTCATCAGCAAAAATTCCGACCGATAGTTTTTTCAGATTGTACTCATTGCATAAGCAACAGGCAAGACAGTGGGGAAGCTCTGTTATCTGCATTATAAAGTAGTAGGTCGCTCTCTACTAGAGAAAACTATCACCATTAATTCCTCGACAGCACATATGCTTGTGGGTATAATAAAACCAAGTGAAAAGGTACAGCACACTACAGTTCACGTTGTCATGTTATCTATTATACCTGTATAAGTAAGAAATAGATTAGATGCTGCATTAGTTGTAACTTGTATGTTTCCTAACACGGCTGAGATGATGTTAACTTTATGTTACCTTAACTCATTCACCGCTTTTATCCACCAGCTGGCGCCAAAACGAATTTATCAAAAACGGAAGTTAAAAAAAATAACGTTTTATTTTAACTCTCTTTATGTTTGATAGTCATTCTGAGTCTGATCTCTAACATAAATTTCTTTACAAAAACGCAATTTTTTAAGCTTTTTGCTCAAAATGTTGTATTTTTGAAGAGAAATATCCATATTTCAGTGGTTAAATTAAGTAGAAAAAGTAAATATATAATGAAACGTTTTTTCCCCATTTTGTTTGTTTGTTTGTTTGTTTATTGCTTGTTTGAAAGCAGAGGGTGTGTTCTTTAATTTGATATAATTTGTATGTTTATATATTTATAGAAAATCATTTTTCCTGCAAGGAATTTTGTAAAAATTTTGTTAAAATCACAAAAATGCAGGTGGGCAACTTTTCTCAAAAAGGCTGGCGGTGAATGAGTTAAGCAGAAAAAACACCAAATGACACATACAAAACAATGTGTACATGTCTTTACGTTAATTGTTGCTGGATTTTGTCTGCCCTTATTTAGTTAATACAATCACATTTTTAACGTTTGTCATGTAGATCAATATTTAAAGCATCCGATTAGAGAATGTCATTTAGCCTTCATGCACCCAAGAGAAAAGTAAAAACAGTTACGGTCTGGTTTCAGTTTTATCTTTATTTAAATACATATTTTGTTATTTCCATTAGATTAATGTGCTCTTAAGGAATTTAATAAATCACATGCCTCGACAGTGCGATAGTTTTGGTCAGAGTTTTGCACCGTCTTTTTTACACAACGCAAGCTGCTCAGTTACCCGGTTTACACGTTTATAGGTGCCCGCTGGGAACGCAAGCTGCTCAGTTACCCGGTTTACACGTTTATAACGTGGATGAACTGTGTGTCCTCTTTACACATCACAAGTTTCCAAGTCAGTCTGATCTTTCAAGGTTTTTATGATCGCTGTACACAGCGCAGTCAAACAGACATAGCGTGCAGTAAATGATAAACTTCTAATTGTAACCTTATATCACGCCCGACCAAAATTAAAAATGCGCTCTGTAATAATAATAATAATAATAATAATAAAAAAGTTTAAACCACCCGAGTCATTTGTGCACTAGAAAGGATGTGTTTACACCCTGTGCTTTTTGCATTATAACTTAAATATCTGAAGTTTGAGTATTAAAACGGAAAGTGTTTTAACATTTTATATCTGTTTGATGTTCTTTTGACTTTAAAAGTGTTACTTTGGTTCAGTCTTGTTAATCTTATTTTAAGGTTTATATTTAATATATAAATATATTTTATTTAAGAGTTATAGGGCCCTATCTTGCACCCAGCGCAATTGACTTTGTCAGTGACGCATGTATCATTTCGTATATTGCACTGGCGCACAGCGGGTTTTTCCCACCACAGACGCACGTCGGCAAACTAGGGAATGAACTTGCGCTCCCTGGGCGGTTCAGCGCAAAAAAGGAGGCGTGCTCCGGCGCAAACCATCTCTTATGCTATTTTGCAGTTTCAAAAAACAATTGCTCTACTAACCAAAAAAAAATAGTCTAAAGTCAGTGGCGTGTTGCGCGTGGTTCATTATGCTATTTTAAGGGCGCATGCTTGACCATAATGTATAGCGTGCACAAGCCGCATTGCTTAATCTACACAGATGCAACAGTTATTTTTGCAAATCATAAATTGTTACAATAAAAATATAAGATAAGGGAAATCATTAAATCATAAATTGTTACAATAAAAAATATTAATACATAAAGGAAATCATTGTGGTGAGCATTGTGGTGATCGTTTTTATTTATTTTGTGTGGCAGCGTTAAACAATTATCATGCAAATAACGATTAAAATATTTTCATACGTTTGTTGTGTGGCTGTATTATGTTTATTTTATCTAAAAAAAAATTAAAATGTTTTCATAAGAAACCTTCATGTATGTGAACTTGATTTGTAAGTGTACTTTGGGGTTGGACCTTGCTTGCGTTTCTTGTGTCCGATTTCAAAGCCCCCAAACCCTTTCAGCGGTGAGGGTGGACGCAGCGATGTCCTCCTGTGTGCCCGGCGTGCCCGATTTATGCTGGCAAGCTTGGGATCCCCCCGTCTCCTGACATCATTGTAGTGCTTGGCGCAGCTGATGAGACAATTGCGGCTATTTCCTCTCACGCCTGTTTAACAGACGCTGATTTGAGCGGGTTTCTCCCATCCCCATACAAAACAACTTCTCTGTCTTTGACTGCTTGTCAGTGACGCATGTATCATTTCGTATTTTGCACTGGCGCACAGCGGGTTTTTCCCTCCACAGACGCACGTCGGCAAACTAGGGAATGAACTTGCGCTCCCTGGGCGGTTCAGCGCAAAAAAGGAGGCGTGCTCCGGCGCAAACCATCTCTTATGCTATTTTGCAGTTTCAAAAAACAATTGCGCTACTAACCAAAAAAAAATAGTCTAAAGTCAGTGGCGTGTTGCGCGTGGTTCATTATGCTATTTTAAGGGCGCATGCTTGACCATAATGTATAGCGTGCACAAGCCGCATTGCTTAATCTACACAGATGCAACAGTTATTTTTGCAAATCATAAATTGTTACAATAAAAATATAAGATAAGGGAAATCATTAAATCATAAATTGTTACAATAAAAAATATTAATACATAAAGGAAATCATTGTGGTGAGCATTGTGGTGATCGTTTTTATTTATTTTGTGTGGCAGCGTTAAACAATTATCATGCAAATAACGATTAAAATATTTTCATACGTTTGTTGTGTGGCTGTATTATGTTTATTTTATCTAAAAAAAAATTAAAATGTTTTCATAAGAAACCTTCATGTATGTGAACTTGATTTGTAAGTGTACTTTGGGGTTGGACCTTGCTTGCGTTTCTTGTGTCCGATTTCAAAGCCCCCAAACCCTTTCAGCGGTGAGGGTGGACGCAGCGATGTCCTCCTGTGTGCCCGGCGTGCCCGATTTATGCTGGCAAGCTTGGGATCCCCCCGTCTCCTGACATCATTGTAGTGCTTGGCGCAGCTGATGAGACAATTGCGGCTATTTCCTCTCACGCCTGTTTAACAGACGCTGATTTGAGCGGGTTTCTCCCATCCCCATACAAAACAACTTCTCTGTCTTTGACTGCTTGTCAGTGACGCATGTATCATTTCGTATTTTGCACTGGCGCACAGCGGGTTTTTCCCTCCACAGACGCACGTCGGCAAACTAGGGAATGAACTTGCGCTCCCTGGGCGGTTCAGCGCAAAAAAGGAGGCGTGCTCCGGCGCAAACCATCTCTTATGCTATTTTGCAGTTTCAAAAAACAATTGCGCTACTAACCAAAAAAAATTAGTCTAAAGTCAGTGGCGCGTTGCGCGTGGTTCATTATGCTATTTTAAGGGCGCATGCTTGACCATAATGTATAGCGTGCACAAGCCGCATTGCTTAATCTACACAGATGCAACAGTTATTTTTGCAAATCATAAATTGTTACAATAAAAATATAAGATAAGGGAAATCATTAAATCATAAATTGTTACAATAAAAAATATTAATACATAAAGGAAATCATTGTGGTGAGCAATGTGGTGATCGTTTTTATTTATTTTGTGTGGCAGCGTTAAACAATTATCATGCAAATAACGATTAAAATATTTTCATACGTTTGTTGTGTGGCTGTATTACGTTTATTTTATCTAAAAAAAAATTAAAATGTTTTCATAAGAAACCTTCATGTATGTGAACTTGATTTGTAAGTGTACTTTGGGGTTGGACCTTGCTTGCGTTTCTTGTGTCCAATTTCAAAGCCCCCAAACCCTTTCAGCGGTGAGGGTGGACGCAGCGATGTCCTCCTGTGTGCCCGGCGTGCCCGATTTATGCTGGCAAGCTTGGGATCCCCCCGTTTCCTGACATCATTGTAGTGCTTGGCGCAGCTGATGAGACAATTGCGGCTATTTCCTCTCACGCCTGTTTAACAAACGCTGATTTGAGCGGGTTTCTCCCATCCCCATACAAAACAACTTCTCTGTCTTTGACTGCTCTTACAAGAACGTGGGTCTCCTCGGCTGTGAACCGCTCCTGGCGTGCGCCTGTCAAATCCGTCATAATAATAGCAACCCGCCATGGAACTTGCGCCCTTGCGTTTAAAGGGAATGTTGGATAGCGTTCTGATTGGTTTATTTGACGTTACGCCCAAACCACACCTATGAATAATGAACCTACTTCAGACCAACCCCTTATTGATTTGCGCCCGGTGCAAGACTTATTTCTCCCGCCGGGAAAATAGCAAAGGCGCCCAAGATCCGCCCACAAAGTCACTTGCGCATTGCGCTTCGGACTTGCGTTTCAGATCGTTAAAATAGGGCCCATAATATTTTCAGCCAATGTTGTATTTATTTTCTAATTCTTTTACAATAGTTAATGTTTACTAATAGTCAACTGTTTATATATTTTGAATCTGTTTTATTGTTCCTTGGACGGTTACTTTGGTTTATTTATTTAAATAGCCTCTTGGTTTTGTAATAATAAAGTATGTTTGAGCATAGTGAATGAGTTATGAGTGTTGTGTTTTCAATTCAGTAAATGGTAAAAAACTATTGGTAATTTATCTGTTATCGGCAGTTAGTCCCGCCTTAGCTATTGTTATCGGCAAAATCCATTATCGGTCGACCTCTATCAATATCCTTATTTGGCAGTTCCACTGTAAATTCTGTGACGTTATTGTTTTTAAAAAACGTAATAGAGAATAGACAAATCGGAAGAAGTTGCAAAATATGACCAAAACAGAATATAAAGACATAAACAAATCACCTGAAGAGATAATTTTTCAACTTTTTTGTACTTGTAAACACTACAGAAACACAACAAAATGCATTTAAGGGCTAAAAACGTGGATTTCGCATAATATGTCTCCTTTAAAAAAGCTGCAAATGAAAAAGATCCATATTACTTTATCCAACAGTACACTCTCGTGAACGCATCAAACAATTTGTAAACATGTATAGACCTTTCCTACTAAATAGAAGTATAATAAAACATAGTGAATCACCAAATCAAGTTGATGTATAAACATTATCAGCATTTACTACTAACGTTTTCTATGCTTCTCAATTACAGGAGATATGGACATTGTCGTCAACTACTTGTCAAGTTTAAGATGCGTTCGCAAACTTGACTTCGCCTTTGACAACACTTTGCAACAAAAAACTGAACAATGGACACTGAGAGAAATTCTGGATGATCCGAGAGAATACCAAAGGGTAAACTTATTTACAGATATACCTGAACATTTTGTTGTAATAAAATGTATAAAACATGCATACATAACACTTAATCAAATTGAAACCAACTTTAGAAAGGAAGATAATGTAAAAAGGTCATAATCACATCAAATGTAATGATTTCAAAACACCTTCCAAGTCCCAGTTTCGCTCACAGTAATAATCTGTGTTAACAATTTAACCAAATCTGCTAACTATAACAAGACTCACCCAATGCTTACATAAAAACAAATATAACTGAATGTGTCTTAAAGTTAACCATAGTTGATTGCACAGCAACTGGTTATTTTTTAACTTTGCACATTTGTATTTCTTTCTCGCTAAATAACAAATTGTTTTTTTTTAGGTGAAAGTATCCGTGAAAGTAATATATATCACGGAATCTTGTAATGGAATGACCAGAACACAACACAAAATGATGAAAAGAGTTTACGATGTCGCAGACACCACTGAAAGCATCTCTTTATGTGTCTGGGGTGGCCAACCTCTAAACATTGGAAAGTGGTACGAGATTACCAATGTGTCTATACGAAAAATTCACCAGACCACATGCCTATCCACGACTTCTGAGACATCACTGACAATCATTCCAGACAGACATTGCACAAGCACTTTTCCATGTCGCGAAAGTCATAGATAAGTCGCAATTAATCGAGGGAGAAATCACGACAGCGGAAGTAAAGTTGAAGTACATCTGTCCAAAGCAACACATCCTAACAGAGGTCAACTTTTCGACGCTAACTACACGATGCCAGCAATGTGACGCATTTTGTAAAACAGCAGCAATTTTCAAACTCTTGAGAGCAAACATTTCAATCCGGCAATCCAGCGGAAAATCTACAGATATTATGATTGATGACTTTGTACTATGTGGTCTTCTTGAACTACGGGACAAAAGAGTTACAATGGTCTGCAATAGTTTGGCAGAGAAACTCCTGAGGCACGATGGTATGGGAGTGAAACTTTTAGGAAATAGAGTCACTGACGCAAAGTTCCTTGATGCATCTGAATGTAAAGCTCCGCAGGAATCCGTTCCAAATCCACAAACTACATCCAACGAGACTCTAAACAATGATGACCTCTCAGAAATGGAAGCTTAGCAAAGCGTAGCGTAAGTTCTACCAGGAAACTAAAATGTTACGTCATTCATTGCACAAAGCGAAATCAATCACTCCTAATACTGAGAGTATTTAAGCCTCCCACTCACCTGTCTTTGCGTTCGCAGATACTGATGTCAGCTTTTACACGCTTGATGTCCAGTGCATATGCTAATGCTAACTAAAGCGTTAGTTACCCGAATCACGCCGATTTAAATGTTGAGTGTTTTTATCGGGCATTTGAACTGGTTAACTGGGATTTTCTCATCTTGTTTCGTTTCACCTGCAACATCGCGAGGAGCTCTCACAGAAGGTTAAAGACTTAAAAAGGGAAGTCTGCAAGCTTCCTTAAGTGTGTAACCCTGCAGTAGAGAAGGATACCACAGGCCGTTTCTTTTTATGAACAGTGCATGAACATTTGGATGATCTGTAAAGTGTAAAATTAATATTGACTGTCGCACACTCTGAACGCCCGCAGCAGATGTCAGTAATTATCATTGATTGGCGAAGCGCTGCACCTGCACGGGTTTGGAAGAATGCCGAAGCTTGTTATCTCCCTCATCACAGGATCTTTGTCTTTCATCTACAATACCAAATGCTCCGCTTATTATTGGTTTTAAACCGTACGCGAATGTTTTGTGAAGCAAAGACATGGAATCGACTTGGATGAACGACTATTGCTCGCGAAAATTTCACACATTAAATACGGCGTGTATGCAATGCATGACATGCTGCAAACAGGCAAATGATGCAGTCTAATGTTCGTGTGTTTCATTGGAATAAGGAATGCGCAAAGTATACGAGCTTCATCTGAACTGTCCCTTTCAGTGTTTCCCTAAAACATCAATAATATAAGGTACTATTTATTCATGTAACAGGTTCTTGCAACCTCCTATACCTGCTACGGTACTACAATGCAAGTTGCTTAATGCCTAACAGTATTCATGCAAACTGTTCATATCAAATGCAAATATTCACGTTAGATCTTCACTCACCCGACCTTAATTACAGACTTTAAGGATACGGGGATACGCTATTTTCGAACTTTAAATCTTATGGTAGGACACACCATTAATATATCATTGGAGAATAAATCCTGGTCATACAGCGTAAAGTTTTCAAGCACACATTTTGTTGCTGAGCAAATCGTAAGTGTGTGTGTGGTCGAATGGCAACAGTAATGCATATTGTCACTTTAATTGAGCACGGGGTTCAGCATAAGTGTTTCCATCTAAAGCTTTGTGCTTTAAGATCTTCAGTTATGCACATGTATAAAGTACGAGAATGCATCAACTTTTAACTGTACTTTTCAAATGAGACTTTATTCCAGATCTCAGTCAACTTCTTATCCGAGCTCGGTTGCGTTGAACATCCCATCTATTCATTTGGATAATCTTCTCCTAAGGTAAGCTCTCTTATTATACTGGATTGGCTGATAGTGCACAGTACATGCTTTTACAACCGAAAGATGGCAATGACTATGTCTTACAGCACAATATGGAGACGGAGCTGAGGTTGTGTGGTGTATTTAATACAATTAAAACGTGCATTGGTGTTATTCCTGAGGGCTTGCCGTTGTTTTGATCGGTGTGGATTCTGCGGATGTCTCAACAAAAGTTGAGCCTGTAAACCCTCATGTTGAGTTTGTTTGTTATGCAGTAGACCTCACAGTTGAAAAACGCGCGCCTTGCTTCTTTAAGAACACGACAGGTTGCATCACTTTGAACCATTTAAGCGCATTGTGCTTTGTTTGCGACGCAGGCACCCAGAGCATGCGCATGGGTAGGCTACAGCGGATGTCTGGACACTGGTTTGAAGATGTAATGTGACTTTTAGCTTTTAAATCACAGCAGGTAATTCCAATTTAAAGTGCTGTTGAACGTTGGCAATGTATGTTTCGCCCGAAATGGTGGTGCCACCAGCTATAAACACGGAATACAAACACAATTTCCTTCTTGTTTTAACATGGAACCCAATGGAAATAATGTCTAATATTTCTTCAAGTGGCGTTATGTTTGAATATGGTGGTGTTCGATTATCTTATGTGTTTCAACTATTTAATTTCAATTGTCTAAAATCTATCGTAGGCTATCTTGGACACAAGACCAGGAAAACGTCCATCTTTGAACTTCTCCCACCGTACGACACTGTACCACCGAAGAGCCACGATCATAGAAATCATGATGATTTTTTCACGATGGAAATCTTCGTCTGGGAAAGCCAAAAATCATGCAGTTATGATTCTAAATGATAACTTTACAAGGACTTTGTCTGGAATTAGGTGCGTACAATCCACTTACTCTGCATCCTTAAAGGAATAGTCTACTCATTTTCAATATTAAAATATGTTATTACCTTAACTAAGAATTGTTGATACATCCCTCTATCATCTGTGTGCGTGCACGTAAGCGCTGGAGCGCGCTGCGACGCTTTGATAGCATTTAGCTTAGCCCCATTCATTCAATGGTACCATTTAGAGATAAAGTTAGAAGTGACCAAACACATCAACGTTTTTCCTATTTAAGACGAGTAGTTATACGAGCAAGTTTGATGGTACAAAATAAAACGTGGCGCTTTTCTGGGCGGATTTAGAAGAGGAACTGTGTTTTGTGGCGTGGTGGCACTTTTGGGAGTGCTTCGACTCGCCTGAAAAGTCCGCTCCCCTTCTCCCTCTCATAATGGGAGAGGGAGGGTGTTACTGCGCCGAGTTGAGGTGCTCCCATGAGTGCTATTGCGCCGTAAAGTGTGGTTCCTCTTTTGAATCCGCTTAGAAAAGCGCTACGTTTTATTTTGTACCACCAAACTTGCTCGTATAACTACTCGTCTTAAATAGGAAAAACGTTGATGTGTTTGGTCACTTCTAACTTTATCTCTAAATGGTACCATTGAATGAATGGGGCCAAGCCAAATGCTACCGAAGCGTCGCAGCGCGCCCACGTGCACGCACACATATGATAGAGGGATGTATCAACAATTCTTAGTTAAGGTAATAACATATTTTAATATTGAAAATGAGTAGACTATTCCTTTAAGAAAATAGCGAAACATCCATCAACTTTCCATATAACCACATTACACCAGCTGCTAGGACTTAAAACATTATAACAGCGCGGCTGCATTCATGAGGCAAGCTATTTTAAACCTATATACATGTTTTTACACAGACTACGGACATGCAGTTCTATAAGTGTTTTATTTTCAGTGCCTGCATTACCATCAAGGCTCTTTATTGACTTCCAGGAACTCTAATTGTATATGGCTGCAAGGATTTGAACATGAATAATTGCTACATGTACAAGTAATTAGCTTTCGTTAGCACTGGGCCGTGCACACTTGCCGCGTGTACGCAGTTGTCACGTTTCACGTCCGCGGTCGTGTATGGTGCGGACTTCGATTGCCAGTGTGGCGGAGGATCTTCATTCAACAAATAATTCAGAACTTCTTAAGTGCATATCATGTTAAGAATATTTGCACAAAACTGTTACGTTTAATCATGCTATTATGGTTAGTCAAAATTTAAGCTGTAAACTTTCATCTAGAAGGCTATTACTTTCGGAGTATGTCCATCTATCAACTGCACAACCCTACTGATACCGCTCCTCAGTTTTTGGGGGTCTTAATTTACATCGTAAACGGAGAATTTTATATAATCATCTGTGTGTCATGGCGAAGCAAGAAAAGGCAATGGTTTATTTCTTAAACCCAAAAGTGCACAAAGCAGAACCAGAATGAAGACCAGAATACAGGACTAAAAAGTGATGACAGCTAACTATAATCGACAAAGGACAACTGAAACACAAGGACTGTATATATTCATGTGGGTAAACAAGATATCAAGACACACCTGGGAAACAATCTAGAACAAGGACCAATAACTACAAGAACTACAGACATGGATGACATTACAGAACTTCAAATAAAGAGTACAGACTGGGGAAACCCAAGACACGACAGACACCATGCAATCTTTAGAATCAGTCAGATTTGTTTGTAACCATCTAATCTTCTCCCTACTTTTATAATGATAATATAAAAGCATGTATACATCAATTGTCTCTCTTCATCAGGAGCCGCGCTCCTAATTTCACCGTATGCAAGAAAACACTATGACTAGGGCTGCAGCTATCGATTCTTTTTGTAATCGATTAATCTAGCACTGAATCGATCGATTAATCGAGTAATCGGATAATTTTTTTGTGTGTTTTTAAACAACCAAAACAAATAATGCATAACGAAAATGACTTGGCTGTAAAATGTTCAAGCATTTGGCTTTTATTTCTAAAAAAAACCAGAGGTATTTGGCTCCAAGAAATAAGCCTATTTATTTCAATTTTTTACCCATTTAGTGTTTATAAGTGCCAGTGCCAACAATTAAACACTTTAATTTATTAATATGCATAACAGGTTTCATGCTGTATTCTAGCCCTGACATCAAAGTAAATATCTGGTTTATGTACATTTCTACACCTGCAGCATTTACCATTAGGCTACTAACATATAATATATCATTTCTGGGGTGAGCCTATTTGCTATGGTAACAACCTGTGTGTATGCGCGCACGTGCACTTGTGTTTGTGCGTGTGCACGCGTTCTGTGCGTGAGGAAGAGTGACACCCCAATCAGACGTTCAGTTGCTTCATTGCATTTTGGTACGGCAGAAATACATACATTCATTTTCAATAGAACGCTGCATTTGGTTTGCATCACTTGCATTGCGGTGCATTTGGTTAAGAATCCGTTCGAAAAATCACAACATCACGTCCCGCTGTATACAGTGAAATGCATGCTGAAATTATTGTTGCGTGGCTACATAAAAGTTTAAGCATATGTGATGCATTGCGCGATCTGTCTGACTCGCGTGAGAGAGAATAACTTCCTTATGCTAAACTCCAATAAGACAGAGATTATTATTATTGAACGAAATATGTCAGATTACAAGTTGCCCATATATGATTGCACTGTGGTGCCGTTTTTTGGTACACACACCTGTAGTGCATGCGTGTGTGTCAAGGGGTTCTTTTTTAATCTATACTTCCTGCAATTGAACGTGAATACGTTTACTCCTTAAAAACATCAAAGCTAAACATCATATCTAGTCAAACCGCATAACGACATCGCTACAAATACAGTATGGGATTAAAATCAGCGGAAGCTACGTTACCTTGTTTCATCGACGCTTGGTGAAACAACAGTGGATGTTTTCAGTTCAGATGCTGAATGTAATGATCCCAAACTTTAGACAGTCTCTCTCTGCCATTTATGGACATATTCGCTCCGCCATCGCGCCAACTAAATTCAAAATGAACCACGTGCTATGATGTGCTTCCTGAACATTGAACAACGGTCCGTGTGAACCAGATCTCGGCGCGTGTAGTGCGCGTCATAGGAATTTAACGAGGCTTCGAGGCAGAATTTTTGCCTCGAGGAATTTTTTGAATCGAGTAAATCGAGTAACTCGATGAATCGTTTCAGCCCTAACTATGACATTCAATTAAATAATGGCAAGCAATAATCAAGGTATGTTTAAGCAAACTACTGGTGGTGGTGGTGTATTTAACCATGCTAAATCATGGCCTTTGCCATTTATATCATTTCTCACTCTGGCATATCGTTGCCTTTCAAAGGTCTATGCGGCCTTTTCTCATTAGGCATATCGTTGCTTTCTATGGCCTACGCGGCCTATCTCTGTCTGGCATATCGTTGCCTTCTAAAGCCTACGCGGCATTTTTCTACTAGGAATATTGTTGCCTTCTACGGCCTACGCGGCCTATCCCTATCTGGCATATCGCTGCCTTCTATGGCCTACGCGGCCTATTTCTCTGGCATATCGTTGCTGATCATCGTTATCAATTTTTGGGGAGTCATATCGTTGCCTTCTAGGGTCTATGCGGCCTATCGCTATCTGGCATATCGTTGCCCTCTATGGCTATGCAGCCTTTCCCACTCGGCATATTGTTGCCTTCTATGGCCTACGCGGCCATTTCTCTGGCATATCGTTGCCTTCCATGGCCACGCACCCAATCTCTATCTGGCATACCGTTGCCTTCTAAAACCTACACAGCCTTTTCCCACTGAGCTCATCATTTCCTTCTACGGACCAGACGGCCCCTCACTCTCAGCTATCACACCGCCTCTATGGCATCTGGCATGTTATTCGATAATTACAGATATGTCGATAATTATCCTTTCTTATCTGTTTCAGGAACCTCTAAGAAACACTGGTGGGTACCGATCATTGTTATCTATTTTTGGGGATTAGATTCTGGCCTGCCTCCATCTGCAGGCAGGAACCGCAGGAATCCGTGACCCCCCTGGATTCGAACTATGGTCGGGGCCTACGCCAAAGAACTATACTGTTATATTTCAGCCTTGGCTGATAACTACTGTTAAATAAAATCATATCAATTCTTAACCTATCTTCGAGTCTTTCTGGTAGAAATGGAAGCTTAGCAAAGCGTAGCGTAAGTTCTACCAGGAAACTCGAATGTTACGTCATTCATTGCACAAAGCGCAATCAATCACTCCTAATACTGAGAGTATTTTAGCCTCCCACTCACCTGTCTTTGCGTTCGCAGATACTGATGCCAGCTTCACAACCCACCCTCCCTACCACCATCACCAGGTCGGTCCTTTCCATACTCAGGGGGATTAGATTCTGGCCTGCCTCCATCTGCAGGCAGGAACCGCAGGAATCCGTGAACCCCTGGATTCGAACTATGGTCGGGGCCTACGCCAAAGAACTATACTGTTATATTTCAGCCTTGGCTAATAACTACTGTTAAATAAAATCATATCAATTCTTAACCTATCTTCGAGTCTTTCTGGTAGAACTTGACAATCTTCACCAGCTTTTCGATGCAGCTAGTGACGCAAAAATGAAAAATGATACTGACGCACTCAAAGAACCAACTCACATCGACACAAAAAGAGCTAATACCAAAATCAGTGGCCCAATGTGTCGGACTTTTAAAAATTGAGAAACCAAAAGAGAAAACGGGAAAGAAGTTGTTCCATGACAAAAAAATAGTGTGTTTTAAATAGTGTTTATTAAGATACACCTTTCACTTCTACCTGCCCTTCATGGAACTTTACATTTCTTTGTTTTACCCTGTGTATTAGTTAAAAAACAGCACAAAGTTTTATTTGATAAACTCTTACATTATTTGTAAGTGACTCATTTGAAAATGTGAGACAGTATTGTTCCTATCTTGTTTCTTATCCACAGAACTTGAAAAACTATGAAAACCAGTGGCGGCAGGTGACAAATTTTCAAAGGACTCAATGCAAAGCTTGTCATACCATGCATTTAGCCCATCACGTGCATCCTTAGTCATGGTAAAACAAATAACACGTTTAAAAATAACAACCTACAAAGTAGATGTTCCGAGAAACATTACTAGAATTGTCAATCCTTGGAAAAAGTCACAACAGCCACTGAGGAAAACATGTCTGGTTATTTATTTTTTGTCAAACTAAATTTTGCTCTTACTGTGTGGACCATCTTTGTTTATCATTTGCAAATTTGTTAAAAAAAAAAAAATTCAATCTTGTATAGAAACGTCTCGGTTACGGATGTAACCCTCGTTCCCTGAAGGAGGGAACGGAGACTTCACGTCGTGACCGACGAATTGGGAACTCGCTTAGAGAGACCAATCTGCTTCGTATACTACTAAAACGCCAATGAACTTGACATTGAGATATTTGCATAATGCTGGCGCCGCCCCGCCAGGTGCCTTTATAAGCAGCAGGTGCAAATAGGGAAATTAGCTTCTTTTCGCTGAGAAAGCCGGGAGAATGTGACCGGTCGATAAACAGCAGGGAGCAGCCCTGTGGCGACGGGACGTGACGTCTCCGTTCCCTCCTTCAGGGAACGAGGGTTACATCCGTAACGAGACGTTCCCTTTCAGTCGGTCACTACGACGTCACGTCGTGACCGACGAATTGGGAATCCCTACCAAAACGCCACTGAGGGCTGACCTCTTCCAGTGTCTGCGTAAAGCCCTCCGGTTCCACTTAAGGAGAAGGAGAATTAGGTTTTAAGGCAGAAGGCCAGGCACTAGATGTTCCTTTAACCCCATAGTAGTGCCAGCGACTGGGAAGCGCCCTATCTGAGCGGTATAGGGATGCTGCGGAAGCCACCGCCCCATTAAGGGCTATTGGTGAGGGAAAGTCAACCGTAGTTGAGGTATAAATGACAGCTGTGGCTGTGTAAGCAAAGCAGTGCTCTGCTAAGGGAAACGTGGGCTGGTAG
Organism: Misgurnus anguillicaudatus; assembly: GCF_027580225.2. Lineage (NCBI taxonomy): Eukaryota > Metazoa > Chordata > Actinopteri > Cypriniformes > Cobitidae > Misgurnus > Misgurnus anguillicaudatus. Next base: position 42,025,080 of record NC_073344.2, on the reverse strand, counting down.
GATTAACCCCACGGAATAATACTCACAAAGGAACCCGTTGGGACACAATGTGGAGCCCAAGCCAAACACGTAGGTTCGTAAGAATACAGCTAATGAAAGGCTGACAGCCAATGCTCCGCAACAAAGGCTGCCAAGGCAGCGGAGGAAGAGCAATTCAAACCATTACGCATTTTTGCTCTGATGGCCTTCCATACTGAAACTCAATTTGGAGCCTCAGTCGGAGGCTGCAAGCCGACTTGCGAGTCTGCTCTCCGTGCCCTCCCTGGTGAGGAAGAACACGAGAGGATACAGGCTCAATACGAACATTGTCAAATCTAATGAACGTATTAGGTGTCGCCCAACCAGCAGCTCTACAGATGTCTGTTAGCAAGGAACCACGAGCGATAGCCCAAAATGAGGCAACACTTCGTGTGGAGTGCGCTCTCAAATTAAAGGGGCAAGAAATACCCTGAAGATTATAAGCCAGGGCGATAGTATCAACTATCCAATGAGACATCCTCTGCTTAGTGACAGCTTTCCCTTTCTGCTGGCCACAACAAACAACGAGCTGGTCTGAGGTCCTGAGGCTTTGCGTGCGATCCACGTAGAGTCGCAGTGCGCGTACGGGGCACAACAAAGCCATGGTTGGGTCTGCGTCCCCCGGGGGCAGCGCTTGCAAGCTCACCACCTTATCTCTGAAGGGAGTGGTGGGAACTTTGGGCACGTAGCCTGGTCTGGGTCTTCAGTGAGACAGCAGGACCAAACTAAAAGCACGAATCGTCAACAGAGAATGCATGTAAATCCCCTACTCTCTTCATGGATGCCAATGCTAGCAGGGTCAGAGTTTTCATTGATAAAAAACTTCAGACTCGCAGACTGCAAAGGCTAAAATTGGAGACCTGAAGGCTTCAGCACCATGGACAGGCCTCAGGAGGAAAGAGGGAGGGCGCGAGGGGTTTAGCCTGCGAGCGCCTCTTAAAATGTAATAATTAAATCATGCTGGCCAACTGATCTGCCGTTGATAAGTGAGTGATGAGCAGAAATAGCGGCGATATCAACTTTAATGGCGGAGGGACAGCCTACCATCTAACCTATGTTAAAGATATAAAAACACAATGTTAAAGGGCATTCTCTGGGGTCCTCGCGTTGCGAAGAGCACCGGGTGACGAAAAGGTTACATTAAGCGCATAAGCCCGTCTTGTGGACAGTGCTCGAACCGCGTCGATGGTGTTAGATACCGCTTGCGATAAATCACCTAAACCTTGCGCGCTCTCAACGACCATACATGGATATCCACAGGTCGGGGCTCGAGTGCCAAATGTGCCGCTTCCTTGAGAAAGAAAGTCCTTCCTCAAGGGAATCCGCCAGGGAGGGCTGTCGCGAGAAGCATTAACTATGAAAACCAATTCCTGGTCGTCCAGTATGGACGATTAATAAAAGGCTCTCCCCGTCCTGCCTGACTTTGCACAGTGTCTGCGCAATAAGCTCACTGGAAGGAATGCGTATTTATGCACCCCCCGCGGCCAGCTGTGTGCCAACGCATCCACGCCGAGGCTGCCCTCGGTTAATGAATAAAATAGGCGACAATGGGTATCGTCCGGCGACGCAAACAGATCTATCTACGCACAACCGAACTTCTTCCAAATTAGCTGGACCGTCTGGGGGTGGAGTCGCCATTCGCCGGGGCGCGTAGCTCGGAAACGCGTCTGCCGCTGTATTGAGTGAACCCGGGATGTAAATGGCACGAAGGTACCTCAGATGCTTCTGACTTCAAAGGAGGAGATGACGAGCGAGATGCGACAGGTGACGAGAGCGCAAAACCGCCTTAACGGTAAATAACGCAACAGTCGCAATGTTATCGGTGTCGACTAATACATCCTTCCCTCGCATCTCCATAGCGGAGCGTACAAGTCCCTGATATACAGCGCACCGCTCGCGGCAGTTGGGGTGCTATGTACACCCCAGACTGCAAGCCCGTCATACGTGGCTGATCATCCCGTGCTTAGGGCATCGCATGCTACAGAATGCCAGGAGACCCCTCAGAGGCATATCTTGCTATCAGAAATGCTGGGTCTACTACGGGGAAATTAAAATGACACGCAGGTGTAGTGTTTACACAATGTATGCCGGTGCGCCACGCTCTCCTCGAGACTCGATCGTAAAGCCAACGCTGAAGCGGTCTCATATGACGCAGCTCGAGCAGTGTCACAGCCGCAGCATGCTGTCATATGTCCAGGAGCTTCTGAAATTGTTTCAGAGGGACTGCGTACTTCCCTCGAATTAAACCGAGGCAAGTCAGAACTGACTAGTTGCGGGCTCTTGTAAACACGCCAATTAGTCGATCGAGTCTAATTCCATACTGAGAAAAAGGATCCTCTGCACGGGGCAAAGTTGCTCTTTCCCAGTCGACCTGATGACTTAAACGAGCGAGATGCCGAAGCATTAACTCTCTGTGTTCGTGAACGTCTGCCAAGAACGGGCTATTATAAGTCGATGTAAATAAAAGGAGAATGCGAACAACGCTCTCTCTCTGATATTTTAATGCCGTGACTAGCACTTTCATGGAGACACGGAGAGAGAGAGACAGCTCGAATGGTGTACTTAATATTAATATGCCCACCTCACAACGCAGAGCAAAAAGACGGTCTAAGGCGAGGGGAGATGGACACATAAAGTACACGTCTTACAGGTCTAAGGCTGCAAACCGATCTGAATATTGAAATACGAGCCTCGGCGTTATCATCCAAAAAGATCACCTTTGTAGAGCCGGTGCGTAAATCAAATCGATCGTAACCCGCCGCGTATTTTGGGTACTATGAGATAAGGCTGGAAAACCCTATCATCATCATCTCGGTAAGAGGGACCGGCTCGATACATCCTTCGCCAGCAGGACATCGACTTATGCACGCAGTACATGTGCATCGGACACTTTCACTATAGTGAAACGAAAGCCCGAGAATTTTGCCGGTAATTGTATTTCGTAACCGAGGCGGATAATGCGTAAAACCCAACGAAACGGCCTGGGAACTGAAGCCAAGCACCCAGGCACCGTACGAGGAGAATTAACGACACTACCGAAGTACCCGCGGTGGGGCAGTGAAGCGAGACAGGTGAGACTGCCGGTGCGTCTGCTGTGACAGCATAAACATTTACAGTCTGTGTGTGTGACACTGACCTGAGCCCGCTGAATGTGACGGTCGTCTGGTCTCCTCTGCGGAGAGCACAGACTCCGATTAGGGTGCTGGTGGTCCGGTCTCCTCAGTGGAGGGCTCGGACTCCTCAGAACACCCGCTGGCGATAGAGGAGAGGTAGGGTGAGCTGGTGTGTGCCCGCTCACGGCTCTCTCGATCCTCCAGAGACCTGGAGAGGGAAGAGGAATGCACTCTATTTGTGGTTAAGTGGGTACCGGCTAAACCGCCGGTGGAACACATGCAAACGAAGAATTTTCCACCCGACCCTCTATCGGGGGAAGGAGCGAATCACCGTCTCCTGAAGAGTGATCCTCTGCCAATCCGGGTCGCCCGTTACTGGCCACTTAAACTCACGATTTCATGGGAAGCGGCTAAGCGGGCGGGGCGAGCTGCTGACGACCGGTTCCCCCGCGCTGCCGAGATGGGGTCCGAGGAGGGGAACGGAGGTGGCCGCCGCAGGACGCCGACGGCGAGAGGCAGACTGAGGAGCCGGCGTGGTGGACCAAGGGCAGCTCTCCTTCGCCGGGGCATGACCTAGGAGATCGCCTCAGTCTGCGCAGCGGAGCTGTACGACTCAGGCCGGTCTGTGAGACAGGAGCATTCAAGAAGTTGTTCTCGCCTGCGTCCGTCATGTCAGCCAGACACAGCCAAAGGTGGCGATCCTGAACCACTGTGGTGGACATCGCACGACTGAAGGTCGTGGCCTCCCTTGAAATCCTTGGTGAACCTGTAGCAACGTTATTGCGTGCAGGGCTGAAGCCGCCTCTCCGCATGCCTGACGGACAGCGCCCGTAACCGGACGAGTGTCTACAAACACGGGAGGGAAGGGTTGGGTGGTCCCTCCAGGAACGCAGCTGCATCGCAACCCCACGCTCCACTGAAGGGGTCCCCGCCCTTAGCGGCTCCATTGGTGAGGGAGGTGAGGGGTGAAAGCTGAACGGCCGAGATGGCCGCAAATCACGTCAGCTCTTCGTGCTGTCGTGAAAGAAAGGCACAGGAGGAGAGGACCGAGAGGCCAGAGCAGCTCCGAAATACCAATCACGTGGGCGGTACGGTTCGGGCGGAGAGGGGTTAACCTCTCCAACTCTACCGTTTCCGCCGCTCGAGCGGGCACGGCCACCCTCTCCGGAACGACTCCACTTCGGAGGAAAAATTGGACACCCCTCTGATGCTGCAGAAGTGAACGGGACCAGAAGGAGGTCCAATGGATTCGGCAGAAATCGTAGAACACGACTCTGCAGTCTCCACCGGAGCCTCAACCGGCTGAGGATGAAAGGCCGGTAGGTGGAGGACGCATCCTCCGTCCTACTCAGCGTAGTGATGCGAAGAGCGTCCTGCGAGCGCTTGACAGCCGCACCACGGCGGTGTCAGCACTGCAAAGGCGCAGAAAGCATTCCCGTAGAAACACCAGTCATCTCCGCAATCCAAGAGGGTTATGCTCTCACAGAGAGAACAAAAACTCTCCACGAACGCAGCCTCAGAGTGCTTGATGCCCAAGCATGAAGACAGCGCTCGTGACTGTCACTGGAACCCTTATACCTCTCGCATCCAAGATCGCACGGACGAAAAGCAATCCTGAAAAGGACGCTGATCTCCGAATATACGAGAGAGTGGCTGTCTTTAAAAAGACACAGAGCTCTCACGTATCACTCTCTAGGGAAATCACTCTTTAGGTGCTCAGCTGATGATGCGCACAGGGAAAGGCAACGCACACACTAAACTCAAAACAAAAAATATGCAGAGCAGTGGAATACTGCGAGCGTCCGCTGTGTTAGTACTGCTTGTCAATCAACTTCAGCAACCGTTCCCAGAAGAGCAGAGAGTAGCTTCTCAGTAGCAGATAATAGCGGCTTTCGAAGCGAAAAAGCTAATTTCCCTATTTGCACCTGCAGCGCCAGCATTATGCAAATATCTCAATGCCAAGTTCATTGGCATTTTAGTAATATACGAAGCAGATTGGTCTCTCTAAGCGAGTTCCCAATTCGTCTGTCACGACGTGACGTCGTAGTGACCGACTGAAAGGGAACTTAAAGGGATACTTCACCGATTTAGCATTCACCTTTGTATCTGTAGAAACCCGGCAGTATTACTGAATGACCATGTTTCCCTCCATCATTTCCCCCTGAGAGGAGAGATATCTGCATTTTGGTTCTGCAAAAAAGTCCTCCGATGATGCAAAAATCGTCATATTACATCATCGGAGGACTTTTTTGCAGAACCAAAATGCAGATATCTCTCCTCTCAGGGGGAAATGAGGGAGGGAAACATGGTCATTCAGTAATACTGCCGGGTTTCTACAGATACAAAGCTGAATGCTAAATCGGTGAAGTATCCCTTTAAAGTGTATGGAGAAAAACGTGACTACCGGTGACTTCTTTTTCCATATCTCCAAATTTAAAGCTCTCTAGGAAATGCGTCTAGCAAACCTTTGAAAAGTCACAAACCGCCACTGAGGAAAACATGTGGTTGTTAATTTTGTTTTGTCAAACTAAATTTTGCTATTACTGTGTGTGAACATCTTTTTTTTATGATAATACACTGTTTGTCGTTTGCAAATTTGTTCAAAAAAGTTTTTAATCTTGTTTAGAAACTTAATGTGCATGGGAAAAAAACGTGGCTACTGGTGACTTATTTTTCCATATCTCCAAATTTAAAGCTCTAACCTAGTCAATCATTTGTACAATTTCATTGCATCGTTATCATGTGTACAACATTCATGCTAAAATTGATGATCACACTTGCAACATGATGGCAATATCTCATGTGTGATCAGAGTCTGGTTTGACAAAATTTATTGTGTTCAATTTTATTCTTCAGAAGGAAAAACATAATTTATAAAAAGACAACCCTTGTTATGAAAACCACAAGTACCAACTATTTGTAAAACACAAAATGTTTGTTAAATGTTGGTTACTTTTCAGGAAACATATAATAAATAACAACTGTGTGTCATCCTCTAAAAGTATAATAAAACTTTTATATAATAATTACATTAGAAAAAAATCATATTCAAGTAATTCATTTTAAACCACCTTGTTTCATAAAACACCACCATTTCAAAAATGACCACCTAGCAACAGCAAATTAAATGGGCCATTTCTACTACACCGAAAAACAGTTCTTTTCCACTGAAAAACAAACATGTATATTTATTACTACATTTTTCTTTAAAAAATGCAAAAGTATACCTGGTACATGAAAACATTTGTAAATAATCCTTCGGCTTAATATATTGCAATATATTACTTTTTTTTTAAGAAAAATTACAACATATACACAACAGCTTAACAAACACCTGACAGATGAATCACTTAAGAACAAAATTACTAATCTTTCAGTACGGAACTTTGTAAATGTAGTTATACCGTAGAAATTGATTAGATCCATTTAAACACAGTGTACAGTTTTATACTTGCCCGTTGTTCTACACTGATTATTTTCTAATTCAATTAATGTTTTCATGAAAGTTGTGAAATGATGTAATATCAACTCAATCTTGGAATCATTGCGCCTCTCAGTGGCCAAGAAGAGCAAATCTATAAACTCAACACTTCTTTACATACTTGTCGCAACAACCCAACCAGTTAACACCTTACACAGTATCACAACCGCTCAATAGCTAAAATGGATATTCTATTTAATCAAATGTCTAAAAAATCTTCATAGCTAATACATCTGTAAGTTACAAACACGCGTATACTATAACACGTGCATTATTCCATGTGCAACAATTTCCGAATAGCACACTGAAACTCTAGGAAAGCACAGTTTCTGGAAATATACGCTGTACATTATCAATAGAGCCAAGAATAAATAAATAAAAGAACACCTGGCAACACAAGTGCTGCTGAAATAAACCATTCACACAAACACGTGACAAAACTGTCAAATTTAATTAATAATGTCCAATTACAAACAATTGTTAAAAAACGAATTTTAACACGACCTTGACGTTTACATTTCATTACTGTTCAAAACAAGCTGCACGTGGCACAACTTAAAACGTCATACGTCACCAAAGAAACTAATGATGAACTTATGTTGCTATGGAAACAAACAAGATACAATTGATCACATTGTCGACCAAACTAAAATAAGAAATAAGCAAAGGTAACCGTGAAACTTATATAATAAAGCATGACATGATACGATTTAACTTAACGAACCTTCACACGACAATTACAAAATATAATAAAAACATATCGTATGGTGGGGGGCACTGGGGCCCCGACCTCCTACTCTTTCATAGGGCCCAAAAATACAACATTTTGAGCAAAAAGCTTAAAAAATTGTGTTTTTGTAAAGGAATTTATGTTAGAGATCAGACTCAGAATGACTATCAAACATAAAGCCATTTAAAATCAATCATTAAATCTTTTTAATTTCTGTTTTTGATAAATTCGTTCTGGTGCCATCTAGTGGATAATTACACTTTCACTTTGAAATTCGTCCAAAAAGGCATATTTATTAGTTAAATATGAACTCATAAATGACGAGATAACTCGTCAATGGCGGTGAATGAGTTAATACCCAGCATTTATAACTGTCTCTTATTCGTATCTTATTCATATTCATACTTATATTCTTAGTCATATTCACATACTTTTAAACTGTATCCCCTTTTCACAGTTTTAAACAATCATCCACTCCACTGTAACACAAAACCTCTCTGTGCTCTCTGCAGAGCCACAGAGGAAAGACACACCCACTGCTCACTCAGCCCCCACTTTTCCTCATCTCAGACGTGCACTCACAGACTCATGCTAGCACAGACACATACACTCTCACACAGAAACAAATACAATTAAACAAAACAAAACTGTACTTTAGCTAAAGTACCTTGCTAATTAAAACAAAACAACCACTACACTTCCTCAACATGGTTATACAACTAAAACAACAGACCCATTGCACCTCCTCAACATGGATCTGAATTAAGTAAATATACCTTCAATATCGATATGATATTGACATCTATGCCATACACTTACACCAACAGGCAATAGACCTCTATGCCATAACACTTCCCCCAACAGGCCATAGACATGCAGATTCACTTCCTGTCCAACACTGCATAAACTCTTACGCGTTTTCTTCACTTAAAATGAAAATAAAAATTTGCTTCGATTTACTGTGATCATCAAAGCCATCTCAAAATAAAAATAATCATCTGTTCTAATACTACCAAGTCCTGTTAGTAACAAAACAGATGGGTGCATGCACATATTTCCTTTGAAAATGAAACCCTTTATTCTTATCATTTAGTCTAATAATCATTAATTTCTTCTTTTTATTCTTAAATTTGGAAGAGCAGTTGTGATTAATCTTACCACCACGAGCCATCTCAGGTGAACAATACAATCTTTGAATAAGCAAAACGCTTACCTCTTTTAGGTGGCCACCTGATTGTATTGCCCATCGAGAAGCCAGCTGTGGTCTCTGGTTCTGTGCTCTTTTTATGTCCCATCTGGGTTGCCAATTGTTGTGCTCTTTTCCAGCCCCACGTTGGGCGCCAATTGTTGTGGTTTTCCTTTTTGGGTTCTTTAAGAATAAAATACTCAAGCCGTAGGTTTCATTTTCAAAAGATAGATTTTTATTAACCAGACAAATAAAAGCTGAGCAGTCCTGCAAAATTTCCAAGGCTCACTGAAAAACTTTTCCTTGTACCACAGCATTTAAGCTGTCTTCGCACGCAATCCATGACCTTTACATTGACCTTAGCATATGCTTCTAATCCCAAGGGTTTGTAACATGAAGAAACATAAGGTTCATATCATATAGAAAAACATGGTGGTCACATTCCTAGGACTGTAGATCTTTTGTATTTACCTTCGCCATGTAAAACCTTCCACGTGTACTTTTTGAACAAACTGCAATGCATGCTGGTCATTTTCTACAAACACAATGGTACACTATGTGATACCTATAACTGGTTATATCCATATAGAAAAACATAAAAACATAAAGTATTTGATACACATATTCGGATTAAAACAAACCAATTCAAAACCCGAAACCAATGGTCCAGTCCGTTACTTCATCAAGGTAAGAGCTTCTTTTAACATTGTTCAAAACACTTTGTCCAGTGCACGACACGTGATGTCAAGATGCCGTGAGATGAACTCGCCTAAGCATACAAGTGTGTTATTTCAAAATCTCCCTCGCGATAGTTTGATGTCACTGTTTTCAAGTTGTTTCGGCCATAATAAAATCTAACACGCGCAAAGTGACACCCAATAAGACGTTGTACACGAGCTAGAGCTGTATGGCGTTCACAAGCAACTAACTTTGTTAAATCGTTTTAAATGAGCACATTTGAAGGTGTTTTGAAAACTATGTGTATTTGAGGTAAGTTTTACCGTTACACAACTTTTACCAAGTTAAATATATTGACAAAGCGATAGACGTTATGTTGAACAAGCCGTTTAATAACGTAAGGCACCAATAACTCAAGTCGATGTAGTTAACAAACCTTACTTTAATTACAAAATATCACTACTTTTAAAAACTTGCCATAGCAAGAGCATTAGGCTACTGATCAACGCTGCAGGTCCAAACACCGTCGTTTTTTTTGATCGGCAGAAAAGACATTTTCACTTTCGATAATTTTTCTCTTCATTACAACAATTCAATGGCCTATCGACATGTCACCATTTTTAGAAGCAATTTGCTTATTCTCATTTCTTATTCGTATTACTCGACAACGTTTTTCAAAGCTAAAAATTAACGTTACGGTACGGTACAACAGCACGTCGTGGACAAAGAATATAACTGCAATTTACACATTTTTATTAAAGTAACGGAACCTTAAAACAAAACAAAAAAATCGGTTTCCAAGAAAAACCATAAGTAGCATTACAACATATGTATTCAAATGATTACTAATAAAACTGAATGTTATGAAAATGCATATTTGGCTGTCATACGAGAACCAGATGATAAATTCACTGTTCTTTGTACAATTTTAAATATCTTAAGAAGATGGAAGCCAAGAAAGGCAAATTTGAGGTGGAAGGCTATCTGCACGAAGTCTCTGAACTTATTGGCTCAAATGAACAGAAAAAATACTTCACAGCTCTACTGCAAGAAGCTGGAAAAAACAGCCGCGTCATTGTCTTTGATCCGCATCGCCACATCACTTTCAAAGCTGCTGAAAAAGACAATTATGTTGAATATAAAACATTATATTATATATAACAAACAGTTATTATTAAATTCTATATATTATGTAAACTTGAACAAATAATAATTTTTTACCTTCTCCTTTGTACCAAGAACCCCGGTCAAGATGTGTGACATCATCCTGTCTGCATCTCGCCAAATAAAAGGTAATACAACTGCTAAGAACGTTATGCACTATACAGGGAGTGCAGAATTATTAGGCAAGTTGTATTTTTGAGGATTACTTTTGTTATTGTACAACTACAGTGCTCTTGGTCAATTCAAAATGTTAACAAACCCTCAAACCTGAACATTTAAGTAGTAAAAGTGAAATTTTGGTTTTATTAAGAGAATATTTCTATGTACATCATTATTAGGCAACTATTAGTGTGCAGAATTATTAGGCAACTAAATGAAAAACAAAGATTTTACCATCTCACTTGTTTTTTTTCAACTGTTAAAGTGAGAATAATAAACAAACTCTACATTTACAAAAAAAAAATAAAACAATAAAAAATAAAAAAAATATATAGACTCAGTGACCAATATAGCCACCCTTCTTTTCGATAACAGTCACAACCCACCCAGCACAAGACGTCATTTAGACGTTGTTTTTTGGGCTAAATCACGTCGGCCCGTCATGACCTTCATTTAGTCAAAAAAAAAGAAGTTGAAAACTGGTCTTTGTTTGATCCGTCTAATTCAGTCCAAATTTAGCCTAAAATCAGACGTCTTTTTCGGACCACAAAGTGTCTGTCCATTAAATAATAACAAAATATGCATGAATGTATATGTAGAAACAATATATACTGAGCACATTGAAAGATAATGAAACATATGCTTTATTTAAAGTCTATTAATATTTCTGTTTATTTTAATGAAACAAATATGTTAAATGTGCTCTAAACAGGTAATTTCGGTCCCGTACAGCACTGATAGAAGCACTTCATTTTCATTCAGAGGCGCGCGTCCGTCTCATGCTTTGTGATCACGTGATTATTCAAACCAGGAGACGAGCGTTATGGATTTACCGACTTTCTCCTCAGACAAGTGTTTCTGTATTGTGGTCGATTCTGGGGTAAGTTTCCTTAAATTCGTGGTTACTTTATTGAAATTAGTTCACAGGGATGTTAATTCAGTTGTTAGTATATTTCGATACGACAAATAAATGATCAATTTGATTGTTTATTGTTTGTTAGTAATGTTAGCTCGAGCGTTGACAGCTTGACTCGTCGCGCAGGTGTGAGCTAATCAGTTAAAGGCGGAGTCCATGATGTTTGAAAGCCAATGTTGATATTTGAAATCACCTAAACAAACACGCCCCTAACCCAATAGAATCTGAACCTTCTGTTGATAGACCCGCCCCACACATACGCAACTCGGCATTTTATTTGATTTGATTGGCTATAAGTGTGTTTTGGTAGTCGGCCCGTCTCCTTTTCCAACGCGTTTTTCAAACATCGTGGACTCCGCCTTTAATGGAAATCTTTTATTTGTCTTTATATCTTCTATATAATCGTGTTATGCTTGTTTTTAAATGTATTTTAAATTGTTTAGTTAATTACAATGCAAGTTTACTCCAAGTAGTGTAATGGCTTTTTTCAGCTTACACCTAGCTTGATTGAGCTCGTGGCACAGCTGTGAGCTAACAGTTAAGGTTAGAGATATTTTATTTGTTTTATATCTTTTATAAAAACGTATTGTGCTTTTTCTTAAATGCGTTATATTTTTTTTAAATACAAGTTTACTCCAAGTATTGCAATGCATGTGCGGTTTGTTCAGCTTCCTCCTATCAAAATTACATTAACATTTTAAAGTAGACGAGTTAAAGGCCATTCTAAATAACTGTTGTATATTTAGGGCCCGAGCACACCGGGGTGTGAGGACCCTATTGTTCTTCAAGGAGTTATTATTATTATTATTATTTTTCTTAGACTTCAGTGGGACTTTAGAGGGCCTAAACATACTTGAAAACTCATGAAACTTTGCATAGATGTCAAGTGTGTTTAAAATTTACATGTGGTATAGGCTTTGGAATTAGGCGTGGGAAAATGGCTCTATAGCGCCACCTACAAATTTTCAACGAAGCAGCCCTTGGACTGTGTTTGACGTACAATTACGAAATTCGGTACGCTTCTGTAGCATGACAAGACCTTAAAAAAAGTATCTGTGTCGGTTCTGGCACGACAAAGTTTTATGTTTTCCAATGAAACAGGAAGTTGCTGGAACTCGTGCATACAATGTCCGATCTGTCCCAAATTTCACATGATTGCTAAGAGTCCTGACCTGAACACATCTACATAACAATTTTCATTTATAGCCATAGCACCACCAGCTGGCAACCTGAAGGAACATGTTTTAGCGCCACTTTCAAATATTGAATGAAACAGCCCTTGGACTGTGTTAAACTTACATGTACGAATTTCGGTATGCTCATGTATTATTACAAGCCCTACAAAAAAGTATCTTGGAGCAACGCCCTACACCAAACAGGAAGTCAGCTATTTTTAATTATTTTTCAGATTTTGGCTCAGTTTTTCTTATTTCCAGCAGTCATACTTTAACTAACTCCTCCTACAGTTTTCGTCGGATCATCATCATATTTGGCGAGTCTCATCTTAAGGCCTTTGTGATGTTAAATTGCGAAGGATTTGATTCTTTATTAAAATTTGTGTCTGTTTCGGCCAGCCAAATTTGATGTTTCGCTATGAAACAGGTTGCTGGAACTCAGGCATACAGTGTCCGATCCGTCCCAAACTTCACATGATAGCTAAGAGTCCTGACCTGAACACATCTACATGTCAATAGTCACTTATGGTTATAGCGCCACCAGCTGGCAACAGGAAGTGACATGTTTACAATGATTATGCAATGTCTGATCTGTCCCAAACTTCACATGATTAATAAGAGTCCTGGACTTAACACATCTACATGTCAATAGTCACTTATGGTTATAGCGCCACCAGCTGGCAACAGGAAGTGACATGTTTACAATGATTATGCAATGTCTGATCTGTCCCAAACTTCACATGATTAATAAGAGTCCTGGACTGAACACATCTACATGTCAATAGTCACTTATGGTTATAGCGCCACCAGCTGGCAACAGGAAGTGACATGTTTACACTGATTATGCAATGTCCGACCTGTCCCACACGTCACATGGTTAATAAGAGTCCTGGACTGAACACATCTACATGTCAATAGTCACTTATGGTTATAGCGCCACCAGCTGGCAACAGGAAGTGACATGTTTACAATGATTATGCAATGTCTGATCTGTCCCAAACTTCACATGGTTAATAAGAGTCCTGGACTGAACACATCTACATGTCAATAGTCACCAGTGTTGGGCAAGTTACTGAAAATTGGTAATTAGTTACAGTTACTAGTTACTTCTTTTAAAAGTAACTGAATTACTCTACCAGTTACTGTATATCAAAAGTAATTAGTTACTTAGAAAAGTACCTTTAAGTTACTTTTATGTCTGCTTTTTAAATGTAAATATGAACAGTACTGAACAGTCAAACAATAAAATGATATGGATGGGCTATTTTACACGTAAGACTCTAATATATCACATACTGTAGGAGCCTATTTTGCTTTAGATTCAACCTTTGAATATTTTTGTTAGAAATTATCTGAATATGTAAACTTAGTTTATTTATGTATATCATTTAGACCATTTAGACAAATATTCAGCATGTTTACAAAAATATATAATGTGTTAAAATTGTGTAGTGTCTCTTTAAAAATGTGGAGACAATTGTGTCAACATGTCATATTTTCTAAAATAAATTATAGTTTTTCTGATTTCATATTATTTTAATAAGTTAAAAACGTCTCCGCTGTGTCCTGCTGACAGGCGCGATGCGCGTGCACAGATGAGGCAAATTATGGGTCCTCCGAAGGTTAGACCGTCTCATTTCAGTTCTCTTTGCGAACTTCTGAGCGCCTTGAAAGGCAGAGTGCTCACCTTTTATCGCATGCTTAGTAGGGTGCAGCCCTTGAATTGGAACACAGCTTGTGAAGCTTGCGACAGGGACTGCGCTCTTTGGTCAAATATTGTTTGTTTTCTGTTGGATTTAAATGATACACAGGATTGAAGGAAGATATTTAATCAGAAAACGGAGTAGGCAACGTGGATTGTTTTGTCGGACGGACACAGAGCGAGTGGATTGTTTTGTCAGACGGACACAGAGCGAATGTATTGTTTGTTCGGATACGGAGAGACTGAAACTAAAACTAAAAGCGAGCTCACACATACTATGGAGTTTTAACACGGGTGTACAGCGCAGTGTGAATATTTTAGTGGAAACAACAATCGGGGATCGTTCTCTTCCATGAAGATGATGTAAAAATCTAAGAATATATGAAAATTTCTCAGATTTATTAATATTGTGTAATACAAATTCAAGTTGATGTCATACTACGATTGCTTGGATAAGATAATTTACAAACATGAGACCGTATGGATTATGACTTGGGCACAATTTTTTAACAAAGGTATGTTGTACCGTTTAGATTTTTCATGTTCATTCTATATGAACTTTCATCTATGATTAAGTGTAATGAATCATTGCGCCGCCAACTACGGTCCTGCGACGTACTGTTTCTTCTTTCAGATCCTTTTTTGGTGTGTCTTGATGTTTTGGCTAAAGAGTAAGTATTACTTTGTTCATATTTTACAGCCACCAGAATCATACTCAAGTCAAGTGCTCAAAAGGGAAATAGCATGTTGGTCTCTTCAATGCAATGATAAATAAAATAGTTATAACTAATTAAATAGTCAGATCTCACTTTGACTTGATGTACATTTTGCTCAAGGTCAGAACACAGCTCATTCATACAAATCAAACAGTAAACATCTACAGTTACAGCAGTACACATACTTGTGATGCGGTAAGAAAAACTAGTGCAGTGTAGATATGAATTATGGTATCTTAAGCACTACTCTTATTATTGCTTCTGTCTTGTTCTTCATATGTTTTTGTAGTGAATTCCACAGGACGTGCAGGTTTAAATAAGGAGACTTGGAGTAAGTACAAATTGAGCTTTTACTCTCAAGCTTGCAGCAGTAAATTCATGTCACATACAACTAGTGCTAAACCACATCTTAAGACCACTTTCTAATGTATATGCCATAAACTGGTGTTGCAAATACTCAGTACTGACGTGAATATTAGATCGCCATTCTTTTGAAAGAAATAACAGACACTTTGAATTAAAGTGGTATGAACACTTAAATCACTGAAACATCTTGCATGAACAGAAGTTACTGCATTCACAGAACTTCTCAAACCTAGCAGTATATATGCAACAATATTTAAAACATAATGTCCATTCATAGACAGCCGATACCAGATTTTGGATTCCATTTCACTCAGAGGCAGCAATCAGCTTACACCCCAGGGGCCGGTTGCACCAGCTAGACGTAAAAAAAGTTGGGTGTAAGCACTATGTCAGGCTTAACTTCATACGGCTTTTTGAAAAAATGTTACGCCCGTTGCAGCCTCTAATACTACGACCAAGCTCAGCTACGCTCTCCTTCTAGATGCATGTGTAACGTAAAGACACATCAAATGTGCACGTTAACTAAACAAAAGCCTTTCTCGTTTGCACAAAAGGTATTAATTTGGCGATTAATTCCAACAATTTTGAATATAAACAAAATAAAATGAAGCTTTTAATAAGTCTTATAGTCTGTCTTTGTAAATATTAAGTATTAACTGATATATAAGAATTTATTGGTGATTTATTTATCACTCTGCATCCATGAAAGCCCACTGCTCGCCTCTGCATTATATACACCAATGTCTCCTCAATTTAAATATTTTTATTTTGCCATAGAAACAAGTCAAGACTTTATACTTACGCCTACCTTTGACTAGACGTAAGATTTAGTCTCTAACGTATGCTGTGCCTAGATGGTGCAACAGGTGTAAATTCTACATAGGACATAATGCGTATTTTAAGTTCAGATTAGTTTATTGGCTGGATCTCATTGCCTTTGAATGCTGTGCTGGTACTTCGGCATGTACCTAAGGCATTGGTGAGGTATTATTGTTCTGTTCTTCCACCCTTACAGCCGCAGATGTGTGTACATCTTCCGTGGGATCTTCATTTGTGCTAAGAACATGGCGACTACACTTGACCCTCTGAACTGCAAACATTATGGGATTTTTGTGTATTGGCATGGTGAACAACAACAGCTAGTTTCCAAAGGCCATGTATGCGAATGAGCTGTCCAGTGTGTAGTTGTGACGTGGACAAGCTACGATAATAATACTTTTTCTGATGCTGCTGTTTACTCCATTGTAGCATGCCTCTGTGAAACTGACAATCTCTGGTAGGAGCTGCTGCTGGTTTGTGGTTGGCAGTATGGATCACGGTCTGCGACTGATGAGGAGCTGGGCTGGAGACATGAAGAGGTTGTCAACAGGTGTGTTCCTATACTCTACCCAAATGAGATAGGGGTCAGTCATGAAGGCCAATGTGTGTGAAACTTTTTTGCAAAGTCTTCAAACTCTTTGCGTTGATATTGTGGACCTTTTAATTTCACTGGTATGCCATGTCTCACTAAAGTGACTAAGCTTGCTGATGACAGTGGCAGCCGTAGTAGTGTTGAGTTTGTCTAATTGGAAGAAATGTTTATAGTAATCTACAGTAACCATGTATTCTTTATTGTTCCAGGTGAAGAGGTCTGAAGCTAATACCTGCCATGGTCTGATTGGTATTTAATTAGGATTCATGGGTTCCTTGGTATTTGAATTATGTTGCACCAGGCAAGTACTGCATCTTTCGATCATGTGTTCTATCTGCTTACACATTCCTAGCCAGAATAACATTTCGTGCTCTTAGCTTCTCTGCGTGTGCGCATATCTTTTCTGTGTGAGGTCAGATATGACAATTTTCTTATCTTCACTGGTCAATGAAAGTTTGTCTTAGAAGTCAATAATGTATGTGGGAAATTGTCTCCTCTTTGCAGGCGATCCATCAATGATCATCTATCTGAGCTGCTGAAAACTGCCTCGGTACGGATCTGTTGCAGCTTTGTGTCACTGACTGGTAAGTTTTTATAATTAAGTGAATCTACATGTCCATATCTTTGGTGAGATTGTCATGTTTTGTTGCTATGGACTTTCTGGAGAGGGTGTCTGCCACAGGAATCTTCTTTCCTGTTCCGTGTTTGATGTCATATTTCTAGGGTTGTAGAATCATTCTTTAAAGGAGCATTTCACCCGTAGAAACATTCTTTATTGAAAGTGTGTCATATTTGTAGTCAAAATGTAACATACATTTCGAATTTGGTGCCTATTTGACAGAAAAAAGGGGTGTTTATAGTCTCTGTTGTGGTTTTCCTTTTCCTCAAATGAAACAATCTTCAGTCTTAGGTTTTGATTTCAAGAGATAGACTTTTATTTTCCGGACAAGCCGAGGCCGCCCTGGTGAATCCCCCCAGAACCAGAGTGCAGTTCTGGGAGGATTCCCCAAATCAGTCTGACCCTCTGAGCCAGGGCTTGATTAATATATGGGTCTTTTGTTCCCTCCCCTCATGGTTCAAACAATATGTTTCTGTTCAGGCTTGTAACTTGAAGAATCACCTGACAGTCCTCAGACCAGTGTCTTCTTCCCATGACCTATTTGACCCTTGGCTATTTGCTAATACTAAAACCTGTTGTGCCCTGAAACATGAATACACACAGCTGTTCTTAAATCCACACAGATGGCTTTTAAAACTCCTAACACGTAATGCACCACACAGATGGCTTTTAAACTCCTGACTCATCCACAGCATAACACATGACATGCATAACTTCATGGTAAACAAATTGCATGTGACTATAATGGTAAACTCATATTCATGTAGATTGGGATTAAAATAAACTTCTTCATAATCCCCGCTCTGAGGCTTAATTTAGCCTCACTTTTCTGTTTATTTTAATCCGGAGTGCAGTTTCATAATTTAGCGTTTCAATTATTACTATCTTGTGGCTAAAGAAAGCTATACATTACCAATTACCAACTTATGCTACTGCACTTCGAACTATGGACAATAAGACAAACATCTTTCCATTCTCATTTTGACTTGAATGTAAAAGTAAAAGAAATTAAGTCCTAAACAATTGGTGCGCAATTGGTTCTGCGCTTACAGTTATCATTATAGCTATGTAGAGTATATGATAAAACATCGTAAATGTAAAGTCAACGTTAATGAATCCAAGTAAAAAATAATAAAAATAAAAGTATGCATAATAAACAAAAGAAATGTTAAAGATTCAATATTCAAATTCAAAACGAGTAAATATAACTAATTGATACTGAATTGAAGCATAAAAACTCAAAAATTAAGTATAATAAACAAGTATAAATGTAAGTTAATTCAAATAAACAAAGTAAAGAGAAATAACCAATAATAAAACTAGTAAAGATGGCATAATAAACACAAATAAATGTAGTTTAACTCAAATAACATAATAAAATGTGAACCACTAATATACTAAGTAGGGCTGTCAAAATTAACGCGTTAATAACGCGTTAACGCAAATTCATTTTAACGCCACTAATTTTATTAACGGAGATTAACGCAACGCGCAATTTCTGTTTGACCCTTGGTCCAGCCCATAGTTGAATGAACAGAGACGCAGACAAATGTGACTCTCTCTAAATGAGTAAAAGGTTTTCATATAAATAAGAACATTAAGCAAATCGTCTACCAAATCCAATGCTCTAAATGCTCGTTGGACATCTGATATGATCTTTATTTATACGTCTGAGAGGTGTAACGTTACCGTCCTCCTAATGCTTAATCTAATACAAAGATGCGTCTCAATTCATTTTGGTTTCGCTTTTATGCATGACTTAGAAAATAGACTGCAGGACTTGCTTGATGTTAAAAGAGTCATTAAGAGAGATAAAGTTCGGTACCTGATTAATGTTAAAGAGTTATTTATTAAGAGCGACAAGACTCAAAAGCGATCCCCTCACGCTGACTGACTGATATCTGAAGCGCGTGCACACAGACGCTCGAGTGCGAGACCCGGATATATAGACATCTACACAAAATTACAGTTTTACAAATATCTGTTTTGATAAGAATTCACGCAGGTAGGCTCTATAATCTGTTATGCTTTAAGTAAATGTTTGGTTAACTGTTGGGTAAAAATATCTGATGTGTAACATCATATTAGATCACTTAGATTTTAAGCAGTCTGTCTCAATGTCAATCAAACAAAAGGAAAAAAAGTTGAACATACATTGATGATGTTTTTGCTTTGTGTGTGCTAAATCTATTAGTTTTACCAGTGATTTTAAGGTTTTGATGTGGTAATATAATGTATGGATGTGGAAATGTTTGTGGTAATTTGACTCTTTTAACTTCAAACACGTGTAGTTCTGTCATATTTTGTTATATTTCAACAAATCATGCATTGTTCTATGTACTATTTTTTTTTTTAAATTTGCTAATTCCGACTCAACTTGCCAGCACAGGTCACAAATGATGCAGCAGCAAACAAAAATGGAGAAAGAAAAATCTTCTGAAAGGAAAATTCATATACAAAACAATGGCTGGTGATTCTGTTAAAATGTAAACAGGCTGTTGTTAACATACATTTGCATAAAGCATCTATATATGTATATATGATTAGAATATTAAAAACCTGAAAAGTGTTAAATTAGGGTAAATTTAGAATGGATAAAAATGTGCGATTAATTTGCGATTAATCGCAGTTAACTCATGAAATCATGCGATTAATCTAGATTAATTTTTTTAATCTATTGACAGCCCTAATACTAAGTAAAGATTGCAACACAAATTAAAGTAAAGTACTCCAAATAAAACAAGTAAATGTAAATAACCAATAATAAACTAAGTAAAGATTGCATAATACACACATAAATGTAATTAATTCAAATAAAACTAGTAAATGGTAAAGCATGCATAATAATTCTTGATAACGATTTAAATGAATTTTTTCCATCCTCATCAGAGGTGCTTGAATTCGCGTTTACTATTTGTGAATTCATTACTGTCTTGTAACGTAAGTCCTGATAACATTCTTGTTGATTTCAAGTAAATTTTTCCATCATCCTGATATTTTAACTTCCATTTGGTTCTCTAACCAGACACCTACGCCTCATTTACCCACTAACCTCTAATTAAAATTGATTCAGTATATGTTATAATGTATTTCTAATGGCTGCATCTAGTTGTTATCCTAAGATAAATTAATGCCTTATTTGTAAACTTAATAATCTACTTTTTGATTGTAGTACTGTACATAATTTATTTATTCTGTATTTTTATTCTGACAAAACTTTATTAAATTCCTTATTTAGCTTAATCCCATCCCTTTATCTAATTTGGTATCCATTTGGTTGATCAACAGAATCTACATATAATTTATGATTAATTGTTTTGTTCATCCTTTTATAAGGATTCTAAATACCCTTCTTTTGTAGTGATTTTCCGTCTCCATCATATTTAAGTACCTTTTCTCTCCCTCCTAATGATAACGAGGTCAAACATTTTCTTTTTCTACAAATCCAAAATAATTCTCCAATCGATATTATTTGATCTTCAAATATCTTCAATGTATATGTTTCTCTGATTTGATTATATTATTCTTCTAATAGCATTTCTCTTCTCACTTTTACACCTTAAGTTATACTTTTTGATGTCTTCATAATAGATCTAGAGGTTTTTTTAGTTGATTCGTTCAAAATTCCTGTTATAAAGCATTTCTTATTTAATTTTCTTAAGTTTATAATTCCATAAGGCTTATATTTTCTTGATTGTAATCTTACTGTACCATTCAGAATTTTTACTGTACCATTCTGAAATATCTCTCCTTCCTTTTTTATTTTTAGTGTTTTGTTATTTACTACCATTGACACAAATTTCCAAACTGTGGCCTATAAGATGTATTTTCAAACTCAGAATTTCCCAAAAGACCTAAATATTATCCAGATAAGTTGACCTTAACTTTTCCTCTTATCCATAAGAATTCTTGTTGAATTATCACCTTTATCATATTTATGTGGACTTGAAATGTTATTACCTTATTAAAAGCTGGTTTAGTTTAAAGCATAAAAAGCAACTTTGCAAATATATTTCCTTAACTGTAAATATTCCCTATTTGTATCATTTATTATCTTTGGGATGTTTCCCATAAAATGTCCACCTTATGTTCTCTGTTCAATGTCTCTATGTTTTCAGTCTTATTTTCACAGTCTGTTCCTTTGAAATTATTGCAGATCTTTCACTGGGCCTCGTTTAAGGCAAAAGTCCATTGCCAGGAAGTTTAATTGACTGTAGCAATGCAAATCTTCTGTAGTAATCGGCTTCGTTCTTTAATTGACTGTAGCAATGCAAATCTTCTGTAGTAATCAGCTTTGTTCTTTTCAATTCAATTTCTTTTGACAATTTCTCTTTTTCACTTCTTCCTCTCGGTGCTCAAAACTTTGCTCTCCATCCATCGGTATACTTGAATTGCTTTTACTTTGATTTGGTTTTGATGTTTCTTCTTTCATATCATGACATTCTTTCTCTTTCTCTCCTTCCTACGAGCTCTGCTATATTGACTGCTCCTCCCACTTGGACATTCTGGGGCTGGTCTCATCCTTCAGTTAGGCCCCCTGTGGCCGTCTTTGGGCTCTCCGACTTCTCGACCCTCAGATAAGCTAGATCATCTCGCACAATGAGTCATGTTGTCTCATCTCCTCCTTAACTTCTTTCAGCTTTTTCTGTACACAAATAACTCAATACATAGACAATTAGTTTGTTCATATAACACTTAATTCCAGATGTTTTTACAATACGCATAGGTCTATCGGCGAATATTTCATGCAGTGTTAAAGGTGTACGTTTGTTAGTTTACATGCTCATTAATACAAGGTAAAACATAACTTCTGTTACGATTAGTATTTTCACACATTTTGTTAAGTATGGCTTTGATGATTATTCCTTTTCTATACCTTTTTATCTACCATCCTTTGTGATTATAGATGATAGTCAAATTTTCTTCTCTCTTATCCGTCACATCAGTTTTTCCCTTTTTATCTCAACTCAAAATCTTTATTCTTCTCATGAATCAAATGATTTATTTTCATTCCACTTATTTCTCCCATGTACATCTATGATAATAATATTTATGACTGAGATTTTTCACTTCTAATACAATCTAAAAAGATCTCCTGACACTCTGAGGCCCTTTTTAGCTTCCACATCTGTTTGCCCATGCTGGCAAAATCAACTGTTCTCATGTGTCCCTATAACTCAATGACAACCAATCATTTTATCAACTTTTTAGCATTAATCAACCAAATTAACTTTCCGCATGTTGGAATAGTAGTTCATCCATTCTAAACCTGTATAATATTTTCCCTTATAATTAAATACGTAAATGCAAGTATCTACTTCTTATGCAAATCATAATTCACAGTAAAAATGTTTATCAAATGGAGAAACACTTGTAAGCAAAGTATGTGGTTTTTTTTTTTTGGATCATCAATTTTTTCTTGTCATTAATTGCTCTTAAATCGTAACTAGATACAATTTAGATTTATTTCCTTAAATCCTAAGTTTGTTACAAGAATTAGTTATTTCTTTTTTTATTCTCACAGCTTTTTCTTGTTTACCTTTTTTATAGTATCCTATGGTGTTTTTTCAATTTATTTCTTTTATCTATTTTATTTTCCTTTCTACCATAGCTGTTCTATGCCGTTTATATTTGCTTTTTAGCTTAGTACCATCATTGGAGTTCTAAATTCCTTTGTAGATACCAAATTCAAAAACCCCCAATTTTCATTATGCATTTCTTCCTGTCAGATTAATAGGAGTCTGATTTGATTTCAGAACAGGTAGTCACACCTAACAACATAAGTTCTTGATCAGCCTTTAAATCTTTATCCAAGCCACTCAACAACAAAAAATAAAACTCATTCACACAATAAACCATCATCTATCCTAGCACACATTCCTTTTGAAAATGAAACCCTTTATTCTTATCATTTAAGCTAATAATCGTTAATTTCCCCTTTTTATTCTTAAATTTGGAAGAGCATTTTGATTTGACAACCACGAGCCATCTCAGGTGAACAATACAATCTTTTAACAAGCAAAACTGCTCATCTCTTTAGGTGGCCACCTGATTGCCTTGTCCATTGAGAAAGCCAGCTGTGGTCTCTGGTTCTGTGCTCTTTTTGATGTCCCATCTGGTATCAATTGTCTTTACCAAACCTTAAATTGCAAATGGATGTTTGATAACCTATAAACCAAATTGTTAACCCAACCATTTTTCAGTAATAACCAATTAGCATTTATTTATTTATTTATTTTTAGGGCTCATTTTTCCACACTCTAACACAGTAGTCATTCACCATACACTCAAAGGACAGCACTTACACCCCCCTTAACAGCCCGCAGAGACTGCCTAAGGGAGACTCTCTCCCTGCTTTACCAGATGCACGTTCCCATTTCTCTCACTAACACACAAACTGCATACACACTCAAAATTCAAACACACAGAGTACATATATTTTCATACATAAAACCTTGGATGCCACCTCTTGATATCACCTTATATACCCAAATCGAATTACCATTACACCTCCATCAACACGGTCGTTAACTAAAACAATAAAATATACCACTTTTACACGGTATACTGTCAATATCGATAAACACTTCCAACCACACGACATTGACCTCTATACCATGCACCTCCTACCACTGGTATAGACTTTTGTATCATACACTTACACCGACAGATACAGGAAACTCTTACTCGTTCTCTTCACTTAAAATCTGTTTCAATTCACCTCGATCATCAAAGCCAAAGTAATTTAATACAGATTCATGCATGCATGCCTTAATTAGATTGTACCCTTAAAAATCAAAACCCAATTCGCCTCTATAGTTCTTAAATTTAGAAGAGCTTAAATTTCTCACCACCTGGAGCAAATTCTGGCCAACAACACAAACCTAATAAATAAGCAAAAAGTGCTTACCTTATATATGGCCATACGCTGTTTGTGTTGCTCGTCAGGTTCGCTCAGGTGGTGCGACTGTCCAGCTCTTTTCTATCCCGGGTTTCGGCACCAAATGTTGGGGTTTTCCTTTTCCTCAAATGAAACAATCTTCAGTCTTAGGTATTGATTTCAAGAGATAGACTTTTATTTTCCGGACAAAATAAGAAGCCGGGGCCGCCCTGGTGAATCCCCCCAGAACCAGAGTGCAGTTCTGGGAGGATTCCCCAAATCAGTCTGACCCTCTGAGCCAGGGCTTGATTAATATATGGGTCTTTTGTTCCCTCCCCTCATGGTTCAAACAATATGTTTCTGTTCAGGCTTGTAACTTGAAGAATCACCTGACAGTCCTCAGACCAGTGTCTTCTTCCCATGACCTATTTGACCCTTGGCTATTTGCTAATACTACAACCCTTTGTGCCCTGAAACATGAATACACACAGCTGTTCTTAAATCCACACAGATGGCTTTTAAAACTCCTAACACATAATGCACCACACAGATGGCTTTTAAACTCCTGACTCACACACAGCATAACACATGACATGCATAACTTCATGGTAAACAAATTGCATGTGATTATAATGGTAAACTCATATTCATGTAGATTGGGATTAAAATAAACTTCTTCATCTCTCACCCCCTCAACAAAGATATTGGACTTCCTTCTTTCAATGATGCAAAATTATGATTTTTACATCATTGAAAGAAGGAAGTGCAACACTGAAATCTGTATTTCTCCTGTCTCAGCAGCAACTGAAGAAATGATGCACAACCATTTAAAAACATGACTGGGGTTCTAACGCAACCTGATCTCACAGAAATGCGTGAAATGAACACAACCTTTTAACCACGAATTACGTGCTGGTGGCACGGAATGTGTTGAAATTACGTGTCAGCACCACGCAAACAAGACCAATACAAAGTCAATGAGGCTTCTTTGTCGTGGTGGACACACGCCTTCCCTGGTTTAATAACGTCACACAGTGGGCGGCGGTAAACGTTGTTTTCAACTTTACGAAACGTCCTCTTTTTATAATTTATTATAGTGAATTTTTTCAGTTTTTGTTGCCTAAATAACACTAAATAGTTAGGGATAAAACTATAAATTTTTAAATGGAGTAGTTTTAAAGAATGGCCAGAGGGCTGTTTTAAATAGATTGTCCCCTTTACGTTATTAAACCCTTTATGATATTTTATTATTTTCAAATGTATGTTCTGTCATAGCAGCGAAAATTATTAATAATTATTCTTAAGAATCAGAAAACTTTCAGTGGTTACCACAGCAACGATACGTCACGTCACGCGCCAAAACGCACGCTTCTTACCCATAATCACTTTTACCACTCGATCATTCATTTCACCCGCCAACTGACTACAGTAAGTATCTCAAGCCAATTGGTGTTTGTTGGTTAAAAACCACGCAAAACCTTTGCTGTTATTTCTTTAGTCGTAACGTTATACCGATTTGTAGCGTTCATCCCTGGAGATTAGGTTGAATTTGTTAGTAACGTTATTGCATTATCATTTATTTACACGGCTCAGTTACAGCAGTCCACGGCACAGTCTGATTGTGGCACTGCTAACCACAGCTACCAAAATCAGTTTAAACTCATGTATTTGTCCACGTTAATTGTGAAGACAACAATTAACAACGTACTGTTGCAGTGGTTAAAGTTTTATTCAAAGTGCAAAGTAAATGTTCGGGAATAACCGGAATTGTTGTGGCAAAAAGTCTTAGCTTGAATCTTCATAAGAAAAAATACTCAGGAGACAAAGGTTCCAGGTGCCAAACAAACATTACTTTATTCGCTCAAGCTAACAAAGTGAGACAATCAAAACCCCTCAAAGAGGTGCTCAAAGATCATCTACCCTCCCAACATCTGACTCCATTTTTATACAGTAAGATCAAACACTTCTTATCTGAGATGACGTATATTCTTTTCATTGGTCTCGGTCTGCCACAATTAATTTTATTTGTTTGATGCAGCAGAAGTGCAGCTGCATCCTGCCTCATATCTAAAATGATATATTCTGCTTATTGGTTTTCATGGCCTTGGCCTAGCTTGCACAGATACCTTATTGTTAATGTAGCGAAGTAAAGCTGGACGAATTCTCTAATCTAAAATGACGTACTCTTGTTTATCAGTTGTTTTGACCTTGCTTCTCAAGATAATTGTGGCGAGAACAATCGGGGTATAGTCGCAGGATCGCACCTGGACTCTTTTAATTAGGAAATGAAAGTTAACTGAGAAAACGAAAGTTTAACTGGGTGTCTTATAACCTTGTGTAGAAACAACAGGCCTTAGGTTTAATATAATATTAATACAGCATATGATCAGTAATATACCCAACAAAAACTACTATATATTCCCCCCTCATGGACTGCCAAGTCCATCAAACATGAGGGGGTACTTTTAAGAAAACATCACATAATGAGAGTGCTGCAGCAGAACGTCGTCGCACATGATGTTATACTAGCTAAGAGCTTTCATGGATAAAAGTTCCATGCAGATCCTAACACAGACGCAGTTAAGATGCAGCACTCACTCCCTTAAGGGAACAAGAACCAAAAACCTTCCCAAAATGGCACCATTCTTGTTTGCTTTAGTGAGTATATTAGCTTAAAAGAAGGAAAAAAGATTCTTGGACCCTGTACATACTAAAGGAACCCAAAAATGAAAATGTTCAAAAACAATTAATATCTCATTTTTTTGTAATTAAAGGGATACTTCACCGATTTAGCATTCAGCTTTGTATCTGTAGAAACCCGGCAGTATTACTGAATGACCATGTTTCCCTCCATCATTTCCCCCTGAGAGGAGAGATATCTGCATTTTGGTTCTGCAAAAAAGTCCTCCGATGATGCAAAAATCGTCATATTACATCATCGGAGGACTTTTTTGCAGAACCAAAATGCAGATATCTCTCCTCTCAGGGGGAAATGATGGAGGGAAACATGGTCATTCAGTAATACTGCTGGGTTTCTACAGATACAAAGCTGAATGCTAAATCGGTGAAGTATCCCTTTAAGAAAAAGAAAGACACATGTAAAATCAAATTCAGTCATTTTTAAATGTGTAAGACTTATCATTACTAAAGAATGCAGAAAGAAAATATATCAATCAAAATAAGCCAGTAATCATGATCAGTAGTAAATATATTGATTAATTAAAGATTAAGATTCAGTGCAGGTAGAGAGATACAACTGTAGTGTAATACAGCAGTAAAAATTCAGTAGTGTAGTATATCAGTAGTCAAAATATCTAGATAATCTACGTTTAATAATATAATGGTGATGTGTGTAACTTTAGTGCAAAGATTATAATTCCAGTGGCTGCGCAATAATGGATCTTCGTTCTCAGAGGAACCCCTAGCTTTTCCGGTCACCAGGGGCGCTATCCGAGACACTCTTTAGCGTAGTCGTTGAGGTGAAGTTGTGCTCTCATATCTGTGTTTTGTAATATGTGTCTATGTGTGTTATATAGGGTATATTTCACATCTTTACATTGTCCCCAGTTGTGCGGATTTTATATCTAAAAAGACACCAAGACCTACAGTCACCACACAAGAGGGGAAATTAAAGATGAAAACAAAGAAAAAAAAAATTCTCTAACTTCAATTCAATTCAATTCAATTCAATTTTATTTATATAGCGCTTTTCACAAGTGTTAATTGTTGCAAAGCAGCTTTACATGAGAAGATGTAGAGGAGAACACAGAAAATCAATAGATAATATAAGAAGTAGAGAAAGCGGTTAAACCGTACAAGCGAGCATATTAATAAAGTAACGTATACTGTAAAGTGCTAAATTAAGCCAAAGTTGGCTGACTCTCCCTGGGATTAAAAACCCTCTAGGAAAAAAAACCCAATGGGAAAAAGTCCTAGAAGGACAAAAACCCTTGGGAGGAATTAATATATATTTATATATATATATATATAGAAACGGTAGGGATAGGAGGCGGGTAAGCGAATTAAACTGGTTTAGCCGGTGGTCGTTGGTCGGGCATCGGCTGGTCATCACGTTGAAGGACAGCCAGTGGATCAGTGATGCAATGATCTTCACAGCAACCGGAACTGGGTCTGTTTGTCTCATGGTCCTCGTGGTTGAGGACGAGACAGGGAGAGAAAAACAGAATTCTATTAGCGTAGGGGCCGTTCACATGCAATGCAAGTGTCAAACATTATAGTGGTTCAAGTCGGCTCGGTTCCAGACAGGCTAACTATTGCGGCATAAGTATATTACCCATATGAGGTATGTGAGTGCTTTGTTCTGGACAAACTAACTACTGCGGGAAATGTACATTTACTGGACATTTTATGTGAATGCTTTGTTAAAGAAGAATGTCTTAAGTTTAGATTTAAATTGATCGACTGTGTCTTATACTCGAACATTGTTTGGTAAATCATTCCAGAGCTTAGGGGCTAAGTAGGAAAAGGATCTACCACCTTTAGACACTTTTGATATTCTAGGGATAATTAAGTGACCAGAATTTTGTGAGCGCAGTTTACGTGATGGATTGTATTCTGATAGTAGTTCTTTAATATACGAAGGCGCTAGGTCATTTAAGGCTTTGTAGGAGATTAGTAATATTTTAAATTGTATACCATATTTAACTGGTAGCCAGTTTAAAGATTCCAGAATTGGACTGATGCGGTCATACTTTTTAGATCGAGTAAGCACTCTTGCGGCGGCGTTTTGAACCAGCTGTAGCTTGTTTACCTGATTTGCATGTCATCCCCCTAGTAACGAGTTACAATAGTCTATTCTAGAGGTCATAAAAGCATGTATAAGCTTTTCTGCGTCTGATGCAGACAGCATATGGCGTATTTTTGAGATATTTCTAAGATGGAAGAATGCTGTGCGGCAGATGTTGGCGATATGACTATTAAAAGATAGATTGCTGTCGAACATTACGCCTAAATTCTTAACCGTGGAAGATGGCACCACCGTGCAGCCATCTATGGGCAACTTGTAATCTGACATATTATGTTTGTAGCGATTCGGTTCAATAATAAGTATCTCTGTTTTATTGGAGTTTAGCATAAGAAAGTTTTGTGCCATCCAGTCCCTAATATCACTAATGCAGTCTGTTAGCTTAGAAAACTGGTGGGTTTCGCTAGGATGCGACGAGATGTAAAGCTGGGTATCATCCGCATAGCAGTGAAAACTTATGTTATGTTTCCTGATAATGTCTCCTAGAGGTAACATATATAACGAGAATAGGATAGGGCCTAAAACTGATCCCTGAGGTATGCCGTATTTAACGGGGGAGTGATATGACTCTTCCTCATTTACATAAACAAAGTGATATCGATTGGTTAGATACGATCTGAACCAGGCTAACGCCTGACCACTGATGCCAACATAGTTTTCTAGTCTATTGAGTAAGATTGTGTGATCTATTGTGTCAAAGGCTGCACTAAGGTCTAGTAATATAAGGATTGAGATTTCACCACGATCGGATGTTAATAGGAGGTCATTTGTAACTCTAAGCAGCGCTGTCTCTGTGCTATGGTGGGGCCTGAATCCTGATTGGAACTTTTCATATGTATTATTATTTTCTACGAATGTGCGTAGCTGGCTTGCCACTACCTTTTCTAATATTTTAGAAAGAAAAGGTAGATTTGAGATTGGTCTAAAGTTATTAAGATCTCCCTGGTCAAGGTTTTGCTTTTTAATGAGCGGTCTAATAACTGCTAGTTTGAAAGCTGTTGGAACGTATCCTAATTCTAGAGATGAGTTAAAGATATTAAGTACAGTGTCTGCCACTACATGAAATACCTCTTTTAGTAAATTTTGTGGGAACGGGGTCTAGTATACAGGACGATGATTTGGATGACGTTACTAGTTTAGAGAGCTCTTCTATTGTAGTAGGATTAAATGACTCAAGATGTTCGTTTGGTAATCTAGTGGAAAATGTACTATTGGGTAGAGTGATGGCTGCTTGCATAGTTTCTATGTTTTCCCTAATAAACATAATTTTGTTAGTAAAGAAGTTCATGAAGTCGTCACTATTGTGTTGGAGTTTACTATTGGTTTCTGTTTGTTCTTTGTTTCTAGTCAGTTTCGCAACTGTGCTAAATAGAAAACGAGGGTTGTTATGATTTTCTTTAATAAGCGTACTGAGATAGGTAGATCTGGCAGTTTTAATAGCCTGTCTGTAGTGTTGAACACTCTCTTTCCATGCTGAACGCCATACCTCTAACTTTGTGCTTCGGTAGTTTCTTTCCATTTTTCTAGCTACTTTTTTAAGGGCTGCAGTATGATGGTCATACCATGGAGCTGGCGGTTTTTCTTTGATTCTCTTTTTTCGAATGGGAGCAACGGCATCCAACGTGCTAGAGCAGACGTTGTTCAGGTTTTCTATTATAATATCTAGATCTTCACGATTATCTGCTACATGTTTCATTTGGGACAGGTCTGGAAGAGTGCTAATAAAGCTATCTTTAGTGGTGGAAATTATTGTTCTGGCTAATCTGTAGCATGTTGTAGACTGAGCGGTCCTATCTAGAAGTATTGTGCATGACACAAGGCAATGGTCTGAAACGGCATCGCTCTGGGGTGATATTTCGATGTCATTAATATTGAGTCCGAGTGACAGAATTAAGTCTGGTGTGTGATTACACCAACGATAAGAGCTTTATCTACAGTGACTGTAAGCTCAGATAGGAAGTCTGCTATTTCTTTAAGAAAATCTGTGTGGTGGCCTGGAGGCCTATATATGGTAGCTAAAATGAACGAAAGTCGTTTGTTGTTGCGATCAGTTATTTCCATATTTAACAGTATTATTTCAAACGAATTAAATTTTAGGTTGGATTTATGGTTTACTTTGAATATTTTATTGTATATTGTAGCTACACCACCCCCTCTCCCTATTAGACGAGGAACATGTTTATAATAATAGTCTTGTGGGGTGGATTCGTTTAAACTGGTGTAATCGTCTGCTTTAAGCCAGGTTTCTGTTAAACAGAGTGCATCTAAGTTTTGGTCAGTAATTATTTTATTGATAATTGGTTCTTTGTTGGTAAGTGATCTAATGTTAAGAAGGCCGAATTTTAACATTTGAGTTTCATCTGTTAATGTATTATGTTCTAGTTTTATGTTAATAAGATTTGTGCGAGACGGGGTAAACGGTGCTCTGTATTTATTTGTTCGAGGAACAGACACAGTCGAGATGTGTTGGTACTCTGTTAAAAAAGGCTCTATGTGCTGGGATATATGTGATCTTGACATGTCAAGGCAGCTAACAGACTGATGGGTAAGCCGATCTGTCTGTTTCCTGACCTGGGCCCTGGATAGTCAGACAATATCAAAAGTAAGACTATTGGTCAGATTTCTAGAGAGTATAGCACTTCCTTCCGGAGACGGATGGAGGCCATCTCTCTTTAGCAGGTCAGGTCTTCCCCGGAAATGCTTCCAATTGTCTATAAACCCTACGTTATGCTGAGGGCACCACTTTGACATCCAGCCATGAAGAGACACTAATCTACTGTAAGTTTCATCCCCCCGGTAGGCGGGGAGGGGACCAGAGCAAATTACATTGTCTGACATTGTTTTTGCAATTTCACACACCTCTTTAATAGTATCTTTGGTGATCTCCGACTGGCGGAGTCTGGTGTCATTCGTGCCGGCGTGAATAACAATCTTAGAAAACTTACGGTTAGCATTAGCCAGCACTTTAATTTTGGATCTCAATGCCAACGTTCCTGAGTATAGAATCTCCAATAACCAGGGCACCTTTAACAGATGTCTCAGCCGGTGTATTGCTGAGTGGAGAAAATCTGTTTGATATTAAAACAGGAACGTGATTTGGATGCCGAATGCGACTAGGCCGCCTGACAGTCACCCAGTTAGTCAGCCGCCTTGACTCTGAAGTCGGAACCGAGCCATGTGTATTACGTTTAACACTAGGCGCACCCGAAACAGTGTTTGTAACATTAACATTAGCGGTCTTACTGTCCTCAACTAGCGTTCGGATGCGCGCTTCTAGTTCTGCAACCTTCTCCGTCAGCCTTACTACTTCAATACACTTAGCACATGTAAACCCCTCTATGCTGACGGAAGAAGCTAAACTGTACATGTGGCAAGTAGTGCAGGTTACAATGACAAGCGGAGTCTTACCGTTTTCATGCTGGGCGATGGCGTCTCCGTTCGCCAGACAGCGGTCCGTGAAGCTGCATCGAGATGGGTGCTCGCTCGTTGCGTGCCTCGGTCGTCTCCGGGTGCCTGGAGCCAGGGTGATGTGAGGCATGCTGTACCGCCTGGTGCTAATGCCGGGACACAACTCCTCCACAGCTTCCCGCTCTGGTGAGGAAAGGTCTGAAAAACATACATCGGATCAGTCCGCCATTAGATCGAAAAAGGCAGATTTACAGTAAACAGACAGTGAGCAAGTGCTAACTTCAACCGGCACGTTTGTTTATGCTAGTGGGCTATATGCTAGCACTAGGTGTTTACTAGTGATAGATCGTTTTACTTATTAATACTGTTCAAAAAATCGTCACGGTAAAGTATTCCTAAGATAAACTAGTACGTTATATTATATAGATAGGAACGAGATAGTAAGAAAATAGGATTTAGATTATGAACTCGACGGAGCTCCAATGCACGGAGCAGCGTTTCCTCGTTTGCTAATGCTACCGGGCTATATGCTAATACTGGGTGTTTAAAACTTCCTGCCTACTCAGAACTAATAATTTGTAACTAATACTGAAAAAACAATAAAAGAAATACAATTACAATCTAGCTCCCTCACTTACCAAAAACATCACAAAAAAGGTGTAAAGTAAAAACACTTTTTAATTAATAGTTTCATAAGCATAGTCAGGTGGTGGTGTAGTGTCAGCTAATGGTGCAGTTTGTATGTTTTGGCATTAGGCCGTCGGTAGGCCGACTTAGTTCTGTTTGCACCTTCATCTTTGCAGCAGCTTTGTCCACCACAGACCTGAGGATAGGTAGAACACAACAGAAGACAAAAAGAAAAAACAACACGTGCAAGATAACATATAATATCGGTTTTGGTTAGCCAAGCTCCCCAGGAACAGAAGCAAACCAGTTATCAATTTTCAAATCAGTACCATCATTAAGTCTTACTTGTTCTATCAGCTTCATTTTATCATCACTGTAGTTAATTAATTGATTCTAATTGTAATAGAGATGATTAATACATCAGATCCAAACCAGTGTGAATTCAAATCCAAAATTAGAATTCAGATACCATTTGGTATTCCTCTTGGCTGATCAATGCAATCCGATTATAAAATAATTGGCAATTTGATATGCTCTTTTTACTCTATGATAAAGTGGTCAGGGCTCAACATGCTCATTATGCTTGTTACCACCCAATTGAGGTACTAACATATTAAGCTAATCAAAAAACAGAAAACAAATCATTATGGCAAAGCAAAAGATAATCAATCACTTTTTTTTCCCAATATAAAAATGTAACCGAAACAAACTAATGGAAAATATAATGTCACTAAAGTCAAAGCTAAATACTTAGATAAGGCCAGGGCAGTGAGCTAACTAATCTGAACTACAAGATCTCCTGAGTTAAAACTATCCTAACTTCCGAGAAAAAAAAAACAAACACAGGAAAAAGTCTTCCGGTTCAGCTCACTTACCCACACATTCTCTGAGCTAGTTTAACTAGACAAATCACTGTTTGATACCAAATGAAATGCAAACATACAAAAGGTTTTCAAACAAATAGGTAGTGTGGGATTTGATTTTGTTTTATTAATCGTGCTGCTTATAATCTTAATTAATGTGTATTGTTACAACAATGTTTTCTGTGATGACCACAAGAAAGTTGTCTGTGTGTGTGGAAAGTTACCAAGGAGGGGGTGGCTGGTATGTGTGTGGGAGTCAGGGGGGCTATAGAAAAAGCCCTGGAGGGAAAACACACAGAACAGATGGTTTCAATAAACAAGTTGTTTGCTTTATAATTATGTTATATTTAGAGAAAGTGAAAATTAGTATGTTTAACTAATGAATGCATTTAACCAATTCATGAACAATGGAGTATTGTTGTGTTGTTGAATAATTATGTTTTATATATTTACTGCTTACATTTCATGATGATTGCCAAACGTGTTAAAGTTACAAAGATGTCCAAATAAGGACTGTGGAAATTGATTTTGTTCCATTT
Source organism: Misgurnus anguillicaudatus (assembly GCF_027580225.2). Classification (NCBI taxonomy): domain Eukaryota; kingdom Metazoa; phylum Chordata; class Actinopteri; order Cypriniformes; family Cobitidae; genus Misgurnus; species Misgurnus anguillicaudatus. The sequence continues at coordinate 41,990,564 of NC_073344.2, read as the reverse complement.
TATATTTCTTTAATTAATCATTTTATTCTACAAACACTGTGTGTTTCATATATGCATTGAGTTATTACGTAAAAATGAGGTGTTTGAGTTTGAGAGTGGAAAGCTACCAGCTTGGGTGTGTGTGTAAAAATGCAAGAAGAATTAACTAGGAATGTATGTCTGGAAATTGTCAAAGATAAGAAAGAGACCAGAGTGGGAAAAGCAAACAGACAACCATGTATTAACCAATGCTTTAATATTCATAGGATAAAATATGCAATATATTTCTTACTTAATCAGTATTAATCAGTGAATAATTGATGTAATAAATATAAGATGTTGTCTTTGATAAATGTGTATTAACCAATGAAATGAAGGTTGCATACAGAATAATCTAATGGGGGGATGGCAGCTCAACTTGGAAGAACAGAATCTCCTGCGCTTGTTCTTTGTGTGTGTGTTTTCTTCCCTAACAGATGTTTTTTTGAATAATGATTAAAGTGTTTTGCTTAGAAGTAGTATTGCAGTAAAAGATTTAATATGTGTTTATCTATCTAAAGAAGTTAATGTGTGCCTTATTCATATAACCAATTTTACGAATAATGAAATGATGTCATGATATTGAAATGTGTTTTACATAATAATCACTTTCATTTTACAGCTTATGTTTTTATGAATAAATGAATGTTTCATTAATGATTTGTTTTTAAGAAAGCATTATAATATGCTATCTGAAGTCAATCATATGTGAAGTGGAGGAGTACTGGGGAGAAGGTGACGGGCTGCATGGCTCTCAGGGATGAGCGGAGAAAAGTTTGTTTTTTCTTTGCTGTGTGTGTCTATCTTCTGCAGGCTAAAATTGGGTGGTGATGGAGTCAGATGTACGAGGGGAACGGCCTTTGTGGGTGGAGATTCTAAGAAGAAGATCGACGTCACATACTTTATAAATAACTGTTTTCTCCAAATGCTGGCTGTTAGTCGATTGCCTATTGTGGCCTTGAGACTGCCCAGCGCTGTAAAACTTTTTCATATCTGATCAATAAATAGTTTAATTTTAATACCGTGCCTTTCCTCTAATTATGAACATGCAGATGGACGCCTTAAAGTCCAACAATTGGTGACCCCTGACGTTTTGTGGAGGGAAAGGAGAGAGTGAGCGGAAGGAGGGTTTCACATTGAAGAAACCAGAGTAAGCGAGGACTCCCTTTCAACACAAAAAGAGCGCTCTATTAAAATAAGGTAAGCAGAAGCCTGTTTTATCAAATTCTGCTAATTGGATATACCAAATTACTTGTGTTGATAAGGAGATCCGAACTGAATTACAAATTTATATTTTTATAAATTGATCAGAGTGAAAAACTTTTTGAAATTTTTGAATTTTGTAATTAAATAAAAGGTTGAGGATTCCTTTAATACATTAGGTATTATAAAATACCGACTCAGGTTGTAGCCTGTAGGGGGTGATAAGGCCCGTGGATGGAAGGTCCACAAATACTGTTAATGGCGGTGTAAGTTAACAGAATTAATTAAAAAGGTTGAGGATTCCTTTAACACATTAGGTGTTATAAAATACCGACTCAGGTTGTAGCCTGTAAGGGGTGCAAGGCCCGTTGGATGAAAGGTCCAAGAATACTGTTAATGGCGGTGTAAGTTAACAGAATTAATTAAAAAGGTTGAGGATTCCTTTAATACATTAGGTATTATAAAATACCGACTCAGGTTGTATAGCCTGTAGGGGGTGTACAGCAGCCCGTGGATGTAAGGTCCACGAATACTGGAAAGAAGAAGTGACGTCTTAATGTGAATAGTATTGTTGATATATTGTTGTTATTTTTGTGACATTTCTGTGAAAGTTGTATTGTGTTTGTATTGCGGGTGAAACTCCTGAAAACTACTGGTGTATATATCCTTCTGATAGAAAAGAGTGACGTGTTGTGCTTTTTGAAGTTTTGAACGCTTGTAAATTGTGTGAAAATGGCTAAATTGAAAAAAAAATGTGATGAAGATGGTTGCCTAACAGTGTATGTGCAATGGCAAAAAGGCAAATAGTTTGGAAAGGGACCAACTGTAAAAGACTCAGAAACAGATTTGAGAAAGGGGACGAGAATCGCTTTTGTTGCAGCTGAAGTCGAGACGATTACAAAGAGAAAAGGGGAAGTTGACAGTTGTGCTGTGAGCGAGTAAAGGAAGTAGAACAATGATGCACTGAGCCAGTACCCTCAGCCCCACCCATGGCTCCTCCTCAAGTGAAGTCACTATACCCCTCCTTGCCCACACCTCCTCCTTCTGAGGAAAAGTCTGTTTCGATCTCAAAGCAACAGCCGGTGTTAACAGTAAACAGTGGTGAACTAGATGTTGAATTTGATGAAATAAAGGCCCTGAAAAGAAAAATGGAAAGATTACAACAAACAATTATGACACAGGGAGAGATAATCACAACTCTATTAAGATTACAGAGAAATACAAATGATAGCAACATGGGAAAGAGATCTTGTGTATTACACAGACAGGGCCATAAACAAATCACACAAACAGAACTTGTAGAGGTAGATAAGATTAAGAATAAGCTTTTGAAACTGCAGCTAGAACAGACTAAACAGGCCAACACAAAAAAGAAACAAATGCCCAAGCAGGCCCAACCAACACCAGTAGCTATGACAACTAGTGTCCCGGACAACGTACAATATCCCAAGCCCATAGATCCATATAAAGGCCCACCCTATACAGGAAAGCCGTTGGAGGGATATAACCAACAGAGAAGGGGAGGGCCAAGAAGGAGTAGTAGACCAAAACGGGGAGGTTTTGAAGGTTTTGTCAGGAATACATGTTATGTGTGCGGACAAGAAGGTCATTGGGCCAGAAGATGCCCTCAAAATGGGTCACAGCCCCAATATTCCAGTGTAAGGTATCCACTTAACGCACCAAATGCAAGGGGATGGGGTCCCAATAGAGGAGGTGGCGGGCGTGGAAATGGTGGTTTTGCCAGGGGACCACCAGCGCCACACAACCCATCACGACCAGATTTAATGGCGCCTATGCACCCAACATGGGGCCAAAGGGAGTGATGCGGATGAATAAGGGGGCACACAGGAACCCACCATGAAAGGAATGGCTGGACCTCTCATGGACCATTAAGAGCCCTAGTGGATAATGGGCCTAAATAGTCCACCGTAAAAAAAAAAAAAAAAAGTTTCAACAACGGTGGAGATAATGGGTTTCTGGTAAAATTGAAAAGTGACTATCAACAAATCACTACCCTATAAGGTAGCAAACCAGTCTAGTTTGCACACATTTCTGTATTCCTCCAACTGTTATGATTTCGGTCTTATTGGCTGCTTTGTCTTTGTTTCACTATGTGTTGTGTTTTTGTTTTGACAGCTCCACACGTGCGCGTCTTCCACCTGGTGATCTCATTACCTCTGACTTCTCTCACCTGCGACCCGCACCTGATTCTCATTATTGTCCAATCCGGTTTGATTTTAATTCCCCTCGTTTCCTTTGTTCTTTGCAAGTTCGTCTTTGTATGTACCTGCCCGCTAGCTTGGCTAGTTCCAGTCTTGTTGTGTCTAGTATTCTGTTTCTCGTTTTTGGATTATTCACCGAGCTCTCTGCTGCCTTGCTTCTAGATTTCCCCGTCAGTCTCTCCCGAGTGGTGTGTCAACCGTCATTCATCTAAAGACACTCTGACTGTGGTTTCTCCGAGCGCTGCTCCACTCCTTGCGCTGTCCAGTCGCAGTGCGCTCTCGGGCGCGTAATTCTGCGCTTCACTCGGACCACTACAGTGCGCTGTCCAGCACGGATACTGCTGATGTATTGACCGCCTCTCTCTCTCTCCCACCAGGATTCCCTCTCTGAGCCCTGTGAGGATTTCAGCAAGTGTTTATTAAGTGGATGTCCTACAGTGTTTCCCACTTTGAGACTTTTGCATTTACACATACACACACACACTAATACATGAAGACATTGACTGTTTCTTATTATACATACCCACTGATTCTACTTCATTAAAAAACCCTCTGCATTGGGATCCTTGAGTTGTGTCGTTCCTAACACCAACACACTTGTTGATAATAGAAAGGGACCTAGAAATTACAATGACCTGTCAATGTTGTAATGTGCCCCCGGACGGACGGGGAACAAATGAATGGCTAATTAAACTATGGAGAGATAGAGCCTTATGTCTGACCCAGGACCAGAGACTTATGTTATTTTTTATTTTTTTTTATTTTTTTGGGCCTTATGAACAAACAAACCCAAAAAGGGCCAAACAAAATTAGACATAAGTTGTTTACAACACCACTGCATACTACCCGCTACTAATTACGCTATTTACGGATGGCTTTGTTTTAAAGCAGCAGATGGCACATTGAAGGCAGGTTTTGCAGTTGTTGAACAGGTTGAGAATGATTTTGTAACAAGAATGAGTGGTAGGTTGAACGGTAAACAGTCAGCACAGAGAGCTGAAATGATAGCTGTTATCAAAGCCTTGCACTACACTGGTGAAGAGAGGGTGATTATTTATAGTGACTATGCATATGTGATTGGTGCAGTATATATGGAACTGCCATATGGCAGATAGGTGGGTTTGAAACCAGGAAAGGCCGGCCTATAATAAATGCTAGCGAAGCCTGACACATAATACAGGCTGTGAAGGTACCTAATGAAGTGGTTGTTGTCAACTGCCTAATAAGCCACTTATATCCCCAACCATGGTTTCCCAAGACAAAGTTAGATCTGACAAAATTGACAAACACGCACTGGAATTGACATATAGTTTTGGGGCTGCTTATCACCCCAATGACAGAGCAAAGCTGAAATAATGAACCTGACTTTGACATTAAAACTTGACATGACAACATCTGTGCACAGACAAAAATAACATGGCTTGAGGCATTACCAATTGCATTAATGTCTATTCGCTCTTCTGTTAACAGGATTTCTGGTTTCACATCCTTTGAATTGCTTACAGGTCGACAGTTTCCAGGCCCACGGAACGCCTTGGTGTAGGATCCAATCCTGCCACTAACTAATGATGTTGATTTCTACAAACTAACTGCTATGATTAAACATTTTTCCTGCCAGGCTACGCGACACCGGGACAACGACCATGCTGTTACAAATGATGATTGAGTGAAAGTGAAGGTGTTCGGACGGTGCTGGGCCAAACCGAGACGGTCCAGGCTACCGAGAAGTAAAAGCAAAAACCTAACATTGTGTCCAGCTACAGGTCAAAGGCGACACATGGTTCCATCTCTTTTTGTGTTCCATGTGATTTTCCCAGCAGGTCTCTCACAGAAACAGGTGTGGACCTGAGGACTCAGGTCCAAGAGAGGGAGAGTGTTGAAAGTGAAAGTAAATCAGCTGGAATACAGAGAGAACAAACAGGAATACAGAGAGAACAAACAGGAAGTGAAACATCAGGGGTAACACTCACACAACACCAACAATAAAGTCAACAAACACTCTGTAAAATTGTGCATAAAAAAGGGTGACATTTTTTCCTAGCCCAGCAACAGAACCTTTAGCACACTGCATAGATTGTGCCTACGGAGCAGGTATAGCCGTACAATTCAAAGCGAAGTACGGTACACAAAAGGTTGTAAGACAGAACAAACACACAGGTGAATGTGCAGTTACCCATGAGGACGACGGCAGATTGATTTTTCATTTAATAACAAAACAAAATTGTACTGATTTACCAACATATGAGAATTTTACCAACAGCTGGGGTGTGGGTTAGATAAATTGGACTTCCATAAAGTGCTGGAAATCCTGACAGAAGTGTTCAGGGACCTGAACATCACAATTACTGTTTATTTATTATAACCTGGGTAGCTACATATCATATTGACCTTTGAATTTCTTAAGTTTCTTATATAATCTTACATTTCAATGTTTCCTTTTGAATCTAATTTTTAAGTTTCTTATACAATTCTACAGTATTAATTTTACATTTCATTTTTTTTTTTTTGAATTTATGATTGTTTTTTGAGTATTTGCCAATAGGCATAAGTGTATTTTTCCACAGAGATGAAGCTATATGGAGATTGGAAGGTTCTGTGGGCCCTAGGAGTTATAGCTGCAATAATAATCATCATAATATTTGGCATAAACGATGGAGGTAATCTGAGAATTGACAAAAGGTCGAAAACATCACAAGATTAGTGTGTACAGAGATATGGGGGAATTGAATTAAATTACACAAAAAAAAAAAATTTTTCAACGACGTCATACACCTTTGATTTATGCAGTATGATAGACTGTGGAGGGCAACAGTAACCTCCATAGTAGTGTCCATTGGTGTATTAGTGGCTATCCTGGTGACCTGTGGATGTTGTTGTATTCCCTGTCTTAGATCCCTGTGCAACAGATTAATAGTGTCAGCAATAGAGAAAAAAGAGAATAATCCGCCCCCATATAGCATGCCCCTATTAGGCCTACAAAACCTGGAGGAGGAGGAAGAAGAAAATGTGTGACCTCTTTCAGAGGTCAAGAGAGGGAATTGTGGGATTTGATTTTGTTTTATTAATCGTGCTGCTTATAATCTTAATTAATGTGTATTGTTACAACAATGTTTTCTGTGATGACCACAAGAAAGTTGTCTGTGTGTGTGGAAAGTTACCAAGGAGGGGGTGGCTGGTATGTGTGTGGGAGTCAGGGGGCTATAGAAAAGCCCTGAAGAGAAAACACACAGAACAGATGGTTTCAATAAACAAGTTGTTTGCTTTATAATTATGTTATATTTAGAGAAAGTGAAAAGTAGTATGTTTAACTAATGAATGCATTTAACCAATTCATGAACAATGGAGTATTGTTGTGTTGTTGAATAATTATGTTTTATATATTTACTGCTTACATTTCATGATGATTGCCAAACGTGTTAAAGATACAAAGATGTCCAAATAAGGACTGTGGAAATTGATTTTGTTCCATTTTATATTTCTTTAATTAATCATTTTATTCTACAAACACTGTGTGTTTCATATATGCATTGAGTTATTACGTAAAAATGAGGTGTTTGAGTTTGAGAGTGGAAAGCTACCAGCTTGGGTGTGTGTGTAAAAATGCAAGAAGAATTAACTAGGAATGTATGTCTGGAAATTGTCAAAGATAAGAAAGAGACCAGAGTGGGAAAAGCAAACAGACAACCATGTATTAACCAATGCTTTAATATTCATAGGATAAAATATGCAATATATTTCTTACTTAATCAGTATTAATCAGTGAATAATTGATGTAATAAATATAAGATGTTGTCTTTGATAAATGTGTATTAACCAATGAAATGAAGGTTGCATACAGAATAATCTAATGGGGGGATGGCAGCTCAACTTGGAAGAACAGAATCTCCTGCGCTTGTTCTTTGTGTGTGTGTATTCTTCCCTAACAGATGGTTTTTTAATGATTAAAGTGTTTTGCTTAGAAGTAGTATGGCAGTAAAAGATTTAATATGTGTTTATCTATCTAAAGAAGTTAATGTGTGCCTTATTCATATAACCAATTTTACGAATAATGAAATGATGTCATGATATTGAAATGTGTTTTACATAATAATCACTTTCATTTTACAGCTTATGTTTTTTATGAATAAATTAATGTTTTATTAATGATTTGTTTTTAAGAAAGCATTATAATATGCTAACTGAAGTCAATCATATGTGAAGTGGAGGAGTACTGGGGAGAAGGTGACGGACTGCATGGCTCTCAGGGATGAGCGGAGAAAAGTTTGTTTTTTCTTTGCTGTGTGTGTCTATCTTCTGCAGGCTAAAATTGGGTGGTGATGGAGTCAGATGTACGAGGGGAACGGCCTTTGTGGGTGGAGATTCTAAGAAGAAGATCGACGTCACATACTTTATAAATAACTGTTTTCTCCAAATGCTGGCTGTTAGTCGATTGCCTATTGTGGCCTTGAGACTGCCCAGCGCTGTAAAACTTTTTCATATCTGATCAATAAATAGTTTAATTTTAATACCGTGCCTTTCCTCTAATTATGAACATGCAGATGGACGCCTTAAAGTCCAACAGTAGCTCTCCTTTGTAAGGGGCCACAACAGCTCTTAAATAGTCATACCTCAGGTGTCATAGATAATTGGTTTCTGCCCCCTTCCAAATGGACAACCACTACTAGGACAGAGAAAAACCCAAACTACACAAAAATAAAGAGCAGGGGTTTGTAACAAGGTTATATAATTTTTTTACATTTAAATACTAATGGCCTGGGCTAAGTTAACTAGCAAACAAGCATTTTCAGTATCTGGGGAGTGTGTATCGTAAGGCATTTCTCCCACATATCCAAAAACATTCAGCTACAACAGCATTTTTTTGTTTGTAACAGGAAAGAGTTATAGTCTGTTTTTTTTACAGGTCTACCTAGTTACCTGTACTATTGTGAAATTGTCTGTGAATGTCGTAGCTCACAGATTAAATCACTTCTGACATATCCTTTTTGCCCAAATATATATATTTATCCAAATGTCGAATTGTGATACAATTATTATGGATTTTTTTCCCACATTTATTTAATACTTTTATAATCTCTACAGCATGGGTCAAGTGTAAGATAGTAAATTAATAGGTCATCCACATATTGGAACAGTGCATTGTCCAACACTAGATCTTTTCAAATCTGTTTTTAATAATTAATTAATTGAAAGTATAAAGTAAATGAGGAAATTTTGCAATAATCTAGAATAAGTGAGTTGTTTACCTTTGTAGGTAAAAGTTTCTGCATTTCTCGTCCAGTTAAATACTAAAGAAAGCAGAGCATAAGTCAATTTCATTGAAATATTTTACTTCAGGAGGCATACTAGTTAACAGTGTGTGTGGATCTGGAACTTACTGTGTGCTGGCCAATCTTCAAATTCATCATTTATATTTCTCCAATCATGTATAAAAACAAAGCTTTAGCTACAGAAAATATTGGTGTTTTACAATAGCTTGTTGTTTCTACTAAAAACTCCTAATGCCTCAATAGTGCTTCTAACATTTTATTGTTTTCACAATGGTTACCGTACTCTTGCTTTCTATTTTAATTCTTACGGATTTTGCAAGTTTTTGTTAAACTTACATATGTTTTAGCTTTTTCATAAATTAGTTTGAATCAGCTGCTCTATTTCTGATGTTAGGCCTTGTTTCTCCTCTCTTCCAAAATGAGCAGTATAGAATTTTACTGCGTTCCCTATTTTATTTTTCATCATATGGCTAAGATCTTAATACTAAAATTATTTGCCTGCAAAACAGTTACATGTGCTGTAGAGTCAAAAATCCTTCTTTTTTTTATTAAATCAAGTGTCTATCTGTGAAGCTGTAACTTGGGGCCCTATTTTATATGTGGGGAAATCAGGGGAACTTTCTATCCTTCCTTCCCATTTATTCCCTCTTTTTCTAGATCTGTTCTGCATAAGGGGTCGTACATCATAATACAGTAAAAATTCAGATTGGACATTCTACGTTCATTAATTTGATCTTTTACAAACTTTTTCCATTTTTTTTTAAATCATATAAACATTCTATCCTAAATTTGCCTATCCAATATATGTTTACTTGTGGTGTTATTATTGTAATCTTTCTAACTACCTTACTGTTAATATAAATTCCATCAGGGAAACAAGATATCTGCTATTTTAATCTACACAGGGTACCTCTTTCTAATAATTAATGGGTGTGCTTAGAAACTAATATTGCTAAAATCACTTGTTTTGCTTTTGCTTACAGACAGACTGGAGCAGTGAGAGGTGTCAGCTGGGTTTTTTCCTTAAAATCCTGCTTGTTTGTCAAAATTTTCAGACAGGTGGAGGTGTGTGGTATAATTTGGACTTGCGCCTGTGTAAGTTGCTCCAGTGTCAGTCATCATAGGTTCAGACTTGCCTTCAACTTCAACCTGCAGAGTCAATAATCTGTCGTCAGCATTGTCAGTTATCATTGGATGTTGGCCCCTCCCGTTAGAATCCTCTGGGCAACCTTAGCAGCTTTGGTCTGGCCCACACCACAGATTCACTGGACCACACTGTGATTGTTGATGTGATTGCTGCTGCTGCTCTGGGTGGGCCTTACTGTCTCTGGTTTGGCTGCCAGTCTTGTTGGTTCAACCGTCCGCCTTGTTAATTCTGCTGTCAGTTTTGTTGATCTTAATTAGATCATGGGTTATTCGGACATTCACTTCTGAAGTGTCCAGGCTGCCCCAGCATCTTCACAGCCCCAGCATCTATCACGTGATCTTTTTGTTCTGCCTTGTCCTCTGCCTCCTTGCTGTTTTTGTCCATTCCTGCTGTTTTGCTGTTTTGGCTTTGCACAGATAACAATGAGAGTGGCTTGCTGTTGAGCATTTCCCGGAGTGGGTTGGGCTGGTGTTGCTATCTGTGTTTGCTGGATGATAGGGGCAGGTGTGTTGATGAGTGCCATTAAAGCTGGTTGCTTTTCCTTCATAACAACTTGTGCTTTTTTCTTAGTTTTGCTCACAAAGTCGTCCCGCTGTAACTGTGGCAGCCCCCTCTGCATCTCTCTCTCTCTCTCTGCTGTTGTTGCGTTCAGCTCATTCTTTCGGTGCTGCTTGACTGCATGTGAAACATGATGACAGAACACTTGTGTGTTTTGGAGTTCAGTCCGACCACATCTTCGAGTTTTGTTTCAACCGGTGGTGGCACAGCTTCCACTATTGCATTTATGAACAGTGCAGCTAAAACAAAGTCTTTTTCCGGGTCTTTTTCTAGTTCTTCACACCACCGTTTCAGCTGTTCTTGTATATATGCTGTTGGATTTTCACCAATCGGATCACCTCTCAGCATCTTCGGGTCAATCTTCATGGGGTATTCTCTGTGTATTGTTGTCCACGTGCTCTTCCTGAAGGGGGCAAAGGTCATTTTATCTCTTCTGATGTTGTCAATTGCAATTCTCAGTCCAGCATCATTCAAGAGTTCATTCAACTTTGTTCCACCGACACACTTTGCCAACAGGGCCTTGATGTCTCCTATTGCCAAGACACACCCTGTTTTCTTTTGCTCAAAAATTTGTATCAATTTTCCGGCTCCTTCGTGTATTTCTGGAAAACATGCAGCTAGTCCATCAATATCCTGGGTGGCCCAGGGTTTATATTGTCCTTGTTGTCCCTTCATCAAAATCAGGCACATTGATGTATTTTTGGGTTCTTCAACATAAACATTGTCTCTGCATAAATCCATGCAGCTTGCTGTTCTTGTCCAATGTTTACCCAGAGTGCAGTCTCAAAATTTAAATCCTTGCACTCTCTCTCTCTCCATCCTTGAGATACCGGCTGCTTGCTTGAATTTTCCTCTTGTTTGTAGCTTTTTACTGGTCTGGTCTCTCCAGCCTGCCTGGTCCCTACTCTACACTTCCTGCCGGTGTTGTATCATTTACTTTTTCTATAATGGCATCCCTAAATTTGTTTATCATTAACTTACTGTAGGCCTTTCTGTTCTGCCTATGTCTAGGGGTGTTATCTGATGTAGGGCTGTGGCTACCCTATCATATGCCTTATTTATCTCAGGGGGTGTTAACATCTTTCCTAATGTTTTGGCTGCATCAGCCTATGCGTTAAGAACTGGTTTGTGGCCTTGGTTTGCTGTCTTGGTGTTTTTTTTTTTTTTTGGGCTTGTGGGCTCATCTGTGTTTGTGGCGAGTATAGGGGTTTGTAAAAGGGGTTGTGCTCTAGCCTGTGATTGATCTGGCTCTACTTCTATTCTGTCCTCACATTGTATGTCATCTGTAATTATTGGAAATTGGTTTTTAGATCCCTCATCCCTAGAGGAGGCCTTTTTTCTTTGTCTGCAACTTTTTATCATCTTCTTTTAGAATCTCTTTATTCTAAATCTATTTACTCTAAATTTTAAAAAGTTAAGTCCCTCCTTTTTTACATAAATTAAAAACTATTATTTTATTATTATCATTATTATTATTATTATTATTTTCTCATCTCTTCTCATATTTTACTCTTAGAGTTTGTAATTTCTACAAATTTTCCACGTCCTCATACACTGTTACCTCAAATGTCCCATCCTCTAGCCATTTTGTCCTCAAGTGTTTGGTACGTTTGGTCCATTTGTTTGCAAGTTCTTGTAATCGAATCCATGCTGATAGGATGTCTGGACTTCAGCCTTTCCAATGAAATGGATGCCATGTCTGTAAACACACTTCACCATAATTAGAATTAATTACATGGGTCAATTTGGAAAATTTATTTCTTCAAGGTTCCTCCCTCAAATTCTCCCACAAATACTCTTATTACACTCTCTCTGTCACAGGCAATCAAAGGCCTACGTTCACAATGCACCAGTCTCATTTACCCATATAGTCTTATCACAGATTACTTTTTATTTATTCATAATATTGTTTATTATTGTTTACTATTATGTAATAATTATTGTATATTCCCTAATAGAAAATAAGGAGTGACCAATGAAGAAGTAGACAACTTCACTTAAAAATAATATTCTCAAAATATTATTATTTCCAGTTTTAGGCGTACGTGGCCTACTTGATTTCTAAAGGTTGTATGAATAAACCTCATCTAAATATTCTATCAACATGACATACCACAAAGGATTCTAATTATTACTTGCCAGGTTATCTATGGCCACTTTTTCTCTACTTCTGGTAACTTTTGTACTTCCACTAATTTTTTTTTCCAGATACCAGTCTATTAATTTATATTATATTACTGCTAAATATTTGCTAAATGCTTTTCCAAAAGTGGTTGTTAATATCTCTTGTTTCAATTTGAATTTAAGCATTTCACACTCTTTCTGCTGCTAATAGGGATGTTTATATCAGTAAATTTTCTCAACCGACAACCACAGCTTATTAACTGAACATTAACCATTAACTTATAAGATTTTAATATTAAATTGTCATTGAGTAAAAATAGTTGATTATTATTATCATCCATAATTAATTCATCAAGTATATTAAGGAAAAAAGAAAATGAGAAAATGAAAAATAAGATCAAAGCTATGTTTTTAAAAATAAAATCACTCATATTTACAGTTTATATTTACAGAGGCCTCACTTTCTCTTTACTAACACACACTGATCTCTCATATGCTCTCACTCAAAACAGTTTTTCATTCACAAAAATCTCTCTCACTCTTTTTCTCATACACAATGAGCCCCTCCTTTCTCTGCTCTCTTAGTTCTTATGTCTTCACAGACACTGTTCTAGCAGGCAAACATTTTCCCACGCTGAATAAGACACAGACATGCAAAACACTCTCTCATCAGCCCGGGCCTTCACACAGAACACTCAAACTTCCTATATTACTTCTTTTTGGCAGTGATTGTTGTCTCAACACAATTCACCACAAATTATTACAATGATTGACAAAAGCAACGTACAAAGCAACAAAATAATATAGACCGTACATACGGCCACCTGGCCTACAGGATTTATGAGCACTCTTCGCTCTGGACGCCAACACGATTTATCTAAACCGTGGTCTCACTCACGCCCTGGAACCCCAATACGTTTTACCTAAAACGCAGTTTCACTCAGGTTCTGAAACCCCAAGACACCGTGACACTCAGATCTTTATCAAGACCCCAAGGTGCCGTCACACTCAGGTTTCTCGTGGGACCCCAAAATGCTGTAACACTCAGATCTTTTTTAAGACCCCAAGGCACTGTAACACTCAGGTCCAACACTGGGTGCCAACACGCCTTGCCTAAGACGTGGTTACACTCACACCCTTGCAATTTCACTCAAGTTCTGAAACCCCAAGACACTGTAACACTCAGATCTTTATAAAGACCCCAAGGTGCCGTCACACTCAGGTTTCTCGTGGGACCCCAAAATGCCGTAACACTCAGATCTTTTTTTAGACCCCAAGGCACTGTAACACTCAGGTCCTGAAACCCCAAGACACCGTAACACTCAGATCTTTATAAAGACCCCAAGGTGCCGTCACACTCAGGTCCTAAAACCCCAAGACGCCGTAACACTCAGATCTTTATAAAGACCCCAAGGTGCCACCACACTCAGGTTTCTCGTGGGACCCCAAAATGCCGTAACACTCAGATCTTTTTTAAGACCCCAAGGCACTGTAACACTCAGGTCCTGAAACCCCAAGACACCGTAACACTCAGATCTTTATAAAGACCCCAAGGTGCCGTCACACTCAGGTTTCTCGTGGGACCCCAAAATGCCGTAACACTCTGATCTTTTTTAAGACCCCAAGGCACTGTAAGACTCAGGTCCTGAAACCCCAAGACACCGTAACACTCAGATCTGTATAAAGACACCAAGGTGCCACCACACTCAGGTTTCTCGTGGGACCCCAAAATGCCGTAACACTCAGATCTTTTTTAAGACCCCAAGGCACTGTAACACTCAGGTCCTGAAACCCCAAGACACCGTAACACTCAGATCTTTATAAAGACCCCAAGGTGCCGTCACACTCAGGTTTCTCGTGGGACCCCAAAATGCCGTAACACTCAGATCTTTTTTAAGATCCCAAGGCACTGTAACACTCAGGTCCAACACCAAAATACACCCGCACTCACCCACACACACCTGTTTGAAATCTGGAACCCTTTCTTGCTTTTGCAATTCAATATTTTATCTTTATCTTAATAGAAGCAAATTAATTAGTAGTATAAGTATCAAATCGCCATGTTCAATTTGGAGAGGCCTGGAGTATCAACACCGCTCAGGGCTTACTTTCGGCAGACCACACAAGCACTATACAGAATAAGCAAGAAAATGTATGCTCACCCCCATAGTGGCGCGCCCTTGTGTGACTTGGCTGACCTCTGCCCGTCTGCAGCCCTCCACTCCGTAGCCTCTGTCCAATCACGTCGGGGTCACCAAGTTATGATGTGGCAAAAAGTCTTAGCTTGAATCTTCATAAGAAAAAATACTCAGGAGACAAAGGTTCCAGGTGCCAAACAAACATTACTTTATTCGCTCGAGCCAACAAAGTGAGACAATACCCCTCAAAGAGGTGCTCAAAGATCATCTGCCCTCCCAACATCTGACTCCATTATTATACAGTAAGATCAAACACTTCTTATCTGAGATGACGTATATTCTTCTCATTGGTCTCGGTCTGCCACAATTAATTTTATTTGTTTGATGCAGCAGAAGTGCAGCTGCATCCTGCCTCATATCTAAAATGATATATTCTGCTTATTGGTTCTCATGGCCTTGGCCTAGCTTGCACAGATACCTTATTGTTAATGTAGCGAAGTACAGCTGGACTAATTCTCTAATCTAAAATGACGTACTCTTGTTTATCAATTGTTTTGACCTTGCTTCTCAAGATAATTGTGGCGAGAACAATCGGGGTATAGTCGCAGGATCGCACCTGGACTCTTTTAATTAGGAAACGAGGGTTAACTGAGAAAACGAAAGTTTAACTGGGTGTCTTATAGCCTTGTGTAGAAACAACAGGCCTTAGGCCTAATATAATATGAATACAGCATATGATCAGTAATATACCCAACAAAAACTACTATATATTCAGGGATGGACTATAATAAAAAAGTGGACCTGGAGTCTTTCCAGAGGAATTGACTGCTCAGTGCGACCGTTCATACCTGATATAATCAATGCACAATTAAATAGAGATATACAGTAAATAGAATGTCCTGTAACACTATGGTGCCATACCTTTGTAAGCCTTTTACAAAAAAAATGCCATTTTAGAAGACACTAAAATCATCATGAGATAATTGAGGGTAATTGTTACTTTAGTTATGTGTGACATTGAGAAGAGAGAGCAGTGGATATTATGAGAAGCATTTTACGCAACAGGACAGAAGAAGATCCCTGTTTCCATTATTTGTAGGCCTAAATAAAAATAGATTTCTGTATGTACTTGTGTCAATTGAATGTGGTACAAATCTGACATTTGTACAGTAAGGATCAATTTGTATTGTACGTAGTGGTTGCGATTGATTCACATTTAATTAATAATTACAATTACACTGTCTTAACAATTAAGAAATGCTCATTTACCACAAAGGCAATTCTAATAATCTTTTGCTTTTTTTCTGTTTTACAGCTTTATTGCAACACTTTGACTTCACCAACACACACACATATATACACACACACACACACACACACACACACACACATCAAAACAAACGGCACTTTTAAGAGCCACTCTCTCTTTCTCACTTGTCTCTTTTTCTATTTCTTCATTTTGTGTGTGTTTTTTTTGTGTCTGTATTGTTTCTATTTGTATGTGATGTCTCTCAATTCTGACGTGAGGGTCTTTGATGATCCCAATGATGCCAGGATCCATATGGCGGCATTAATTAGTGATGCTTATCTCCATGATGCTAGGGTAAGGCTTGTCATGAGAAGCAAATACCTAAGTGAAAATACTAATTGCTATTGTTGTTTATATATGTAATGAAAAGGGTTAGTAACCCTTTTACTGAACTACTGAATAATGCTCAATTATAATTGCTGCTGGTATAACTGCTCTGTAACTATATAGGCTGCCATGGCCATGAAACACCCTGCCTTCCCTCAAAGAAAAACGAGAAAAAGCAGGAAGAGATCCCTCACTAATCCACTGGTCACAGGCAGGAGTGAGAAACGTCGGGAAACATACTGCCCTGTATCAGGTTTGATCTTTACTAAAACATAATTACTGTATCTAAGAATAAAGATAAATTATTAAATAGTGTTTTGGTGGTTACACGTATTATAAAATGAAAGTCGGATACACACAACAAATTGTGTTGCAATGTTTGTAAAAAACATTTTCACTACTATATAAGATAGTTTAAGAGCATGTGACTGATAATCCTTACTAGTGTTGTGTTTTAATACCTTTTGCTTAGTTTCCCTAACTCCAGTCCTTACGGAATACTTTTATTTTGAAATAAATTTATTTCATGTTATATTGATCAAAGGGTTAAGTAAATTGACTGTCTTTGCAGCTGCTTCTCAATCCAGAAGAAGGGATCCTGTGCATGAGGAAGACCTTCAGATAGAAGATCAAGAGTTGGCAAGTCTTGGTGAGGATACTGAGTGTTACAGTAGTAACACTACACTACAGTTTTTTCAATTCTCAACATTTATTTACTCATAATCAAGCAATATGTTTTGTTAGTTCCATTACAGACTCACAGTATAACTGATATATACTTATTATGTGTGATCATACTCATAAGTATAGACCGTTTAAGGAGAAGTGAATGTATATTTTTGATTTTAGAAACAAGACTCCAAGAGTTAAGGGACACTATAACTGCGGTCCAGGTTCCGGAGGGAACAGCCAGAATGGTTTCTGCTTGGGAACAAAGGCAGCTTCTCACAGATGTGAGAATGAAAACTGCTAGGCCTATGCTTTTTGATGCAAAGCTCTCAGCCGAGAGAGTATTCATCCAAAATTGTCACAGATGCTGTGCTGTAGAAGCTGTGATTAGGTGCCTGGACTGTATACCACTGGACATGGAGTTCCTCTGTGCTACCTGTGACATAGAGGCCCACAAGAGAAATATCTTCCATGACAGAGAGGCTGTGTTCCATGGATTTCTTGAGCCTATTCCTCCTACAACTGCTGTGGTGGTGAATGAAAATGGCCAGCCTCAGTTTTGTGAACAAAGTATGTTAAAATTATCATTCATTCAAATTGTCTCATACTTGTAGTGTAATCCCCAAATGTTGTTGTAGATTGGCACATGTTTATATTTAACAGTGTTTCTAAATGGCTTAGACATTTTCTTTTTCCAAAATGCTAACCTCATTCTTAGATTATTCTCAAAACTCTAAAGTGCAAGTGTGGAATTGAATAGCTGAGTAACAAAAGTATGATTGTTTTTGACAGTTCTGACAATTACATCTTAATAAATGTGTATACACGTTTCTCCATAGTGACAATTACTGTTGGAATAGTGGTGTGGACAGTTTGGATTAATGGTTGTTTTTAAAGCACTATTTTGAAAATGAGGTTAGCGTTTTGGGAAATGCATCTATGAGACTGAGGAGAAGCTGTAAATACACCCCTCATAACTTCTTTCTGTTTTGCAGTATGTCAACTTCCTGTTCCTGCACCAATGTCAATTTGTGAATGCACTCATGACTTCACAATCACTCCAGGGAAGCATATATCAGTGGTCACCATCAATGGTATGTTGTTCTCAAAGCCCTCCTTTTTGTTCATTAATGTACTAGAACTTTACCACTGTGTGCAAAGCAAAGGGTTGCCCAAATGCCACATCAAATACCTAATATCATATATTTGTATCTCTGTATAGAAGGCAATCTGTTGCAATTTGATTACTAAAATTTTTTTAGTCTTTACTACAGTATATTCACTTGTTCACAGGACGATACGATGTTTGCTTGCCTCAGAAATCCTGTTCATCATGCTCTGCACAATGGACTCCTGAGGTGAAGGACCTGCTCATTTATCGTTACTGGCCAGCTAGCACCAGCTGCCAGACCCTATACAGTACAAGTTTGATGTCTTCACCTCTTTGAACATATGAAGGTAACGGCTCCAGCCATGTCCAGGCAGGCCTGCCTGAAAATGTTGGAGCACAGATCTGTTCAAGCTGGAAGGGTAAATCTGCCTGAATATCATTTGAAACATATAACAAACAAAATTATATTACTATATACCTTATATTTAATTGTGGGCATTGCTTCAAAAAATCCTAACCAATCTTTCTTTATATATAGACAGGTAGTATCTGTGCGGATACATTTCAGCGAAGCTTTTTTGAGTTTACCTTCTGTCAATACAAAGAAGAGGATATGTGCCAGGTCCATCATTTTGAGTGTCCAGCATGTTCTCCAGACATGTTGGCTGTCTGTTCTGATGGAAACCGAAAACATTACCGCTTTAGCAAGTCAATAGGGTAGGTATTTTTCAAACGTTTATTTTAGACTTGTCTAACACAAATAGTAGCTAACAAATAGCTTTAACAAAAAGTAAATGTAGTACTTGTAAATTTTATTACTGACGCATGTTATCTTATCATGGACAGGACTGAGGAGCCACCCATATACGAGGGCTTGTTCCTGGCCAAGGATGAGGAAGTTGCTACCTTTGTTGACCTTGTAAGAGGCAATATGAGAAGTGTACGAACATTTGATTTGGGTTTTATAGAATAGTTGTTTCTACATATGTTTTGTGTTCTGATGTCAAATGTGTTATAAACTGACTTCATAGGCAAATGACAGTGCTGTCTGAGGTACTGCCAAGTTCACTGCTGGCAGAGAGATGTCAAAAAGTCTGGTGCTCAGATAGATGAGGAGGGCATTCAAGTTGCAGTTTGCAGGTATGTATGAGTTTATGTGTATGATTTTTCAGTGAGATATTGAAGTTTTTATGGTAATCCAAGTTTTAACAGGGTTCCCAGGGGACCTTGAAATCCTTGAAAGTTTTTGAATCCGGTGGAAATAATTCAAGGCCCTGGGAAGTTTTTGAAAACATACATACATAGATACAGGTCATCGAAAGTGCTTGAATCATTTTATGCAAGAAGTTTTCTGGGAAAAAATCCATATTATTCCCTGTGTAGTGTAGGATAATATCATAAAAATGTCTAGCCTTTTATGCACATGTCCTACACTGTTGGCTTTAAATGCTTATATCTTCTGTATGTGAATGTTGATTCATACCAAAATACTTTTTTTGCATAGTTGTGTTTGACACATGAACACATCTCGATAACGTATGTAACTGTTGTTCCCTGAGACGCTTCGTCTCCATTGACATACTTCCTGTGTCCCTGTAACGCCGTTTTTGGCAATATTTCAGATAGCGATATACTTCCTGGCTTCCACGTCACCCTGTATTTGTTGTTAAACCTCACAATTGGTTGAATTTGATATACACATTCTTACCCCTGGAAGCGTCCCCAAAGTGTCACCGCAGTGACGCAGCGCGAGTTCCCTCGAAAGCGAACTGTAACAATGTATCTTAAAAGGTAACACGATGTAACCTTGCTCTCACTTGAAATGTGACCCCACAATTAGTCCTTGAATTTGAGGGTATTGGACCTGGAAATCCTTGAAAGGTCCTTGAAATTGAAGTTAACTAAGGTGTGGGAAGTCTTAAGGTTCTTGCACATTGAGTCCGAAATGTTCGCTTTCCTTTTTTGTGTATTCATGATTCGGTGGCTCTGAATTGTTAAAACACCAGCAAAACTGCTTGCTACTAAAAACACAGAAAATCGAACCTGATTCGATTTGTTTTATGATGGACAAAAGTATCGGAGGGAGTCTAACCACTAGATTTTCTTTTGATTTATCAGACATGGGTTTCTCTTACGAAGACTAAACCATTACCGTGGAGAAATATTTGCTTACCCAATGTTTCTTCAAAGAGAGATGTCAAAGAAGGCAAATGTTACCTTCTTCTGTATGGATATTACATGCAGGTAATCCTCATTGTTATATTGCAAATCCAACTCCATGATTAAAATGTCTTTTTTCTCAGCTTTACGGTGATTTTAGTCATTTTAGATTTCAATTAAAAATGGATCTTTGTTATACTCACATGATGCTGCTTCTGCTTTGTACTGTAGGTACTGGCCCTACCTTAACAAGGTAGCAGAGGGTTTACCAGAGCTTCTGCCATTGACAGAAATGAGGCCATTCCTGAGCGTCATGCATGCCAAAGCACATACAGCAAAATGCGAGGTACATGCAATAACTTTCCGTCTGGTATGGCTGTAGCTATAGGAAAATAATAATGAGTCAGATAATAAAACATGCTGTGTGTTATCTTTTACCAACTGCTTTGCAGCTGCTTGTTAAAATTTGTAGGAAAGGGATTTAGTTTTTCCCTGCAAAATAAAAAGCTTGTGTCATGAGATGTTTTAGAGATATTTATATGCATTAATTTAGATATAATATTCAAGCCATCTTCAATGCAAAGGATTATTTTTACATTTGTGCATGTTATGCCTGACTGGATGATGTCATATTAAAACTTCTGAATTACTGCTACATAACGATTCTCACTCTATGTTGCAGGTGAGATTGGGTGGCAGAAGCCAGGATGGAGCAGGAAACACGGTGGGAGAGGAAGTGGAGCAGGTATACTATGACTACAAAAAGCTTAATAGAATCCATAACACCAAAAGGTACTTATTTGTCATTTAAGTAACAAGCTTGGTGTGAAGGTTAAAGTACATCGTTTATGTATGAGTTAAAATAAAAAACAGGCAGTTCAGTTGTTTTCAGAAATTCAAAATGCATGTATGCGTAAGGGGTCCCAAATTCCTAGGATAATAAAGTAGACACGTTTTCTGTTAAACCCCAAGATCTATGGTGTGTTGGTAATATTTTTATTTAGTGGAGGCCAAAATTGTATTGTATTATTTTGTTTATAGGTGAACAGCTTTCTCTCCAGGGCAGCAAAATACATGACAAAAGCTGGTTAGTGTTGCACTTATACTTCACAATGTCATAGCCTGAATAAATAATAATAAATAGTTAATTGGTTTTGTACACATAATTAAAAAACAAAGTTTCTCTGTTCTGTTATTATGAAAGTTATCATTGTATTACTTCAGGTAATTGCCCGTTCAACTAACTTTTAGTGATAGGGTTTAGGCATGTCTGTTGGGTTTCTCGTATTGCATTTTGGATGTAAAATCTTACTTTTTTGCTTGTTGGTGCATTATTGTTTTCATTAGGAAGAGTGAACATGTTAACGCGACTGGCCATGGGTTGGAACAGAAGAAAGAGGGACAACCTTCATCAAGTGTTAGTCCAGAGATATGTCAAAGTAAGGGTAAATTATAATTGAGATACTAAGCAATGCTCATTTCCCTCAAAGCACCAAGTACAGCTAGATCTGAAACTATTTGTTGATTAATTGTTTAATCATGTTAAAGAACATAAATATGTGAATGTTTTGATAATAATCTTGTTTTATTAATTTTAAGTAACTTGAGGGGAGGGAAGTGCTTAGGTTTGGTCAATTATCTTCTAGAATTGTAACCTCACTGTTGTACAGACATTTTTCTCCTATTTACTAGTCTGCTTGGTAGTACACACAGATATTTAAAGCTCCCGTTCGTTCTGTGATTTTGAAGCTTTGATTGTGTTTATAGTGGGCAATATAACATGTGTTCATGTTTCACGTGTAAAAAAACGCTGTATTTTTCACACAATTTACTTATCTGTATAGCGCTGTTTTCACTGTCCTCAAAACAGGCTGATGTCTTCCTTGTTATGTGAAGTCCCTCCTTCAGAAATACGTATGGAGTTGTGATTGTGTAGTTTGTTTAGTGTGCTGTGATTCGATAGCAGCTTAGCTTAGCAGAGCCGTTTGAGCCAAAGCTGGTGACTGACGTATTCATGTGGGCGGAGTTTAGTCAACGAACTGTTTTGCTGACGTCATTAAAGCAGGAAATAGAGGGCTGTTGTCCAAACCGACCGTTCGTTGTAGGCTTTTAAAGAGGAATTCTATTGAAGAAAATATATTGCCTGGCAGTGAACTTTGAGCTTTATCATTTTACAGGTATTATTTATGCTATTATAGCAACATTACACACTAACTAGGGTTCAAAAAATGGTATCAGGAAGAACGTGACCTTTAATGTGTTCTTTAATGTTACACCTGTTCTGATGAATGTCTTGACCAAAAGCTTAACTCTTTCCCCACCATTGACGAGATATCTCGTCAATCAAGAGAAAACGCTTCCCCGCCAATGACGAGTATTTCCATCTTTCCGCAATACCGCTATTATCCACTTTTTAAACCCGGAAGTATTGCCTCTGGCAAGCTGCTGCATGTCCGTGTCTGTTTTAAAGATCGCTCTGAATGGGATCTCTATGAAAAGTCCGTCACAAAAATGGAATTATCTTTGCTTTTTGCTCAAAATGTGGTGTTTTTGCAGAAACCTACCCATATTCAAAAGCTGATTACAAAAGAACTACTCACGGTAGGATGAAACAGGGTTTTTTTTTGTTTGAAAGCAGAGGGTCTGTTCTTTCATTTGGTTTATTGTATGTTTATATATCTGAAGAAGAACATTTTGTGGAAGGCATTAAACTTTGGTGAAAATCATGAAAAACGCTGGCGCTGGCTGGCAACTTTTTAAAAAATGCTGGCGGTTAAAGAGTTAAGTAAATTGGTGTTTTTTGCATTGTGGTGGTGCGTAGAGCTTTCTTTCTAAAATTTTGTTATTTTTTCATTTAAAAAGATCACAGAGAGAGCAAAACTGGAAGCTGCCAGTCTTAGCAACATCAAGAAAGAGCACAACCTTGATGAGGAGACAATAGAGCAGTGGGTGTGTGATGTCAAACAATGGGCGATTACAGGTAAAACATGTAAAGTACACTATGTATATACAGTGTGTGTGTGTGTGTGTGTGTGTGTGTGTGTGTGTGTGTGTGTGTGTGTATATACAGGGTTCTAAATAAAAAATTTTGATCACCTTTCTAAAGTGACCAGCCAATCAGCATTTCCACTAGCCACATTTTTTCCTGTGAAAATAAGAAAAATTATGAGTGTCACTGAATGCATTTGATAATTTTATTAACATTGTTGGCATGAAAACACACATAAATGTAAGGCTTCTCCCAACAAGGCTCTCTTCAATACTACCTGTCTTGGCAGTTTTAATAAACGTTCTGTGATGACTTAGGGCACACTCATGGTCCTTTACTGCCTCAACTTTAAAATTAGTAGTTCCACCATAAAATTGTTCGTTTCATTTTTTTCTTTCGCGTACATGCGACAATCCTGACAAAACATGACAACATTTTTGTGATCAAACACAAGCTTTCTTTGTTTCTCTGTCTATATCCTTGCCTCCTCTTGCTCCCAAAAGTCTCCCTCATCTTCATCATACCTAACATTATTAACATGTTTGGAGGCATAAATGGCATAAAATATTTGGAAATAATGACAGTAGAGAAATATTTTCAACATTATACAATGATAGCAATGATTAATAACTTATTTTTACAAGAATATTTTAACAATATTTTAAGAAACCAGTCATTTTATAACTGCTATACTAAAATAATCTTAGTCATAGTTACTGCTAAGTGTTTATAGTGTCCTAGAGTTAAATATTAGTAAACTAAATATTAGTTTCATATCTGAAAGTACAGAACAGTGTAAGACATAAATGTGTCAATTTTCTCAGCAACAATGCAATCCTATAGACTTGACAAAAGGTTTCCCTGAGATATTTCCTCTAATGTTTGAGACCTGACAGGCTGATGTAGTTTGTCTTACCTCCCTTAAACTCATCATCTCCTTTCTGCTTCCCTTTTACTGCTTTGCACAAAACATTTCAGATGTCCATCTACAGAAGCCAATAGTGATCGAGTTTAAGATTATCATTATTATTTAGAAACTTACTTTAGTTTCGTCATGTTTTCATAAGCTGCTTATTCGCGTGGTGTCACCTTTTGAATGCGGTTGTGTGTGCATGAACGCAAAGACGCACGCAGACATAGATTTGTGCTTGTATGCGTCAGTGCGACTGCTGCCTCGCTTTTACAAGCGTAAGTTGGGTAACTACTAGGGGTGGCACGGTTCATGAAAAAAATCCGAACCGTTCGGTTCGCTTGTCTCGGTTCGGAGCGCGTGTGTGTCGTACGGTTCAACGGTTCATGGCATGCGCAATGTAGCCTCGTGCCCTGTATGTGACCTCAGATAGCGTGTTCCCCTTTCGCGAATAGCGCGAAAGAAGAGGTGACTGGTGTGGAGAGTGAGTGCTGCCGGTCATGTTACGTGTAGAAATGGCAAGAGGGAGAGAAAAAGAAGTCTGCCTGCAGTTGGAGGATGCGCCAGCGTCGTATAAGTTTGGTGTGTGGAAACATTTTTTATTTCATGTTACCTATGATGACAGCGTAAATAAAACAATAGATACAGCCACACGCGACAGCCTTCTCTCCGACCATTTATCTAATCTGAGGTAATGAACACTGTTTTACGTCTTTTCGTATTCAGCGCTATTTTTAGCCTTTCGTTGATAAAACGAAAGCGGCTGATTTCCGCGTAGTTTCATTTTGCTAGCGTGTGAAAGTCGCGCGATCTTATTTCATAAACTGCCCCTTAAAGTAATCAGGACAGAAATGTCAAAAGTGGACAAAAGAGACGGATTTAAATATTTCAGGTGAAAACGTTATGTTTCTCTCTCGTTCACATATTCTCTCTGCAGTATTTAAGCAGCCTCTCAGTGATAAATCTTAAAGCTACACTGAAGTTGGCATTTTGATAAATGCAAATTATTTTTGTGTGCTAAAAATGCACACAAAGTTCATGTAGATGGCAATACACATTCTCTTTTTTGCCAAATAAATGAAAAGCATGTTGAAATCATCAATGTCTTCCCTCTCGCTGTGTCAAAATCTCGCCTGGCTTTCCTCAGGGATGTTCCCAATAATGTGCTTAAAGTCAAATTCAGTTTGTGCATGATTACATGATATAACTTTTTTTAATACTGTATCCTAAATTATGGATAATTAATACATTAATAAGATAATACATTTCTGGAGTGTTAAAAAAAATAACAACAAGAACCGTACTGAACCGAGAACCGTGACCATAGAACCGTGATACGAACCAAACCGAGGGTTTTGTGAACCGTGCCACCCCTAGTAACTACATTCAATATAGATTTGTTTTGCCGCTATTAATACACTAGTTAACTGCTAAAATTTAAACTTGAGATTTACGCAGGGGCACGTTATGCCTTCCTTGTGTTTTGATGGACGCGCTCCACTCGTTTCCATGGTTTCTCGCGCTGGTTTCACTCAAACTGCGTGCAGCCAATGGGTGTATGAAACATTATCACGTAGCATTACGGCACAGTGTTCATGTGTATATATAAACACACACACACACATTTGTTAATGACTGTATCTTCATACAAATAATAAAAGGTGGCTATATTGTGAAAATGTCACTAATTGTCTCTTGTTTAATTGTTTTGTTTCACCTATTTAGAGAGAGTCTACACTCCAGGTTGTACTGAAGAGCTGAGGGCTGACATTGAGAACATCATTGTAAACCTTTTGCGCAGGAAGAAAGATCTATATCGTCAGCATGGTTTGTTGTCAAATCAAGTTATTTAAATACATAACACTTCAAAAAACAATAATATTCTGGGATTATGGCACAGTTTTCTTTTTGTTTCGATTTGCAGACAGCAACCAGGCAAGACAAAGAAAGAGAAAGAAAATGACAGAGTTGAAGAAGAAGTTACGCGAAAAGGTCTTGCAATACAACACTGTAGTTGAAGGAGATCCTATTGACGAGGAGTTGGCTTGCAGTCTGACATAGGGATACATCTTACCATGGGAGAGACATGAAGATGGTATGATATGTATGAATTGCTAGCAGGGGTGCAAACATGTAACCTTTCGGCGAAATTAGCCGTTTTTGATACAAAATAGGTCATTCTTGTGATTCGACTAGATCCGATGAGTTTTTGAAAATGAGCGGTGAGGGGGGTCTGCGACAGGGTCGCAATGAATGAAAATATGAAAAAATAATGTCCAGCTATTGTGGTAACCATGTCAAATCACTAGCCAGTTTGGCGGGTTATGTTTTACAATTTATAGTCACCTTATTTGCTGCCGAAGTTTAAACAGTCTGTGCAGAATGAGCGCACACACTTAACTCGTAGTATTTTCTAATCAAGGTTACGCGCCCACATCACATTGCTGTTCGTGTGGTCACCAAAACGTAACATTTGTACAGGTATTTAAGCACCGCAGTTTTAAAACAATTGATTTTAAGCCGTTGAAACAAAAACAACAGTGCTATATGCGCGCGTTAGCTGTTTCAGTTTGAATGGAGCGTGCAAGTCGTGCATCCGCCTCTAATTGAGCTTGTGAGTATTTTGTCGCTGTATTAGCTTCAAATAAGTTACACACATGCGTCTAAATTCCCGTCTTTGCAAGTATCCTTACAAACACGACTATTTGGGTAAGAGACAGTAAACAGCTGAAAGAGAAAACGCATGTGGAAGAGTATTAGATCTGGACTTTGGTCTTAAAGGGGAAGTTACCTAATTTTTTTAAAATACATTTAATTTCCATAGTATAAGCCTATGGCATCACTGTATATTTTACCAATTTTATTCCCTTTTCGATCTTCACATGTAGTAATGGTTCCAACCACATTTCCATATTTACCGTTGTCCTTTTTGTTACTTGTCATGCAACAACACAGAAATGGTATGATAGATCGAAATAAAAAATATAATGAATACCAAAATATGGAAATATATCACAGGGCATAAACATTGAATGTTGACATTACCACCATGTTATTCTGCTGTAGTAATCGAAAATAAAATGCTTGACCATCACAATTTCACAAGCTCTCCATCCAAGTTATATTATTGTGACTTGTATTCATATTTTTTAAATTGTTTATATTCTACAGAACCAATGCTGTTACTAAAAAGATTTTTCAGAAATAACATAATTCTGTTATACTTATATAATTTAATAACAAACATTCCTTGTCCACTATTCCATTCCTTTTCCAACCAAAGGCAACACCTTCAGGTTGAAGAGATCTATTTTCGACCAGGTAATGCTGCTGAAACGCTTGGAGGAGGAGCAGAGCATCCTGGTAAAGGAGATGTCTCAGCACATCAAGTACCTTCTGAAGGAAGTGCAAGAAGTGGAGTCACTCAGAGGACAGACTTTGGAGCGCATCAAAACCAACAGTATGTACAAGATCTTTAGATTTTAGTATCATGAATTTATTTATAATAAATAGATATACAAATATAGATATATATCCCCAAGGAACTCTAAAAATTGAGTTGTGATCTGGTACTAAGCTAACCAGCTATTTGGCACCAGTATGCACAATGTACACTCTAAAAATGGCTGGGTTATTTTTGACCCATAATGGGTAAATATTGAACAGAACACATGCTGGGTTAAAAATGACCCAATGTTGGGTTGTTGTTATGCAACTATGGGGTATAATAACCCAGCAGTTGGGTTAAAATAACCCATCATTGGGTCCATTTTTAACCCAGCACGTGTTCTGTCCAATATTTACCCATTATGGGTCAAAAATAACCCAGCCATTTTTAGAGTGTAAAAGTTTCAAAAATAATGACTATAATGAAGTTGCAAATTCAGCATTGTAAAAAGCAAAAATAGTTACAAACGTCATGTTTTGTTTGATGTGTCATCTTTCTATTTTTTTTTTCAATTTCTCTACAGGTTTCAGTGACCTGACAGAGGACGCTACACATGGGCTTAACAGTGTCCTTAATCGGAGGGTTCACTCACTTAGAAGTCAACATAAACAGGCTGTTAATGCATACAGCAGTATAGCCACTATGGAATGTAATTTTCTTTCCATACAGGAGGACATTGAGGAGTGGGATGACAATGGCTTCACCAGCCTCGAGTCTGAGGAAGAAGACACCTAAAGACTGCTGCCAAACAACACAGAGGAACTGGACTTTGTTCAAAAAGTCTTGCCTTTGTTTTAAATAGCTGTACCAAAATATTTACACGAAAGTTTTTTTTTAGATTCTGTATGTGAAGAGTTTCGTTGCAAAACGAGATAAATCCGTTTTTTTAATTGTTCAGAAATCTCGTTTTTTGGTTGTGCATTCCCATTAATATCAATTGAACTGCAGTTGGTTTGTTTTGATTTAAACCTTCATAACTTAAAAAATACAGCTAAGTAGCACCATAAAACAAAATAATAACATGATAACATAATAATAAACATGTTTTGACAAAAATGTAAAAAAATGGATTTATCTCGTTTTGCAACGAAACTCTTCATGTATTTTTATAAAAAAAATAAAAGAAAAACATTGATTTATTTTTATCATCTAACCTTTGAGCTTGCTGGTTTCAGATCAAAACTGCTCATTGCTGCTTTAAAAAATTAATTGTCATATTTGCATGGAAAAATCTAATAAAGATTCAATGGCAGCCTGTGTAATTGTAACAATAATTTTAATGTACTTTGGTATTTCCATAATATACGTGGATTTATATTTGTTTGCAATATGCATATAATACTCATACATTTGTAGTTATAACATACTGAATACCGTCAAATAGCTTGAAACCATAAATGTTTTTCTTTTATGTTTTCTATATGACATCTACATGTACATACATAAAGACAGAGACAAATCCAAACATTTTTCACTTACATCCTGTAAAACTGTATAAAGAAATGTCTTATATGCACCACTGTAATAAACTCATTTGATGGAATTGTCTGTTGTGTGAACTTAATATGCCAGTTAAATCCTTCAGTGGTTGACCCGCCTGTAAATAAGTACATTTACTCAAGTACTGTAATTAAGTACAAAATACTGGTATTTGTACTTGTGTATTTTCTTTTCAGAAATTGCTTTAGTTACTATTTATTTCACAAAGGTGGAGTTTTGCACACAAACAATATGAAGAGTATAAATCAAGGTACAGTTTATACATGATAAAGTACAGCTAGTACATAAGTTGATCGACTACTTTAATTCCCAGCTATTTAGATAATTGTTTAAGTCATGTCATGTAAAAACATTTCATGGTTCCAGCTTAAAAAAAAAAATTATATATATATATATAAAAGTTGAGGTTGGGGCCTCAAAGTCCTCACTGAAACTATGCTTTGTCTATAGGACTAAACCAAATATATTGTTGGAAAGGGCTTGAGTAACATGTCACTCTGAGGTTTTAAATGGCTCCTGCTTTGAAATATTCACCTCTAAATCTTGACCTTGTATGTTGGAAAGCTTGTCATTCATGAACAGAAAGGGCTACATACATGAAATCAACTATTATGAATAGTTCTTGACTTTAACTATGACTATACCCATATGAATAGAGTTATCAAGAGGGGATGATGTCAAAAATGGTCAAACTTGATTTTCACCTATTTAACAGTAAGGTATTTACAATTTTATTACACAAATGTGATTCCCATCCCTTTTAACCAATCATTGTACTTTTACGTCATTATTTACAAATTCCAATTTCAGTAAATTGAGTCACATATTTTTAAACTACAATTCTCTCTAGCTGCGCCATCCCACTTGATACTAATTTTAGTATCATATTTATAGTTTTCCCTGTTTGCAAAGTTAAGCTGTGAATAGGGTCGTAAAAAGATGTACAGCACTGTCTACTGAATATCTAGTACAGGAGTGGGGAACCCTGGGTCCTGGAGGGCCACTGTCCTGCACAGTTTAGTTCCAACCCTAAACAAACACACCTGAATTTCATTTTCAAGTAATCCTGAGGACTTTAATTAGATTTTTCAGGTGTGTTTAATTAGGGTTGGAACTAAACTCTGCAGGACAGTGGCCCTCCAGGACCAGGGTTCCCCACCCCTGATCTAGTACAACCAAACTAGTACTTACACTGTATTTAATTGTTACATGATATGCAAAAGTAAAGATTTTAGGTTTTTTTTTTAAGATATTTTCCGAGCTTTAAAAGAAAACAAATCAGCATCACGGTAGCATACAGTTTGAAAAATAGGGTTTCCATAGAAAAACATATAAGGAGAATATCTTAATGTCTAACTACAGCCGAAGCATATACTACACTGAATTTATGTTGTTTATTTGAAAAAAAAATTAGGTGGTGATTTATTAAGGCGATTTTAGCAAGTAACGTTGGGCCTATATACACGCGTTTCGGGATTATCCCTGCAAGAAAGCCTACGATGGCCCATTATTGAAGGTAGCCTTAAACAAGTTAAGCAGGTTTATATGTGTTTGATTGGGGTTGGAGCTGAAATCTCCAGGACAGATACCCTCCAGGAACAGAGTTGGAGACCCATGATCTACCCATTATCTTACTCTCAACTTCAGAATCAGGAAGACTTGGCTGAAAGGAGCATTGTCTTACAGCAGGGATGTGCAAACTCGGTCCTGGAGGGCCAGTGTCCTGCAGAGTTTACCTGAAACTTCCCTTAACACACCTGCCTGAAAGTTTAATCTGCCTAGGAAGACCTTGATAGATGTTAGATTATTGGGGCAAAACTCTGCAGAGACAACAGCCCTCCAGGAGTAGGATTGGGCACACTTACACTCCAGCATCACAGACAATGCATAATTCCTTAAAAACTCATAAACAAGTGTGCTGTTTGAGACAGAGTGTGTTCTTTCACTGCATGAGTTAGTCTATTCAAATGCAATTAGATATGGGGCAGAACATATATTTATCTAATTTTATATAGTTCATAAATGTTACAAGAAGAGTACAGTTTATTCCTAAAAAAATCTGAATAATTGTAAATTTGACATTTTGTAACTGACATTTGGTAGTGTATGGTCAATGATATATGGACAGACCTGAAAAACAACCATATTAAATGAAAACATTTACAGTGCATACTCACATTGTTTGTAATAGGCTAAACTTATGGCAACCTGGGCTTAACACCCACCAATGGTTCTTGGATAGGCTGTCTAACAGGAAGGAAAATACCAAAAATTACAAAATGTCAGATTTACAATTATTCAGATTTTTTAGGAATAAACTGTACTCTTCTTGTAACATTTATGAACTATATAAAATGTGATAAATATATTTTCTGCCCCATATCTAAATGCATTTGAATAGACTAACTCCTGCAGTGAAAGAACACACTCTGTCTCAAACAGCACACTTGTTTAAGTGTTTTTAAGGAGTTATACATTGTCTACACCAGGACTATTCAAATCTTTCCCTGGAGGGCCAGAGCACTCCAGAGTTTTGTTCCAACCCTGATCAAACACACCTGAGCAAGCTAATCGGTCTTCATGATCACTAGAAAATCACAGGTGGGTAAGTTTGATTAGGGTTGGAGCTAAACTCTGTAGTGCTCGGCACTCCAGGGTAAGATTTAAATAGCCATGGTCTACACAATCACATGCAAAAAATAATAATAATAATTGTTTTTATGCATTTTGTTCAGATTTATAAGGTCGTATTGAATTTCACATTACATTTTTTAAAGCACCCAAACAGAACGTGGGCTGCTGACACAAACCTGCATGGGCCCAAAGATCCAAAAGTTGCTCTGGACTTAAATGGGCTGTCCCACTCTGGGTCAACAGGGGACTAACAATGGCAGTCCGCTAGCGTAGGCTGCTCACAGAAAGCCAGAGTTGAGCCCAAAGTTGTGGGCTTTACCTGGGCAAGCCCACACTGGGCCTGATGTGGGCTGGCCCTAGCACACTGTGCCCACAAAAAGCCAGAATGGGCCCCGCAGTGGCATGTTTGCAGGGATGTGTACTCTAGGTGGGAGTTACGTAACATATCTTAACGCCAAAATGCCTAACTTTAGGCATCTGATTTGTATATTGTTTAATTAACAATATTGCATTGTGTTAGTAAGGATTAAGGTGCTAGTAATTACGTAGTCAGTGATATGAACAGTGTAGGGTAGTGTATGGTCAATGATATATGGACAGACCTGAAAAACCCCCATATTAAATGAAAACATTTACTGTGTAAATATGTATATATCATTTATATATATCCTTATCCTTTCTCTTTTCCTTGTTGTTATACATGTATGCATTACCCTTTTCAAAATCTCACTAGGCTATTTGCTTAAACTCTATTTTGATATGAATTTGAACAGAAATGACAAATGAACAAGAAAATGTAGTACCATAAACTTTATTTAAGATTATCTCAATTCCCATATTTGAAGTTTGTTAAATGCACATTTACATTCCCATCAAAACTTTAAATAATTATTTTTCATTGTCAAAACAAAATCAGCTTCAAGGTGAGTAACTGCTACATAGGGTTCGTCCAAATATATGCAAAATAAGATATGGCATGATTTCATAGTTAATTACGGTATTGTAATTGAGCACAAGAGATTGAAAGAGTGCTAATAATAAGTATAAAATTTGAATAAAATTTGAAGTTGCTCATTTAGTTTAACTTGTGGTGGAGGTTATTTAATATGAAATCTTAAATGAAACAGTGTCCTCTTCAATATTGAGCTACGTCCCCCAATAAACTCCAACTGTGTGTGTTATCAGTGGACTGAACATTTTGGAAGTTGTGAAAGAATCAGTTGTTGTACATAGTTAGAGTCAAATGATCTCATATGATCAACTGTAACAAAACAATCCATATAGGGGTCCTTCAAGTTTAAGAAATGTTAAGACTGTTGCACTTTTTTGAATCAATACAGATAAAAGAGGTTGCAACAAGCTTGAAGAAAAAAAACATGAAGAATATTAAAGTTTAAATTATATTACAAACTGCTTAGCTGATGTAACATGGCAATGTTATGGAACAATACAAGAGTACAACAAAAAATATGTAAAGTAAATACACTTAACAAGAACAAGGGGGAAAAAATGCATGTTTGCAATGTCTATTGCATATTTGTAGGCTGCATGGGATGGGAATCAAGCTGGCTGCCAGGATGGAGGCCAGGTCTTTCCACTGAGAAAAACAAATAAATAAAGAGAGGGAAGTTGAAGAACAATTAGTAAGTATAATGCACAATGAATTGATTGTCATGATTGTATCATTTACTGTTTTACAATACTTTGCAGAGTTATGCAAAGCATCAAGAATCTGTTGTTCCCGAGTGGGGATAAGGCAATAAAATTATATAACTGTTTACAGTCTTACATAGCCAGACCTATCTCCACACTAGAGCTGTGCCAGAGTTAGAGGAAGGCCTTGTAGTTATAAGGTAATTTTCATTCTGGTGTATATGGTTTCCACGTGTGCAACATTACTTTTAAACATCACAGTCATTATGGTATGTCAGTGTTATTCACAGTAATTGTTGCTCATGGAAAAATAAACAAAACTACATAATCTTGTAAAAAATGTAGATATGCACAATACAGCTGGCAGGTGGACCAAAAAGGGTCTTTCAATTTTTAAAATGTAGTTGAAAAATAAAAAAAATCCTCTAACTCACAAATAAATGTATCCATTCACAGTGACTAGTTTCGTCAAACCCTGATGCTTCCTATGACTATACCATAAACATCTCCAATCACTGCATTCCTCTTCTAGAGACTTGCAGCAGAATACTCAAGCATGCACATTATAATCTAAGTTAAGTTATTAAAAGTACTTTATAAATCCCCTTGGAAAATTCAGATGGGTAATTTTGTGTACCCTGACCTAAGCCAAAAGACAACAGCCCGTTTATGTTGGCCTGAAAAATGCTTGGAATGAAGACTAGCTTATATGCGGAATTATTGGAAATTTTTTAATAAAGCAGTAATGCAATATCAGTATCCTCACAATCTCTACCCAAGACAATGGCCGGTCAACAATCCCCACAAATGAAAAGAGTACATTACATTACATTTATTCATTAAGCTAACGCTTTTATCCAAAGCAACTTACTATTGCTGTTTATGTCAAAGGTTGCATGCATCTGGAGCAACTAGGGGTTAAGTGTCTTGCTCAGGGACACATTTGTAAATGCTTTTTGCCAGTAAAGAGATCCAGGCACAGAGAGATCCATGAGCCCAATAATAAAATGTATGTAATCATACATAACCAAAAGCTATTTAACATACCACATTGTGCAGGGCTGCCAGTCATAAAGATGTTCTATCCTCCCCTGTGGCAGGAAGACAAAGACATTGCATTACTGCATGTTATTTAAATTTTTTACTTTAACAAGGAGTGAAAATATATTAATTGTTGAAAGTTTATATACTGCATATTTTAAATCATAGTAATCTAATAAGATCCATAACTGTCACTTCAAGCTAAAGGTATTTACAGGATGCCTATACAGCTCAATGTTGTGACTTAGACAAAAGCATTTTGTTAAAGGAACACGCCCACATTTTGGGAATTTAGCTTATTCACCCTATCCCCCAGAGATAGATAAGTCCATACATACTAGGGGTGGGCGGAATGACCAAAAATCTATTTCACGAAATGAGTCATTTTATTTCACGGAACTGAATATTTCACGGTATACATGTTTTTCAGTTTATATTGTTTTTTGATGATAAAAATGTACAGAAATACACCACTCACTATAGGTTTTAACTAAATGCTCACCACAGTTTTAAAATATGAGCAATTTAAGTTAATAATGTTAAAGTGAAAAGCCAGAAGATAACAACAGATAAGTCTTGATTAGACAGAATCTTGTTTTTAATTGAGTTATTAATTTTATAGACTATTGAAGCTAAAGTATGGCTTCAATGTATTTTGTATTTATGCATACATTACATTAAACATATGCAATATGTAAAATGAACAGGTATTAATATATGCAAAAACCTACAGACAGGATAAATACCTGTATATGAGAGAAGAAGCTCTAGATATTATAAATGTGACAGGTGCTATGATGTGATGATCATAAAGTTTGTTTTAAGGTCTTGACGCCCTTACTTTCTATTAGACCTTAACATTTGCTCGTCTTGTGACAGGTGCTATGATGTGATGATCATAAAGTTTGTTTTAAGGTCTTGACGCCCTTACTTTCTATTAGACCTTAACATTTGCTCGTCTTGTGACAGGTGCTATGATGTGATGATCATAAAGTTTGTTTTAAGGTCTTGACGCCCTTACTTTCTATTAGACCTTAACATTTGCTCGTCTTTCCGATCAAATATGTTTGTATAAGCAAATGACGCGTCAAACTACATCGCTCCAGCAGCGCACGTGTCACTGATATAAACGCGAGTTTTGTCTTAGCTTGCTTAAAGTTCAGAAAACTTTACAACTATTAGCATTATGTGCGAGAGGAACTTGAACTTATTTGGTGTCGCAGCTACTTGCGCTTGCCTAGAGACCTCTGCACGCGAGAGACCGGCCGCTGCATGAGGAGAGAGAGAGCGAGAGAGCGCGTGAGAGAGAGAGAGAGAGTGCTAGAGCGAGCAAGACAAGAGTCCCGCTGCGTGACCCGCGGTGGATTCACTGGCACTTATTATAAAAATTACACAAATAACTCGTTCATTTTTTATAAGTGAACTATTTTACGTGTTTCTCCGTCACACTCAGTCTAACATGCTGGAGGGCAGAGTTAGCCACTCCCACTTATTTGCATTCCGCGGAATAGACGGAATAGAAAAATCTGTTACGTCTGACATTTTATTCCGCTGTAACGGAATATACCGTCATACCGCCCAGCCCTAATACATAACTTTCTCATCTCCTTGCATACTGTAACTCGGTCTGACGTACCCCCCCCCGCTAGCCTAACTTAGCACAAAGACTGGAAGTGAATGGCTCCAGCTAGCAAACTGCTCCCAATAAGTGACAAAATAATGCAAACATTTTCCTATTTATGTGTTGTGATATGTATAGTCACACCGTGTACAAATAACAAGGTCATATGAGACACAGACAACTTTTAACAATATACATACTGGGAACTATATTCTGATTTAAAAGAGGAACTATATTTTATGGCGTAATTTGGGAGTACTTCAACTCGCCTGAAAAGTCCGCTCCCCTTCTCCCTCTCATAATGGGAGAGGGAGGGTGTTACTGCGCCGAGTCGAAGTACTCCCAAAAGTGCTATTACGCCATAAAATATAGTTCCTCTTTTAATCCGCTTAGAAAACAATTAACAATTCTTAGTTAAGGTAATAACATAGTTTAATATTGAAAATGAGTAGACTATTCCTTTAAGGTTTTGAAATGACAATTCCAATAGCTACCTTTCTTTTCCTTGTCTTTATTATTTCACGGACTGGAAACATTTCAAGCTGATTGTGAGGGCAATTGTTGTGGTTTTCTTTTTCTTCAAATGAAAAGATCTTCAGTCTTAGGTTTTGATTTCAAAGATGGACTTTATTGTTAGCGAAATAAAGCCGTGAGGAGATCTTGCAAGATTCACTGGCTTCTTCTGGCACCATGGCTGATATATATATACTTTTGGGTCCCTCCCCTCCATGCTTAGAACAAATATAGGATTTGTAATCTAAAGACCCACATGACATTACTCAGACCCGTGGCTCCTTCCCATGACCTATTTGACCCTGGGCTATTCCCTTTGTGCCCGACATGAATGCACACATCTTTTCTTAAATCCACACAGATGGCTTTTAAAACTCCTGACACATAAGACACCACACAGATGGATTATAATGGTAAACTCATGATGCACATTTAAAGATTAAAATAAACTACTTCATAATCCCCGCTTTGAGGCTTACCTAGCCTCAGTTTTCCTGTTTATTTATTTTAATCCGGAGTGCTGTTTCATAATTCAGTGTCTCCCCTATTACTATCTTGTGGCTAAAGAAAGCCACTATACATTACCAATTACCCAATTATGCCACAGCACTTCGAACTATGGACATTAAGAACAAACGTCTTTCCATTCTTATTTTGTCTTGAATGTAAAAGTAAAAGAACTTAAGCCCTAAACAGTTGTGCGCAATTGGTTCTGCGCTTACAGATATCATTATAGTTATGTAGAGTATATGAAAAACATCGTAAATGTAAAGTCAACGTTAATGAATCCAAGTAAAAAATAATAAAAACACAAGTATGCATAATAAACACAAAATAAATGTTAAAGATTAATGTTCAAATTCAAAACGAGTAAATATAACTAATTGATACTGAATTGAATCATAAAAAGTAAAAATTAAGTATAATAAACAAGTATAAATGTTAGTTGATTCAAATAAACAAAGTAAATAAAAATAACCAATAATAAACTAGGTAAAGATGGCATAATAAACACAAATAAATGTAGATTAACTCAAATAACATAAGAAAATGTGAGCCACTAATATACTAAGTAAAGATTGCAACACAAATGAAAGTAAAGTATTCCAAATAAAACAAGTAAATGTAAATAACCAATAATAAACTAAGTAAAGATTGCATAATACACACATAAATGTAATTAATTCAAATAAAACAAGTAAATGTAAATAACCAATAATACACTAAGTAAAGATTGCATAATACACACATAAATGTAATTAATTCAAATAAAACAAGTAAATGTAAATAACCAATAATACACTAAGTAGAGATTGCATAATACACACATAAATGTAATTAATTCAAATAAAACTAGTAAATGGAAATAACCAATAATACACTAAGTAAAGCATGCATAATAATTCTTGATATTTTTTTTTCTAATCTTCGTCTCCATCCTCATCAGAGGTGCTTGAATTCTCATTTACTAGTTGTAAATTCATTACTGTCTTGTAAAGCAGATCTTGATAATATACAGATTGATTATTCTGCGATTTCAATTTCCTATCATCTTGATATTTCAGCACTTCCATTTGTTTAACTGTGGCTTTGATAATGAAGACTTTTAATAAGGGTATTACACAACAAAATAATAGTCCTCCAATGCTGCTTGCTACTCCCAAGAATATACCTAATTTTGCTAACCAAGCTCCCCATGCTCCTAGTTTTTAATCGAACCAGTCCCATATTTTCTCGTCCCTTCCTGCATTGTTTTCCATTTCTATTTGTAAGTCTTTGAGTTTTGCCATGGCTTTTGTAAATGTACCTTCTGGTGAGGTATTATTAGGGATAAATGTGCAACATTGATGTCCAAATAAAATACACACTCCATTTTTATCTGCTAATATCCAATTTAGAGCAAGTCTATTCTGCCATGTCATTTTACTTGTTGCATCTAGTTGTTCTCCTAACGACATCAAAGCCTCATTGGTGTGATTAATGAATCTTTGCTGATTATAATATATGTAATTTATCCATTCTGTATTTTTATTTTGTGAAATCCAAATAAATATTGATTCAAAACCTGATTTTTCTTCATCTCTAGCCTTAAATTGATTTGGTACCCCTCTTGGTTGACCTATTGGGTCTAAATATACTTTAGGATCGGGTTCGTAACTTCTCTTAACTCTATGGTTACTTGTGTCCTTTTTCTCCAACTTATTATCAAAATCCCATTCTATTATTTGAATTTCCTGTATTAGTCGTACTCTTGTACATTTTCCTTTCCATCCTACTGGCAAAGACAGTAAAAGTTTTCTATGGCCACAAACCCAGAAAAAATCTGCTATCGCTTGTGTTTGATCTTTATAGGTATCCGCATCAGGTAATGCTATAGTTTGATTTTCACTGGTTTTTTCTGGAACTATTTTCTTTCCCTTTCTTATTCCTGATGACCTAATAGGGTGGAAATCTAAGGAATCGCCGGCCTGTCGAAGTTTTGTTTTATCTATGGTCCAAATTACTTTGCATTTTTCTTTAAATTGTCCCATATTAATATCCCCTGTGGTTTTTACAAAGCACTCATATTCCCTACTATAATCTATGGTGTACCATTGTGGAATCTCTATTTTTTGATTATTTTGTATTTGCATAATTTTGGATATATCAATACCTTTACATCTAGCTGCTAATAGTCGTATGTGTCGATACATAAGTCTGTCTTTGGCATTACTTAGAAAACCCAAACATTCTGCTGGACAAGTAGGTTTAAGCATTTTCATATCACAATAGAGTCTATTCATCTCGGCACATTTCTCAAAATCAAATGGATTTGGTACTATTATTACTTGGCTTGCAGGTGATTTAGAACAAAATAGGCAGTTTTTTCCTTGTATGTCTGTTGCTGTAAAGGTTTCCCATTCATACCATTGATTACTTTGTGCCGTTTCCCATAAAATATCTAGTTGGGTATCTTCTTCATACATGTTGTAATCGTCCTCAATGTTTCTCCTTTGTTTTCCACTTAGTGTCAGTTCAGTGGTATTCGCAATTGTGTTGTTCCTAGGTTCCTTTGTGTGTGCAAAAGTCAATTGCTGGGATGTGTGATTGAGCGTTTGTGTTAAGGGTAGTAAAGTTGATGACAGGGCCATGTGACTGAGGTTTTGTGTCGGTGCAAGTGAGGTTGGTTGAAATGAGGTGTGATTAAAAGTCTTTGTGGTTGCAAGTGACGGTGATGTAACGGATGCATTGTTCAAAGTCTGTGTTATGGCCGGTGAAATTGATGTCCGAGATGTGTGATTAATTATCTGTGCTGTTCCAGGTGAAGTTAATGACAGGGAAGTATGATTCAGAATCGGAGTTACAGGTGTTGGAGTCCATGGCATTGTGGTGTGATTCTGAACTTGAATGGTTGGTGTCGTTGTGTTGTCCGTAGCATGAATTGGCCACAAGCATATGATGATCAGGCATGTTGTCAGATGTGTTCTGTCCATTGTCAGTTCCTGATGCCACACCTTGTGTCTCATTGCTTCTATCCGTTGATGATTCTTGGTTGTTTGTTCCAAGGCTGTCCTTTCCAGTCGCTGGCTTTTCTGTATGAGCTTTGGTGCAGTGGTTCAAGTGATACCACGTGTTGCTGCCTTCCACTCGAACTGCTGTTGGGGTAGCGGCCACTACTTTATAGGGTCCCTCCCTTCTGGCCTGGTTCCATTTCCTCCTGAATACCCTCAGATAGACGTGGTCCCCTGGGGCAATTGGGCATGTGGTCTCCGTCTCCTCACACGACTGCTTTCTGTTTTCCTGCACATAAATAGCCTTATGGATAGCAGTTAGTTTTTTCATATATGACCTTAATTCCATTTGCAATTGTTCTAATGGAGGACCCGAGTATGGGCCTCTACAATATGGAGCGGGCATAGGTCGACCTGTAAGCATTTCATGCGGTGTTAGATGTGTATTTCTATTAGTTTGCATGCGATAGCTCATTAGTGCTAGAAGTAAAGCATCAACCCAGTTAAGTTTAGTACTTGCACATATTTTATTGAGTTTTGCTTTGATGATCCCATTGGCTTTTTCTACCATTCCTTGAGATTGTGGATGATAAACACATCCCAATCTTTGCTTTATTCTTAAATGTTGTAGTACTTGTTTTACAGTTTTTTGAATAAACGCAGATCCATTGTCTGAACTTATTTCTGATGGTATTCCGAATCTAGGAATAACCTCTCTTGTCAGAAATTTAATCACTGTCCCAGCTCCTTCGTCAGCCGACGGTACAGCTTCCACCCAGCGACTAAATCTACAAATAACAACAAGCAAATATTTCTTACCCTGCACTCTTTTGATCATATCCACATAATCCATCACCAAGTGTTTAAAAGGACCCTCTGGTACCGGAATATGACCTATTGGTGTTGTTATTCCTTTTCTGACATTGTATTTAGCACACACTTCACATGTTGACAAAAATTCCTCTACAGTTGCATACAAATATGGAGACCAATACCCTTGTTCTTTAATCTTCCTAATCACTTCTGCTCTGGCACAATGATCAAATCCATGTGCATCTGGGATTAGAATATTCAACAGTGCAGTTGGTGCAACAATGTGACCTTCATGAGACCGCCAAATGTTTTGGGAGTCTTTTGTAGCCCCTCTTCAGTGCCACATAGATTGCTCATACGGTCCTGCCTGTTGCTGAATCCGAGCAATAGGCAAGGCAAGGCAAGGCAAGTTTATTTGTATAGCACATTTCATACACAAAGGTCATTCAAAGTGCTTTACATAGAAATGAGAAAACAAAAATCAAAGATACATGAATTTAAAATATCAATTAAAAGAAAATAAATGTGATTTTAATAAAAACTGTTTAAATGTGTGAAAAAGAATAAAACAGGAATAAAAGTATAAAACAGTTAAAAATAAGAATAAAAACAAGAGAAATAGAAAATTATTAAAATAGTGCATATATAATATAGTGCAATCAGTTCGGACGCAGCAGAGTGCTCATTTAGTAAATGCATAGCTAAACAGATGTGTTTTGAGTCTGGATTTGAATGTGGCTACTGTTGGAGCACATCTGATCTCTTCTGGAAGCTGGTTCCAGCTGCGACTGGCATAATAGCTAAAAGCTGACTCTCCTTGCTTTGAGTAAACCCTTGGTATTTCTAGCTGATGTGATCCTAGTGATCTGAGTGATCTGTTGGGTTTATATTCAATGAGCATATCAGCAATGTATTGAGGTCCTAGTCCACTGAGTGATTTATATACCATTAATAATACTTTAAAATCAATCCTAAATGTAACTGGTAGCCAGTGTAGCGACCTGAGGACCGGTGTGATATGTTCATATTTTCTGGTTCTGCTAAGAATCCTGGCAGCAGCGTTCTGAATGAGCTGGAGCTGTCTAATGGTCTTTTTGGGAAGGCCAGTGAGGAGGCCATTACAATAATCCACCCTGCTGGTGATGAAAGCATGCACAAGTTTCTCTAAGTCTTGTCTGGAAACAAAGCATCTAATTCTTGCGATATTTTTGAGATGATAGTATGCTGATTTAGTTATTGCTTTGACATGACTACTGAAACTAAGGTCAGACTCCAGAATCACACCAAGATTCCTGACTTGATTTTTAGTTGTTTGACCCCTAGCGTCAAGGTATGCATTCACCTTGAGAACTTCATCTTTGTTTCCAAACGCAATGACTTCAGTTTTCTCTTTGTTTAACTAAAGAAAGTTTTGGCACATCCAACTGTTAACTTCATCAATGCATTTGCACAGGGAGTCAATGGGGCTGTAGTCATTAGGGGATAGAGCTAAGTAGATCTGAGTGTCGTCTGCATAACTGTGATAGGCAATTTTGTTCTCTCTCATTATTTGGCTTAGTGGGAGCATATACAGGTTGAACAGGAGTGGCGCAAGAATTGAGCCTTGCGGGACTCCGCATGTCATGGATGTCCACTTAGATTTATGGCCACCTATACTTACATAATAACCTCTCCCTTCTAAGTATGACTTGAACCATTTCAGGACCACCCCAGAAAGCCCGACCCAGTTTTCCAGCCTGTCAAGAAGTATGTTGTGATCGACAGTGTCAAAAGCAGCACTGAGGTCGAGTAGCACCAGCACTGATAGTTTGCCTGTGTCTGTGTTGAGGCGAATATCATTTATTATCTTTATGAGCGCTGTCTCTGTACTGTGGTGTGGTCTGAAACCAGATTGAAAAATGTCAAAATAACCATTAGAAATTAAGAATTTGTTCAGCTGATTGAAAACAACTTTTTCAATGATCTTGCCTATGAAAGGAAGATTTGAGATTGGTCTGTAGTTACTCAATACAGTGTTATCTAGGTTGCTCTTTTTCAGGAGGGGCTTAACAACTGCAGTTTTAAGGGACTTTGGAAAAGTCCCAGAGTTAAGTGATGAATTTACCACTTTTAGGAGATCTGCTTCTAAACAGTTAAAGACACTTTTGAAAAAAGATGTTGGGAGTGTGTCAAGGGCACTGGTTGATGTTTTAAGATGCTGTACTGTTTCTTCCAAAATTTTACCATCAACTGCTTCGAAATCAGACATCGTAACTACTTTCTGATGTTGTGGTCTGATTTGTCTGACCCCGGCGCAGCTCAAGGATGTGCTGATCACCTTTCTGATATTATTGATTTTCTCAGAGAAGAAGTTAGGAAACTCACTACATTTGCTGTCTGAGAGCATTTCACTTGGAATGTGACTTGGGGGGGTTGTTAGTCTCTCTATAGTAGCAAAAAGAGTGCGTGTGTTATTTATGTTTTTGTTTATAATATTTGAAAAGAAAGTCTGTCTAGCTTTGCCTAGTTCCATACTGAAAGCACGAAGGCTGTCTTTATAGATATGATAATGGGCTACAAGTTTTGTCTTCCGCCACATGCGCTCAGCTTTTCTGCATTGTCTCTTCATATTCTGCACCTCTGTTGAGTTTCTCCAAGGTGATTTTTGCCTGCCATTCTTCTTCCTGACTTTTACAGGAGCAATATCATCGATTACACTCTTAACTTTCGAATTAAAGGAATCAAGGAGAAAATCAACAGAGTCTGCAGATATGCTTGGTGTTAAAGATATAGCCTTCATAAATAGCACACTGGTGTTCTCATTTAAGGATCTCTTTTTGACAGACACAGATCTAGTTTCAATAGTAGGAGAGATTAATATATCAAAGAAAATACAGAAATGATCAGACAGTGCTACATCCTTAATAACAACTGATGAAATGTTTACACCCTTACTGATAATTAAATCTAGAGTGTGTCCACGATTGTGTGTGGGTCCATGTACATGTTGAGTCAGATCAAAAGTATTTAGAACAGCTGTGACATCTTTTGTCATAATGCTTTCTGGCTTATCTATGTGAATGTTAAAATCTCCAGCAATAGCAAAACAGTCAAACTCTGAGGAAATCGTTGATAACAGTTCTGTAAAGTCCTCAACAAATGCTGGAGAGTATTTTGGGGGCCTGTAAATAATGATCAGTAGAATGCGTGGGGTACCTTTCAACACAATACCTAGATGTTCAAAAGACGGGTAATTCCCAAATGACACTTGCTTACATTGATAGACATCTTTAAAAAGAGCAGCAAGACCTCCACCCCTCCTAGCAGTTCTGCAGAAACTCAAATAGGTAAAGTTAGGAGGGGCTGTTTCATTAAGGACTGTTGCACTGTAGCTTTCTTCTAGCCATGTTTCATTTAGAAACATAAAATCCAGGTTGTTTGTGGCTATTAAGTCGCTGACTAGAAGTGATTTGTTTTTAAGTGAACAGATATTTAAAAGTGCTAACTTAACAGTACATTTTTTTTCCCTAACAGAGATCTTAGTTTGACAAGTCACAGGCAGCAGATTAGATTGATTTGCCACACGATTTGACCTAGCCTTACACTTTCTATCATGTACTAAAACAGAAATAGAGAAAGATATAGGCACACTGAGTTCCTGCTTTTGTAAACATTTGATAAAAGTATTAGTATTTTCATAGCAGGAACCCGACACACATCACTGAGAGCCATTATCAGTTGTTTTTGGTTCACCTACAGCAGATGGAGGAGGGTGTGTGCCTTGGCGTTGTGTCAGAGACCGAAGAGCTCTCACAGGACGAGGAGGGGGAACTGGGCCCACTGGCTTTGGTGGTTTTGGGGCTTGCTGTTTTCTGGTTGAAATCTGTGGGCTTGCAGCAATAGAGTGGGATAGTTTAGTTCCAGCATAAACCAGTTCCTCCATTTTTCCAGAGAAGGTCAAAAGCGGGGATGCTGGAGAAAGGAATGACATATCTAGTGAGGAGTCCTGTTGTTCTGATGTGACCGGAGGCTGTGATATGTTGTCCTGGTTTCCCTGGCTGTTTTCCAGAAAGTCGTCCTTGGGTGCTGAATCTTGGAGCCGTTCTAATCTGACACAGTCTGACTGTGGTGAGCTCTGTGGGCAGGACTCAG
This sequence comes from Misgurnus anguillicaudatus, assembly GCF_027580225.2. NCBI lineage: Eukaryota > Metazoa > Chordata > Actinopteri > Cypriniformes > Cobitidae > Misgurnus > Misgurnus anguillicaudatus. Next base: position 41,945,567 of record NC_073344.2, on the reverse strand, counting down.
CTGAGATTGCGTCCATGAGCAGTGGTTGTTGTGGCTGCGTGGTGTTATCTCTGTCCTTGTGGGATATGTCAACGTCATGTCCATTCAGGTGCTGGAGAGAAGTCCTGTGGTCATTCATACTCTGTCCAGGTGTGTGTGTGCCATTCAGGTTGAGTGGATTGGCACACACTGCTGAAGGATGATGAATGGAGAAATAGATATTGTCCTTTAGCACTCTTGCACCCAGTCTGTTTGGGTGGATGGCATCCTGTTTAAATAGTTGTCGCTGACTCCAGAAAAGATTGAAGTTGTTGATAAAGTTCAGTCCTTTTATGTTGCAGGTTTTTTGCAGCCATGTATTAAGTCCAAGCAAACGTGAAAACCTATTTGTTCCTCTTGCTGGAAGTGGTCCACTGATGAACGGCTGAACTTTCACTGTTCTGAGTGTTTCAAAAAGTTTGTTGAAATCCCTCTTAAGGAGTTCAGATTGCTCTTTGTGAATATCATTCTTCCCCACATGAATGACAACTCGATTTACAGTCTTATGTTTCATCAGAATTAAGTTCCCTGTTTACATCAGAAACGGTTGCTTGTGGAAGGCAGCACGTAGTTGAGTCTCTGTTGCTATAGTTTCTGATTATTGAGTCACCCAATGTCAGAGTTCTGGGCTCGGATGCGCTCTGCGCTGAGTGCCGCTGTCTGCTCGATCTTGAGTGGCAGTTAGCATCAGTGTTAGCTGCTGGCTGATTTGATCGGTGTTTAGTCACATTTATCACACTTGGGGATTCCTCACTCATATTCATTAATACTTCAAATCTGTTCTCGAGATGTATAGGTGGTGGTAGAAAGTCAGTGTTTGCAATCCTTGTCCTAGCTGTATCTGGCGTAGAGGAAGCTATTGCGGCAAAATGTGATGCTCGTGACAGTCTGATTTCTCGAGTGATTTTGGGTCTTGCTCCCTGTTTGTACCATTGATTAGTGTGTTGATCATTAGGTTCATTGGACTCACCGGCTGTTTGCTGAGGGCGTCCATGATGACGAAGCTCTGTTGTGTGTTCCGTCTGGTTTGGTAGTCCTGTAAGTAACTTTGTTTCAAGAACAGCAATCCTTTGTAAAAGTCTGTGGCAGTTTGTGCAGCAAGTAGATTGTTGATGAGGCATTCCTTTTTCTTATCCTTTTCAATGAAGGCAGCTGTGTTTTTCCTTCTGGAATGTAAGCTGATGGCGGTGGGAGGCTAGACGGATGAAAAATTCCACTTTTTTGTAATCCTCCAGTCCCGAAAGTTTGTAAATTGACGTTGATGCCAAGCTTTGTTGTTTGAGCACTATGCTGATTTGCTGAAGTTAAAATTATAAGATAAAATATAAAAGCGATAGAGCAAAGCGCAGAGCAGTAAGCAAAAGCGTCCGAACAGTAGCAGAGCAGGAAGTCATCTATGGTTGGATTGGGTTCTATAAGAACTTCTGGAGCTATTATTGCCACCTGACACCCAGAGGCTTTTTTAGCCTCTGAATCTCCTGTATTATTACCTTTGATGACAAAATTGTTGCCTTTTTTGTGAGCTTGACATTTGATAATGGCTAATCTTTTTGGCAACATCATAGCAGAAATTAATTCAACTATCTGTTCAGCATGTTGAATGGGAGTTCCATCACTTCTTTTAAAACCTCTTTGTTTCCATACTGCCCCAAAAAAGTGGCTGACACCGTGTGCATAGGCTGAGTCAGTAAATATGTTTGCTGTTTGTCCTTTTGCCAATTTACATGCTGCTGTAAGAGCTTTTAATTCTGCTAATTGAGCAGAACATGGCTGGGTGCAGTGTTGGGACAGTACAGGCACAAAGTCTTCTCCCTCTTTTTTCACTACTGCATAACCAGTGTGAATTCCTAAATGATCTCTGAAACTGGACCCATCTACAAAGTATGTGACATCCGTTTCAGTAATTGGAGTAGATTCAAGATCAGGTCGTAACCTGGTGAATGCTAATGAGTTAGCAACACATTCATGTGGCTCACCTTCATAAGCTAAAGGAATTAACTCTGCAGGATTAACTGTATTACACCGTTTAATTGTAATATCTGGATGTGTAAGTAGCAATGAATATGTCAAAGTACGGGCTTGTGTCAAAACAAATTTCCCTTGTTCAATTAATTCTGCAATTTTGTGATGAGTATATATGATAACTGGGTATCCCATAGTTATTGTAGATGCTTTTTCATATGTCTGAAATACTGCTGCAAGACCTTGTTGATAACAAGGTGGATACCCTTGTGCTACATTGTCTAGTTTAGTGCTGTAGTATGCTATTGGTTGTTTTTTCCTACCACTGCAGGTTTCTTGCATTAATACTGCAGAAGCATATCCATCAGCTCTGTTGGCAACAAAAAGGGGGAAGGGTTTGGTATAATCAGGTGTACTTAAAACAGTTGATTTTTGTAGTTCCTGTTTAATCAATTCAAATGCTGCTAATGCATCTGCATTCCAACTTAAGGAGGCATTTAGATTTTGTAACCCTGCCTGTTTCATTATGTCTCTCAATGGTGCTGTTTTGATTGCATAATCTTCTATCCAATCAGCATTGAAACCTGTCATTCCTAAAAAAGTCATCATCTGTCCTACTTTTTGTGGCAATGGTGCTTTACTTATGCCTTCTAGGTGTGTTGGGGCTATGGCCTTTGTGCCATATGAGATTAACCGCCCTAAATATTCCACCTGTGGCTGGCAATATTGTAGTTTGGTTTTGGATACTTTATGACCTCCTTGAGCTAGTTTAGTAAGTACCTTTATTGAGTCCCTATGGCATTGTTCGAGTGAGGTTGAACAAATCATCAAATCATCCATGTATTGCAGCAAAGTGCTGTCTATCATGAGATCTTCCAAATCAGCTTTAAGTACCTGATTAAATATTGTTGGTGTTCCTTAAAACCCATCGGTAATTTTGCATATGAATATTGTTTACCCGCATATGTAAATGCAAACAAATATCTACTTTCCTCCGCAACTGGTATGCTGAAAAAAGCAGAACATAGATCAATCACCGTAAAGTATTTGGCATCAGTGGGGACATTTGTTAGCAGAGTGTGTGGATTTGGCACATCAACTGGACTATCTTCTACTATGTCATTTATTGCTCGTAGGTCATGTACGAGGCGCCATTTATTTTTGTTTGCTTTAATTACAGGATAAATTGGCGTGTTACAATAGCTGTTTGTTTCAAACAGTACTCCCGCTTTCACTAATCCTTCAATTGTATCTTTTATGCCTAACTCAGCCTCTGGGCGTAACGGGTACTGTGCTTTCCTAGGAAGGCATGCATTTGGCTTAAGCTTTACTTTGACTGGGCTGGCTGATTTTACCAAACCCACATCTGTTTCATTTTTTGACCATGGCTCTGTTGGGACTTGTCGTTCTACATCTTGTAATAACTCAGCATAAAAACTCTCCTCTGTTTCAGGTATTGACATCATTTGAATTTGTTCCTGTTTGTTAATCATGATTTCCTGAGGAACACCTAACAAAGAATTTCCATACAGTATTTGAATGTAATTTTTATCAGCTGAATGAAAAATCAATGGATTGTCAGTTGTTTCCCATTGACTTTGTGTAGCCTTTTTTAACATAGGTCCAATATCTTTTGTTTTCAAATTTTTTCCTACATATAAAGATATATGTGGTACAGAATCTGCTACATTGAACCATTGCTTTGTGGCTCCCTGTTTACCTATTATGATAGAATGTGAAATCAATTGAATTTTTTGTCCTTTGGTTCCTTCCTGCCATTTTGTTTCAAGTTCTGTATTTCTTGAAGGGTCATACATCATTGTACAATGGAACTGTGATTTTGGTATTTGTGCATCAGGAATCTGTGCTTCAATAAATTTACCCCATTTATCAAATGCTTGTTTCACATCATTCTCTATCTGTCCTAACCAGTACACATTAGCTTTTGGCTCAGATATCATCATTTGAGTTCCTTTTATGTCCACATACACTCCCTCTGCTGAACACCAAATTTTAAGACCTAATTTGCACAATGCATCTCTTCCTAAAAGATTAATAGGAGTCTGGTTTGATATCAGGATTGGTAAGGTCACACGGTTGTTTTTAGTTTGTAGACAAATCGGAGCGGTCATTGGAATTAACTGTGTTTGTCCCGAGAATCCTATTGTCTTTACAAATTTGCCAGACATGGGGAGATGTGATGCATAATTTGAATTTACACATGTATAAACCGCTCCTGTGTCTACCATCATGGGTATGTTTTTTCCTTCTACTTCAACCTGTAAAATTGGTTCTTGATTTGCATTAGTGGTTAAAATTGGTAACTGTCTCTCCCCAATAGGATTCTCTGGGCATCTCTAAAAATCTTGGTTTCTACCTACCCAGGGGTTCACCAGACCTTGTACAGACCTTTGCCAATTGTTCCCCCTTCTTCCCCTCGAGGGCTGAGTCCAAGGGTTTGTGTAGCAGTTTCTTTTAATATGTCCCTTCTGGCCACACCCCCAACACACTCCTTCTGGATCTCCAAAACCTCTGCCTCTGCCTCTCGCACCCCCTTGTGGTAGATTTCTTTTCCACTCCATTGGCCCTGGCTGCTGAGCGTATACATTGATGATGGGTACGGGGGTCTGGTGTGCATTAGGAGGGTTTGTTGTGGGCGGAGTCTGCTGGACAGCTGGTGGAAGAGAATTCACAGGAGCCATCACTGACATCTGGTTAGGTTCGTCTTTCTGTACTGCTGCTTGAATCTTTCTCTTGTTTTTATTTGAAAGTTCTTCCAGCTGTAACTGTGTCAGTTTTCTTTGCAGTTCTTTCTCTTGCGTTTTCAGCTTTTGTTCATTTTTTCTGAATAAGTCCACAGCATGACACACATGGTCACAAAACTCTTTGTGTGATTTAGAGTTTAGACCTACCACATCTTCTAGTTTGCTTTTTACAGTCTGTGGCATAGCATCCACTGTGGCATTTCTAAAAAGTGTTGTCATTAAAGGATCCCCCTCGGGGTCTCCCTCAGTCACTTGTTTCCATCTCTTTAAGTGTCTCTGAACATAAGTGATGGGATTCTCTGTTTCCCCCAGTTCCTCCCCCTTGAGTGCCTTGGGGTCGATTCTGGTTTCATATTCAGTTCGTAAAACTCGCCAAACGGCGGGACGGTATGCATCAAAAACAATCCCATCCATATCGTAGGAATTAATGGCTCTGTGCAAGTTAGAGTCCTGAAGGATTTGATCAGTCTTTGCTCCCCCTACAATTCTCGCTAGGAGGGCTTTGATGTCTCCTACTGCAATCAGCTTTCCAGCTAATTCTTCCTCCAGAATTCTGATGAACTTACCAGCCCCCTCGTGGATGTCCGGGAGTCGGTTGACCAGATTTTCCAAGTCTTGTGACCCCCAGGGTATGTAGTTACCTTGAGCTCCTTTAATTAGAATGGGGAGCTGCTTTGTTAATGGTCTCAGTGATTTTTCTTCCCCGCGTGACCACTTTCCCTCATCAACCAGTGACTCCGCTCCTCTTTCTCCCTCCCTGCTCGGTTCACATGTGACCTCAAACAAATATTCTTCTTCAGATTCTTCCTTTTCTGGTAAGATTTCTTTTATAACCTCTTTTTTCTTGTCTGCCTGCTCATATGGTAGTTTTTCACTTGGTGTTTTCATTTTATACTGTGTTTTCATTTTTTCTAATGCTGTTCGTGCTTGTTTGTAACAATCTAACTGCAGTGTTGTTTCTTTTGTTTTTATAGCTGGCTTAGTTTTAGGTCTTACTACTTGTTCCATCTCCTCATCCTCCTCTTTCTCCTCATCGTCTATTTCCACATTTCCCTTCATCTGCATCTCACCCAAAATTTCAACAGTTCCCTTGAGCAATGGAAACTGACCCTCAGAGGTCAAATAAGGAGGGGGGTCTGCATATTTTTGTTCCTTAATCATGGTTTCTTGTTCCATGTCTTTCAACAGCCTTTTGGCCTGTTTTAAATTTTTTCGCAGACATGCCCCTTCTTTTTTGAACAATGCTAACACTTCATGCTCCTTTTCACGTTTTTCTTCTCTTTTCTTGTTTTTCTTACTCGTATTTTTGGTTTTGTAATTTTTAACCAATGTTTCCATTTCCTCACACAATGCCACATCAAAAGTCCCCTCTTTTGGCCATCTGGTAACCATACTTTTTGTACGTTTTTGCCATTTCTTAGAGAGATGCTTTATGAGATCTTTACTCAATGGGTATTTTACTCCCAAGAGTTCAACAGGACTGTCTGCCATATCTTTATTTTGTAATACACCAGCCCTCTAATTTTCTTGTACTCAGACCACTTTATAATGTTCTTATCTTTTAAGTATATCTCCAAAAAATCCCCAGTTTCTCAAAATGTTTTAAAATGTTTTTTTTTCACATCCAAAACATATCAAACCACAATATCAGCCACCTTTTATTTTTCCTAAACTTTTTATATTTGGTACAGAAAATAAGTTTTGACCAAACCTTAAATTTCAAAAGCATACATCAATATTTTAGCTCAATAATATATAAACCACATTGTTACCCAAAAATGTTTCAGTAATGACTCAGCATTCATATCAATCCGTTTATTAATTTATTTGGGCTCCCTTTATAGTTTAGGGCTCATTACTTGCATACTCTAACCCTTTATTTGTAGGGTGTATAATTCAGTCATACAATTATCCCTTTATTTATAGGGCTTATCTATCATACTTTATCCCTTATCGGGCTTAATCAAACATTCACTTTACACCCAGTAAGACAGCACTCACGGCCCCCCTGCTCAGCCACAATGACAGACCAAGGGAAACGTATGCACCTCCCCCACTAGATGCAAAGTTTATAGAACACAGCATTCTCACACTGCAGCTTGCAAACACACACACTCAAACACAAATTATTAAATAATTTACACAATCGTCATTGCACTTCCCCGACGTGACGACTTTTGCGTGTAATTTTTTACATTAACCAATTTAAACAATCATTAATCCACTTTCACCGACATAATGATTTAAACTTTTAACTTCAAATTCAGCCAAATTAAACCTCTATGTTATACACTTCCTCGACAAACGTAGCATATGCAACCTTGCATACAAACTCTTAGCGAAATAAAGCCGTGAGGAGATCTTGCAAGATCCACTGGCTTCTTCTGGCACCATGGCTGATATATATATACTTTTGGGTCCCTCCCCTCCATGCTTAGAACAAATATAGGATTTGTAATCCAAAGAAACACATGACATTCCTCAGACCCGTGGCTCCTTCCCATGACCTATTTGACCCTGGGCTATTCCCTTTGTGCCTGACATGAATGCACACATCTTTTCTTAAATCTACACAGATGGCTTTTAAAACTCCTGACACATAAGACACCACACAGATGGATTATAATGGTAAACTCATGATGCACATTTAAAGATTAAAATAAACTACTTCATAATCTGTAATTGTAAGAAATATATTATTTGCACCAATGTCCACAATATGTGTAGTAGTGATGCGCGGGTCGTCTCGTAACCCACGGGCCCCACGGGTAACCCGCGGGTCGTGTTGGGGCGGGTAAAGAAATTGTAACTTTAATGCGGGGCGGGTCATTAAAAACAAAATTAAAAAACTGATATGTTGCGTCTAATTCCCTGTAGAATATATATTAAATATTTGGGGATATATATTTTTACATTTAATTACGTTCTTTGATAAGGTTAAATTACGTAGGCCTATGTGGCAACGTAACTTGCGCAACGTAACTTGATATCCCCAAACCTTTGACGTCACGGAAGCGCCAAGTAGCTCCCGCTGGCTGCCAGCCACAACAACAAAACAAACGGAGAATTAAAAGATGAAAGACTATCTGCAGGAGAAATTAAGGTAGGGAATTTGTGAATAGATAATACAAATGCTGCTTTTTTGTGTGGTGATCTACTTTTAAAATGATAAAGCCGACAAGTTCTACATGCTAAAACACTTTAAATGCGTGGACTATACTGCATATATCTCTACATTGGATTTAGGGATGTCACCATTACTCTATTTTCTTGAGGAGTAAAAAAAAATCCTGGAGCACATGTCGAGTACTGTTTAAAATAGCGGAGATTTAGTGAAGCAAACTTGAAAGAAAATTACAATAGTATCAGAAGCATATATCAGCACAACGCTGCCTCTCTCTCTCTCTCCCTCGTTCGCTCGCTCTCGCGTGCTTCAGCTCGTGCATGAAAGCAAGAATGCGATGCAATTGCATGCTTGTAAATTTCGAAAGTTTACACAACTGAGCTGCAGCGGGCAGGCATAAGATTTATAAAAACACATGAGAAGAAAGGCACAGCAACTTAAAAAGACTTAAGTGTTTCACAATTACTCATAATGCCAATTTTCCCGTGGAGGCATGGAGCAGCATGAGAATACACAGTTAACTTATGTGCGATCTACCGTCATTGCCTTTGCGATCGATGTATTTGACAACCCTGGTTTATCATTCTCCTATCTCTATATTAATATGACCATGCTGGTTTCTATGGCTCATTGGTGTATGTTGTTGCCAGTTTACAGGGCGATGGAATCTAATGGCTGTTTCCAAGCACTCTTAGGCTGAAATAAAGCCTCTTTTTATTTACATTACAAATGCCTAGTATGTCTATTTTAATGGTCGCGGGCAGTGCGGGTTGTAAAAATAGATACAGTGTTGCGGTGCGGGTTGGGGCGGTCCAAATATTTCATAAAAGCGGGACCCGCGGGTTGGAAAAAACGCCGACCCGCGCATCACTAATGTGTAGTACTTTTTGTGCCACACATGCATGCATTTTTCCACTGTTTGTCATAAGCACATTTAATTCAATTCAATTTTATTTATATAGCGCTTTTCACAATACTTAATTGTTTCAAAGCAGCTTTACATTAATAGAAGCAGTAAAAGCACAGAAAAACGACAGATAGCACAACATAATACACAATAGCATAAGCAGTCAAATTTGCTGCGGCCATGACTCGACATTATGAGCGAGCGTAGTACTAATGTAACATCTAGAAGAAGAAGCTAAGTTAAGCCCAAGCAGGCTACCTCCCTGGGTTAAAAAAACCCCTAGGAGAAAAAAAACAAAACCCCCGGGTTGTTTAGCCGAGGAAATAAAAAATAAAAAGTCCCAGGAGGGAAAAACCCTTGGGAGATATACATGTATATACACACATATAAACGGATAAGGAGATTAAGCGGAGATTAAGCGGGTTCTGCCGGTGATCGTTGGTCAGGCATCAGCTGGGCATCACATTGAGGGACGACCAGTAGATCAGAGGTGTGCCGACTTTCACATCTACCGGAACTGGGTCTGTTTGTCCCATTGTCCTCAGGGTCGAGGACGAGACAGGGAGAGCAAAACAAAATCATTTTAGCGTAGGGGCCATTCACATGTAATGCAAGTGTCACACAGAGATGTGGTTTAATCAGCTTAGTTTCAGACAGACTAACTGTTGCGGCGTAATTATATTATCCATAGTTGAGGATTTTGCAAATTGGGGGCCCACTGTGTAGCGATTTTAAAGGAGGGGCTTAATGATAAATAATAATTAATAATATTAATTATTACTATTTTAAAAACATTCTCCACCATCCCAATTAAGGGAAACAAACATAAGCTCAAATGTAAAGTACTTACAATGGGTTGTAATCCATTATAAGTATGTGGATCAAATAAAGGTCTTGGGTGTCTGGCCAACACTCGTCCAGCGAATGTTTAGTAAGACACTAAAGACTAGATTAGGATATAGCTCTCTTGGCTAAGGAGATGAATATCCTAAAATTGATCCAACAGCTTTAAGAGCAGGTAGCGATACCTTTAATGATTAGTGACTCCAGATTATGAGCATGAACTACAAACAACATCATGTGTGATACAAAATCAGATTTTATTGACTAACTAAACACATACTACTCTAAACATACAAACACATACACATACATACAGTTCAGCATTGGAAGAAAGTAAAGGTTTAAGTAGAGAAGAGAGTAAAGCATGAAGTTATGGTAGTATGTGTAATTCAGCAGATCAAAGCCTAAAACGAACCGCATCAGTTACTTAATGTGAATGCATCTTAGTTAAAAGGGAATAATGATGCGTGATGCATCAGTGAATAAGACTAAGTATGATACTTGCATGTCTTGCCCATTAAAAGAAAGTGTCCTGATGTAGTTTGGTGAGGCTTCAGTTGACCTTGGCTGAAAGGATTGATGATAGAAAAACCAGCTTGATGCAGATGATCCTTGGTAAATGAAAAAGACAAGGCCTTAGGCCTGGCACAAACTTAGAGGTATGCTGGAAACGTCTAGTTTAGCATCCTCATCCTGATGAGAGTCCTGAAAGGACTTGAATGTATCTAGAAAGAAAAACTTAAGAGATGTGTGTGCTCCACACACACAACTCAGATAACTCAGATAACAACTCCCACATCAGAACTTCATCTCGCAACTCAACCCAAGACTCAGAACTCGGCAGAACTCTGGGTGTGTTCTTGGGTAGGGGTTTTTAAGCTGTTAAGAGGTCACACCTTTAAGATGTGTCTGTCCCAATCAGAGGTCACACTTTCAGAGGGAAAGTAAACTGTCTTTGTCTTCCAACATGCTGTTTTGCATATGGAATTGGATTCGATGTTAAGGTGGAAATGTTAAAGAGTTTCATAATGTTATTATGAAGAAGAGTTTCCTAAACATAAAGAATATTATGATTCAGGAAATCAAAAATGGATTACATAGATACCAAACAAGGACTAGATATGATTTGGATTAAGTAAGTAATACTAAACATTCATTTAAACTAGTTTGGGTTGATATACTAATATAACATAAACACCAAGAACATAATCCATGATGAGATTAGAAATAGTTGATTAAGACAATTCCCAATACATTTATTAGTGAATACATGCATGACTAAATAGAAAGTTTCTTTGTCTGTCCCAGAATCTCCCACATTCTTTTGTGGTCATAAAACTTGTAATCTTGATGTGTTGCCATAGTCACCAGAGGTCTGTTCTGCTTTGAAGTGTTAAAAGCAGTTTTGGGGGTAGTGTTACAGACCTGCTTGTTGGGTGAGGGTCTGCAGTTATATTTATGAAATACAAGAAGTTATTGTGTGTCTGATCTGGCTCAGTCGTTACAACTGTGACGGTATATATGGTAACTAAGGGTCACCTTCTGATCTTTAAGAGAAAATGAAACCTGTCGACCCGTTTGACTAAGGCCTGTAACCCCACTGTCGTCGTTAATGCAGGTTCAGTGGCAAACGGGTCTGTATGGCAAACTATTCACAAGACACATGAAAGCGCCAAAATCGCAACCCGACCATACGTGCCAACTCGTTTGACTAAGGCCGGAAGCCCCACTGTCTTCGTTAATGCAGGTTCAGTGGCAAACGGGTCTGTATGGCATACTATTCGCAATACAAAGAAAGCGCCAAAATCCCAACCCAACCATACGTGCCAACCCGTTTGACCAAGGCTGGAGGCCCCACTGTCGTCGTTAATGCAGGTTCAGTGGCAAACGGGTCTGTATGGCATCCTATTCACAAGACACACGAAAGTTCCAAAATCGCAATCCGACCATACGTTAAGATAAGGTTTTTATTTATTTATTTGGTTGGTCTGTGTTATGACCGCGAGTGCTTTGTTCCGTACAAATAACTATTTCGAGTTAAGTACCTTTACTAGACAAATTATGCGAATGCTTTGTTGAAGAGAAAAGTTTTAAGTCTAGATTTAAAATTATCGACTGTGTCTAGGATATCGACTGTGATAGTCTAGGGATAATCAAGAGACCAGAATTTTGCGACCGTAGTGTGCGTGATGGATTGTATTCTAATAGTAATTCTCTAAGATATGAGGGTGCTAGGCCATTTAAAGCTTTGTAGGTGATTAGTGATATTTTAAATTGTATGCTATATTTAACTGGTAGCCAGTGTAAAGATGCCAGAATTGGGCTTATGTGGTCGTACTTTTTAGATCGAGTAAGTACCCTTGCGGAAGCGTTTTGAACTAGCTGAAGCTTGTTTACTTGATTTGCATGGCATCCCCCGAGTAGCGAGTTACAATAGTCTATTCTAGAGGTCATAAAAGCATGGATAAGCTTCTCTGCATCAGATGTAGACAGTATATGGCGTATTTTCGAGATATTTCTAAGATGGAAGAATGCTGTGCGGCAGACGTTGGCGATATGACTATCGAAGGATAAGTTGCTGTCGAACATCACACCTAAGTTCCTAACCGTGGAAGATGGCACCACAGTGCAGCCATCTATGTGCAACTTGTAATCTGACATATTATGTTTGTAGCAATTCGGTTCAATAATAAGTATCTCTGTCTTATTGGAGTTCAGCTTAAGAAAGTTATGTGCCATCCAGTCACTAACATCGCTAAGGCAGTCTGTTAGCTCAGAAAACGTGTGTTTCGCTGGGATGTGAGTAGATGTAAAGCTGGGTATCATCCGCATAGCAGTGAAAACTTATGTTATGTTTCCTGATAATGTCTCCTAGGGGTAACATGTATAACGAGAACAGGATAGGACCTAAAACCGATCCCTGCGGTACACCGTATTTAACCAGGGAGTGATATGACTCTTCCTCGTTTACATAAACAAAGTGATAGCGATTGGTTAGATACGACCTAAACCAGGCTAGCGCCTGCCCACTGATGCCAACATAGTTTTCTAGTCTATTGAGTAAGATTGTGTGATCTATTGTGTCAAAGGCTGCACTAAGGTCTAATAATATAAGAATTGAGATTTCACCACGATCGGATGTTAATAGGAGGTCATTTGTAACTCTAAGCAACGCTGTCTCTGTGCTATGGTGGGGCCTGAATCCTGATTGGAACTTTTCATATGTACTATTATTTGTCAAGAATGTGCGTAACTGGCTTGCCACTACCTTTTCTAATATTTTCGAAAGAAAAGGGAGATTTGAGATTGGTCTAAAGTTATTAAGCTCTCCCTGATCAAGCTGTGTTTTTTTAATCAGCGGTTTAATAACTGCTAGTTTGAAAGCTGTTGGAACGTATCCTATTTCTAGCGATGAGTTAAAGATATTTAGAACCGGGGTTGACACTACAGGGAATACCTCTTTAAGTAGTTTTGTGGGAACGGGGTCTAATATACAGGACGATGATTTGGGTGATGTAACTAGTCTAGAGAGCTCATCTATTGTAGTAGGTTTAAATGAATCAAGATGTTCGTATGGTAGTCTAGTGTTAAGTTAACTAATAGGTAGAGTGGTGGCTGCCTGGGTAGCTACGATGTTTTCCCTTATAGCCGTAATTTTGTTAGAAAAGAAGTTCATGAAGTCGTTACTATTGTGTTGAAGTTTACTATTGGTTTCTGTTTGTTCTTTGTTTCTAGTCAGTTTTGCAACTGTGCTAAAGAGGAAACGAGGGTTATTATGATTCTCATTTATAAGCTTGCTAAGATAGGTAGATCTGGCGGTTTTAATAGCCTGTCTGTTGTGTTTAACACTCTCTTTCCATGCTGCACGCCATACCTCTAACTTTGTGCTTCTATAATTTCTTTCCATTTTCCTAGTTGCCTTTTTGAGTGCTGCAGTGTGATGGTCATACCATGCTGGCGGTTTTTCTTTGATTCTCTTTTTTTGAATGGGAGCAACGGCATCCAATGTGTTAGAACAGACATTGTTTAGGTTTTCTATTACAATATCTAGATTGTCACAGTTATCTGCTACTGTACATGTTTAATTTGGGACAGGTCTGGAAGAGTGCTAATAAAGCTATCTTTAGTGGTGGAAATTATTGTTCTGGCTAATCTGTAGCATGTTGTGGATTGAGTGATCCTATCTAGAGGTATAGTGTATGACACAAGGTAATGGTCAGAAACTGCATCACTCGGAGGTGATATTTTGATGTCATTAATATTGAGTCCGAGTGACAGAATTAAGTCTAATGTGTGCTTACGAGTATGCGTTGGCCCTGTCACGTTTTGTCTAATATTGAGAGAATTTAGAACATCCATAAACGCACGTCCTAATGCATCTTTTGGGTTATCCACATGAATATTAAAATCACCAACGATAAGAGCTTTATCTACAGTGACTACAAGCTCAGACAGGAAATCTGCTATTTCTTTAAGGAAATCTGCATGGTGGCCCGGAGGTCTATAGATTGTAGCTAAGGCAAAAGAGAGCTGTTTGTGGTTACGATCAGTTATTTCCATATCTAACAACATTAGTTCAAATGATTTAAATTTTAGTTCAGATTTTTGGTTTACTTTAAAAATTTTGTTGTATATTGTAGCTACACCACCCCTTCTCCCCTTTAATCGAGGTTCGTGTTTATAATAATAGTCTTGTGGGGTGGATTCGTTTAAACTAATGTAGTCGTCTGCTTTAAGCCAGGTTTCTGTAAAACAGAGTGCATCTAAGTTTTGGTCTGTAATTATTTCATTGACAATAGGTTCTTAATTGGTAAGCGATCTAATGTTAAGAAGGCCGAATTTTAACATTCGAGGTTCATCTGTTAATGTATTGTTTTCTAATTTTATATTAATCAGATTTGTACCAGATGTGGCAAGCGGTGCTCTGTATTTATTTGTTCGGGGAACAGATACAGTTGAAATGTGTTGATATTCTGGTAAGATTGACTCGAAGTGCTGGGATATAAGTGATCTTGACATATCACGGCAGCTAACAGACGGACGGTTAAGCCGATCCGTCTGTTTCCTGACCTGTACCCTGGATAGTCAGACTGTATTAGAAGTAAGACTATTGGTCAGATTTATAGAGAGAATCGCCCTTCCTTCCTGAGACGGATGGAGGCCATCTCTCTTTAGCAGGTCAGGTCTTCCAATTGTCTATAAACCCTACGTTATGCTGAGGGCACCATTTTGACATCGAGTCGTGAAGAGACAGTAATCTGCTGTAAGTTTCATCCCCCGGTAGATGGGGAGGGGACCAGAGCATATTACATTGTCTGACATTGTTTTAGCAATTTCACATATCTCTTTAATATTATCTTTGGTGATCTCCGACTGGCGGAGTCTGGTGTCATTTGTGCCGGCATGAATAACAATTTTAGAAAACTTACGCTTAGCATTAGCCAGCACTTTAAGTTTTGATCTAATGTCTGAAGACCTGGCTCCCGGTATACAATCGACTATGGTGGCTGGTGCCTCAATGTTCGCGTTTCTAAGTATCGAATCTCCAATAACCAAGGCACTATTAACAGACGTCTCAGTCGGTGTATTGCTTAGAATATCGAACCTGTTAGAAATTACCAGGGGGGTCTTGGGTGGGCACCGGATACGACTGTGCCGCCTGACAGTCACCCAGTTAGTCGGCCGCCTTGACTCAGATGACGGAACCGAGCTATGTGTATTATGTTTAATACTAGGCGCACCCGAAACAGTGTTTGTAGCATTAGCGTTATTAGCGTTTGTAGCATTAGCGGTATTAGCGTTTGTAGCATTAGCGGTATTAGCGTTTGTAGCATTAGCGGCATTAGCGTTTGTAGCATTAGTGGTATTAGCGTTTGTAGCATTAGCGGTATTGCTGTCATCAACTAGCGTTGGATGCGCGCTTCTAGTTCTGCAATCTTATCCGTCAGCCTTACTACTTCAATACACTTAGCACAAGTAAACTCCTCTGTGCTGATGGAAGAAGCTAAACTGTACATGTGGCAAGTAATGCAGGTACCAATAACAAGCGGAGTCTTACCGCTTTCATGTTGGGTGATGGCGTCTTCGGTCACCTGGACGCGGTCCGTGAAGCTACATCGCGAGGGAAGCTCGCTCGCAGCACGCCCCGATCGCCTGCGGACGTCTGTAGCAAGGGTGATGTGAGGCAAAAGCTCCTCCACGGCTTCCCGATCGCTTTCATTCTGGGCGATGGCGTCTCCGTTCCCTCGAGCGCGGTCCGTGAAGCTGCACCGCGTAGGGTGTTCACTTTTTGCACGCCTCGGTCGCTTGTGGACGTCTGGAGCCTGGGTGAACTGGGCGCTGTACGTCGCGTAGGATCTGCGATAACCGGGTATCAACTGCTCCACAGCTTCCCGCTCAGGTGAGGACAGGTCTGAATAGCATACATCGGATGAGTCCGCCATTAGATCGGCAAATGGTAACTACACCGGCACCTGTTTGTTGATGCTAGCGGGCTATATGCTAACACTTGGTGTTTAGTAGTGAAAAATCGTTTCATGTGGTAGTACTGCTCAATAGTCGTCACGGTAAAGTATTCTTGAGATAAACGAATATGTTATATTATATAAATAGGAACAAGGTAGTCAGAGAATAGGATTTGGATGATAAACTCGACGGAGCTCTGATCTATTCTGTCTGTACGCTGGCAACTACTATTTAGCTTGCCCTGGTGAGATTTGAGAACCACAGGGGTATCAACGGCTGCTTTTTTCTTTGCCATCCCTTCTTAATGTTGTGTCTCCTTATAGACTGTTTACATTTTACATCGCTTGCCACAAAGGCAGATATCTTTTACACTGGTATTCTTTTAGGGTTGCCACCCATGTCTGATAAAAAACCTGGACATATCGATGACCCGACCAATCAAGTGAAAATATCCATTTGATGAGGTTCAGACAGTAAAAGGAAGTAAGAAGACAGGGTCTGCGTGACTGGGACTCGTATGTTTATTAATAAAACAAAAAAGTCGCGCGCACAGCGCTTTCACAGTAGCCTTGCTACAACATAAAATCAACACAGCACAAACTTTTTTTTAACAATATCTCAACGTGCTGATGGCATACGAGTCCTCTCAGTCATTCTCTCCGTCTCTCTTGGGCGGTTTATATCTCCGGTCTCTCCATGCCAAATACTGCAACGAGACACAGGTGTTTGTTATTTGCACTTGACCTACTAATGCTCCAGTCTCCTCTCTCCAATTACAGACCTCACGGAACCACGCCTCCTACTGATCATGAGCCCAATTGACTTCCATAGTAGGAAAAAAATACTATGGAAGTGAATGGGGTCCACGAACGGTTTGGTTACAAACATTTCTTAAAATATCTCCCTTTATATTCATTAGAACAAAGAAATGTATACAGGTTAGTAACAACATGAGAATGAGTAAATGATGACAGAATTTTCAATTTTGGGTGAACTCTTTAACTTATCTTCGCTTACCTGATTGCTTAGATACTGGTGCTTATGCTTCCTTTCCCTCCCTCTTTGCTAAAAAAATAAATAAGTTGAGGTGGATGACAGAAGATTTGCATTTACCATACCTTAGCCACATTTATAGACACTTTTATTTAGTATCTCTTAATCAGACATTCGAATAACAAAATCATACATAAATAGGCCTTAGCTCACCTAGTCTTCCATCTATACTTGGCGTTTCCCTTTGCTGCAGCTATCAGTGGTTTCTGTTCTTCAATGAATGTCTTGAATTCAGTGCATGACAATTTGAAATTCAATCTGACTTGAAGTTCAGACTTCACCATTGCAACTGATAGTCTGTTTCTTTTATCAGACCAAACATCCTCCATATGACTGAACACCCTTTCTGCATAGGCATTACTGACTGGTATGGAAAAAACAAAAGCAACTACTTTCAACAGCTCAGTGGATTCAGTTGCCTTGCTAAAAAAATAGGCCCACTTTCTGTCTGGGGTAAGTTCTGTTGGAATGGTGGGTAAGACCTCATTCAGAATGACAACATCACCATACAGCTTGTCTTCTTCAACATCCAGGGCTAGTTTTTCCACTAAAACATCCATCTCTGACCACTGGAGTGATTGTCCTTCATGAAGGCTGAGACAGCCAATGTGTGTAAGAACCTGGTCATTGAAGTCAAATTTATCCTCAAGATATAGTACTGCCTTCTCAAAAAATCTGTCTACCAGGTTCCTGAACTTTTCTTGTTGCTGGGGTAAAAGGTTTCTTAGTATTTGTTTTGCTTTGCTGCCATAGAATTTGTCTGTGCGTCTTGCGATCAGCTGATTGCGCAATCGGTTCATCACAGAGTAAACGTCAATCACAGTAGCACTGTCACTCTCAAGCACCCTAATAGATGAATCAAATTCTTGCATCACATTGTGCATGAATGCCAGGATGCATTCAGCTACAGTACAGCCCTCATTTTCTGAATCACTTGCACCACACACAAATTTCCAGATGATACTTGGGCAGTCCTCATTTCCCAGGGACACAAAATATGACTTTAAAGCTGGCCAGCACTCTAAAATCCTCTGTATCGCTGGCCGCAAAGACAGCCAGCGTGTGGGTACATGTCTCAGAATCTCCCTGTATTTTGTATTAGTAAATTCACAGAAGTCCTTAAGCAAATCCGCTTTTTTAGCAGAACAACTGAATTCACTATACACCTTCAGCACAAAGGCCTCAACGTCACACCCTCCAGCACTAAAGACACGATTAGTTGCTTTGACAGTGTTGTTTATGATGTGACACTTGCAATTGCCCTTAACAATCTGTGGGTTGGCTTCTCTGAGTTTCTGAAAAACTGAGTTGTGCTGACCATAATTAACTGATGCATTATCTGCACCATAGGCACTGATCTGGCTGACTGAAAGTCCATTGTTCTCAGTAATAGACACTATTTGTCTAAATACAGCTTCACTAGATTCATTAGAGTCGTCATAAAAGTCTAACAATCCATATTTCACACCCTCAGATGCACAGAAATACTGGACCGTGTAGGGAAACAATTTTGTGTGCCCAGAATTGGACGCATCAGAACATACTGCAAAATAGTGAGCTTTCTGCAACTCTGCTGCTAATCTTTGCTGACTAAATGGTGCCAACACATTTTCAACTAATGCCTCACTTTTAGTTCTGCCACAAGACATCTTAGTTGCAATATCAGAGTCACTGAAAATTTTTGCACTGACCTTGTTCCCACAATCAGTTGACAGGTAGCTATGGCCATGTCGCACACCGTGATAGGTAGCTGTTAATTCGGCGACAGTAATTTTGTCCTCTGAGTTTTTTGTTATCATGAATGATGAAATTGCCTTGGATTGTCTGTTTACTTGAACACGACTCTGATGTTTCTTTGTTTTAGAATGGTCATCCAAAGCAGTTTTTCCTTCATGTTTAACCAGAATTTTAACTGAGCATACGGAGCAGGTAGCATAAAGTGGGTCGCCTGGTGTTGGCTTTAGCCATGTGGAGTAATTTTCATTTTTCATCCAGTCATTGTTAAAGTATGTCGAACGTTTTATTTTCTTTTTTTACTGGCCTGTCAGTCTTTGTGAACACACTCTCATCTTCGTCCTCCGTCTCACCACCCATGTTAACGCTAATAACAAACGATGTTGATGTAAATCTTCTTTCACTGCTTCTCTAATTCCAGACTGTGTGGCTGTCAAGACGACAGACGCGCGCTAGATCACGCAGCCTACGTCACACGTCCCCAACCTCTGCGCAGTCTCTACACACACAGAGAGAGAGACTCCGACCGCTCTGTGCACAACACTAGGCTATTTCAAGCGGAGAGAAAATAGTACATTTAAAATATGTAAATTAGATATTCACATAGCCTTTCGAATTAAAACCGGGACATTCAGTGTCCCGGGAGAGTGGAAAAATTTCCCGGGACAGGTTATTAAAAAGAAGGACAATCCCGGTAAAACCGGGACAGGTGGCAACCCTATATTCTTTACACTGGGACTTTAACTTTGCAGCTGTCTAATTACATGAAGCAGGGATGTGTAGAGAACAGTGGCGGCTCGTCACTGCTCATCCGAGGGGCACTAATTCAAAATAAGTGTTCAGAGTATCGTGTGTGGTTCCCTTTTCCAAAATACTTGTCCTGTGTGTCGAGAGACCCTGTGTGCATCACGTGTTTTGTCAAAATTAGTGCCTGCTGCAGACGTGTCAAAACCGTTTTTGATAAAAGAGACGCTCACATTCCCAAAATACACGCTAGACACTTCCTTAACAGTAAACTCTGATTACGCATGAGATTAAGCGAGTATCTGGCAACGCGAGGGTCTCTTTTATCATAAACCCTTTAGATGCGTCTGCAGCAAGCACTTATTTTGGCAGGACACGTGATGCACACGATCTCTCAAAGCACAGAACACATATTTTGAAATTACGAACCACACACATGACAGGCTACATACATGTTGTGACGAACTTTGCATCGTGTGCCCTCAAAAAAAAGTAGTCACCAGCCGCCACTGCTAGAGAACCATCAATTCAATTATTATTTATAGAAAAAACAATAAAACAATATAGCATCTAGGCTTTACAGTATAATTGCAATCCTGAATCAGATCCATAATAAATTAATAATGTTTGGAGGGTTTACAAATATCACATTAACATCATAACAATTATGCAGGGATAAAATGTCTGTTCAATACATGCCATGCATAGACTAAAACACACCTTAAATTTTTTGTAGTCTTTTACTTTGCTGTGGACCCCGCAGTGGTGGCTGCACAGCTGAGACCTGGTGTGCTGGTTCCTGGATGGGTGGAACCTGGTGTGCTGGTTCTTGGATGGGTTGAGCTGTGTGTGTTGGTGTTGATGAAGTTTGTTTTAATCCGAATATAAAGGAATTAAGTATAATTTTACTTTACCATTATGTTTTTCTATATGAATATAACCATAGTTTACTAGTGTGTGTTTACCATTATGTTTTCTATATGAATATAACCATAGTTCACCATTGTGTGTATGAAATTTACCAGCATGCATTGCAGTATGTTCTTATACATGGCAAAGGTTGTTACATGTCGAAGGCTGAGACAAAAGACGTACTGTACTCTTGACAAAGTGATGCCATATGTTTTCCATATGATACAAACCATATGTTACTGAATATTAGACCATATATGGAGTACATGGGGTGGGGAGGCCAGCTTATATATACCATTTGGGGTACAGTAAAACTTTAGTGGATCTTGCAAGATCTCCTCACGGCTTTATTTTGCTGACAATAAAGTCCATCTTTGAAATCAAAACCTAAGATTGAAGATTGTTGCATCTGAAAAAGGGAAACCACAACATTTTGGCGTCACGAACAGGATAGAAAAGGGCTGAAGTACCGAACCACCTGGGCGGACCTGACAAACAACACAAACAAGAATGGCCATATACTAAGGTAAGCACTTTTTGCTTATAAATTAGGTTTGTGTTGTTTGCCAGAACTGCCCAAAGTGGTGAGAAATTTAAGCTCTTCTAAATTTAAGAACCATATATGTGAAAGGGGTTTTGATTTCAAGGGTACAATTTAACAAAGGCATCCATGCATGAATCTGTATTGACTTACTGATGGGTTGGCTATTAAGACCATAGTGATTTGACACAGATTTGTAAGTGAAGAGAACGCGTGTAAGGTAATATTGTGTGGAGGAAGTGTTATCAATATTACGAGTTGATATACAGTGTTTATCTGTATATTGTTTATTAATCATGTGGATGGAGGTGAAATGATTAATGGTATTTAATGTGTAAGGTAATATTGTGTGGAGGAAGTGTTATCAATATTACAAGTTGATATACAGTGTTTATCTGTATATTGTTTATTAATCATGTGGATGGAGGTGAAATGATTAATGGTATTTAATGTATAAGGTAATATTGTGTGGAGGAAGTGTTATCAATATTACGAGTTGATATACAGTGTTTATCTGTATATTGTTTATTAATCATGTGGATGGAGGTGAAATGATTAATGGTTTTTAATGTATAAGGTAAACTGTGTGTTTTTTTGGTTTTAAGTGTTGGAGTACTCTGTGTCTGTGTCTGTGAGCGTGGGAATTTTGAGTGAGGTTGCAAGCTGCTGAGAGACTGTTAAATAAACTCTGCATCTGGCAGTCAGTGAGAGCGTTTCCCTTGGACAGGCCTTTGGGCTGAAAAAGGGGGGTGTAATTACTGTCTGGTGGGTGTAGAGTGAATGTTTGATAAGCCCTATTAAAAAGGGATACTTATGAAAGTTTGAAAAACCCTATAAAATAGGGATACTGATGAGTGATGAGCCCTGTAGATAAAGGGACAAAAGACTGAATGTATAAGCCCTAAAAATAATAAAGGATTAGAGTGTGCGTTATGAGCCCTAAAAATGAAGGGAGCCCAAAAATAAATAAAGGGATTGATACGAATGCGAGTTTCTTACTGAAGGTTTGGTCAAAACAAAGTTTCTGTATGAAAAATAAAGGTTTAACTAAGAAATAAAGATGGCTGATATTGTTGTTTGATAAGTTTTGGATTTGAAAACATTTTATACAATCTCCTTTCAAAGCATAAAAACCTGTGGGGACGTCTAGGAGAATAAACAATTGAACGTATAAAATTCAATAAACCCACAAAGTGTACTAAGGGTTTTTGTATTATGAATAAAGACATGGCATTCAGTCCTGTTGAAACTTTGGGATCAAAGTATCCATTGTGTAAGGATCTTATAAATAAAGTGTCTAAAAAATGGCAAAAACGTACAAAACCATGGTCACCAGATGGCCAGAAGAGGGGACTTTTGATGTGGCATTGTGTGAGGAGATGGAAACATTGGTTAAAAATTACAAAACCAAAGAGATGAGAAAGAAAAACAAAAAAAGAGAAGAAAAACGTGAAAGGGAGCAGGAGATTTTAGCATTGTTCAAAAAAGAAGGGGAAAGTCTGCGTAAACATTTAAAGCAGGCCAGAAGGCTGTTGAAAGACTTGGAACAAGAAACCAAGGCTAAGGAACAAAAATATGCAGACCCCCCTCCTTATTTGAGCTCTGAGGGTCAGTTTCCATTGCTCAAGGGAACTGTTGGGATTTTGGGTGAGATGCAGATGAAAGGAACTGTGGAAATAGAAGATGATGAGGAAGAGGAGGAAGAGGAGAGAGAGCCAGTTGTAAGACCTAAAACCAAATCAGCTCTTGCAACAAAAGAAAAAACATTACAGTTAGACTGTTACAAACAAGCACGAACAGCACTAGAAAAGATGAAAACGCAATATAACATAAAAACACCAAGTGCAAAGCAATCATATGAGCAGGGAGAAAAAGAAAAACAAGAGAGTAAAAAAGAGAACTTACTAGAAAGAGTAGTAAGTGAAGAAAAATGTTTATTTGATGAAACATATGAAAAAAGCAGAGAGGGCGAAGAGAGAGCGGAGTCTCTGGTTGATGTGGGGAAATGGTCAAGCGGGGAAGAAAAATCACTTAGACCTTTAACAAAACAGCTCCCCATATTAATTAAAGGAGCTCAAGGGAACTACGTCCCCTGGGCTTCACAAGATCTTCAAGGACTCGTCAACCGACTCCCGGACATCCACGAGGGGGCTGGCAAGTTCATCAGGATTTTGGAGGAGGAATTAGCTGGAAAGCTGATTGCAGTTGGAGACATCAAAGCCCTTCTAGCGAAGATCGTAGGGGGAGCTAAGACTGATCAGATCCTCCAAGACGCTAATCTACACAGAGCCGTGAATTCCTACGACATAGATGGAATTGTTTTCGACGCATACCGCCCCGCGGTGTGGCGAGTTTTACGAACTGAGTATGAAACCAGAATCGACCCCAAGGCACTGAAGGGGGAGGAACTGGGGGACACAGAAAATCCCCTCACTTACGTTCAAAGGCAATTAAAGAGATGGAAACAAGAGACTGAGGGAGACCCCGAGGGGGATCCTGTAATGACCACCCTCTTTAGAAATGCCATAGTGGATGCTATGCCACAGACTGTAAAAAGCAAACTAGAAGATGTGGTAGGTCTAAACTCTAAATCACACAAAGAGTTTTGTGACCATGTGTCTCATGCTGTGGACTTATTCAGAAAAAATGAACAGAAACTGAAAACGCAAGAGAAAGAACTGCGAAGAAAACTGACACAGTTACAGCTGGAAGAACTTTCAAACAAAAACAAGAGAAAGATTCAAGCAGCCGTGCAGAAAGACGAACACAACCAGATGTCAGTAATGGCTCCGGTGACTTTTCCTCCACCAGCTGTTCAGCCAACCCCTCCCGCAACAAACCCTCCTAATGCACACCAGACCCCCGTGCCCATCATCAATGTATACAATCAACAGCCAGGGCCGATGGGGTGGACAAAAAATCCACCACAAGGGGACAGTAGAGGAGCAGAAAGACTTTCTGACAACATCTGTTGGGGGTGCAAAGAAAAAGGTCACTTGAAGAGTGCTTGTCCGAGCCATTCATGGATCCAGTCCCCTGGAGGTAGAAGGGGGAAGAATTGGCAGAGGTCTGTGCGGGGTCCTGTGAATCCCTGGGTAGGTACAAACCCAGATTTTTAGGGATGCCCAGAGAATCCTATTGGGGAGAGTCAGTTACCAATTTTAACCACTAATGCAAATCAAGAACCAATATTACAGGTTAAAGTAGAAGGAAAAAACATATCCATGATGGTAAACACAGGAGCGGTTTATACATGTGTAAATTCAAATTATGCATCACATCTCCCCATGTCTGGCAAATTTGTAAAGACAATAGGATTCTCGGGACAAATTCAGTTAATTCCAATGACCGCTCCGATTTGTCTACAAACTAAAAACAACCGTGTGACCTTACCAATCCTGATATCAAACCAGTGTTAGGAACGACACAACTCAAGGATCCCAATGCAGAGGGTTTTTTAATGAAGTAGAATCAGTGGGTATGTATAATAAGAAACAGTCAATGTCTTCATGTATTAGTGTGTGTGTGTATGTGTAAATGCAAAAGTCTCAAAGTGGGAAACACTGTAGGACATCCACTTAATAAACACTTGCTGAAATCCTCACAGGGCTCAGAGAGGGAATCCTGGTGGGAGAGAGAGAGAGGCGGTCAATACATCAGCAGTATCCGTGCTGGACAGCGCACTGTAGTGGTCCGAGTGAAGCGCAGAATTACGCGCCCGAGAGCGCACTGCGACTGGACAGCGCAAGGAGTGGAGCAGCGCTCGGAGAAACCACAGTCAGAGTGTCTTTAGATGAATGACGGTTGACACACCACTCGGGAGAGACTGAAGGGGAAATCTAGAAGCAAGGCAGCAGAGAGCTCGGTGAATAATCCAAAAACGAGAAACAGAATACTAGACACAACAAGACTGGAACTAGCCAAGCTAGCGGGCAGGTACATACAAAGACGAACTTGCCAAGAACAAAGGAAACGAGGGGAATTTAAATCAAACCGGATTGGACAATAATGAGAATCAGGTGCGGGTCGCAGGTGAGAGAAGTCAGAGGTAATGAGATCACCAGGTGGAAGACGCGCACGTGTGGAGCTGTCAAAACAAAAACACAACACATAGTGAAACAAAGACAAAGCAGCCAATAAGACCGAAATCATAACAGGACTCCCCCCCCACGACCGCCACCGGGCGGTCCATGAGGAGGCTCACCCCGTCGCCGGCGGAGATCCTCTATCAGCCCAGGGTCCAGAATGTCCCGGGCCGGTACCCAACACCTCTCCTCCGGACCATATCCTTCCCAGTCAACGAGATATTGAAATCCCCTACCCCGGCGACGCACATCCAGTAAAGATTTAACTGAATACACAGGGGCTCCATCTATAAGCTGAGGGGTGGGAGGGGTGGGGGCAGAGGGAACAGGATTAAGGTGGGAAAAATACACAGGCTTCAGTTTAGACACATGAAAAACTGGGTGAACCCGACCAAGTGCTGGGGGCAATCTGAGCCTGACCGTCACGGGATTAATAACCTTAACAATGCTGTATGGCCCAAGGAATCGTGGAGCCAGCTTGCGAGAAGGCTCGCGGAGAGGTAAATCCTTGGACGAAAGCCATACTTTCTGCCCACAGATAAAGCGGGGCGCGGTTCTACGGTGACGATCGGCCGCGGCTTTGGTTCGTCTGGAAACCTGACGTAATGTAAATCTAGCCTTTCTCCAGGTGCGTTTGCAACGACGGGCAAAAGCTAGTGCAGACGGAACCACCGCATCAGGTTCTTGTGACGGGAATAAAGGGGGCTGAAACCCCATGGACGCCTCAAAAGGGGACATGTTAAGGGAAGAAACAGGGAGAGAATTATGGGCGTATTCAACCCAGGGTAACTGTTGGCACCAGGAGCTCGGATATTGCGATGTCAGACAGCGGAGCGCTCTACCTAAATCTTGGTTAGCCCGTTCACATTGCCCGTTGGTCTAAGGGTGATACCCTGAAGACAAGCTAGCTGTGGAACCTATTTGTCTACAAAATTCCTGCCAGAAACGAGAAATAAACTGAGGACCCCTATCTGAAACAACGTCAGTGGGCAGACCATGTAAGCGAAAGACGTGTTCGATCATTACCTGGGCAGTTTCCTTGGCAGTGGGTAATTTGGGCAAAGGGACAAAATGAACCGCCTTAGAGAAGCAGTCCACAATGGTCAACACAACAGTGTTTCCCTTAGAACTAGGCAAATTGGTTACAAAATCAATGGCGATATGTGACCAAGGACGAGAGGGGATGGGTAACGGTTTAAGCAGACCAATAGGGGCTTGATGAGAGGCCTTATTGCGGGCACAAACCTGACAG
Organism: Misgurnus anguillicaudatus; assembly: GCF_027580225.2. NCBI lineage: Eukaryota > Metazoa > Chordata > Actinopteri > Cypriniformes > Cobitidae > Misgurnus > Misgurnus anguillicaudatus. The sequence continues at coordinate 41,919,162 of NC_073344.2, read as the reverse complement.
GCTAACACAAACTGTCTGACATCGGGACCCATAGAGGGCCACCAAAAACGCTGACGTACGGTAGCCAGCGTTCTCCGAACCCCCGGATGGCAAACAAACTTGGACTCGTGACCCCACCGGATGACCTCGGAGCGAAGCGCATTTGGCACCCACAATCGACCCGTTGGGCACCCCTCTGGCACTTCCCCCTCCCGGCCGGCCCGTCTCACCCGTTGTTCTATTCCCCAGCGCAGGGCACCCACCACCCGCCCCTCAGGGAGGATGGTTTCGTCCCCATCAGAACCGGGACTTTCGAACAAACGAGAGAGAGTGTCGGGCTTGGTATTCTTAGAACCGGGCCGGTACGAGAGGGTGAAGTTAAATCTGTCAAAGAAGAGTGCCCAACGAGCCTGACGAGAAGACAACCTCCTGGCTGAACGGATATATTCGAGATTCTTATGATCCGTCCAGACCAGGAAGGGCTCCGAGGTCCCTTCCAACCAGTGACGCCACTCACCTAAAGCCAGTCTGACCGCCAGCAGCTCCCGATTACCTATGTCATAATTTCGCTCTGCTGGGTTTAACAGATGGGAGAAAAAGGCACAGGGATGCACCTTGCCATCCTTAACAGACCGCTGAGACAAAACGGCGCCTACCCCGACATCCGAAGCATCCACCTCCACAATAAATTGAGCAGCCGGATCTGGAATAGAGAGAACAGGAGCAGAGATAAACCGGAACTTTAAATTATCAAAGGCCTCCTGAGCACTAGAATTCCAGACAAACCTCTCCTTAGTGGATGTGAGAGCAGTAAGAGGCTGAGCAACCTGACCATAATTTCTGATAAATCGCCGGTAAAAATTGGCGAAACCCAGAAACCTTAATAAATCCTTACGGGACTCGGGGACTGGCCATTCGGCTACCGCTTTGATCTTGGCTGGATCAGGACGGATCTCACCTGGGGCGACAACAAAACCCAAGAACGAAACTGACTTACGATGGAATTCGCACTTCTCCGCCTTAACATACAACTTATTCTCTAACAACCGGCGTAAGACTCGGCGGACATGCTGAGTGTGTTCCTGCATAGAGGGGGAAAAGATGAGAATATCATCTATGTACACAAAGACAAACTTGTTAATCATGTCTCTCAGCACATCATTGACCAAAGTTGGGAAGACTGAGGGAGCGTTACAAAGCCCGAAAGGCAAAACGCAGTACTCAAAGTGTCCAGTAGGGGTATTAAATGCTGTCTTCCACTCATCTCCCTCTCTTATACGCACCAGATGATAGGCATTGCGTAAATCTAGCTTAGTAAAGACCTGCGCTCCCTGCAAAAGCTCAAACGCAGTAGACATTAAAGGAAGGGGGTATCTATTCTTAACAGTAATGTCATTCAATCCTCTATAATCAATACAAGGACGCAGGGAACCGTCTTTCTTTTCAACAAAGAAAAACCCCGCCCCTGCGGGCGAGGTGGAGGGACGGATGAGACCGGCACGCAGGGCATCATTAATATACTGGTCCATAGCCTCTCTCTCAGGACTCGACAAAGAGTAAAGTCTACCTTTAGGCGGAGAAGTGCCGGGGAGGAGATCAATAGCGCAATCATATGGCCGGTGAGGAGGAAGGGAGGTGGCCCGGGCTTTACTAAACACCTGAGCGATATCCGCATACTCCGCCAGGACCCCGGTCAAATCGACTGCCGGAACCTGAGGAAGAGAAAGAACAGAACCAGAAACAGCAGAACCAAGACATGACACATGACAAGACTGAGACCAAGACAAAATAATACTATGCTGCCAATCAACGTGAGGATTGTGTTGCGCTAGCCATCCATGCCCTAAAATAATAGGAGATAGAGATGCATGAAGGATATGCAACACAATCTCCTCACGATGATTACCAGACACAGAAAGACTCACAGGAGCAGTGCAGTGTGTAATCCGCGCCATCTGCTGCCCCTTAAGGGACCAGACATCCAAAGGGGATTGGAGAGGGACAACCGGGATACCACAGGCGCGAACCAGTGCTTCATCAATGAAGTTGCCCTCTGCGCCAGAGTCGAGAAGGGCAGTGGATGGATAATCCCGCCCGGCGAAGGATAACATGACGGGGAGTTGAGTACTGGAAACAGGGGAGAGTTTAGAAGAAGTGGCGCCCACCAGGACTCCCGCATTCACTGATGGGCGGCGGCTTTTAACGGGCAAGTCTTGGCAAAATGTCCGGGCTTTCCACAATAGAGACAGAGGGCATTCTGTAACCGCCTCTCTCTCTCTCTCTGTGACAGGCGCATGCGCCCCAGTTGCATAGGTTCCGACTCGGCTGGGGGTGACACAGGGGCCGAGGAAGAAATGGAAGTCTCATCCACAAACACACGTTGTCGCAGAGAACGGCGCTGACTGCGAAGCATCCTCTGAGCTTCGATCCGAAGAGCAAGATCAATGATGGCATCCAGAGTGGGGGGAAGATCGTGAACAGCGATCTCATCCTGAAGCCCATCTGTCAACCCCTCGACAAACTGCGCTCGAAGAGCAGCTTCGTTCCAGTGGCAGGCAGCCGCTAAGGTCTTGAACTTGATGGCGTACTCGGTGACAGAGTGCTTTCCTTGGACCAAATGTGCCAACCGAGCCGCAGCGGCGTCCCCGCGAACGGAGCGATCAAAAAGTTTCTCCATCTCCTCGCGAAACTCATCAAAGTATCGGCAGCAAGGATCGCCGGCATCCCACACAGCTGTAGCCCACTCACGAGCCTTGTCAGTCAGCAGGGTAATGACATATGCAACCCGGGTGCGCTCAGAAGCATAACGGCGTGGCTGGAGGGCAAAGATTAAGGAACATTGTGAAAGAAACGCTCGACAGGAGGCAGGATCGCCATCATATGGTGGTGGGGCTGAGGCATGGGGCTCCGTCTCATGCTGCTGACTAGGTTGCGAGGTGTTCTGCCGCACTTGGTCAAGGCGAGAGGAAAGGTCGGACATGCGTGTGGATAAATCCTCGACCTCCTGTGTCGTGGTGGTGAGACGGGCCGAGTGTTGGCCTAACCATGAGCCCTGCTGGGCGAGAGCAGATCGGAGGGCGTCAACCTCCGCGGGATCCATAACGTGGCAAGTTCGTCCTGTTAGGAACGACACAACTCAAGGATCCCAATGCAGAGGGTTTTTTAATGAAGTAGAATCAGTGGGTATGTATAATAAGAAACAGTCAATGTCTTCATGTATTAGTGTGTGTGTGTATGTGTAAATGCAAAAGTCTCAAAGTGGGAAACACTGTAGGACATCCACTTAATAAACACTTGCTGAAATCCTCACAGGGCTCAGAGAGGGAATCCTGGTGGGAGAGAGAGAGAGGCGGTCAATACATCAGCAGTATCCGTGCTGGACAGCGCACTGTAGTGGTCCGAGTGAAGCGCAGAATTACGCGCCCGAGAGCGCACTGCGACTGGACAGCGCAAGGAGTGGAGCAGCGCTCGGAGAAACCACAGTCAGAGTGTCTTTAGATGAATGACGGTTGACACACCACTCGGGAGAGACTGAAGGGGAAATCTAGAAGCAAGGCAGCAGAGAGCTCGGTGAATAATCCAAAAACGAGAAACAGAATACTAGACACAACAAGACTGGAACTAGCCAAGCTAGCGGGCAGGTACATACAAAGACGAACTTGCCAAGAACAAAGGAAACGAGGGGAATTTAAATCAAACCGGATTGGACAATAATGAGAATCAGGTGCGGGTCGCAGGTGAGAGAAGTCAGAGGTAATGAGATCACCAGGTGGAAGACGCGCACGTGTGGAGCTGTCAAAACAAAAACACAACACATAGTGAAACAAAGACAAAGCAGCCAATAAGACCGAAATCATAACAACCAGACTCCTATTAACCTTTTAGGAAGAGATGCTTTGTGTAAATTGGGTCTTAAAATTTGGTGTTCTGCAGAGGGAGTGTATGTGGATATAAAAGGAACTCAAATGATGATCTCTGAGCCAAAAGCTAATGTGTACTGGTTAGGACAGATTGAGAATGATGTTAAACAAACACTTGATACATGGGGTAAATTCATTGAAGCACAGATTCCTGATGCACAAATACCAAAGTCACAGTTCCATTGTGCAATGATGTATGATCCTTTAAGAAGTACAGAACTTGAAACGAGATGGCAGGAAGAAACCAAAGGGCAACAAATTGAGTTAATTTCAGATTCTATCATAATAGGTAAACAGGGAGCAGCTATAACCTTAAAGGAGAATGACTTCACAAACAAATGGTTTACTATAGCTGATTCTGTACCACAAATATCTCTGTATGTAGGGGAAAATTGGAAATCAAAAGATGTTGGGCCTATGCTGAAAAAGGCCTCACAAAGTCAATGGGAGGTAACAGAAAATCCCTTGATTTTTCATTCTGCTGATAAAAATTACATTAAAATTCTGTATGGAACCTCACTGTTAGGAATTCCTCAGGAAGTAATTATTAATCAGCAGAAACAAATTCAAATGATGACAAAACTTGAAACAGAAGAGAGTTATATTGCTGAATTACTACAGGATGTGGAACGACAAGTCCCACCAGAGCTGTGGTCTAAATATGAAACAGATGTGGGCTTGGTAAAATCAGCCAGCCCAGTGAAAGTGAAACTTAAACCAAACATTTGCCTTCCCAGGAAAGCACAATACCCATTACGCCCAGAGGCTGAATTGGGTATAAGGCCTACTATTGAAGGATTATTGAAAGCTGGGGTACTTTTTGAAACAAGCAGCTATTGTAATACTCCAATTTATCCTGTACTTAAAGCAAACAAAACTAAATGGCGCCTCGTACATGATCTACGAGCAATAAATGACATAGTAGAGGATAGTGAAGTTGATGTGCCAAACCCACACACTCTGCTAACGAATGTCCCCCCTGATGCCAAATACTTCACTGTGATTGATCTATGTTCTGCTTTTTTCAGTGTACCAATTGCTGAGGAAAGTAGATATTTGTTTGCATTTACTTATGCTGGTAAACAATATTCATATGCAAAATTACCACAGGGTTTTAAGGAATCACCCACAATATTTAATCAGGTACTCAAAGCTGATTTGGAAGATCTCATAATAGACAGCACTTTGCTGCAATACATGGATGATTTGATGATTTGTTCAACATCACTGGAACAATGCCATAGAGACTCAATAACGGTACTGACTAAACTAGCTCAAGGAGGTCATAAAGTATCCAAAACCAAACTACAATATTGCCAGCCACAGGTGGAATATTTAGGGAGGTTAATCTCATATGGAACAAAGGCCATAGCCACAGCACACCTAGAAGGCATAAGTAAAGCACCATTGCCACAAAAAGTAGGACAGATGATGACTTTTTTGGGCATGACAGGTTTCAATGCTGATTGGATAGAAGATTATGCAATCAGAACAGCACCATTGAGAGACATTATGAAACAGGCTGGGCTACAAAATCTTAGTGCTCCCTTAAAGTGGACTACAGATGCATTAGCAGCCTTTGAGTCAATTAAACAGGAGCTTCAAAAAGCACCTGCTTTAAGTACACCTGATTATACTAAACCCTTCCACCTGTGTGTTGCCAACAGAGCTGATGGATATGCTTCTGCAGTATTAATGCAAGAAACCTGCAGTGGTAGGAAAAAGCAACCAATAGCATACTACAGTACTAAACTAGACAATGTAGCACAAGGATATCCACCTTGTTATCAGCAAGGTCTGGCAGCAGTATTTCAAACATATGAAAAGGCCTCTTCAATAACTATGGGGTATCCAGTTATCATATATACCCATCACAAAATTGCAGAGTTAATTGAACAGGGAAAATTTGTTTTGACACAAGCCCGTATTTTGGCATATTCGTTACTACTGACACATCCAGATGTAACAATTAAACGGTGTAACACGGTGAATCCTGCAGAGTTGATTCCTTTGGCTTATGAAGGTGAGCCACATGAATGTGTTGCTGACTCAGCATTCACCAGGTTACGACCCGATCTCGAATCTACCCCAATTACTGAAGCAGAAGTCACTTACTTTGTGGATGGATCAAGTTTCAGGGATCATTCAGGAATTCACACTGGTTATGCAGTAGTGAAAAAAGAGGGAGAGGATTTTGTGTCTGTACTGTCCCAACACTGCGCACAGCCGTGCTCAGCTCAATTGGCAGAATTAAAAGCTCTTACAGCAGCATGCAAATTGGCAAAAGGGCAAACAGCAAACATTCTGACAGACTCAGCCTATAGCCATGGCGTCTGTCACCACTATGGGGCAGTATGGAAACAAAGAGGTTTTAAAAGAAGTGATGGCACTCCTATTCAACATGCTGAACAGATAGTTGAATTAATCTCAGCTATGATGTTGCCAAAAAGACTGGCCATTATCAAATGTCAAGCTCACAAAAAAGGAAATAGTGATGTCATCAAGGGTAATAATGCAGCAGATTTAGAGGCTAAAAAGGCCTCCGGGTGTCAGGTGGCAATAATAGCTCCAGAAGTTCTTATTGAACCCAACCCAACCATTGATGATATTGCTCGGATTCAACAACAGGCAGGACCATATGAGCAATCTATGTGGCACCGAAGAGGGGCAACAAAAGACTCCCAAAACATTTGGCGGTCGCATGAAGGTCACATTGTTCTACCAACAGCACTGTTAAATGTTTTAATCACAGACGCGCATGGATTTGACCACTGTGCTCGAGCAGAAGTGATTAGAAAAATTAAAGAACAAGGATATTGGTCTCCATACTTGTATGCAACAGTAGAGGAGTTTTTGTCAACATGTGAAATTTGTGCCAAGTACAATGTCAGAAAAGGAATAACAACAGCAATAGGTCATATTCCGGTACCAGAGGGACCATTTAAACACTTGGTTATGGATTATGTGGATATGATCAAGAGAGTGCAGGGTAAGAAATATTTGCTTGTTGTTATTTGTAGGTTTAGTCGTTGGGTGGAGGTTGTACCGTCGGCTGACGAAGGAGCCGGAACAGTAATCAAATTTCTGACAAGAGAGGTTATTCCTAGATTCGGAATACCATCAGAAATAAGTTCAGATAATGGATCAGTGTTCATTCAAAAAACAGTAAAACAAGTACTACAACATTTAAGAATAAAGCAAAGATTGGGATGTGTTTATCATCCACAATCTCAAGGGATGGTTGAAAAAGCCAATGGAATCATTAAGGCAAAACTCAACAAAATATGTGCTAGTACTAAACTTAACTGGATTGATGCTTTACCTCTTGCACTAATGAGCTATCGCATGCAAACTAACAGAACTACACATCTAACACCGCATGAAATGCTTACAGGTCGACCTATGCCCGCTCCACACTGCAGAGGTCCATATTCTGGGCCTCCATTAGAGCAATTGCAAATGGAATTAAGGTCATACATGAAAAAGCTAACTGCTATCCATAAAGCTATTTTTGTGCAGGAAAAGAGAAAGCAGCCGAGTGAGGAGACGGAGACCACATGTCCAATTGTCCCAGGGGACCAAGTCTATCTGAGGGTTTTCAGGAGGAAATGGAACGAAGCCAGAAGGGAAGGACCGTATAAAGTGGTGGCCTCTACCCCAACAGCAGTCCGAGTGGAAGGCAGCAACACGTGGTACCACTTAAACCACTGCACTAAAGCTCATAAATAAAAAACAGTGACTGGAGAGGACAGCCTTGGAACAACCAGCCAAGAAACTTCTGCTAAAAGCAACGAGGCACAAGATGTGGCATCAGGAAATGACCATGGACAGAACACATCTGACGACATGCCTGATCATCATATGCTTGTGGCCAGTTCATGCTTTAAACAACACCACGACTCCGCCTCCAGTTATTCAGGCCCGGAATCACACCACCCTGCCATTGACTTCAACACCTGTAACTCCAATGCTGAACCACACTTCCCTGTCATCAACTTCACTTTCAACCACACAGCCTTTTAATTTTACAACTTTTAAAGCAACGGAGCGTGCAACCGCACAGACTCTGAACCATACCTCCTTTACATCAACTACATTTGCAACCACACAGACTCTGAACCATACCTCCTTTACAACAACTACGTTTGCAACCACACAAACTTTGAACTCTACATCCCTTACGTCTACAGCGTTTGCAACCACACAAACTTTGAACTCTACATCCCTTATGTCTACAGCGTTTGCAACCACACAAACTTTGAACTCTACATCCCTTATGTCAACAGCGCTTGCACCCACACAGACTTTGAATCACACATCCCGTATGTCAACGCCATATACAAACACAGAGACTTTGACGAACACATCCCTTAAGTCTTTAACGTTACTACCGTCAACACAAACGCCTAACCATACATACTTGCCATTGATTGTTGAACCCTCAAAAGGACTGAGGAACAATACAATCTCAAATACAACTGAACTAACATGGAGAGGAAAACAACGTAGAGATATTGAGGACGATTACAGTATGTACGGAGAAGATACCCAACTAGACATTTTATGGGAAACAGCAAAAAGTAATCAATGGTATGAATGGGCAACTTTTACAGCAACAGATTTACAAGAAAAAAACTGTTTGTTTTGTGCTAAATCACCTGCAAGTCAAGTAATAATAGTGCCAAATCCACTTGATTTTGAAAAATGTGCTGAGATTAATAGGCTCCATTGTAATGTGAAACTGTACAAACCTATTTGTCCAGCAGAATGTTTAGGTTCACTAAGTAATAGCAAAGAAAGACTTATGTATCGACACATACGATCCTTTGCATCTAGATGTCGAGGTATCGGTGTATCAAAAATTATGCAAATACAAAATGATCAAATAGAAATCCCACAATGGTACATCATAGATTATAGTAAGGAATATGAGTGCTTTGTAAAAACCACAGGGAATATTAATATGGGTAAATTTAAAGGAAAATGCAAAGTAATTTGGACTTTAGATAAGACAAAAATTCGACACGTCAGCGATACCTTAGATCTCCCACCTATGAGGTCATCAGGAATAAGAAATGGGAAGATAATAATTCCAGAAAAAACCTGTGAAAATCAAAGTACAGCATTCCCCGATGTAGACACCTTTACTGATCAAACACAAGCAATAGCAGATTTTTTCTGGATTTGCGGACATAGAAAACTTTTACCTTCTTTGCCTTTAGGATGGAAAGGAAAATGTACAAGAGTACGACTAATACAGGAGATTCATATAATGGAATGGGATTTCGATTACAAGTCAGAACCAAAGGACACAAGTAACCGTAGAGTTAAGAGAGGTTACGAATCAGATCCTACAGTATACATAGACGCAATAGGTCAACCCAGAGGTATACCAAATCAATTTAAGGCCCGAGATGAAGTTAAAGCAGGGTTTGAGTCAATATTCATTTGGATTTCACAAAATAAAAATACAGAATGGATCAATTATATATACTACAACTAGCAGAGATTCATTAACCACACCAATGAAGCTTTAACTTCACTTGGAGAGCAACTAGATGCAACCAGTAAAATGACATGGCAAAATAGACTCGCGCTTAATTGGATATTAGCGGATAAAGGAGGAGTGTGTATTTTATTTTCTAATTACTGCTGTACTTTCATACCTAATAATACAGCACCAGAAGGTACGTTTACAAAAGCCATGACCAAACTCAAAGAGTTACAGATTGAAATGGCAACTAATGCCGGAAGGGATGAGAAAATGTGGGATTGGTTCGATTTAAAACTAGGAGCATGGGGAGCTTGGTTAGCAAAATTAGGAATATTTGTAGGAGTAGCGATCGGCATCGGAGGACTATTATTTTGTTGTGTCATACCGTTATTAAAATCCCTCGTTATCAAAGCTACGGTTAAACAAATGGAAATGACAACTTATCAGGATGATAAAAAACTAAAGGCACAAAATGATCAGTCCGTGCATTACCAGGACTTACTTTACAGAACAGTAATGAACCTACAGTTAGTAAATGAATATTCAAGCACCTCTGAGGAGGATGAAAACGAGGAATAAAAGCAAATCTCAAGCGCATGTAGGTTAAGTATAATCAAAACGTATTACACGAATCTTACTTAAAATGTATTATTAGGTAGTACTTTTGTTTTATTGAGTTGAGTTTACTTTTTGTTTTGGGTTTTATATGTATGCTTAGCTTTAGTTTATATTGGGTTTTATATGTATGCTTAGCTTTAGCTGGGGAATTTTATATACACTTGTGTTATTCAATTTAATTTACATGTCTCTCGTGTTTATCATGCATAACTTAGATTGTAGTATCAATTATTTCAATTTACTTATTTTATTTGGTTTGATTTAAATTTACATTTTACTTTATGGTTATCATACATACTTAGATTTGTTGATTATTTCTGGTTACTTATTTTTTGATTTAACTTAATATTTACTTTATAATTATTATGCATGCTTTACTTAATTTTGTTTATTTCTACTTACTTGGTTTGATTTTACTTTACAGTTATTTGTTCTCTATGCATACTTTATTTTTGTTTTAATTACTTACTATATTATTGCTTTTCATTTGCCAACATTTATATACACGGTATGATTATCATATATTTTGTACCATGTCCTTACCCAGTTTTACCACATATGTTCAATATAACTACAACAGCCGCAGACAAGTGCAGAACCAATTGCACACAAACTGTTTATGTAGGACTTAAGTTCTTTTACTTTTACATTCAAAGACAAAATAAGAATGGAAAGATGTTTGCTCTTATTGTCCATAGTTCGAAGTGCAGTGGCATAATTTAGTAATTGGTAATGTATAGTGGTTTTCTTTAACCACAATATATAGTGATAACTGAGAAACTGAATTATGAAACGACACTCCGGATTAAAATAAATAAACAGGAAAGTGAGGCTAGGTAAGCCTCAGAGCGGGGATTATGATGAAGTTTGTTTTAATCCGAATATAAAGGAATTAAGTATAATTTTACTTTACCATTATGTTTTTCTATATGAATATAACCATAGTTTACAAGTGTGTGTTTACCATTATGTTTTCTATATGAATATAACCATAGTTCACCATTGTGTGTATGAAATTTACCAGCATGCATTGCAGTATGTTCTTATACATGGCGAAGGTTGTTACATGTCGAAGGCTGAGACAAAAGACGTACTGTACTCTTGACAAAGTGATGCCATATGTTTTCCATATGATACAAACCATATGTTACTGAATATTAGACCATATATGGAGTACATGGGGTGGGGAGGCCAGCTTATATATACCACTTGGGGTACAGTAAAACTTTAGTGGATCTTGCAAGATCTCCTCACGGCTTTATTTTGCTGACAATAAAGTCCATCTTTGAAATCAAAACCTAAGATTGAAGATTGTTGCATCTGAAAAAGGGAAACCACAACAGTGTGTGGCTGGAAAGAGCCAGGTGCGCTGGTTCCTGGATGGGTTCAGCCTGGTGTGCTGGTTCTTGAATGGGCGGAGCTGTGTGTGTTGGTGTGTGGCTGGAAAGTCATATGTGGCAGCCATCTTGAATTTTCATGAAAAGTCACATGTTTGAATGATAAAATGCAGCACTTCTTTCCCCCAAAATGTCCCTCACCTTCTGTATGCTATATTGCACAATACTGAATGCTCAGGTAAATAGTAAGTAGTAAACAAACTGATCTGCGCGCCAATAGACTAACGTTATGCATAATGGCTCCTCTGCCCCGTGTATAACACCGCCTCTGCTCCTGCTACGAGCCGCATGGCCAGATCTGCCTCGCATGCGCCCCGAGTGGAGAGAATTTGCACAGCTGGGACTATTGCCATTACTGTCGCCGTGATTGTGAGGAGGTGCATGGGACGGGACACTGGAAGTCGGCCGCTCGCCCGACAGACTCCCAGGGCCCGCTCGGGAAGACGCAGCTCGCTCTACATTGCTTGGACGGTAAAAAGACTGGACGCGCATATTACCTCCAGCCTCATTCCCCACACCTGTAACACGCCTGCTAACCCGATGAATTCTCCGACCCCGTGTAACATTCCCACCACTGACATTGGGCAAAGGATTTATCATGTGCTTGGTGTATAGCTACACTTTCACTTTGTGCAGCCGCACGATTGCAAAGCAGGGGCGCGTCTGAATCGTAGTCACTAAATGAATCACCAGCATCTTCTGAAGGCAAATATTCCCCTTCAGAATCATTGTCAGCGAATATAAGACCCAACACTTCATTGCAGGTAAGCTTTTTTGATGCCATTATATGATCATGTATTGAAAAACCTCGCTGAGGTTATCGCTCTGATAAAATGAGTCACTTGCACACTAGCTATGCTGTTGCGCACTTCAATGAGCTCTTGCTCTAAGAGTTTGTATAGAAGCATGATGTTTTTCTGAGTCGGGTATAAAGTAGGACATGTCTGCCATCTAGTGGAGGGGGGGGATGAACGAAATTTGACACCCTATTTGACAAAATCGGCAGTTACATTCAGTGACGCATCTTGTCGACAAAAGTCGACCGTGGCGCCTAGAGGGTTAAGAACCATATAGGTGAACTGGGTTTTGATTTCAAGGGTACAAGCTAATTAAGGCATGCATGCATGAATCTGTATTAAATTACTTTGGCTTTGATGATCAAGGTGAATTGAAACAGATTTTAAGTGAAGAGAACGCGTAAGAGTTGGCTGTATCTGTTGATTGGAAGTGTATGATACAGAAGTCTATACCAGTGGAGGAGGTATAGAGGTCAATGTCGTGTGGTTGGAAGTTTTATCGATATTGACAGTATACCGTGTAAAAGTGGTATATTTTATTGTTTTAGTTAACGACCATGTTGTAGGAGGTGTAATGGTCATTCGATTTGGGTATATAAGGTGATATCAAGAGGTGGCATACAAGGTTTTATGTATGAAAATATATGTACTCTATGTGTTTGAATTTTGAGTGTGTATGCAGCTGCAGAGTTTGTTTGTTAGTGAGAGAAATGTGAACGTGCATCTGGCAGGCCGGGAGAAAGTTTCCCTTAGGCAGTCTCTCTGTGGGCTGTTACGGGGGGTGTAAATGCTGTCCTTTGAGTGTATGGGGGATGGCTACTGTGTTAGAGTGTGGAAGAATGAGCCCTAAAAAATAAATAAATAAATGCTAATGGGTTATTACTGAAAAATGGTTGGGTTAACAATTTGGTTTATAAGTTATCAAACATACATTTGAAATTTAAGGTCTGGTAAAAACAATTGACACCAGATGGGACATCAAAAAGAGCACAGAACCAGAGACCACAGCTGGCTTTCTCAATGGACAATGCAATCAGGTGGCCACCTACAGAGATGAGCAGTTTTGCTTGTTAAAAGATTGTATTGTTCACCTGAGATGGCTCGGGGGGGGGTCAACTATCAAATGCTCTTCCAAATTTAAGAATAAAAAGGGGAAATTAAAGATTACTAGATTAAATGATAAGAATAAAGGGTTATATTTTCAAAAGGAATGTGTGCTAGGACAGATGATGGTTTATGGTGTAAATGAGTTTTATTTTTGTCGTTGAGTGGCTTGGATAAAGATTTAATGTTAAGTTGAGAAAATGCCTAAGAAGTTTCGCGAACCTGAGTGTTACCGTGTCGGGGCAGACACGTTGGGGTTCGGAGAGAAGAGTTATTAAGTCCTGCAGGTCAGGTACGGTCTATGTGTTATTTGTCTTGTTGTTTTGAAACGCCCGGGCTGATAAGAGATATTGTTTTTGTTTTATTTGTCATGTCGGATTGGTAAATTGTGTAAGTGAATCTTTTCCACGTTGATGGAAGTGAAGTGGAATGATGAACTTGGCCAGGTTGTCTAGATAGAGTTGTTTTATTTTATTTGTGTGAGGATGTAATGCGTCTGTGATATAAAGAGTCTGTGTGTGAATGTATGAGATGGAAAGAGTGGGGGCTGAGTGAGCAGTGGGTGTATCTTTCTCCTGGGGCTCTGCAGAGCTCACAGAGAGGTGTTGTGTTACAGGAGTGAAGATTGTTTAAAACTATAAAAAAGAAGATAAAGTTTGAAAATATGAGTAAGAGTATGAATAAGAGACAGTTATAAATGCTGGGTATTAAAGATTAGATTTGAAGACATTGTGGTTCTGAGGTATTGTAGCCAAAAATATTAGTTATTACAGTGAAGTATACCGCTACTTCTAGAAGTTAAATAATTCATTTAAATGATTGATTAAAATAAAATATTGTGCTAAATAGGAAAAGATTGCTTGTCCAAAAAAGGACAGATGTTGGTGATGGTATTTGATTCTATTCGACAAAACATTATAAAATATTATAAAGGAAATTTTATTTTAAAGACACATTGGAAATCTAAGTAACTATTTGGAGAATATATAAATTGGACAAATAAAAACAATAAGTTTGTGAAGTGGTTAAATGAGAAATAATTATAAAATATAAGGTGTGTTATATTGCAAAGAAAAGATTATGGCAGTCACATTAATGAAAGAATAAGGATTAAACAATTGTTGTGTGGAGAATAAGAAAATAAAATAATTGGAGTTCAAATGAGGAAACATTTGATGTGGCATTGTGTGAGGAGAAATACAATTAAATAAAAATATAAACTAATGAAAGATAAGAGGAGATAATTAACAGACAAAGAAATGCTCAAAGGGAGAAAGAGAGAGAGAGAGAGAGAGAGAAAGGGAGGGGGAAGGTCAACTCCCATAGCTCGAGGGAATTGTGGGATTAAGCCAAATCTAGCAGGAAGACAGAAGTAAAGCTTTGAAAGAAAAACAACAAATTAGAAAAAAAAGAGACCAAGTTATTAAAGGTGGAAATAAAGAGAAAAATAAAAGGACAGAAAAATTATTAAAAGGTGATTGACACAGATAAATTATACAAAGATAAATTATTACAAAATGAAAAGGAGTCTTCATCTGATGATTGAAGGTGGTCACAAAATAAATTTTATTTTAAATTAAACGGCAATATTTTGCAATGGGTTAAGTTAAGCATTGAAAAGCTGAAAGCTCTCATCCTTTGACATTCAAGAAAGTGAATAAAAGCTGGCGATGAAAAGACAATGGCGAAATATGTGTGACATCAAAGTGTTGGAGTTGCAAAGAGAGGAGGAACTCATAAACTGGACTGAGAACACATCCTACACGAATGGGACTATAACTGATCTCAAGCAGTGAAGGGGGCACTGCACAAAAAGACTGAGTGGAGTCCAGAAAGAGACCCACAAAGACTATATTGTTCTTGGAGACAAGAGAAAAACTGGACTATACTTTTTCATTTTCATACGAGCCTTTGAGTGAAAGAGGGGAAAGAGTAAACAGCCGTTCAATGTTTGGCTGGGACCTTATAACTGTAGGGACACATACAATCTTTTGGTGAAAATCAGCTAGACAAATTTAAAGGCTGATCAAGAACTTATGTTGTTAGGTGTGACTACCTTTTCTGAAATCAAATCAGACTCCTATTAATCTGACAGGAAGAAATGCATAATGAAAATTGGGGGGGGGGGGTTTGAATTTGGTATTCTACAGAGGAAGTTAGAACTAGAATGATGGTACTAAGCTAAAAAGCAAATATAAATGTCATAGAACAGCTATGGCAGAAAGGAAAATAAAATAGATAAAAGAAATAAATTAAAAAACACCATAGGATACTATAAAAGGTAAACAAGAAAAAGCTGTGAGGATAGAAAAAAGAAATAACTAATTATTGTAACAAACTTAGGATTTAAGGAAATAAATCTAAATTGTATCTAGTCACGATTTAAGAGCAATTAATAACAAGGAAAGATTGATGATCCAAAAACCCACATACTTTGCTTACAAGTGTTTCTCCATTTGATAAACATTTTTACTGTGAATTATGATTTGCATAACAAGTAGATAATTGCATTTACGTATTTAATTATAAGGGAAAATATTATACAGGTTTAGAATGGATGAACAACTATTTCAACATTTTGAAAGGTTTGTCTGGTTGATTAATGTTAAAAAGTTGATAAAATGATTGGTTGTCATTGAGTTATAGGCACACAGGAGAACAGGTGATTTTGACAGCATAGGCAAACAGATGTGGAAGCTAAAAAGGGCCTCAGAGTGTCAGGAGATCTTTTTAGATTGTATAAGAAGTGAGAAATCTCAGTCATAAATATTATTATCATAGATGTACATGGGGCGAATAAGTGGAATGAAAATGAATTATTTGATTCATGAGAAGAATAAAGATTTTGAGTTGAGATAAAAAGGGAAAAACGGATGTGACGGGCAAGAGAGAAGAAAAATTTGACTATCATCTATAATCACAAAGGATAGTAGATCCTTTTTATCTCAGAAAAGGAATAATCATCAAAGCCATACTTAACAAAATGTGTGAAAATACTAATCATAACAGAACTTATGTTTTACCTAAACTAACAACCGTACACCTTTAACACTGCATGAAATATTCGCCGATAGACCTATGCGTATTGTAAAAACATCTGGAATTAAGTGTTATATGAACAAACTAATTGTCTATGTATTGAGTTATTTGTGTACAGAAAAAGCTGAAAGGAGTTGAGGAGGACATGAGACAACATGACTTGATGAGTGCGAGATGATCTAGCTTATCTGAGGTTCGAGAGGTCGGAGGAGGCCAAACACGGCCACAGGGGGCCTAACTGGGGGAGACAGGATGAGACCAGCCCCAGAACGTCCAAGTGGGAGGAGCAGCCAATGTAGCAGAGCTCGTAGGAAGGAGAGAAGGAGAAAGAATGCCAATGATATGAAAGAAGAAACATCAAAACCAAATCAAAGTTAAAGCAATTCAAGTATACCGACGGATGGAGAGCAAAGTTTTGAGCACCGAGAGGAAAAAGTGAAAAAGAGAAATTGTCAAAAGAAATTGAATTGAAAAGAACGAAACTTATTACTACAGAAGATTTGCATTGCTACAGTCAATTAAAGAACGAAACCGATAACTACAGAAGATTTGCATTGCTACAGTCAATTAAAGAACGAAACCGATTACTACAGAAGATTTGCATTGCTAAAGTCAATTAACGTCCTGGCGATGGACTTTTGCCTTAAACAAGGCCCAGTGAAAGATCTGCAATAATTTCAAAGGAACAGACTCTGAAAGAAAGACTGAAAACATAGAGACATTGAACAGAGAACTTAAGGTGGACATTTTATGGGAAACATCCCAAAGATAACAATGATACAAATGGGGAATATTTACAGTTAAGGAAATATATTTGCAAAACCAGATTTCAATAATGCAATAACATTTTCAAGTCCACATACTTTGGGGTGATAAATTCAACAAGAATTCTTATGGATTACGAGAAAAAGTTTAAGGTCAATTTATCTGGATAATATTTAGGTCTTTTGGGAAATTCTGAGTTTAAAAATACATCTGGTAGGCCACAATTTGGAAATTTGTGTCAATGGAAGTAAATAACAAAACACTAAATATAAAAAAGGAAGGATAGATATTTCAGAATGGTACAGTAAAATTTCTGAATGGTACAGTAAGATTACAATCAAGAAAATATAAGCCTTATGGAATTATAGACTTAAGGAAATTAAATAGGAAATGTTTTATAACAAGAATTTTGAATGAATCAACTAAGAAACCTCTAGATCTATTATGAAGACATCAAAAAGTATAACTTAAGGTGTAAAAGTGAGAAGAGAAATGCTATTAGAAGAATAATATAATCAAGTCAGAGCAACATATACAATGAAGGTATTGGAAGATCAAATAATATCGATTGGAGAATTATTTTGGATTAGTAGAAAAAGAAAATGCTTGACCTCATCATTAGGAGAGAGAGAAAAAGTACTTAAATATGATGGAGACAAGAAATCACTACAAAAGAAGGGTATTTAGAATCCTTATAAAAGGATGAACACAACAATTAATCATAAATTATATGTAGATTCTGTTGATCAACCAAATGGGTACCATATTAGATAAAGGGATGGGATTAAGCTAAATAAGGAATTTAATAAAGTTTTGTCAAAATAAAAATACAGAACAAATAAATTATGTACAGTACTACAATCAAAAAGTAGATTATTAAGTTTACAAATAAGGCATTAATTTATCTTAAGAATAACAACTAGATGCAGCCATTAGAAAATACATGATAACTAAGGGTGTCACGATTTCGATTTTAAATCGAAATCGATCGAAATTAAGTCACAGCTTCGAACTTCGAATTAAAAAATGGGATCGTCGATGCTGCCACGCCCCCATTTCACGTCCGGTCGGCTTGCCAAGCGAGAAAAAAAAACTCTCAGAGATGCCTTTAAAAACATCTGTCCAGCGGAACGCGATCATATTTTAAAGACGAGGGATGCTACAACTCCTTGAAATGCATATCATAAACAGGATTACCAGTGATCTGACTTTGGACAGAGTGCAGCTCTCTGCACGTGCGCGATGGTGAGGGAGGCGCAAAGATGCAGCGGGTTATATTTTAAACAAAAGGATAGTTTGCCTCAGCTTGCATGAAACGCATAAAACTGAACAAATACATACTACTTTAGTTTATGTTCGGACAGATGCGAGCACGTGCACGTGAGACAGAGAGAAGCGCAGCTGCTTATTATGCTGGATTTATTTCAGATGCTATGAGTCCAAGACACGCGCATTAAGTCCATGTCCATTAAGTCCATGTTAGAGATGTGCGGATGGACTATTATTTCATCTGCAACCGCATAACAAAACTCATCATCCGTCCACCATCCATGCGCACCAACGTTTCTGACCAGTTTTCAAAACTGCACCCGCCCGCCATCCACTGACTGGGCAATGCAAGGCGCTGCTGATGACAGCCGCGAGACTAGAAAGCTCTTGAATATCAGCAGTGAACTCCGTCTTCGATCGGCGCACAGGGACAAAAATAAATAAATAAATAGCCTAAATTAAACGCACGAATTACATAGCCTGCACTGGTGTCATCCTGATTTACCACGTTGTAAAACTTATTCCAGGCAACCCTTTCTGACATTCTATTTCCTTTGTATTTAATTCTCATTTTTTGAGTTTGCCACGTTCCTCCTTCGCCGGCGTTGATAAGAGCTGTGTCAAAATGCGTCCTCATTTCTCTGCGCTGTTAATGATAGAACGAATGGATCCTTAACAGCCGAGGATATCCCAAACAATTAAAAGCTTTATTAAATAAAACTGTGTATTTATTAGAAAACTTTTTCTTGTCACTGTTTTAGTATTATAAGTTATGTTTTGTGTTAATATTATTCTGTTTATGTTGCGTATATTTCTAGGTTGATTATTTGATATGCTGTTGAATAGATTAATCTACATCAATGTGTCATATGTTCTAAAATAAATTAATATTTTTCTGATTACATATTTATTTTAATAAGTCAAAAATGTCTCCGCTGTTTCTGCTGACAGGCGCGGTGGGCGCTACTGGGGGCGTGTGCAGCAGGTGACGCAAATTTTGGGTCCTCAGAAGGCTAGACCGTCTCATTTCAGTGCTTCTTTACTCTTTGTTTCAGTTCTCTTTTGAACTTCTGAGGCTGCCACTATGAAAGACAGAGATGTCGCATGCTTAGAAGGGCAGAGCTAATAACAAGCAGTCGATCCGGCACCCGCCCGAATTTAATTAAAATATTATTTTTCGTCACGTCATCCGCCCGATCCATGTAACTGCCAACCGCGCATAGTCCATGTGCGTGCAAGAAGGAATCCTCTCTCTACAAGCTCTCGCGTTAAGTGAAGCCCACAAACCCCCATGCGAGTTGTGCAATGTGCATGTTAATGTTAAAGTATAATAATAATAATAATAAATAATGGCATATCATTTTTGTCTAAATTATATGCCATATAAAAAATATGTAAAAATCGAGAATCGGATCGAATCGTGACCTTAGAATCGAAAATGTAATCGAATCGAGGATTTGGAGAATCGTGACACCCCTAATGATAACATATACTGAATCAATTTTAATTAAAGGTTAGTGGGTAAATGAGGCGTAGGTGTCTGGTTAGAGAACCAAATGGAAGTTAAAATATTAGGATAATGGAAAATTTACTTGAAATTAACAAGAATATTGTCAGGACTTACGTTACAAGACAGTAATGAATTTACAACTAGTAAACGAGAATTCAAGCACCTCTGATGAGGATGGGAAAAATTCATTTAAATTGTTATCAAGAATTATTATGCATGATTTACTTAGTTGTATTATTGGTTATTTCCATTTACTAGTTTTATTTGAATTAATTACATTTATGTGTGTATTATGCAATTTTCACTTAGTTTATTATTGGTTATTTACATTTACTTGTTATATTTGGAATACTTTACTTTCATTTGTGTTGCAATCTTTACTTAGTATATTAGTGGCTCACATTTTCTTATGTTATTTGAATTAATCTACATTTATTTGTGTTTTTGATGCCATCTTTACCTAGTTTTATTATTGGTTATTTTTATTTACTTTGTTTATTTGAATTAACTTACATTTATACTTGTTTATTATACTTAATTTTTGAGTTTTTATGCTTCAATTTAGTATCAATTAGTTATATTTACTCGTTTTGAATTTGAATATTGAATCTTTAACATTTCTTTTGTGTTTATTATGCATACTTTACTTTTGTTTTTATTATTTTTTACTTAGATTCATTAACATTGACTTTACATTTACGATGTTTTATCATATACTCTACATAGCTAAAATGATAACTGTAATCGCAGAACCAATTGCGCACAAACTGTTTAGGGCTTAAGTTCTTTTACTTTTACATTCAAGTCAAAATCAGAATGGAAAGATGTTTGTCTTATTGTCCATAGTTCGAAGTGCAGTGGCATAATTTAGTAATTGGTAAGGTATAATGGCTTTCTTTAGCCACAAGATATTAATAATTGAAACGCTGAATTATGAAACTGCACTCCGGATTAAAATAAACAAGAAAAGTGAGGCTAAATTAAGCCTCAGAGCGGGGATTATGAAGAAGTTTATTTTAATCCCAATCTACATCAATATGAGTTTACCATTATAATCACATGCAATTTGTTTACCATGTGTTATGCTGCGTGTAAATCAGGAGTTTAAAAGCCATCTGTGTGGTGCATCATGTGGTGTCTTATGTGTAAGAAGTTTTAAAAGCCATCTGTGTGGATTTAAGAAAAGATGTGTGCATTCATGTCTGGCACAAAGGGAATAGCCAAGGGTCAAATAGGTCATGGGAAGTAGCCACGGGTCTGAGGAATGTCATGGGTCTGGGGACTGTCATGTGATTCTTCAAGTTACAAGCCTGAACAGAAACATATTGTTAAAGCATATGGAGGGGAGGGACAAAGACCATATATATTTACCAAGCCTGGCTCAGAGGGAGACTGGTTTGAAGATTCCTCCCAGGCCGGCCTGACTGGTTCTGGGAGGTTTCATCAGGCAGGCTCGGCTTATTATTTTGTCCGGAAAATAAAAGTCTATCTCTTGAAATCAGAACCTAAGACTGAAGATTGTTTCATTTGAGGAAAGGGAAAACCACAACATGTGCTGGTTCTTGGATGGGTGAAGCTTTGTGTGTTGGTGTGT
Source organism: Misgurnus anguillicaudatus (assembly GCF_027580225.2). Taxonomy (NCBI): domain Eukaryota; kingdom Metazoa; phylum Chordata; class Actinopteri; order Cypriniformes; family Cobitidae; genus Misgurnus; species Misgurnus anguillicaudatus. Next base: position 41,897,676 of record NC_073344.2, on the reverse strand, counting down.
GGCTGGAAAGAGCCAGGTGTGCTGGTTCCTGGATGGGTTGAGCCTGGTGTGCTGGTTCTTGGATGCGTGGAGCTGTGTGTGGTGGTGTGTGCCTGGAAAAAGCCAGGTGTGCTGGTTCCTGGATGGGTTGAGCCTGGTGTGCTGGTTCTTGGATGGGTGGAGCTGTGTGTGGTGGTGTGTGGCTAGAAAGAGCCAGGTGTGCTGGTTCCTGGATGAGTTCAGCCTGGTGTGCTGGTTCTTGGATGGGTGAAGCTTTGTGTGGTGGTGTCACGGTCTTGTCAGACATCTGTGCTAGATGTACGTCTGAGTGCATCTGACAGGACCGTGGCAGTATCATGTTCTGTGTGGGGGCATGTGGAATCACATTGTGTGTGTGGCTTCCACATGTTCCCGGTGTCTTGTTGCTGTCGTGATCTTGCCAGACCTTAGTATAGGTTCAGGTCTATGTTAAAGGGCAAGATCACGGCAGCATTGTGTGTACGTGGGAACACGTGTGCTTCACATCATATATGTGTGACACGTGTTCCCAGTGTTTTGTGGCTGTCATGGTCTTGCCTGACTTTGGTTATAGTCCAGGTCGGATGTTGGCAAGATTATGGCAGCATTGTGTTTGTGTGGGAACACGTGTGGTTTCACATCATGTATGTGTGACACGTGTTCCCAGTGTCTTGTCACTTTTACCCTACTCCCTTATGTACTCGTGTCTTAAGTGATTAATTATGTTCACCTGTTCCCCATTGATGTGCTGTCTATTTAATGCCCTTGTGTTCTCTGTGTGGTGTGCGTGCGTTGTTGTATTTAATGTTGATGTACTCAGTTACATGTTCCAGTCATTCTCTTGTTCTACTTTGTGTTCCACCACAGTGTTATTATTTCATGTTCTGTTTTACCCCCACGTGGGTTTGTTTTGTTCAGTTTGATTCTAATACAGTTATATTTTCTTACATCTCTTGCGTTTGGGTTCTCCTTTTGTTTTTCCACAATCCGGTTTAGACCGATCGTGACAGAACGCACGCACCATATTGAACCCAGCGAGGATGTTTGCTGGTAGCCGCCTGGCGAAACGGGGTAGAGGTTCTCGTCCCGCATACGAGTCGGGGTACCCGAAGTGAATGCCAGGCGGCGACCAACCGGGTCTGATGGTCCCCGCTTGACTCCATCCAGCACGAGGAACGTTTTGACCGGGGCCGTCAGGATGGGGAGGTCGACTCCCGTCTCCCCGACGCTAGAGACTACCCCAGTGACCAGTGACCCGTCAGAGTTCCCGGTGTCTGGACGAAGGAGGAGGAGGACAAGGAAAGTCTCGCAGTCGGCGCAGCCGGAGACACGTCACCCGCCAGCACACCCAGAGACACGTCACCCACCGATGCAGCCGGAGACACGTCATCCGCCGATGCAGCCGGAGACCCGTCACCCGCCGGAGACCCGTCACCCGCCGGCGCAGCCGGGGACCCGTCACCCGCCGGCGCAGCCGGGGACCCGTCACCCGCCGGCGCAGCCGGGGACACGTCACCAGTCGGCTTTTCAGCCGCGGGATTTTAAGACTTATGTTCCCCATGGACATTTTGTTTCCCCTGTTTTTGCCCCACCACCCCTTCATCATATATTGTTTTTGTTGAATCACCCTAATCCGTTTGTCACGTATGTTTGTTTACCTTTGTTGTTTGTGGTTATGTTGTCGTGGTTGTCTTCTGTTGTGCAGTCTTTCGTTCCTCGTGTTTAATGTTTTTGTTTGTTTTTGTTTGTGACGTCTTGTATCCGTCTTTAAAGAGGGGGGTACTGTCACGGTCTTGTCAGACATCTGTGCTAGATGTACGTCTGAGTGCATCTGACAGGACCGTGGCAGTATCATGTTCTGTGTGGGGGCATGTGGAATCACATTGTGTGTGTGGCTTCCACATGTTCCCGGTGTCTTGTTGCTGTCGTGATCTTGCCAGACCTTAGTATAGGTTCAGGTCTATGTTAGAGGGCAAGACCACGGCAGCATTGTGTGTACGTGGGAACACGTGTGCTTCACATCATATATGTGTGACACGTGTTCCCAGTGTTTTGTGGCTGTCATGGTCTTGCCTGACTTTGGTTATAGTCCAGGTCGGATGTTGGCAAGATTATGGCAGCATTGTGTTTGTGTGGGAACACGTGTGGTTTCACATCATGTATGTGTGACACGTGTTCCCAGTGTCTTGTCACTTTTACCCTACTCCCTTATGTACTCGTGTCTTAAGTGATTAATTATGTTCACCTGTTCCCCATTGATGTGCTGTCTATATAATGCCCTTGTGTTCTCTGTGTGGTGTGCGTGCGTTGTTGTATTTAGTGTTGATGTACTCAGTTACATGTTCCAGTCATTCTCTTGTTCTACTTTGTGTTCCACCACAGTGTTATTATTTCATGTTCTGTTTTACCCCCACGTGGGTTTGTTTTGTTCAGTTTGATTCTAATACAGTTATATTTTCATACATCTCTTGCGTTTGGGTTCTCCTTTTATTTTCCACAATCCGGTTATAACCGATCGTGACAGGTGGTGTGTGCCTGGAAAGAGCCTGGTGTGCTGGTTCTTGGATGGGTGGGGCCTGGTTTGCTGGTTCTTGGATGGGTGAACCACACAGCACCAAATTTAGGATGATGTTCTCCCCGTCTTCTTGAGGCAGTTGGTCTGGGTTGAGTCTTGTCCAACCTATAAATGGACATGGAACACACACAAATATAATATATAATATGAAATGATGCCAAAGAGAAAATAAATGCCACCCCAAATCAACCTAGACGGTAAAAAAGATAGATGTAGTGAATGTAATCATACCTACATGATTCTTAAAGGCATGGGGCAGAGGAGTCAAGGAAGAATGGGTTGGATGCGTTTACTTTTTAGATTTGATTACTGTAAAGCACTTTGGTCAACGCTCTGTTGTTTTAGTAGTGCTTTATAAATGAATAAATGAAATGAAAATATGTGTTCTTTCAACAGCTGTTAAGTATTGCCATTATTGTGTCACAGTCTAAGATGCAAAGAACATTGTCATCCATTGTAAACTTTGCGCGACCAGCAAAAGGTCTACAACAGGGCTATTCAATTGGCGGCCCGCGGGCCAAACCCGGCCCCCAAGGTAATTTGATCCGGCCCTTTATGTAGTCTGTAAAAAAGACATCTCTAAAATAAATTTAGTAAGTTAGACAACGGGCCGTACAGTTAAGAGTTGATGCGCGTGCGTCTGTTTCATGCAGCATGAGCTGCAGAGCGCGAGTCACGTGACTGGTGCGAGCAGCTGTGTCACGTGATTATATTCGCGCTTTTGTCCACAAGTTCAAAGCGATCGCCTCCCCCGCTCGATAGCTGACAGACAGTGGTGAGTTAAGAGACCGGACTCTATGGTTGTTTTAACTTTATTTGTTGTATTTTCAGCTTAAAACACTGCCTTTTCCGACAATTGTTGTCTGATATGTTTATGCTTATCCACAATGACATTAAGGTTAGATAAAGGAAACTCGTTGAAACGATTTTGTGAACTAGACAAAAAGATCCTGGCGTTTCTCCAAAATTCAAAGCAGACAAAGGCTCAAATATTATGCGAGTCATCGTTCTCACACAAGAATGCAATTAAAACGAGTAACAGTTAGTCGCCCATCGCTCACAGCACAGAAACCTGCACCACTGTATGCGTATCATGCTGACAAACATACACCTGATTTTACTGCTCTTGCGAAATCTAAAAACATATTCTGTTTATTAGAAGGTAGCCTAATGTTTGCCAGTTATTAAGATGGCTGTTGTAGTTTAAAAAGGGCTACTGTAATAATTAGCTTTTGACAAAAACAGCATAAAACAATTATGTTCCATATTATAAACTTTTTTGTTATGTGCACTGAAGTGAGTAAATGAGTTAAATTCTCAATGAGTGTGATATGGATCTTATTTACCTATTTAAATGTAGAATAAAGCTTACTTGGGCATCTTACTTATGTTGTTATGCAATTTTAAAATACAACAAACATGTCTGGATGTAGAAAAAGCCTACTTTGACATCTAACAATGCACTAATGTTGTTGAATGCATGTTTCAAAATACATGTTTGTAGAAAAAGCCTATTTTACAATGCACTGATTTTGTTGTTATGCAGTTTTAAAATACAACATGAATATGTTTAAATGTAGAAAAATTTAGTCATCATCACTGTTATATCTCCGGCCCCTCATTTAAGATACTTTTTATGAACTGGCCCCCACGACAAACTAATTGAATAGCCCTGGTGTACAACCTCTAACAATATTCTAATTCCTCAGTAACTTGCCCAACACTGGTTTTGGTCTCAGTTAGGTACTTTGCACATCCAATCTCTATTTGCAGTGGCACAAGTAGTAGATTTACTTTGACTAGGTACCATAGTTTTTAAAAAATACATTAACATAAACACAAGTTAGTCTTAAAGGGCAAAAGGAGTAGGATTGTCTCTTGCTGTTTGTAAACACATGATTCGAATTTGGCCCCATTCAAAGAGAGCAGCGAATGAATGAGCTTCAAAGTGACTGAAGAGAGTGAGCGGTGTTGGCAAGAACAAAGCAGTATATCAGAGACATAAAAGGTCTTCTGATTTCACATTGGCAGATTTTGTGTGAATACAGCAGAAGCCACCATCAGCTTTTAATATAGGTCTGCTATACGGACTACCGGCACATCCGGGAACTTGACTGTAAATTTCGTCACCGCCCCTTTTTGGGGGAAAACAAACTAGACTTCTCATACAGATAATTACTTGACATGTTTAATCTGAGTGATTTCTTAAGTTATTTATGCCTGCCGGCTGTGTACGAACGTTGCTTTGTTCTGCTATTTTGTATGGAAGTCAATGGAAAGTCTAGTTTGTTTTCCCCCAAAAGTGTGTGTGAACCTGTTCAGAGACATTCTATGTAGAGCCCGACCGATTTATCGTTTTGCCGATTTTATCATCCGATATGAGCATGTCGCAGATATATCTGTATCGGCGTATAAGCCGCAGATATGCGCCGATATGAACGTTTGTTACAGAACACATTAAATGCATTTGAAAGATGTAAGTACTTGTTTGTCCACCAGATACTGGTTGCTAATGGCGACCCAGATCACTCACTGTAGTGACACCAGCCAATCCCCCACCCCCTTCACTTCAGTCAGTCTCTCAGTTCAGGTGGCATGGAAGCAGTCACTCAGTGTCTTCTTCACAACATTTTTACACATGTTATTAAGACGCGCTATGGTCGATTTGATTATAAAATGACAAGAGATACGCATTCACGCTTACATTTTTTGTTTTTAATAATTATCTTTGTAGACTTGCGAGTTAAAACGCAAGCGGGAGAAATGACGCGAGACGGAGAAATGACACGTTTAAACTACGCGCAGCCGTGCACTTATATAACACTATATGAGATTACTGCTGCTTGTGTTGTTAGTTAACATGCTCATTTCAGAGCAATTGATTCAATAAGCTCGCGCAAATCTACACCCTTGCTAAAGACGCTTTAGTTTTATAAAAGTTTAAAGTTTGCACGGAACCCTGGGTTTGTGTTATAAAAACGTTTTGCACAACATTAAACATAGCGTACATTAGTATGTGCTCCGTCAAGCATTGTCTTCGTAACTGTGAGTGGCTAACTAATTTGTGAAGTACACAACTTACTGTAAAACTAATATTAATCAATGACTTCATAAGTTTCTCTTTATAACGTTATTCTCGTCAAAACTGCAAATGATGCAAGTTTTATGTATTTTGTTCTCTTTGTGTTTTAAAGTTATTTATAATAAGTCAATTTTACTGTTTAGTGCACTGATATCCAACTAATTTTGGATAATAAAGTTTATTGTTAACTTCTTGCCTATAGTACATATCTTTGTCACATCAATATAAGTGTTGGATCACCACATTTGTGAGTGATCACCACATTTGTAAGTGATCATTGCATTGCATTGTATTTATTCATAATATATTATGTTAAAGTATATAGTGTATTCTATGTACAGTACTTTAGTATAATATACTGTAGTATATACTGAACTATAATATACACATAAAGAATATCGGCCGATATATCGTTATCAGTCTTTTTTTACTCCCTAATATCTGTATCGGCAGAGTGTGCGCCGTTATCCACTGTGTTTGACGTCAAGATTGTGCGCCGCTGACTGCTTTGTTGATGATTCTGTGCAATGGCGGACGTATCTTGCTAATAATAACTGTGCTAACAGGGCTTCTAACATGTATAGAGATAGATGCTCAGTTATCTCACTATATTGCGGAACGCGATTTGGTTATATCCCTGCCTGCTGGTGTGGCATGCTCTTGACAGCACTTTATAGCGTGCTTTTGCTTTATCGTGTTGATGGATATTTAATTTAAACCGAGCATGTGTGGACGGGATTTTTTTTTAGGGAAAACTCTGGTTATAAATATACCCGTGTCCGTGTGGACTAGGCCTAAAAGATCATCCACTGAACCAGAGAGGGGTTGAATTTTGGATTGGAGAGACCTTTGCTTTTTTGTTTGTTTGCTTTGTTTGTTTGTTTTTTTTATTTCTTTATTTGCATTTCATTATTTCCATTTTGTTACTCATTCTCCTATTTCTTTGTATTTAAATAAATATTACTTTGAGTTTATAATTTGGTTTTCGTGTGTCCCTTGTGTTTGTGCTTCCCTTGACCCAAGGTTTATTTTAATAAAAGAGTAACTTTTGACTTTAAACAATTTCATATCCAAGAAGGATGTTTGTATGGCAAGACATGATAACCACTGAGTTTTATAGGACCAACCTGCTAGACATCGTCATAGACGAAGTCCATTCAACTTATAAATGGTAAGTGTTATTTATTAAAGGTGACATAGAATGATTGAATGGAGTATTTGTCCTTGTTCTGTGATGCGACATGTAGACAAAAAAATTTGTTTGGGTCTGTAATGCCTTAGAAGCTTCCTAAAAACCTCTCTCAGATAGCTCTATTAGGGTGGGGGATTTTAAAGAAGTGGTTTTGCACCTATTTGGCTCCCCCTACTGGCTTAACTTGCAATCTCATTACTGATTGGCTGACTTTGCTGCCACTCAGAAAATGTAGCCAATTATTTTAAAGTGGAGGGGCAGGTAGATGCCTGTGATGTCATAAGCATCAGTTTTTCAGATTGGGCTGTTTTCTGGCTGACATTTCTAAAAGAGGAATTTCTATGAGACTGAGATGTTTAGCACTTTTTGTATGTTTGTGAATACGGGTAGACTACCATTATTCAACAAAGACAAGGTAAAAATGGTTTTTCATTCTCTGTCCCCTTTAATATGATATTGTCACGGTCCTGTCAGACATCCGTGCTAGATGTAGGTCTGAGTGCATCCGACAGGACCGTGGCAGTATCATGTTCTGTGTGGGGACATGTGGGATCACATTCTGTGTGTGGCTTCCACATGTTACCGGTGTCTTGTTGCTGTCGTGATCTTGCCAGACCTTAGTATAGGTCCAGGTCTATGTTCTGAGGGCAAGGTCAGGGCAGCATTGTGTTTTGTGGGAACACGTGTGTTTCACATTATGTCTATGTGACACGTGTTCCCCAGTGTGGTGTGGCTGTCATGGTCTTGCCTGACCTTGGTTATTATCCAGAGGGCAAGACCAGGGCAGCATTGTGTTTATGTGGGAATACGTGTTGTTTCACATCATGTATGTGTAACACGTGTTCCCAGTGTCTTGTCACTTTTACCCTACTCCCTTATGTAATCATGTCTTAAGTGATTAATTATGTTCACCTGTTCCCCATTGATGTGCTGTCTATTTAATGCCCTTGTGTTCTCTGTGTGGTGTGCGTGCGTTGTTGTGAATTCCCAGTGTTATGGTTCCCGTTATCTGTTCCAGTCATTTGTGTTCCATCACATTGTTTTGTTCCTTTCCGTTTTTACCCCCTCGTGGGTGTTTCAGTTTATTTATAATAAATCAGAGTTATATTTTTATACATCCTTTTGCAATTGGGTTCTTCTTTATTTTTCCACAATCCGGTGTTTAAACCGTACGTGACAGATATTGTCATTATGCCTGTACTGCGATTGTCACAGTGCCACTAAGTTGTGTGGCTTTTCAATATCAATATACAGCTACCGGTTTAGTTGCATAGCTTTCAGCTGTGTGCACATGTACCGATAAAAGTAGTTTACGTTTTAATTTATATCGCTCTACATACGTCATCTGGTATAATTGAAACGATTGGCTATGAGCTATGTACAGACGCATTTGATAGACATTCGTAGCGCCCAATAAACAGTTCTAGGCATTCATAAACCACACCTCAAATACGAGAAACTGAGCATATGGTTCCCAGAAAGAGTGAAGTTCCACGGCAGCATCCATCTTTGTAATGTACAAAATCTGCTTAACCGTTGCTCCGCTGTCGTCATCGTGTAAAGCCCGCCCCAACGTTTCTGATTGGTGCAGCAATTTCGACGGATAAGAAATGGGCTTGAATGGGCTCTTTGCCAGACTTACTTGCAGAGCAAATCTAAATTTGCCGGAGTTTGTGTGGGTTTTCCCAGGCTACAAATGTACAGGACAACATCAACAATTAATAGAGAATTAATTAAATAAATAAGGCTAAATAAATGTAATCTCACCTTCAACCATCAATTTGTAGATGGCATCCACATTTTCTAGGCATGTCTTAGCGGATGTACTAAGTTGAGCATGGATTGGCAGCATAACTTTAGTCTTGTAGTTGTTCATTCCTGTCACCATCTTAGGAAGATGTGCAATCAGCAGCAGGGGCTTCATGTCAAGGGCATACAACTTCTCAAGCTGGAACAGAGAGGTAAAGAGATCAATTGGATATATACACAAAACTGTAGTTTACAGCTGAATTTGTCCTCAAGCTTGATCTGAAGTTACATCAAAGCTAAAAAACATCTACAAACAATCAAACTATCATTTTTTACATAATTTTTGGGTAGATAAATGTGAGAAGTTTTAACCCCCTAGACCAGGGATGGGCAACTTCGTTCCTGGAGGGCCGGTTTCCTGCAAAGTTTAGCTCCAACTTGCCTCAGCACACCTGCCTAAAAGTTTCTATTATGCATAGTAAGATCTTAATTGGCTGCTTCAGGTGTGTTTAAATATGGTTGGAGCCAAACTCTGCAGGACACCGGCTCTCCAGGACCGAAGTTGCCCATTCCTGCACTAGACATAATAGTTTAGAAAAAACATTAATTATATTCTTATTAATAGTGTGGATGTGTGAGGCAATATATTCTACCAGTTATTATACCAAGTAATTTATTTGCGTATGTCAAAATAATAAAACGCTTTTGGTGAATGAGATGATTGGAAAACTACATACCAGAAGGGCAGCATCATCAAGAACGTGAGACTTAATTTTATTTTTTTTCATGGATTCCAACCACTGCTTCTGCTGACTTTGAAATTTTTCCAGCTTTTTTTGAAGTCTGACATGTTGGGGCTGTGGATGTTTACAAAATGAACAAATTTTAAGTCCGCAGTATATTTTTTCCCTGCAATTTGGGCAGGTCTTTTTTTGTGATCCTCCAGCCATTAGTAATTACTGAACAGAAATAGCTGAGAGTGAGAGAGATAGATTAAAAGAGTGATTATAAGAGAGAGACAATAAGAAAAATAGAGTGTTCGAAAGAGACAAGTGAAAAAGAGTGAGAAAGAGAGAGTGGCTCTTAAAAGTGCCGTTTGTTTGATGTGTGTGTGTGTGTGTGTGTGTGTGTGTGTGTGTGTGTGTGTTGGTATATGTGTATTAGCAGGACAATTGGTCAGAATACACACCACACTAGAAGGACATTTTGTATTAACAGGACAGGAGCAGTGTCCTGCTAATTTTGAAAGAATTCTAAAAGCGTAGAAGTGTTTCTATTGGTCCATTAACCCTAAAAAAAAAAAAAAAAACAGATGACCATTTAATTCACATAAACCTGATTTTGTGTATAATCTGTGTATCACCACAGCGCCCCCTATGGCCGGTTGAGTAATAGCAGGACCACATGAATATTAATACTGTGTGTATTATTCTGAGCCTCTGATTGGTTGTCTGCCGGAAGGTCCTGATAATTCTTACACTGCCCTTCTAAAAAAGGAATTCGCTCATACCATTTTCTCATACCCCCTCCTCTTCCATCAACTTGGTACAGTCCTGTAAATTCAGGTGCGACAGAGAGCTCGTCTACTGTTAATTGAACACGCTTCATCCTGCTGCCGGTGTGGAGGATACGGTAAGACCCATAAAAACCCTCGACACATAGCATTTATATAAATATTGTCATGTAATAGGTAATTTAGCAAAATGGTATATGTTACTTGATGACGTTTGAATACACTGAAGCATCAAATTTGCGACAGCTTAGCTCGTTGTTATTAGCACGCATGTTCGTCAGTGTTGCCACCAAGCCACCATGCTAGTCCGCTGTACATGCATTCAAGGGTCTTTGAGACATCAAATCTTTGGGAAATCAACCCTCTATCAAGCATAAAAGGTACTCTTTGTACGAGATGTTTTATTTGTTTTGTGCCGTTCTTAGTGCTAGCATAAATATCGAGACGTACATGCGTTAACGTTAGCTATCTGCCCACGTGAGCGATAGCCACATGACATCACGTTTAATATTCCAAACTTTTGTGCGGCTTAAAAATCATCAGCGTGTGATATTCTTTCACTGGCACCAATTATCCTGGATACTAATCCTTAGAAATACGATTTTTTTAGTTACTTCCACTTTTTTTAAACATTTAGGCAATATTTTGTAATGGCAAATAGGCCTCAATTAACTGTAGTCCCTCACTCGTATATTGTTTGTGGGGGATGGGGCAACATTGAAGTCTGATGAGGTCTATATTGCATCTGGAAGTAGTGGTTACGATGAATTACAATAATGTATTGATATAAAATAATTTACCACCAAAACCCTTATACGACATGACACAAACTCTCTTTTTTATGCCTCATTTTTAGCACCTGGGTTACAAAGTAAAAAGACTTAAAGGTGCAGTGTGTAACTTTTATAACAATCTCTTGACAGAAATGCAATATAAAATACATAACTATATTATCAGTGGTGTTTAAAGACCTTTCATAATGAACTGTTATGGTTTTATTACCTTAGAATGAGACATTTTTATCTACATACACAGAGGGTCCCCTTACATGGAAGTCGCCATTTTGTTTCTACAGAAGCCCTTTACGGACAAACTTTTTTTTTTACTAAGTTGTCTCTAACGATGACATGGTTGTCCGGTGGCGGCTACCGTAGCTTCTCTATGCATTTCGGTGAACGGTGGACTGAAACGTTGGTTGAAATTTGCAACCTTACCACTAGATGTACTAAAATTTACACACTGCACCTTTAAAAGAATAGTTCACCTAAAAATGAAAACAATATCATTAATGACTCAACTCGCAAGATCTCTGTTCATCTTCATAACACAGTTTAAGAGGTTTTAGATTTAGTTTGAGAGCTTTTTGACCCTCCATTGAAAATCTATGGTACGGTTTACTGTCCATGTCTAGGAAGGTAATAAAAACATCATCAAAGTAGTCCATGTGACATCAGTTGGTCAGTTAGAATGTGTTAAAGCACAGAAAATACATTTTGGTCCTAAAATAACAAAATTATGACTTTATTCAGCATTGTCTTCTCTGGGGCGCACCAGATAACATGTCAGCTGCGTTATCTGATGCACCCAAGCTGTTTTTTTTGTGTGTGCCCGAGCTTCGTTTACAGTCTTCTTTAACACATCACCCACATCACTGCAGTCATGTGACTTTAGTCTTGTCCACGCGGTTCACAACAGATCCGGAAGAGAAGACAATGCTGAATAAAGTCGTAATTTTTGGACCAAAATGTATTTTCGATGCTTCAACAACACATTCTAACTGACTCACTGATGTCTCATGGACTACTTTGATGATGTTTTTATCACCTTTCTGTTATTTTTCGAACCTCCGCCTGTGGGGCCGCTCAGATTGTAATGCGTTACCAGACTCAGTAACTAATAATATTACCAAAATATAGTTAGTAACGTGTTATATTACTCTGTTACTGCATAAACGTAAGACTGCTGTACATAGAAAGTGAGAGACGTGATACTGTTGACTTAATTCATACAGCATGTACAATAACATTAGGTCATTAACGAAATAACTACCATAGATTATACATAGATAAATATAGAAATAATTTGTTAAATTCATTATCTTTTTTCTCTCCCCAGTAGACATATGTTTTATCTGTCTGTCAAATTGTATACAGTAATGTGGTTTTGCTCAAGTCACTAACATCTCGATCTTTGCAGGACATGGCAGCAACAAGGCCACAGAGAGCGAAGCGAAATGCAAAGCAGGATGCTTGTTATTATTGCTCCTTGGGTAAAGATAAGGAAGGATTTAAGGTTAAATATATTGATTCATTTAAAGGTGAGTTGCCAGTGTAAATAATGTAATTTAGGAACATTGGTCATCTTATTGATCCCAAAACAGCTGCTCAAAATAGAAGCTATGTTGGACCATACATTTTTTTTAGGGAGGATAATTAAATGTATATCTAGCTAGATAGTTTAATTTAGGGGTCTGGGTGATATGGTTTTGAACTACTCTTTTAAACTCCACTTTTGACACATAAACATTATCAAGCATGTATCAAAATCTTGATTTCGTTTTATCAGGATATTATACAGTGACTACAGTTATTGTGTTATCGCCTAGCCCTATCTTAATTATAATAGAAAATGTTCATGGATTAATCCATAGAAATAATTTGGTAGTAAAGAAGCCATTCCACCACTCTTTTTTTAAATAACCACAAAAAAATCTAATTAAATTAATTAACTGATCAAAAAAGTTAATAATTTCAATTGCTACTATTTGACAGCTCTGCATTGTTTTAAGTTTATTACTCTCCTTTGGTTATCATGTGTGTCTTTAGGTCGGGGTGTGTTCAGCTGCCGGCCCTTTGAAAAAAGCGATTTTCTCATTGAGTACCGAGGGGAAGTCATTACTAAAAAGGAACAACAGAACAGAGAGAAAATGTACCCTGACACACTTAAAGTTTTTATGTTTCATTTCCAGTTCAACGGACAACAGTTATGGTATGTAACTGTTTTATGGTGTATTTTTTTTCAAATGTGTATTTAAACACAGAGATGCAAACTCTGCTACCTCATAATAAGTTGAAGTAGTTTCAGTCACGAAAAACAGTGCCAGCCAAATAGTGAGTGCGTTTACATGCAGTCTTACGCCGATTGTGCTTAATAAACTGATAACACGTGGGGTCATGTAAACGCGTAAATCATTTTTCTTTAGTCAGGGAAAGCCCATAAACAGCGTAAGCAAAAACCGATCGGCACAGGTAGTTTTTGGCTCATTACGCCGATTTCGCGTGGTATGTAAACACCTTAACCGGCTTTCTCACGGTTTTGTCCATGTGCGCATGTCTCCGCATATGAAAGATAAAAGTCACTCGCGGAAGCGCAAAGTAACGCATAAAAGTCTCCGCTTGACTAAAGCAGTTGGCAGAGAAACTGTTAAAATAGAAGCTCATGTTAGATTTAAAGGTTCTGCACACACGAGAAGAGATATAACAGTACAGCTTAAGACAGATATGTCGTTGACTTTTTGAACGACTATTATGTACTATAGGTGATGACGTCACTGCCTGCGAGAACACTGATAATTCTTCAAGTCCCATGTAAACACAGTTGTCTGCATAGCCGGCTTATTGATTTGCATGAAAACAGTTTTCTGTAATAAGCAGATTTTTGATAGTTATCTGCTTATGCTGTGCATGTAAACGTACTCATTGACATTTTTATTGTTCAATTAATATTTTAAATTGTTGGAGGGATATTCTTCCCACTTGCTAACATTTCAATATGTCCAATCCGTTCCCTTACAGTACAAGGTATCATTTTTTATTGTATACTTGATATTTTAGTGTTGATGCTGCCAAAGAGGATGGATCACTAGGGAGACTGGTGAATGATGACGAAGTGAACCCCAACACCAAAATGAAAGTTATAAGAGTGAATGGAAGACCACATCTGTGTTTATTTGCACTCAAAGATATTGGTGCAGGGGAGGAAATCACTTATGATTATGGTGATTCGGACTGGCCGTGGAGAAGCAAGGTAGTTATTTAAAGTTATCTAAAGTAGAAATAGCAGTATATAGAGTGCTTAAAGGGGTCATATAATGGTACTCTATTTACTTATGGTACTGAAATGTGTTTTGGCAGTGCCTGTACACAACCATCATATAAGATTAAAACCAATCCTCTGGATGGATTTGTATCATATGTTTTTCCCAGTCAAATTTGAGCCGTTCGACCTAGTGATGTCACTATATTGGATGCCCCTCTCACGATTGATAATTGACAGCAGCGTTTCAACACAGACCCGATCTGAGCGAGCCCGAGCTAATCATAGTCCACTATTGTTGATAAACTGGGCAGATGTGTTCCTGCTGCACCTCCAGAAGAAGTGTGTGTAACATAATATTAACCTTTATATTAATCTTTCCAAATCGCTTGCACGCTTCACGATAATGCGACTAATGTTTACACTTTACAGCATGTTTTTAATGTACAACGTTTTATGGTTATTAGCTGTAACATCAATCTGTCAATGAACTAACTTATGAGGTAAGGCCACCCGGCGATGACGTTAGAGACTCCGCCGTAACACATCCAGCCTTTATACATATCCATGGTCAAAACGTCCCACAGAACAGAGGGGGTGGGGTCAACAAAGCTCATTATCATTTAAAGGTCCCATTATTTCTGTTTTTGAAGCTTTGTTTTTACAGTGCGCAATATAGCATGTGGTCATGTTTCACGCTTAAAAAACACTGTATTTTTTCCATAATTTGCTTAGCTGTATATTGCTGTTTTCACTGTCTTAAAAACGGGTTTGATATCTTCCATGTTCTATGAAGTCCCTCCTTCAGAAATGCATATCGAGCTCTGATTGTGTAGTTTGTTTAGTGTGTTGTGATTCAATGGCAGCTTAGCTTGCCTTTAGCTTAGCTTGCCAATAGCTTAGTTGGCAACTGACGTATTCCTGTGGGAGGAGTTTAGTCAAAAAACTGTTGTACTGACGTCATTAAAGCAGGAACTAGAGGACTGTAGTCCAAACCGGCCGTTCGCTGTAGGCTTTGAAAGGCAAATTCTGTTAAAGAAAATATATTGTTTTCTTTATCTTAATATATGAGCTTTATTGTTGTACAGGTATTTATGCTAATATAGCAACATTACACACTAACTAGGGTTTAAAAAATAGGATCAGAAAGAACGTGACCTTTAAAGAATGTTTGCACTGAAACAGCTACTGAAAACAGAGCTGTTTTTGACAATGTAAAATTAGTACCTTTCATTTAGATCCTAAAGAATCTTTTTAATTTCTACTAAAATAGCATTTTATGACTCATTTAAGAGAGAAGATTTTGCAAGATGAGACTTAATCAGACTTGACTATTTCAACTTGTTCAGTCCTATTCAAAATGTTAGAAATTATGACAAGTAAACCGATTTCTGTTGACCTTATTTATCAATATAAACTAATATGAGATATATCTTGACGTGTCTAAACACAAAGGTCCTGTGTAATCCTCACCATGTAAGGTTCAAACATTAACAGGTCTGTTAGTTTTGTGCATTACAAACAAACTCTCATTGAGTGTTCGTTCCTTCATTATAGACTTCCGAAGAGATGCCGTGTCAGGCTGCTGACGGGGACAAATGCAGTTCCTTTGCAGTAATACAAGAGGTAATTTTGATCTTCAATGACTTTACTGTAGACATAATATCATTCTCATGAGTTCATATGTAGTATTAAGACACACAGGTCCTGTGTAATCCTCACCATGTAAGGTTCTAACATTAACAGGTCTGTTAGTTTTGTGCATTACAAACAAACTCTCATTGAGTGTTCGTCCCTTCATTATACACAAAGGTCCTGTGTAATCCTCACCATGTAAGGTTCTAACATTAACAGGTCTGTTAGTTTTGTGCATTAGAATAAACTCTCATTGAGTGTTCGTTCCTTCATTATACACACAGGTCCTGTGTAATCCTCACCATGTAAGGTTCTAACATTAACAGGTCTGTTAGTTTTGTGCATTACAAACAAACTCTCATTGAGTGTTCGTCCCTTCATTATACACAAAGGTCCTGTGTAATCCTCACCATGTAAGGTTCTAACATTAACAGGTCTGTTAGTTTTGTGCATTAGAATAAACTCTCATTGAGTGTTCGTCCCTTCATTATACACACAGGTCCTGTGTAATCCTCACCATGTAAGGTTCTAACATTAACAGGTCTGTTAGTTTTGTGCATTAGAATAAACTCTCATTGAGTGTTCGTCCCTTCATTATACACACAGGTCCTGTGTAATCCTCACCATGTAAGGTTCAAACATTAACAGGTCTGTTAGTTTTGTGCATTACAAACAAACTCTCATTGAGTGTTCGTTCCTTCATTATAGACTTCCAAAGATATGCCGTGTCAGGCTGCTGACGGGGACAAATGCAGTTCCTTTGCAGTAATACAAGAGGTAATTTTGATCTTCAATGACTTTACTGTAGACATAATATCATTCTCATGAGTTCATATGTAGTATTAAGACACAGGTCCTGTGTAATCCTAACCATGTAAGGTTCTAACATTAACAGGTCTGTTAGTTTTGTGCATTAGAATAAACTCTCATTGAGTGTTCGTCCCTTCATTATACACACAGGTCCTGTGTAATCCTCACCATGTAAGGTTCTAACATTAACAGGTCTGTTAGTTTTGTGCATTAGAACAAACTCTCATTGAGTGTTCGTCCCTTCATTATACACACAGGTCCTGTGTAATCCTCACCATGTAAGGTTCAACCATTAACAGGTCTGTTAGTTTTGTGCATTACAAACAAACTCTCATTGAGTGTTCGTCCCTTCATTATACACAAAGGTCCTGTGTAATCCTCACCATGTAAGGTTCTAACATTAACAGGTCTGTTAGTTTTGTGCATTAGAACAAACTCTCATTGAGTGTTCGTCCCTTCATTATACACACAGGTCCTGTGTAATCCTCACCATGTAAGGTTCAACCATTAACAGGTCTGTTAGTTTTGTGCATTACAAACAAACTCTCATTGAGTGTTCGTCCCTTCATTATACACACAGGTCCTGTGTAATCCTCACCATGTAAGGTTCTAACATTAACAGGTCTGTTAGTTTTGTGCATTACAAACAAACTCTCATTGAGTGTTCGTTCCTTCATTATACACAAAGGTCCTGTGTAATCCTCACCATGTAAGGTTCAAACATTAACAGGTCTGTTAGTTTTGTGCATTACAAACAAACTCTCATTGAGTGTTCGTTCCTTCATTATACACAAAGGTCCTGTGTAATCCTCACCATGTAAGGTTCAAACATTAACAGGTCTGTTAGTTTTGTGCATTACAAACAAACTCTCATTGAGTGTTCGTTCCTTCATTATAGACTTCCAAAGAGATGCCGTGTCAGGCTGCTGACGGGGACAAATGCAGTTCCTTTGCAGTAATACAAGAGGTAATTTTGATCTTCAATGACTTTACTGTAGACATGATATCATTCTCATGAGTTCATATGTAGTATTAAGACACAGGTCCTGTGTAATCCTCACCATGTAAGGTTCAAACACTAACAGGTCTGTTAGTTTTGTGCATTACAAACAAACTGTCATTGAGTGTTCGTCCCTTCATTATACACAAAGGTCCTGTGTAATCCTCACCATGTAAGGTTCAAACACTAACGGGTCTGTTAGTTTTGTGCATTACAAACAAACTCTCATTGAGTGTTCGTCCCTTCATTATACACACAGGTCCTGTGTAATCCTCACCATGTAAGGTTCTAACATTAACAGGTCTGTTAGTTTTGTGCATTACAAACAAACTCTCATTGAGTGTTCGTCCCTTCATTATAGACTTCCGAAGAGATGCCGTGTCAGGCTGCTGACGGGGACAAATGCAGTTCCTTTGCAGTAATACAAGAGGTAATTTTGATCTTCAATGACTTTACTGTAGACATGATATCATTCTCATGAGTTCATATGTAGTATTAAGACACAGGTCCTGTGTAATCCTCACCATGTAAGGTTCAAACACTAACAGGTCTGTTAGTTTTGTGCATTACAAACAAACTGTCATTGAGTGTTCGTCCCTTCATTATACACACAGGTCCTGTGTAATCCTCACCATGTAAGGTTCTAACATTAACAGGTCTGTTAGTTTTGTGCATTACAAACAAACTCTCATTGAGTGTTCGTCCCTTCATTATAGACTTCCGAAGAGATGCCGTGTCAGGCTGCTGACGGGGACAAATGCAGTTCCTTTGCAGTAATACAAGAGGTAATTTTGATCTTCAATGACTTTACTGTAGACATAATATCATTCTCATGAGTTCATATGTAGTATTAAGACACAGGTCCTGTGTAATCCTAACCATGTAAGGTTCTAACATTAACAGGTCTGTTAGTTTTGTGCATTAGAACAAACTCTCATTGAGTGTTCGTCCCTTCATTATACACACAGGTCCTGTGTAATCCTCACCATGTAAGGTTCTAACATTAACAGGTCTGTTAGTTTTGTGCATTAGAACAAACTCTCATTGAGTGTTCGTCCCTTCATTATACACACAGGTCCTGTGTAATCCTCACCATGTAAGGTTCAACCATTAACAGGTCTGTTAGTTTTGTGCATTACAAACAAACTCTCATTGAGTGTTCGTCCCTTCATTATACACAAAGGTCCTGTGTAATCCTCACCATGTAAGGTTCTAACATTAACAGGTCTGTTAGTTTTGTGCATTAGAACAAACTCTCATTGAGTGTTCGTCCCTTCATTATACACACAGGTCCTGTGTAATCCTCACCATGTAAGGTTCAACCATTAACAGGTCTGTTAGTTTTGTGCATTACAAACAAACTCTCATTGAGTGTTCGTCCCTTCATTATACACACAGGTCCTGTGTAATCCTCACCATGTAAGGTTCTAACATTAACAGGTCTGTTAGTTTTGTGCATTACAAACAAACTCTCATTGAGTGTTCGTTCCTTCATTATACACAAAGGTCCTGTGTAATCCTCACCATGTAAGGTTCAAACATTAACAGGTCTGTTAGTTTTGTGCATTAGAAACAAACTCTCATTGAGTGTTCGTTCCTTCATTATACACACAGGTCCTGTGTAATCCTCACCATGTAAGGTTCTAACATTAACAGGTCTGTTAGTTTTGTGCATTACAAACAAACTCTCATTGAGTGTTCGTTCCTTCATTATACACAAAGGTCCTGTGTAATCCTCACCATGTAAGGTTCAAACATTAACAGGTCTGTTAGTTTTGTGCATTACAAACAAACTCTCATTGAGTGTTCGTTCCTTCATTATAGACTTCCAAAGAGATGCCGTGTCAGGCTGCTGACGGGGACAAATGCAGTTCCTTTGCAGTAATACAAGAGGTAATTTTGATCTTCAATGACTTTACTGTAGACATGATATCATTCTCATGAGTTCATATGTAGTATTAAGACACAGGTCCTGTGTAATCCTCACCATGTAAGGTTCAAACACTAACAGGTCTGTTAGTTTTGTGCATTACAAACAAACTGTCATTGAGTGTTCGTCCCTTCATTATACACAAAGGTCCTGTGTAATCCTCACCATGTAAGGTTCAAACACTAACGGGTCTGTTAGTTTTGTGCATTACAAACAAACTCTCATTGAGTGTTCGTCCCTTCATTATACACACAGGTCCTGTGTAATCCTCACCATGTAAGGTTCTAACATTAACAGGTCTGTTAGTTTTGTGCATTACAAACAAACTCTCATTGAGTGTTCGTCCCTTCATTATAGACTTCCGAAGAGATGCCGTGTCAGGCTGCTGACGGGGACAAATGCAGTTCCTTTGCAGTAATACAAGAGGTAATTTTGATCTTCAATGACTTTACTGTAGACATGATATCATTCTCATGAGTTCATATGTAGTATTAAGACACAGGTCCTGTGTAATCCTCACCATGTAAGGTTCAAACACTAACAGGTCTGTTAGTTTTGTGCATTACAAACAAACTGTCATTGAGTGTTCGTCCCTTCATTATACACACAGGTCCTGTGTAATCCTCACCATGTAAGGTTCTAACATTAACAGGTCTGTTAGTTTTGTGCATTACAAACAAACTCTCATTGAGTGTTCGTCCCTTCATTATAGACTTCCGAAGAGATGCCGTGTCAGGCTGCTGACGGGGACAAATGCAGTTCCTTTGCAGTAATACAAGAGGTAATTTTGATCTTCAATGACTTTACTGTAGACATGATATCATTCTCATGAGTTCATATGTAGTATTAAGACACAGGTCCTGTGTAATCCTCACCATGTAAGGTTCAAACACTAACAGGTCTGTTAGTTTTGTGCATTACAAACAAACTCTCATTGAGTGTTCGTCCCTTCATTATACACACAGGTCCTGTGTAATCCTCACCATGTAAGGTTCTAACATTAACAGGTCTGTTAGTTTTGTGCATTACAAACAAACTCTCATTGAGTGTTCGTCCCTTCATTATACACACAGGTCCTGTGTAATCCTCACCATGTAAGGTTCTAACATTAACAGGTCTGTTAGTTTTGTGCATTAGAAACAAACTCTCATTGAGTGTTCGTTCCTTCATTATAGACTTCCGAAGAGATGCCGTGTCAGGCTGCTGACGGGGACAAATGCAGTTCCTTTGCAGTAATACAAGAGGTAATTTTGATCTTCAATGAGTTTACTGTAGACATAATATCATTCTCATGAGTTCATATGTAGTATTAAAAGACACAGGTCCTGTGTAATCCTAACCATGTAAGGTTCTAACATTAACAGGTCTGTTAGTTTTGTGCATTAGAACAAACTCTCATTGAGTGTTCGTTCCTTCATTATACACACAGGTCCTGTGTAATCCTCACCATGTAAGGTTCAAACACTAACGGGTCTGTTAGTTTTGTGCATTAGAAACAAACTCTCATTGAGTGTTCGTTCCTTCATTATACACAAAGGTCCTGTGTAATCCTCACCATGTAAGGTTCAAACATTAACAGGCATGGATTAAAGTTCTCCATCGTAGCGACGGATTTCCGTCGATTGCAGCGAGTCTACGACGGATTTCCGTCAGTGGCAAAATTATTAAAATATCTTTTCATAAAGACGCCGTGTATTCACCTTGTTAAGTGGAATGTGATCAAAGCCTGGAGTTGAGCCAAATCACGTTCCTCTCTCCACTGTAACCGTTCTAATCACTACACACTAGATCCACTCCGGGTTTTCTGGCTGTATCTCACGTTAAACTGAGGTCACTTTATTTCTGCTAGCATGGACATACTTGTAATGCAGAAAGGACCCGATGTTTTGGACATCGATAAAGGTGTATAAGACCAATGGAGATTAACTTGGCTTAGCGAAATGAGGAAGATTGACAAGCTTTCAGTTCGTGGGCTAAGAAATTCAAACAGCAGATCCGTTGCAGATCCGTTCCGGAGCCTATTGCTATCAGGGAGGTAATTTACGTGTCTTTGCACAGTAAGCCTAGGGTCCTGTATTTTTGGGGTAATTGATTTGTCTCGTACGTGATCGTTTTTTACTGCTACGCTGATCTAACCACTTGCTGATACAACGAGTTTGTTAAACTCATGGGTAAACTTCACGTGGCGCAAAGATGACATCAAAATCCCGTGAGAGCGAACCGAGAACTCATTAGACGAGACTGCTTCCGAAATGCTCTCGCAGTACTTTGATGTCACCTGTCAGTTCTTGCAGTTGCATGTGCGCGTGGTCAGGAAATCTTGACGTTTGTACATGTATCCGCATTTAAAAGCAAGTGATTTTAAATTGAAACAATAACAACAGTCTTAAATGTGCGCGCTGTTTCTGTATGAGGGGAATAAGCAAGTCGCGCATTCGCTTCTCTTTGAGCTTGTGAGTATTTTTGCCGCTTTATTGGCCTTAAATACACACAAGGTTATGCGTCAAAAATCCAGTCTTTGCAAGTATCCTCAAACACGACCATTTAAGATTTAGGAGAAAGTAAACAGCAGAAAAAAGGGTAAGTTACCTTTTTTGCTTATATCTGTCACTAATGTTAATCAAACAATTAATCTTTCACTGACTAAATCAATTTATACCTTTACTAAGATAAATTATTGTTTATTATCATTATTTCATCACTGAATGTTTATCCTTAGTGAGCTTGAATTTTGTTCTTGTGTAATATACGAACGTTGCGCACAATGCGTTGTTTTAAGTGCATAACATTGCGAAAATAGCACCTCAGCCCTGCCTCTATTGTAAAATAATAATTTGTTGATAAAGGGTACAGTCATTTAATGTAACTGTCACTATGGTTACAGGCGTTCTGTGTGAATTGTACACGAGTTTTATTCGAGTTGCTCATTCAGGGTTTATATTCATACATACTGTATTAGAGCTGTGACTGTAAGCTGTTGTGTGAGCAGAACAGACCCTGGATTATTCGTTTATGTGTACTGAATAATATGATATAAACATTTCTGTACCACTTTTAAAAAAGTTGTATTTGTTCACATTAAATGCATTATATAACATGAACAAACTATAAAAAATATAGAGTATATAAGCATTTATTAATTCATGTTTATGTCATTAAAGTAATTGATGTTAGTTCATGGTGCATAAACTAATGTTAACAGTTCCAACCTTGATTTAAAAAAAATGTATAAGTAAATGCCAAAATTAATAAGATTTACAATTAATAAATAATTAAGATTCATTAAAGGTTGTGATATTCATATTTATTTTTATATAGTGAGTTATTTAGCGGTTTCACCTTAATCTGAAATGCCCTGCAAACTACATCTTACAGAATAAATTTTTTTAGTTTGTCACAAGTAGATTAACATGACGGGATAACGTTTTTAACTGTTAGTGCAGGAGTCACAAGTGTTTTGTCTTAGACAGATATTAAAGGTAATGGTTCAATTAAAGGACTGTGTTAAAAGTAAAGCTGTAAATTAACAAACTATTAATAAAGCTATCCTATGTTGGAATTATGTGTTAACACTGTTTATTCACAAAAAAACATACTCGCACCGCTGCTGCATTTCATAGTGACAGTTGGCAACCCTATAAATCCCACAGTAGACTTCAATATGGCATTAATGGCAAAAAAACATCTCCCCTTAGAATGCTATTGGTGTCGCCTATTTACAAGGAATATGACGTGGCCTGAAAAAAATTTCAGTCAGAAGAAGTTTTTTCACTTTAATCCATGAACAGGTCTGTTAGTTTTGTGCATTAGAACAAACTCTCATTGAGTGTTCGTTCCTTCATTATACACACAGGTCCTGTGTAATCCTCACCATGTAAGGTTCTAACATTAACAGGTCTGTTAGTTTTGTGCATTACAAACAAACTCTCATTGAGTGTTTGTCCCTTCATTATACACACAGGTCCTGTGTAATCCTCACCATGTAAGGTTCTAACATTAACAGGTCTGTTAGTTTTGTGCATTAGAACAAACTCTCATTGAGTGTTCGTTCCTTCATTATACACACAGGTCCTGTGTAATCCTCACCATGTAAGGTTCTAACATTAACAGGTCTGTTAGTTTTGTGCATTACAAACAAACTCTCATTAAGTGTTCGTTCCTTCATTATAGACTTCCGAAGAGATGCCGTGTCAGGCTGCTGACGGGGACAAATGTAGTTCCTTTGCAGTCATCATACCAGAGGTAATTTTGTTCTTCAATGACTTTACTGTAGACATATGAACTCGTGAGAATGATAATTCGTATTGAAAGACAGGTCCTGTGTAATCCTCAAATTTACAAGTTAAGACATTAGGAGGACTGAGTAAATCCAGTTTAGTCTTCTGAAGGTTTTCCATTCTCCAATGGATTTTTTTGCTTGATCTATCATAATATTTTTTGTCACTCTTTTTGAAATGTGATGATTGTGACCCCCTGAAAAATTGCCCCACACAGTTGTGGTGTGAAGAATCTTTTCCTATCGGTATGACCAAAGGTTCATGGTTCTATACAATGCTTTCTATTAGGGATGTAACGATACTTCTCAGTACGATACTTTGCGATACAAAAAATGCCACAATGTTGCATCGTGCATGATGGGGATATTTATACGATGACGTTCTTTTAATTTTATTCGTTGACCGGTCAACACGTGATCTACTTTGCGCCAGCGTCACCTGTGCTTCACCGCAGTCACACAGACATTGCTTGAATCACCTGCAGCTTGAACTGAAGGTCAGCAACACGACTTTGATAGAAACAGAAATTGATATAGATAATGCCCCGTCATCTTTTAAGTCCAACGTCTGGCAGCATTTTGTTTTCATATTAATTGCATGGACGCGTGCACACACAAAAACATGCCTAGATGTGCGCTTCTGTCTGTTCAGCTGCGTACAAAAGTCCAGGTGACGCCACGCGATTGAGGTATCTTATGAAAACATAACAAAATTAAAGTACGTTTCTAAATAATAATGGTAATCTTATTTTGACTCAATCACTATTGCCTTCTGAAGATGGATATCAGAATTGTTTTGTGCAAAGCAGAGAAAGAGAAGCAGAAATGAGAGATGATGAGTATAAAGTAGTTTAAACCTCACCCAGTCAGGTCTTAAACAGTAGAGGAAAAATCTTAAGGAAACCTCTGTCAAGTCTATAGATTTGCATTGTTGCTGAGAAAAATCAACACATGTATGTGTTATACTATTCTGTATTTTAAGATATGGAATTTAATATTTAGTTCACTAGCTGTAGGACACAGTTGGCAGTAACTATGACTGAGATTATTTAAGTATAGCAGTCATAAAATGAATGGCTTCTTAAAATAGTGCTATTATAAAAATATTCTTGTAAAAAAAAGTTATTGATCATTCTTATCATTGTATAATGTAAAATGCAAATGTGCAAGAAAATATGTTCTCTGCTGTCAATATTTCCAAACCTTTTATGCCATTTATGCCTCCAAACATGTTAACAATGTTCATGTTAAGTATAATGAACATGATACTTGAATATTTTTAAATACATGTAGAAATAGTGGGTTAAGCAAAGGACATTGTGTAGAAGAAACAAATTGGGGGGCCTGTGCCCTAGTAAAGCTTTATATCTAACAACGCCCCGGCTAAGTCTCCTAATTCTAATTCATGTAAAATTTCCCTTTTTTCAGTGACAAACCTGCAGTACAGAAGGTTCAGTTAAGCCTTAAAATGTTGAGAGAGAGGTTAAAAATCTAGATTGAAAAGTAAAACAAAATCTAGATTTAGAAGTTAATTTCAACAATTTCATTCATAACAGGGGTAATAAAAAGAATCATATTTTATTTTCAAAGAGGAACAGAATACAAACAATTAATTGGTTTTGATATTCTTCACCCCCAAGTGTCAGTTAGGATCAAATTCTTATCTTTTGATTACACTGTTTTTTTTTTTTTTTTTGTTAACAGGACTGTGATCATGATCTCGTCCCTGAAGAAATGTCAAGTTTAGAAAAATGTGTCACATGTGGAGGACCCTTTTCACCTCTGAAATGGTCAGGGGTGAGGTGTAAAGGTAATTTTTTTTTTAGGAATGAAGATCCATCCATATCTTTTGAACATGATGCCACAGAAACACTTTTAAAAAACGGCTTCATGTGCAACTCTGCCATATGTTCAAGATGAGCCATTTACAGCTGCACTCACTTTTTAAATACTGACCATGATATTATGAACCGTCTTCTTTTATTAATTCTTAATTTTCTCTGTCTAGTTTGCTACGAGTCCTGGCACAAAAAGTGTTATGTTAAGCACAAGGTAAACATCACTGAACCTCTGCCAGTGGTAAGTGTTTTAGTAGAACTATTCTCAGTGAAATGCTTTCCAAGTACACAAAATATAAATGTATATTTTAATCATTATCAGGTCTGTGAAGAACAAAGTTCAAGTGAGGTTGCATCATCAGAAGAGGAATATGTGCCTGATTCCACAGCTGATTCCAACAGCTCATGGGACAGCATAGCAGAGCCTTTAAACATCGATCACAGTCGAGATTTAGAATTACAGAATTTTGAGGCATCCACCAGCAAGTCTGCGTCAAAAAAGACACACCACCAAGAAACTTTTGTAGAGGCAGAGAGAGAGTCTGTTTCTGAAGCTGCAGAATCAAGTCAGCTTGAAGGATCAGGAGTTACTGCCAAAGTAGGAAATGCTGAAGGCATAATTGTTGATGATAGCGCTGATGCTGGGACTGAACAGGTCTTAAACACATCCTCCTCTCTCAAAAATAAAACTTACTGCTACATTTGTGGAAAACAACAGACAAAGTTTACACGTCACCTAAAACGTCATGAGAAAACTCATGCAGATGTTGCTCAAGCTTTAAGTCTTCCCAAGAAGTCCAAACAGCGCCAGAAAATGCTTATAAAGCTACGCAACAAGGGAAACTACATCCATAACTCTGAGGTCTTAGCAAGTGGAGTTGGATCCCTAAAACTAAGACGCACAGCAAAGACAAATTACAATGCAAAAGACTATATTCACTGCATGTACTGCCAGGCATTTTATCTACGAAGAGATCTGTGGCGACATGTTAAAAAATGTTCTTCAAAACCAGTAGAAGCCAATTCAGAGATTGGAAGAAAAAAGATCTTGTCTTTGGCCTCTATGAATGAGTCAGCTCTGTCTCAGCAGATATCCCCAGGTGTTTGGAAGATTTTAGCTGTCATGAAAGATGATGAGATAACTGCTACTGTGCGAAGTGACTATTCTATTCTTCAGCTGGCCCAGTCATTTTTTAATAAACATGGACAGGATCCCACCAAATATGACTATATTCGCCAGACACTCAGAGAAAGTGGAAGACTTCTGCTTACGCTTCGCAAGGAATTCTCAATACATACCCTTGAAGATGCTGTGAGACCTGCAAATTTTGATGTGGTGATCAAAGCTGTCAAGAAAGTGTCTGGGTACGATGACGAAAAGCACTGCTACCGTACTCCAAGCCTTGCATTAAAGTTGGGCCACTCACTGCAGAAAGTCAGTGACATTTTACATTGCAGAGCACTGATGGCACAAGACAGTAACCTAATAAAGTCAACCCAGAGTTTCAAAACCCTTTATGCTACAAAGTGGTCTGAACTCATCTCCCACACAGCTTTAACTACGCTGAATGAGCGCCACTTTAACAAGCCTTCCACTCTTCCTTTTACGAAAGATGTTCAGCGTCTTCATAGACATCTGGAGAAGACTACAGAACAAGCATTGAAGGACTTGGAAGACCACAGTTCACCAAAATCGTATGGTGAACTTTGTAAAGCCACCATGGCAAATGTAATACTTTTTAACAGGAGAAGAGGGGGAGAAGTTTCAAAGATGACGCTGAATGGCTTCCTGGAGAGAGACACAAGTGCCCTGCACAAGGATGTCGCTTTTGGACTGACACAATTTGAACTTCACCTTTGTCAACACTTCAGTCGCGTTGAATTAAGGGGTAAAAGAGGCCGGAAAGTTGCGGTGTTACTTTCACCAGACATGGTAAAGGCAATAACACGCCTAATAGAGAAAAGAAAAGACTGTGGTGTTCTGGCAGAAAACCTGTTCCTGTTTGCCAGACCTCACTGTCTGACTCCCTACAGAGGACAGGACTGTTTGAGGCTATATGCGAGTGAATGTGGGGCTGAAAACCCTGAGCTCCTCAGATCGACATTATTACGCAAACATGTCGCAACTTTGTCACAGATCTTGAACCTCAAGGATCACGAGTTAGACCAAGTTGCTGACTTCCTTGGGCATGACATTCGCGTTCATCGTGAATATTATCGGCTTCCAGAGGCTACTACCCAGCTGGCCAAAATCTCAAAATTACTGCTTGCCATGGAGAAAGGGACTCTTAGAAGCCTTCAAGGCAAAACACTTGAGGAGATTGAAATTGAAGGTAGGCATGGGCCGGTTTCCGGTTTCACATTATACTAAGGTTTTAAACAGTCAAGGTTTCAAAACCACTAAAATTTTCTGTGATTTCTGTTTCCAAGGTATGAGCTGCTTTTACACAAAATTCATTAAATTGTTAAGTAACATAATTGATTTGATGTTTACATTTAATATAAAGAATATTATAATTTAAAGGCTTTATTTTTACCTGGCATACATGTTGTATGTTGCTTAAAAATGAAATGTATTGTGTCCAGTTAAAAAGGTGTTGTTTGTATACACGGACATTTGAAAATGACACATTTTAGTGTTGCAATGGCAATACCGCAACCCTGTGAAACCTTGATATTTTTGCTTAAGGTTATCATACAGCCAGAATCTCATACCTGCCCATGCGGTAAATGCCATTTAATGTTGTTGAAGTAAAACATAGAACGGTAGGAAATGTGTTTTATCAAAATGGAACACGCATTATATGTAGGCAATCTATAGCACTTGAATCTCATCATTCATCTAGGTAATATAATTTATTTTCTTAGATAACCTACACTTGACTGAATCGAGTGCAGAGAGTGAGGACGATGCAGAGAGTGAGGTCGATGAAGGAAATCTCACATATCCACAGACTGGTAATTACAGTTTGATTTTCTTGAATTTGCTTCATAAAATCACATGACAAATGTTAAACTTTTATTATAGATTCTACAGAGATGAAAAGAACAACAAAACCTGTTGAAGCTCCAGGCACTTGTATTGTCACCAGATGGTTAAACTCTTAACAGTGTAACTCTTTGCTATGATTTATCCCTAACCAATTGTTATTTCACTGTCAAGTCAGTAACTGTGTAATCATTTACTGTTTTCTTGTATTTTAGACACAATTCGAGGGGATGTTAATTTGTGTCTGAAATACAAGAAAACGTCTCTGGTTATGTATGGTAGCTCGTTCCTTGAGTGAGGGAACGGAGATGTCACCTTGGTAGGAGTTACCAACGAATTGGGATCACGCTAGGGAGACCAATTGCCTTCAAGTGAAACTAAAATGAGCCAATGAAAATTAGCGTGCGGGATTTGTACTTAATCTTGTCCAACTCACTCATATCTGCCAGGGTGAGCCAATGATGTCGCTCATGGACGACAAGAGTGAACATCGCCCTGCCCAGGGAACATGCAGAACTTTTGTTGTCCGGAGGGCAAGGTCCGTCATCATACGCAGCACTTGGAGCACCCCTGGGTCGGCACCTTTCTCCTGCATGTCACAGAGCGCCATGGCCTGGTGAACCATGGCATGCAGGGCCATCTTTTGAAATATGAGATTGCGTGAAGCGACAGGCACAGAGACTTGAGAAGATCAGCTTGTAGAAAGAGAATTCCAAACGCTCATTCACTCAACACAACCGGTCGGCTACAGAGCAAAAAGCAATATGTGTGTGCGCTCGCTTCCGCTTTATACTCGCAGTGGCAGGCGGGGCATGGAATGCAACTCCCACACACCAATATTCATTGATACGTTTTAGTTTCACACAAAGGCAATTGGTCTCCCTAGCGTGATCCCAATTCGTTGGTAACCCCTACCGACATGAGGTAGAAGTGATCTAACAAAAGGTAACAGTAAGGGCCTTATCCACTTGGGTCCCAGATAGCAGACTATCAGACTGCACACACAGTTGGTTTGCATTTTACAGCTGGGATGATATGAGGTCACATGCAAAGATGGTGAAGGGCGTAGTATGTCAATTAAATGTTTGAACGTTTCCTGGTTTAGTCTGCATTGTAAATGAGTTTGGACAAAAGCAGACCGACTGCACGCGCCAAGTAAAATTCAGTCCCTTGGATTTAAAAGTTTCTGTCATTATTATTGGGAGAAACGAGACACAGGAGTGTAAACATTCTCTTTGTATAATTTTAACGTTGCAAATTAACCAAACTATCTCTTTTTAATACTTCTACTCATCTTCTGTTATTTGTGTGTATGTATTTAATAGAGTATATTACATTTGATTACAGGTTCTGGAGGGCTGCTGATTGCTAGGCAACCTGTCGGTAAACCTCCAGGCATGTCTGCGCCATTATCACAAGGTTAGCCCTTATCCTGAGTCTACTAACATGTCATCTTATTTTATTGTGCATTATTTCGTAACCTAAAAGCAATTTATTCAGTCCTCCTTCACTTGTTTCAATTTAGTTTGTCACAGCAAAAATTTGGATAAATGCAAGGCATGTGAGCTAAATTTCAAGTGATGTGGATGTAAAGTACAGTAGTAGAAGCTTTAAATGATGACCAGGACACTTTTTCAATCTAACAAATTTACTCATTAAAACATTGCAGTGTAACAATGAACACTGGCATGGCTGCCACTTTCAATGCACACGACAGCAACTACGGAGTCTCAGCTTGCTCTTCCACTTCAAAATAAAAGCACTTCCTACCATATCATTTACAATGAATTAACTTGTAAGAAAATAATAATGTTCTTACCCTTTCAACTGTTTATTTCTCAATTACTGTAAATAATGTAAATGTTTTAACCTAAACCATATTTGAACTTTCCTTTTCAGCTTATTTTAAAGCACACAAAAAATTTTTATAATTAAATAATTAATATTTAAGCCCGATTAAGCCGATAATACCCCCCCCCCCAGTGAACAACTATTTATCACCAATTCGGATCGGTAAGATTTTTTTATGTTTTTAGAAGTCTCTTATACTCACCAAGGCTGCATTTATTTGATTAAAAATACAGTAAAACCATAATATTGTGAAATATATTATTACAATTGAAAACAGTTATTTTATTTTGAAATTTTAAAAAGTAATGTATTCCTGTGATCAAAGCTGAATTTTAAGCATCATTACTCCTGTCTTCAGTATCGCATGATCCTTCAGAAATCATTCTAATATGATGATTTGATGCTCAAGAAACATTCATGATTATCAGCATTTGATAATTTTTTTCCATGATTCCTTGATGAATATGAAGTTCAAAAGAACTGCATTTATTTTTAAACAGAATATTTTTCAACATTCCAAATGTCTTTACTGCCACTTATTATCAATTTAATGCATCCTTGATAAATGAAAGTATTGATTTCTATCATTTATTTTCTTCTTTAAAAAAAATTCTTACTGACCCCAAACTTTTAATGGGAATGGGAAGTGTACATCAGCATCATCAAAGGATCAGCAACAGGTCTCCTTAACACACTGTGAATGTACAAACAGTACAGAAACATATGAGTCCATCTCTACCAGGAAACCGTTCAGGTATCCTGCCCTTCTTCCAAGTCTGCCTGGAAGTGTTGCCCTCTGATTAAGATGGCATCTCCCACTTTCAGCATGTGAGCTGACTCCAAGTCCATCAGATAGTCCTTTTGTCAGCAGTTCCAGAAACTAGTTGACAGCTTCTGCAAAATCTCCATCTCATGTCCTGTCTGCTCACACTTGTGGCATGAGATTGCGGAAGCAAAGTCTTTGGTAATAAGGACGCAAGTCTTTTCCCCATCTGAAAGTGAGAAGGTTTGAGTGGTTGGAGCACTGATGCATCGCTACCGACATCATCAGCATGGCCTCCAACTCTGTAAGCGTGATTGTCAACTCCTTGAAGTTCAGTGAACTTCTCCCCAGGATCATCTTCAACATGTTTTCACCGACCTCACAAGTGTCTCCCAGAAGCCGGCCCGCCAAGCAGCTCTTTAAACGATAAACTTCCAGATTATCCCCTTGTCAGTGAAGGACTCTGTAAGCTCTGAACCTTTGTGTGACTTCCTTAGCTCTTTTAGATCTTTGTCTGTTCTTTTAAATGTCTTTGCATTATCTGAATTTCACAGTCCTTGCCTGGCTACAGATCTCTTTACGGCTAAGAGAAAAGTTTCAGTTGTTTGTTCTGACACTAACTCGGAATACATTGCCAGAGTGACAGTGTGAGAAGTGCGTTCAAGGCTTTGCATGACAGTTCACTGCACGAGACAGTTCAGCCTACCAGTCATATGCATGTTTATGACAGCTGTCATAAACATGCATAAAATCTCCTTCATAATCATGATGTGTCATGTCATGATTATGAAGGTGTCATGTCCATTTTGCGCACACCCTTTCATGTAAAGTTTTACCTGAAATTTGGTGGAATGTCTCTTTGTTAGTTACCTCGTTTGCTCAGCTGCAGTGCTCTCTCTGCTCTCAACCTTATTTTCCAGAAACTGGATGAGTTGGTTGAATTTCCACTCAAGACCGGAGTCTTGTCAGCTCCATGTCTTTTGGTATAAGATGTAGTACCACTGGACATAGCATGCATCCATATGTGAACTACCAGGCTGCAAACCAAGTCCAGGCTGCAAATCTGTATTTCACTTTTAAAAAACTAAATTCATGATTTTAAGGGTCCATTGGTTGATTGACCACATTAAGGAGCATCTTCTACTTCACATTATTTGAGAAACTTACCTACAACAAATAAATGCTTCTAGTGACAATTGTTTTGTTTTTTTAGCACAACATGAAAATGCAGATGGTAAGGGCAAAGAACCCAGCAGAAAACTAATTGAGGACAAAGAGCCCAGCAGAAAAAAGAAAACGAATAAACAATCTGGTAAATGCTCCTACACATACACCCAAGTCACTAAACACCAAGTTACTTAAAGGGGCATTTTATCAATAGAAACATTAATTAGGGATGTCCCGATCCGATCACGTGATCGGAAATCGGCCCCGATCACGTGGTTTCAGACTCGATCGGAATCGGACGTTACCTCCCGATTAGGACTCGGATACATATGCAGGGTTTAAAATCCATTAAGGTCTCGCTCTGCTCCGCGCCAGTGTACGCGCTGCGCTGGTGCGTGTGAACTGATGAGAAGAGAATAGGCTTGTTCGACTTCATGCAGCGCCGAAGAACCGGCAGCCGGATGACGTCAAAGTTCCGCGAGAGCGATTTAAAAGCAAACCCCTCCGTATGATTTCGCGGATCACTCTCGCGGTAGTTTGACGTCACCCGGCTGTCGATTGTTGCGGCGCCGCATGAAGTCGAACGAGCCTGTTGACGTGCTTTCATTCATAGGCTTCACACTCGTGCGTCCAAGGAACCCACGACAAAACCGGATTTTTACCGCTCAGGTAAACGACACGTTGATCGTTTTTGTCACTGTGTGCTCAGACGCAGCTCCGCGTCTCACTCAGAACCTCAAGAACGCGCATTCGCGCAGGATACTGTAGAGATGAGAGATAGAGAGAGAGGTAAGAATGGTGCCCACGTCGAGAAAACTTAATAGAAGTCTAGAAACAAAGTATTAAAGTATGTATTGCCATGTCACTCATCTCATTACAATATGTTAACTAGATAACTGGATACAACTGATTGTATAGTTTAATAAAATAATGTATTTTGATTATACAGATTAATTACGACCTAACTATAGGTATTTTATAACTAACTGCTGACCAGCTTAGGGAATCTCTATGGCTAATTTATAAGATATATTGCTGAATCAGTATGTTGTTTTTCTTGTTAATTGAGTCTTTTTGGGTAGCCTATCTTATGCCTAGAATTAGTCAAGGAGGTTGATTCTTATAACTTCCTTCCAAGTTTGATCAATTGTGCATAATGACATGTGCAACAAATGCATATAGGGTGTCAGACTCATAGATTTGCATAATTTAAAGTTCAGGTTTTAAAGTTTGGGTCAACATGTGGCACAGCTTTAAAACTGAAACTTATAAAATCCTATCAGAGGTCCAAAATGTCATTGAAACACACCAGTGGCTTTGCTTTCATCAGGATTAAACATGTTACCCCTCGAACCCTCCATCCCAACAGAGCATCCCCACAAAACAAATACCAATTTAACCCCTGTACATATACTATATATATTCTCATTATTATTTAACACATCTGTAGTTATGTGCTGGCACAGAGTTTTAGACTCTTTTGACTCCACACAGAAACAGCAATGCGTGCGGCATGACATAAGGAACATCCTGGTTCTGTTTTTTCGCTCTTATTTATTCTTTTTTTATGTATTATAGAAGTATCGGATCGGGACTCGTATCGGCAGATACTCAAAATCAAATGACTCGGACTCGAGGGCAAAAAAACCTGATCGGGACATCCCTAACATTAATCTTTATTGGAAGTGGGTCATATTTGTATTCGTATTTATGTACCATAAATATAGAATTTTGTGCCTATTTGACGGAGAAAAGACAGAATGTGACTTTAGAGCACATTTGTATGAAAAACTACAACCCACAATGCACAGCCCTGCAAGCCACTCCCATTAATCGGAACAGCGCTCAGATATGCTATTGTGTACATAAATGCCACGTTAGTAAAACAAAGAAAATAGCCACCACCACTGTGTCTGACAGACACCAATCATGACTTACTTTTAAACGTGATGTTACATTGTGTTACACACAATAACACTCTGGTCTGGTGTGTAGCAAAGTCTTATTCAAACAGTAACGTGCGGTTTCAGATCCGCAGTACAAATGTCTTTTCAAGTACTTAAACATTTAAAATGCATACCCTTTTTATTTAGTTTTACAATTTTTTTTTGTCTCTTGTTTACTTTAGTTTTTAATCTGTGTTAACATTGCTTTCACAATATAGACATATAAAACACCGCTCAGATATGCTATTGTGTACATAAATGCCATGTTAGGATAACAAAGAAAATGGAAACACTCACTTAAGTCAGACGTCCGTTTATCCCTGCATCCTCCACACAAACGCGTCCACCGCACAATATCTCCACAGAAGCGCTGCCTCAGCTCTTGGAGCTTGTGCTCGTAAGCCCAAACACGTCTTTAAAATAAACACGTGCAAACATGCGCAAAGTAGCTCTCTTGCCCGGAAACATTCACCAAATAAACATCCGTATCCTGATCTGATGCAGAAATGTTGTACAGAAAGCACACAGCGAGAGTACAGGCACTACTAGTCTGTCCAAGCTCATACTCCACATACTCGTAAGCCGAAACACGTCTGTGAAATAAACACGCCCAAACAGGCACTACTAGTCCATTTAAGCTCTAGTCAGTCCGGGCTTCTCTACGCAGCAGAGGCCGAGGGTTTGCGCGTCTTCCCCGGGCTCCTCTACGCAGCCGACGGCTCCGGCCTACTCCTCGGGCTTCCGTTCCTCCATCTGCCTGAGCTCTTTGCTGTATTGTCGCTCATAAAGGTGCAATGAACAGGGGATTAGAGCATCACGTTTGCGAAATGACCCTCTTCCATATCATATCAATTACCTTACGCTATTATTGTAACATGAAGTCTGGCTCGCTTCACAATGTCTGTTTAGCTTAGCTTAGAATTAAGATGGCGGCTGATCGTTTTTCGTCTGTATTTGTATATTTTTGTAAGTCCCACCCACTGATCTGTAATAGGTCATAGGTCTTTAGCGTGAGTGGGTCCCACTCATAGCCCCGACCTTGAAATGATGAGGAATGAGTGTCTGTAGTCTTTCACCCTCAACAAAGATACAGCAGTTGCTTCTTTCAATGACGCAAAATGATGATTTTTACATCATTGAAAGAGGGAAGTGCAACACTGAAATCTGTATTTCACCCGTCTCAGTGGAAACTGAGGGAATGATGCACGACCATTTAAAAACATGACTGGGTATCTAATGATACAAAGCTTAATGCAAATGAAGTGTCCCTTTAAGCATGAAAGCATAACTGAAGCATGCTCGAAAGAAAGTATTTACACCACCCAAAGGCAATATGGTGACAATTCTCATCTTTCTGCTGGACACTGTTATCCTACAACTCGGTTAGCCAATTATATAAAATGAGTTAATTAGATAAAATTTTTTGAAACTATCGATGTTAAAATTCTAGAAAATGGGTCTCATTTAGTTATCAGTGATAGGACGAATGTTTAAAATAGGCATAGAGAAAGTAGATTAAAGGGGCGGTTAATTTGTCGATTTTATTGTTTTATACTGTTGTCTGATGTCTACTGATGTTCGCGTGGTTTTTACATTCATAAACATCAAAAGCAATAAGTAATAGGCTATTTTGTAACATGGATTAGTGGCTCTCTGGAGAAAAGCTTCGTTTGAAGGGGCGGGCCGCACTGAAAACCTGGACGTAAACGCCCACTGCTATGATTGAACAGCTTCATTCCTCGTCATTACATGTGGGGAAATGTTTTAAAAACATTAATGTGTAAAAATAGCAGCCAAACACATATATGTTTGACCCACAAAAGATTCTGGGTGCTAAAGATGATGCACATAAATGACAATACGTATAGTAAGTAGAAACAAAACTTTAAACTCAACGTGACTAAATTACCGTATACAACACAGTAAGCGCACATCAGAATCTAAACTGCGGCTGATAAATCCTTATTAATAACTTTGTATATTTCTCTTGTGCTTGTGCGGTTGCTCTTACATACACGTAAAATTACATACAGGGTCCTAAATTAACACCCGCCAAGCGCCAAATGTGGGGCAGCGTAGAGACACAGTGGTTGGACCGTTTTACTTGTTGCTTGGAGTAAAATAACTAGTGGATGCAAATGTACTCCCTTCTAACAAAATACAGTACCCTAGCAACGGAATAAACAAAGCCTTATATCTGTGCATCAGAACATTGTAGAGACACAGGGGTTGGGTCTTTACATCATGTCAGCTTCATGTAAGCATTATGCTAACATCATGCTAAATCATGCTAGCTTCAGACTAAAGCGTTAACAGGCAGGTAGACTACTTAACTAAACTTTTTTCAAACTTCTGTCAAACAGTTTTAAACATTCACGTTCGAGTTAACCAAGTTTGTCTTTAAACTTTAACATCTAGTTTAAAAGTAGAGTTTGTTTTCATTCATTTCTTTGTCTTTTTTTCTAGTTCCTCTGGAAAGTGCTCGAAGTGCAAAAAAGCGCCAATGGTCTCCCATGGAAGTTGCCGCGGTCATGAGACATTTTGGTGAACACATCAAAAAAGGCAAACTGGCCACTATGATTGAATGCCAGCAATGCAAGGAAGCAGAAGATCCTGCTCTGGCTGGTCGCTCTATTCTAAACATAAGAGACTTTGTAAGAAATCGTGGCGTGACTTTGAAAAGAAAGAAGACTCCTGGCTAAAATATGAAAATCTGATATTGTCTACCAGTTTCTACATTCCATTTAGTTCTAATTTGGTTTAGTTTTCACTCTGCCTGTTTAGATATGTTTCTTGTGTTCCTTTGTTGTTCTTTTCAACAACTGCTTTTTCAGTAAATGAGTCATGATATTCATCATAACTGTGTTTAAAGGGATACTCCATTGTTTTGTCGTATTAAACTTTGTTAGTTGATACTTACCTCTATCATCTTAGTGCGTGCACTTAGGCGCTGTGGCGCGCTGCGACACTTTGAGCTTAGCTAAGTGCTACCAGTTCATTCAATGGTATCGAATAGAGATGAAGTTAGAAATGACCAAACACATCAACGTTTTCCCTATTTAAAACGAGTAGTTATACAACCAAGTATGCCCTGGCGCATTTAAAAACGGGTTAAAAAGGGTAACTATTATGTCTTTATGAGAGGGAGAAGGGGAGCAGATTTTTTAGGAGAGACGAACTACTCCCACAAGTGCTATCCTGCTCTGACTGGTCGCTCTATTCTAAACATAAGAGACTTTGTAAGAAATCATGGCGTGACTTTGAAAAGAAAGAAGAATCCTGGATAAAATATGAAAATCTGATGAATTGTCTGCCAACCGCCATACTTTATACAGTAGTTACCCTTTTTAACCCGCTTTTAAAAGCGCCACATTTTATTTTGTGCCACCATACTTGATCGTATAACGACTTGTTTTAAATAGGGAAAACGTTGATATGTTTGATCATTTCTAACTTCATCTCTGTTTGATACCATTGAATGATACCATTGAATGAACTGGGCTATCTAAGTGCTACCAAAGTGTTGTCACGCACCACAGTGCTTAAGTGCATGCACTAAGATGATAGAGGTATGTATCAACTCTTCTTAGTTAGGGTAATAACAGTGTAATATGACAAGACGATGGAGTATCACTTTAAGCTCCTCTTTAGTACTCATTCTCTGTCCGCTATTGTTTTGTTACTCCAGTTTACCTCCTCTCTCCTGATTGTACTCATAGTATGATTTCTGTTGCTCTAATAAATAGAGAAGGCATTGAATCACACAGTCCACGTTTGTCTGTTTAAGGTTCCATTTATCCATATTTGACCCTTTAATACACAGCTTTTACATGTTTGTGTATGTGTATGGTCATGGTCCTGACAATTAAAGTTGGTCCTGGTAATTACTATTTGTGTCATGGGCGGAGCTGTGTACCGTATTTTGGTTTGTTCTCTTAATACAGCATGGTGTCAGGTTCTTGTATTTTGAGTTATGATGGGTTTATTCAAATTTTGAAGTGAGATTTGTGTTGTATAGCTCAAATAGGATTTTTTGAGATTTATTACATCTTTCTAGCACAAGAGGAAAGGGGTGACTGTTTAGTGTTGCAAAAAACTGGTTTGAAAAAATTGTCCTCCTAATCAACAAAAACCAGTATGTGTGTGTGTGTGTATGTGTATGTGTGTGTGTTGGTGAAGTCAAAGTGTTGCAATAAAGCTGTAAAACAGAAAAAAAGCAAAAGATTATTAGAATTGCCTTTGTGGTGAGGTGAATGAGCATTTCTTAATTGTTAAGACAGAGTAATTGTAATTATTAATTAAATATGAATCAATCGCGACCACTACGTACAATACAAATCGATCCTTACTGTACAAATGTCAGATTTGTACCACATTCAATTGACACAAGTACATACAAAAATCTATTTTTATTTAGGCCTACAAATAATGGAAACAGGGATCTTCTTCTGTCCTGTTGCGTAAAATGCTTCTCATAATATCCACTGTTCTCTCTTCTCAATGTCACACATAACTAAAGTAACAATTACCCTCAATTATCTCATGATGATTTTAGTGTCTTCTAAAATGGCATTCTTTTTGTAAAAGGCTTACAAAGGTATGGCACCATAGTGTTACAGGACATTCTATTTACTGTATATCTCTATTTAATTGTGCATTGATTATATCAGGTATGAACGGTCGCACTGTTCCTCTGGAAAGACTCCAGGTCCACTTTTTTATTATGGTCCATCCCTGATTCCGGTTATTCCCGTACATTTACTTTGCACTTTGAATAAAACTTTAACCACTGCAACAGCACGTTGTTAATTGTTGTCTTCACAACACATGGACAAATACATGAGTTTAAACTGATTTTGGTAGCTGTGGTTAGCAGTGCCACAATCAGACTGTGCCGTGGACAGCTGTAACTGAGCTGTGTAAATGAATGATAATGCAATAACGTTACTAACAAATTCAACCTAATCTCCAGGGATGAACGCTACAGATCGGTATAATGTTACGACTAAAGAAATAACACCAATTGGCTTGAGATACTTACTGTAGTCAGTTGGCGGGTGAAATGAATGATCGAGTGGTAAAAGTGATTATGGGTAAGAAGCGTGCGTTTTGGCGCGTGGCGTATCGTATCGTTGCTGTGGTAACCACTGTTGTGGTTTTCCTTTTCCTCAAATGAAACAATCTTCAGTCTTAGGTTTTGATTTCAAGAGATAGACTTTTATTTTCCGGTCAAATAAAAAGCCGAGCCTGCCCTGGTGAATCCCCCCAGAACCAGAGTGAAGTCCTGGGAGGATCCTCCAAAACCAGTCTGACTCTCTGAGCCGTGGCTTGGTAAATATATAGGTTCCCCCTCCATGCTTAAAACAATATAGGATTTGTAATATGAAGAACCACATGACATTCCTCAGACCAGTGTCTCCTTCCCATGACCTATTTGACCCTAGGCTACTTACTCAAACCCTTTGTGCCCTTTGACATGAAACATGAATACACACAGCTGGGTTGCAATAGCAGTCCCATGGCAAACTCCTGACACACACACAGCATAACACATGACACAAATACTGCATAGTTGGATTATAATGGTAAATTCATATCCATGTAGATTGGGATTAAAATAAACTTCTTCACCACTGAAAGTTTTCTGATTCTTAAGAATAATTATTAATTTTTATTATATATATATTAATTATTATTTTCGCTGCTATGACAGAACATACATTTGAAAATAATAAAATATCGTAAAGGGTTTAATAATGTAAAGGGGACGATCTATTTAACACAGCCCTCTGGAGCGTGCTCTTTAAGCAGTGGTACAGGAAAAAATCTGCATCTTTCAATAATACTTTTTTATGCAAGACAACGCTTCAGCACATGCATCAAAGTACTCAACTGAGTGGCTGGCCAGTAAAGGCCTTAAAGGTGAAAAACTAATGACATGGCCCCTTCTTCACCTGACTTAAACCCTATTGAGACCTTTTGATCCCTTCTTAAGCAGGACATTTACAGTGAAGGTAAACAGTACACCTCTCTGAACAGTGTCTGGGAGGCTGTGGTTGCGTCTGCACAAAACGTTGGCCCAGACCAGATCAAGAAACTGACCGAATCCGTGAATGGAAGGCCCGTGACTGTCATCGAAAAGAAGGGCGGCTACATTGGTCACTGAGCCCATACATCTTTTTATTACATTTTGTAAATGTAGAGTTTGTTTATTATTCTCACTTTAACAGGTGAAAAAAAACAAGTGAGATGGTAAAATCTTTGTTTTTCATTTAGTTGCCTAATAATTCTGCACACTAATAGTTGCCTAATAATGATGTACATAGAAATATTCTCTTAAGAAAGCCAAAATTTTACTTTTACTACTTAAATGTTCAGGTTTGAGGGTTTGTTAACATTTTGAATTGACCAAGAGCACTGCAGTTGTACAACAAAAAAAGTAATCCACAAAAATACAACCTGCCCAATAATTCTGCACTCCCTGTATATCAAACATTCATACACTGAAATGGTCGCTTAATCTTTTATGTTTTACAAAGTCGGTTTGCCTTAAACCATTTGATTTTTAAGAGACATACATATGAATACCTTCAACTTGAATGTAAGTGCATACTTGCATGTCAGTCAATTTATTTATTTAAGTGCAATAAATTCTAGTGGATGCATTTTAAAACTTTCAAGGTTTAAGTTTAGGTCTAAAATTATTTGACTCGACTTAACTTTTAGATGTAACTCTTTCGGACTATGACAGTTACGAAATGTCACACCATTACACTGTTGTGGCAAAAAGTCTTAGCTTGAATCTTCATAAGAAAAATACTCAGGAGACAAAGGTTCCAGGTGCCAAACAAGAATTATTTTATTCGCTCGAGCCAACAAAGTGAGACAATCAATACCCCTCATAGAGGCGCTCAAAGATCATCTGCCCTCCCAACATCTGACTCCATTTTTATACAGTAAGATCAAACATTTCTTATCTGAGATGACGTATGTTCTTCTCATTGGTCTCAGTCTGCCACAATTAATTTTATTTGTTTGATGCAGCAGAAGTGCAGCTGCATCCTGCCTCATATCTAAAATGATATATTCTGCTTATTGGTTTTCATGGCCTTGGCCTAGCTTGCACAGATACCTTATTGTTAATGTAGCGAAGTACAGCTGGACAAATTCTCTAATCTAAAATGACATACTCTTGTTTATCAGTTGTGTCGACCTTGCTTCTCAAGATAATCGTGGCGAGAACAATCGGGGTATAGTCGCAGGATCGCACCTGGACTCTTTTAATTAGGAAACGAAAGTTAACTGAGAAAACGAAAGTTTAACTGGGTGTCTTATAGCCTTGTGTAGAAACAACAGGCCTTAGGCCTAATATAATATTAATACAGCATATGATCAGTAATATACCCAACAAAAACTACTATATATTTCCCCCTCATGGACTGCCAAGTCCATCAAACATGAGGGGGTACTTTTAAGAAAACATCACATACTGAGAGTGCTGCAGCAGAACATTGTCGCACATGATGTTATACTAGCTAAGAGCTTTCATGGATCAAAAGTTCCATGCAGATCCTAACACAGACACAGTTAAGATGCAGCACTCACGCCCTTAAGGGAACAAGAACCAAAAACCTTCCCAAAATGGCACCATTCTTGTTTGTTTAAGTGAGTATATTAGCTTAAAAGAAGGAAAAAAGATTCTTGGACCCTGTACATACTAAAGGAACCCAAAAATGAAAATGTTCAAAAACAATTAATATCTCATTTTTTGTAATTAAGAAAAAGAAAGACATGTAAAATCAAATTCAGTCATTTTAAAATATGTAAAACTTATCATTACTAAAGAATGCAGAAAGAAAATATATCAATCAAAATAAGCCAGTAATCATGATCAGTAGTAAATATATTGATTAATTAAAGATTAAGATTCA
Source organism: Misgurnus anguillicaudatus (assembly GCF_027580225.2). Classification (NCBI taxonomy): domain Eukaryota; kingdom Metazoa; phylum Chordata; class Actinopteri; order Cypriniformes; family Cobitidae; genus Misgurnus; species Misgurnus anguillicaudatus. The sequence goes on along the minus strand of NC_073344.2, from coordinate 41,855,397 downwards.
GTGCAGCAGAGGTGGGTAGAGTACCCAAAATCTGTACTCAAGTAAAAGTACAAGTACTTATACAAAAATGTACTCAAGTAAAAGTAAAAGTATCAATCTAATTATTTACTTGAGTAAGAGTAAAAAAGTATAAGATGAAAAAACTACTCAAGTAGTTAGTTAGTCGTTACTTCCGATCTGATAGAGAATTAGCGCAAAAGCACTGAATTTCAGACTACTTGGAGGTTTTTCACAAACCTCTCCTTAAAAGTCTCATTGTTCTGCTTATACAAGTAAAGCAGCCTATCTCAGTCCTGCAATGGGTACATTATCACATAACGTGTCATTTGAGAAAAAATCTCAAACACACACACACAGATGTTTTTCTGACGGTTAACTCTGTATTTATTTCATGTTCACAACACAAACTTGTCAGCATCTGCCTTTAAACATGCAAACAGTAAACAAAAAAGAACGTGTGTGTCTGTTTGTTATCATGTTTTTATATGAATAGGTTATTTTCATTGCCATTAAAGTGCAATTACTGAACATTAACAGGAGCTTAATAAAAATGATCATTTTAGAATTTCATATGGAACTGATCTGTTTGTGCAAATCAACTCTACATTTATTATAATATATAATACATGTTTCTTTAAAATCAAACTTTATTCTTTTATTTTTATTCATTCATTCTATAGAAAGGATTTAAATAAAATACAATCCCGTTTTTATGTGAATGTATTTTCTACACATTGGTGAGGTGTCCGGATTTGTGTATAAATGCAAGACGTCCTTACATTTTGCTGTTCAGTTTGTTTAGTTGTGGGGAAATTATACGGAAATGTGCAGATGAACGTGCTTGTATGGTTTAACTTACACTAGGTTTTGTCATCGCTTGCACAAGAGTGCATATGGCAAAAACACATTAATAGTGTTCAAATAGACAATACTGACACTTACTTCAGGTTAGATCTTGAATTCCTTTTTTTTTTTATTATTATTTATATAGTGCAAACACAGAAAGTGACTCTATTTACATGTGGTAAATAACAATGAATAGAACAAAACGGAAAAAGAAAAACAAATAAGACAAACAAATAATAAATACAGCCATTGCCCATACATAATTTGTTGTAAGTATATGTGTGTGTAAAGAATGAGGGGATATTTAGAGTAATGCATACACGTTGAACAGTAGGTAATCCAATTAATAGATACATTTAGATAAATTCATATGGTTAGAATAGAGGTAGAAAGAAAGAGGAGAAAAAAATAATAATAATAACTAGATAGAAAAAGTTTGAAGACAAACTTTAAGTTGGCTTGAGAAAGCCTGGCCTGAAAGTTTAAAACAGCTAGCATGATTTAGCATGAAGCAAACATAAGCTAGCATGAGTTAGCATGAAGCTAGCATGATAATTTAACATCAAGCTAGCATGATTTAGCATAAAGCTAGCACAATTTAGCTAGCATGATTTAACATGAAGCTAACAAGATGTAACATGAAGTTAGAATGATGCTAACATGATTAGCATGAAGCTAGCATTATGTTAACATGAAGCTAACATGAATTAGCATGAAGCTAACATGATGTTAACATGAATTATCATAAAGCTAGCATGATGCTAACATGAATTAGCATGAAGCTAGCATGATGCTAATACAAATTAGCATGAAGCTAGCATGACGCTAATACGAATTAGCATGAAGCTAGCATAGTGCTAATACGAATTAGCATGAAGCTAGCATGATGCTAATACAAATAAGTATGAAGCTAGCATGACGCTAATACGAATTAGCATGAAGCTAGCATGGTGCTAATACAAATTAGCATGAAGCTAGCATGACGCTAATACGAATTAGCATGAAGCTAGCATGGTGCTAATACGAATTAGCATGAAGCTAGCATGATGCTAACATGAATTAGCATGAAGATAGCATGATGCTAATACAAATTAGCATGAAGCTAGCATGACGCTAATACGAATTAGCATGAAGCTAGCATGGTGCTAATACGAATTAGCATAAAGCTAGCATGATGTTAATATGATGCTAACATGAATTAGCATGAAGCTAACATGATGCTAACATGAATTAGCATGAGGCTAACATGAATTAGCATGATGCTACCATGATGCTAACATGAATTAGCATGATGCTACCATGATGCTAACATGAATTAGCATGAAGCTAGCATGATGCTAACATGAATTAGCATGAAGCTAGCATGATGCTAATACAAATTAGCATGAAGCTAGCATGACGCTAATACGAATTAGCATGAAGCTAGCATGAATTAGCATGAAGCTAGCATGATGCTAACATGAATTAGCATGAAGCTAGCATGATGTTAATACGAATTAACATGAAGCTAGCATGGTGCTAATACGAATTAGCATGAAGCTAGCATGATGTTAACATGATGCTAACATGAATTAGCATGAAGCTAGCATGATGCTAACAAGAACTAGCATGAGGCTAACATGAATTAGCATGATGCTCCCATGATGCTAACAGGAATTAGCATGAAGCTAGCATGATGCTAACATGAATTAGCATGAAGCTAGCATGATGCTAACATGAATTAGCATGAGGCTAACATGAATTAGCATGATGCTACCATGATGCTAACATGAATTAGCATGAAGCTAGCATGATGCTTACATGAATTAGCATGAAGCTAGCATGATGCTAACATGAATTAGCATGAAGCTAGCATGATGCTAATACAAATTAGCATGAAGCTAGCATGACGCTAATACGAATTAGCATGAAGCTAGCATGGTGCTAATATGAATTAGCATGAAGCTAGCATGATGTTAACATGATGCTAACATGAATTAGCATGAAGCTAGCATGATGCTAACATGAATTAACATGAAGCTACCATGATGCTAATACGAATTAGCATGAAGCTAGCATAACGCTAATACGAATTAGCATGAAGCTAGCATGATGCTAAGACGAATTAGCACGAAGCTAGCATGATGTTAACATGATGCTAACATGAATTAACATAAAGATAGCATGATGTTAACATGAATTAGCATGAAGCTAGCATGATGCTAACATGAATTAGCATGAAGCTAGCATGATGTTAACATGAATTAGCATCAAGCTAGCATGATGATAACATGAATTAGCATGAAGCTAGCATGATGTTAACATGAATTAGCATGAAGCTAGCATGATGCTAACATGAATTAGCATGAAGCTAGCATGATGCTAACATGAATTAACATGAAGCTAGCATGATGTTAATACGAATTAGCATGAAATTAGCATAAAGCTAACATGAATTAGCATGAAGCTACCATGTTGCTAACATGAACTAGCATAAAGCTAGCATGAAACTAGCATGAAGCAAGTATGACTTAGCATGAAGCTAGCATTAAGCTAACATGACCCAAAGACCCAACCCCCATGTCTCTATGATGTTCAGATCCAAAGATATAAGGCTTTGTTTATTATGTTGCTAGGGTGCTCATATTTGGTTGCTAGGGGTGTGGCTTAATACCTCAATAAGAATCCTAAGAGACTGATTGGATGCCTGAGTAAAATGAGCCCACTCCCATGTCTCTATGACACTCTGGTGCAAAGATATCCATCTTGGCTTTATATAATGGTAGTCTATGGGAGATGTTGCTAGGGTACCCAAAATTGTTGCTAGGGGCGTGGCTTAATAGCTCTGGGACAACCCTGAGAGACTGATTGGATGACTGAGTAAAATGAGCCTACCCCCATGTCTCTACGACACTCTAAAGTGAAGATATTCCATCTGGGACGCTTTTATTCCCTTATATGGTTATGTTTCCTGTCCCATTATAAGTCAATGGGAGATTTTGGGGGCCCCTTACACCCCAGGGGTACAGCTTACACCCCATTGTGATGTATGTTCTTACACAGCCTGTCAGACTCCTTAGATGTGGTAAGTCACAAGTTTCTACAAGTTTCTCACTCGCAGCTATGACCCGTCAAAGTTTGTCTCAATGTTAAGTCAATGGGAATTTTGGGGTCTTTGAGTGCCCCGTTTAGGAATTCGGAAGGTCCCATCAGTTAGAAAAGATATAGCAACTCGAGTCAGATCAGACTGAAGGTCTGACCTGAGTTTGGAGTATGTAGAGTTAAAGCTCTAGGAGGAGTTAGAATTGGAAAATTTTGGATCAGAAGAATAATAATAACTAGATAGGTACATTTCCTGAAGAAAATGTGAGTGGTGCTTGCCGTGGCAAAATTCTGGGGACAATATATGATTATACTCCAAGCCAAAAGTAAAATGGTCCAACCCCCGTGTCTCTACGATGTTCTGATGCGGAGATATAAGGCTTTGTTTACTCTGTTGCTAGGGTACTGTAGTTGGTTGCTATGGAAAAAATTGGCATCCAGTAGTGATTACATGCCGAGTCAGGAGTTAAACGGTCCAACCCCCGTGTCTCTACGATGTTCTGATGCGGAGATATAAGGCTTTGTTTACTCTGTTGCTAGGGTACTGTATTTGGTTGCTAGGGAAAAAATTGGCATCCCATAATGATTACACTCCGAGTCACGAGTCAAATAGTCCAACCCCCGTGTCTCTACGATGTTCTGATGCGGAGATATAAGGCTTTGTTTACTCTGTTGCTAGGGTACTGTATTTGGTTGCTAGGGGAAAAAATGGCATCCCATAATGATTACACTCCAAGTCACGAGTCAAACGGTCCAACCCACATGTCTCTACGATGTTCTGATGCGGAGATATAAGGCTTTGTTTACTCTGTTGCTAGGGTACTGTATTTGGTTGCTAGGGAAAAAAAATGGCATCCCATAATGATTACACTCTGAGTCACGAGTCAAACGGTCCAACCCCCGTGTCTCTACGATGTTCTGATGCTGAGATATAAGGCTTTGTTTACACTGTTGCTAGGGTACTGTATTTGGTTGCTAGGGAAAAATTGGCATCCCATAATGATTACACTCCGAGTCACGAGTCAAACGGTCCAACCCCCGTGTCTCTACGATGTTCTGATGCGGAGATATAAGGCTTTGTTTACTCTGTTGCTAGGGTACTGTATTTGGTTGCTAGGGAAAAAAATGGCATCCCATAATGATTACACCCCGAGTCACGAGTCAAACGGTCCAACCCCCGTGTCTCTACGATGTTCTGATGCGGAGATATAAGGCTTTGTTTACACTGTTGCTAGGGTACTGTATTTGGTTGCTAGGGTAAAAATTGGCATCCCATAATGATTACACTCTGAGTCACTAGTCAAACGGTCCAACCCCCGTGTCTCTACGATGTTCTGATGCGGAGATATAAGGCTTTGTTTCCTCTGTTGCTAGGGTACTGTATTTAGTTGCTAGGGAAAAAATTGGCATCCCATAGTGATTACACTCTGAGTCACGATTCAAACGGTCCAACCCCCGTGTCTCTACGATGTTCTGATGCGGAGATATAAGGCTTTGTTTACTCTGTTGCTAGGGTACTGTATTTGGTTGCTAGGGAAAAAATTGGCATTCCATAATGATTACACTCCGAGTCACGAGTCAAACGGTCCAACCCCCATGTCTCTACGATGTTCTGATGCGGAGATATAAGGCTTTGTTTACTCTGTTGCTAGGGTACTGTATTTGGTTGCTAGGGAAAAAATTGGCATCCCATAATGATTACACTCTGAGTCACGAGTCAAACGGTCCAACCCCCGTGTCTCTACGATGTTCTGATGTGGAGATATAAGGCTTTGTTTACTCTGTTGCTAGGGTACTGTATTTGGTTGCTAGGGAAAAAATGGCATCTCATAATGATTACACTCCGAGTCACGAGTCAAACGGTCCAACCCCCGTGTCTCTACGATGTTCTGATGCGGAGATATAAGGCTTTGTTTACTCTGTTGCTAGGGTACTGTATTTGGTTGCTAAGGAAAAAAATGGCATCCCATAATGATAACACTCTGAGTCACGAGTCAAACGGTCCAACCCCAATGTCTCTACGATGTTCTGGTGCGGAGATATAAGGCTTTGTTTACTCTGTTGCTAGGGTAGTGTATTTGGTTGCTAGGGAAAAAATTGGCATCCCATAATGATTACACTCCGAGTCACGAGTCAAACGGTCCAACCCCCGTGTCTCTATGATGTTCTGATGCAGAGATATAACTGTTTGAATTTTATGTTGCTAGGGTGCTCAAAAGTGGTTGCTAGGGGCGTGGCTTAAAAGCTTTGGGAATATCCTGATAGACTGATTGGATGTCTGAGTAAAATGAGCCCACCCCCTTGTCTTTACGACATTGTAAAGCAAAGATATCCCATCTGGAACTTTTTTATTCCCTTATATGGGCATGTTTCCTGCCCCATTATAAGTCAATGGGAAAATTCGGGTGCCTCTTACACCCCAGGGGTTCAACTTACACCCCATTGTGATCCATGTTCTTACAGAGTCTACCACCCTCTTCAAATAATGTAACCCACATGTTTTTACAAAATCCTCGCTCGTACCTATGACCCGTCAAAGTTTTTGCAATGTTAAGTCTATGGGATTTCCCCCCATTGACTTTTCATTGGGGCACTTTTGGGCGCCTCTTACACCCCAGGGGTACAACTTACACCCCAATGTGATGTATGTTCTTACAGAGTCTACCACCCTCTTCAAATGATGTAACCCACATGTTTCTACAAAATCCTCGAGCGGAGCTATGACTCGTCAAAGTTGGGCGCAATGTTAAGTCAATGGGATTTTTCGGGTGGTTTTTCGCCCCCCTTTCGGAAATCCTGCACCCGATCGCTTATAAAAGTCATAGCACACCTCTCCTCAATAAGCCGGTCGATTTGAGCCCTCTTTCATGGGTCTGCGACAAACCGTGCGGGACGAGTTAGGTGCCGAAAAAACGTGCAGATGTAAGAATAAAATATAACTAGATATTAAAGTTTGAGGACAAACTTTATGTTGGCTTGAAAAAGTGTAGCCGGAACGTTTAAAACGGTTTGACAGAAGTTTAGTTTAGTAGGCTATCCGGCTGTTAGTATGTTTAAGTATGATGTTAGCATGATTAGCATGAAGCTAGCATGATGTAAGCATGATAAGCATGAAGCTAGCATGATGCTAGCATGATTAGCATGATGTTAGCATGATTAGCACAAAGCTAGCATGAAGCTAACATGATTAGCATGAAGCTAACATTTATTCTGTTGCTAGGGTACTAAGTTTGGTTGCTAAGGAGAAAATTGGTATCCCATAATGATCACCCTTCAAGCCACAAGTAAAACGGTCCCACCCCGTGTCTCTATGATGTTCTAAAGCAGAGATATTAGGCTTTGTTTATTCCGTTGCTAGGGTACTAAGTTTGGTTGCTAAGGAAAAACTTGGCATCCCATAATGATCACCCTTCAAGCCACAAGTAAAACGGTCCAACCCTCGTGTCTCTATGATGTTCTGAAGCAGAGATATAAGGCTTTGTTTATTCCGTTGCTAGTGTACTAAGTTTGGTTGCTAGGGAGAAAATTGGCATCCCATAATGATTAACCTTCAAGCCACAAGTAAAACGGTCCAACCCCCGTGTCTCTAAGATGTTCTGAAGCGGAGATATAAGGCTTTGTTTATTCCGTTGCTAGGGTACTAAGTTTGGTTGCTAAGGAGAAAATTGGTATCCCATAATGATCACCCTTCAAGCCACAAGAAAAACGGTCCCACCCCCGTGTCTCTATGATGTTCTGAAGCAGAGATATAAGGCTTTGTTTATTCCGTTGCTAGGGTACTAAGTTTGGTTGCTAGGGAGAAAATTGGCATCCCATAATGATCAACGTTCAAGCCACAAGTAAAACGGTACCAGTCTTAAAAGTTTTGTAAAGTTTTGTGGGTGTAGCTTGAAAGCTCTAGGAGGAGTTACAGTTCGAAAAAGTGTGGACCAGAAGAATAATAATAACTAGATAGGTACATTTCCTGAAGAAAATGTGAAGTGGTGCTTGCCGTGGCAAATTTCGGGGGACCATATATGATTATACTCCAAGCCAAAAGTAAAAAGATCCACCTCCCGTGTCTCTACGATGTTCTGATGCGGAGATATAAGGCTTTGTTTACTCTGTTGCTAGGGTACTGTATTTGGTTGCTAGGGAAAAAAATTGGCATCCACTAGTGATTACCCTCCGAGTCACGAGTCAAACGGTCCAACCCCCGTGTCTCTACGATGTTCTGATGCGGAGATATAAGGCTTTGTTTATCCGGTTGCTAGGGTACTCTATTTGGTTGCTAGGGGGGAAATGGCATCCACTAGTGATTACCCGCCGAGTCACGAGTCAAACGGTCGAACTCCCTTGTCTCTATGATGTTCTGAAGCGGAGATATAAGGCTTTGTTTACTCTGTTGCTAGGGTACTGTATTTGGTTGCTAGGGAAAAAATTGCCATCCACTAATGATTACATGCAGAGTCACAAGTGAAATGGTCCAACCCCTGTGTGCCTACGATGTTCTGATGCGGAGATATAAGGCTTTGTTTACTCTGTTGCTAGGGTACTGTATTTGGTTGCTAGGGAAAAAATTGGCATCCCATCGTGATTACACACTGAGTCACGAGTCAAACGGTCCAACCCCCGTGTCTCTACGATGTTCTGATGCTGAGATATAAGGCTTTGTGTACTCTGTTGCTAGGGTACTGTATTTGGTTGCTAGGGAAAAAATTGGCATCCCATAGTGATTACATTCTGAGTCACGAGTCAAACGGTCCAACCCCCGTGTCTCTACGATGTTCTGATGCGGAGATATAAGGCGTTGTTTACTCTGTTGCTAGGGGACTGTATTTGGTTGCTAGGGAAAAAATTGGCATCCCATAATGATTTCACTCCGAGTCACGAGTCAAACGGTCCAACCCCCGTGTCTGTACGATGTTCTGATGCGGAGATATAAGGCTTTGTTTACTCTGTTGCTAGGGTACTGTATTTGGTTGCTAGGGAAAAAATTGGCATCCCATAATGATTTCACTCCGAGTCACGAGTCAAACGGTCCAACCCCCGTGTCTCTACGATGTTCTGATGCGGAGATATAAGGCTTTGTTTACTCTGTTGCTAGGGTACTGTATTTGGTTGCTAGGGAAAAAATTGGCATCCCATCGTGATTACACACTGAGTCACGAGTCAAACGGTCCAACCCCCGTGTCTCTACGATGTTCTGATGCTGAGATATAAGGCTTTGTGTACTCTGTTGCTAGGGTACTGTATTTGGTTGCTAGGGAAAAAATTGGCATCCCATAGTGATTACATTCTGAGTCACGAGTCAAACGGTCCAACCCCCGTGTCTCTACGATGTTCTGATGCGGAGATATAAGGCTTTGTTTACTCTGTTGCTAGGGTACTGTATTTGGTTGCTAGGGAAAAAATTGGCATCCCATAATGATTTCACTCTGAGTCACGAGTCAAACGGTCCAACCCCCGTGTCTGTACGATGTTCTGATGCGGAGATATAAGGCTTTGTTTACTCTGTTGCTAGGGTACTGTATTTGGTTGCTAGGGAAAAAATTGGCATCCCATAATGATTTCACTCCGAGTCACGAGTCAAACGGTCCAACCCCCGTGTCTCTACGATGTTCTGATGCGGAGATATAAGGCTTTGTTTACTCTGTTGCTAGGGAGCTGTATTTGGTTGCTAGGGGAAAAAATGGCATCCACTAGTGATTACCCTCCGAGTCACGAGTCAAACGGTCCAACCCCCGTGTCGCTACGATGTTCTGATGCGGAGATATAAGGCTTTGTTTACTCTGTTGCTAGGGTACTGTATTTGGTTGCTAGGGAAAAAATTGGCATCCCATAATGATTACACTCTGAGTCACGAGTCAAACGGTCAAACCCCTGTGTCTCTACGATGTTCTGATGCGGAGATATAAGGCTTTGTTTACTCTGTTGCTAGGGTACTGTATTTGGTTGCTAGGGAAAAAATTGGCATCCCATAATGATAACACCCCGGGTCACAAGTAAAATGGTCCAACCCCCGTGTCTCTACGATGTTCGGATGCCGAGATATGACTGTTTGAATTTTATGTTGCTAGGGTGCTCAAAAGTGGTTGCTAGGGGCGTGGCTTAATACCTATGTAAGTATCCTGAGAGACTGATTGGATGCCTGAGTAAAATGAGCCCACCCCCATGGCTCTATGACACTGTGGCGCAAAGATATCCATCTGGGCATTTTATAATGGCAGTCTATGGGAGATGTTGCTAGGGTGCCCAAAAGTGGTTGCTAGGGGCGTGGCTTAATAGCTCTGGGATGATCCTGAGAGACTGATTGGATGCCCGAGTAAAATGAGCCCACCCACTTATCTCTACGACACTGTAAAGCAAAGATATCCCATCTGGAACTGTTTTATTCCCTTATATGGGCATGTTTCCTGCCCCATTATAAGTCAATGGGAATTTTCGGGTGCCTCTTACACCCCAGGGGTACAGCTTACACCCCAATGTCATGTATGTTCTTACATAGCCTACCACCCTCTTCAAATGTTGTAACCCACACGTTTCTACAAAATCCTTGAGCGGAGCTATGACCCATCAAAGTTGGGCGCAATGTTAAGTCAATGGGATTTTTCGGGTGGTTTTTCGCCCCCCTTTCGAAAATCTTTTACCCGATCGCTTATAAAAGTCATAGCAGACGTGTCCTCAATAATCCGGTCGTTCTGAGCCCTGTTTCATTGGTCTACGACAAACCGTGCGGGACGAGTTACGCGCCGAAAAAGTGTCCAGATATAAGAATAATAAATAAAGATATAATAAATAATAAGTATGAGCAATAGTAATAGTGATGCCTTGCATAAATGCAAGCACCACTAATAAGCTTAGATCGAAGAACAGTATGTTGGCTTTGTCAAGCCAACATAATAAGATTAAGATGAAGAACAGTATGTTGGCTTTTTCAAGCCAACATAACTAGATAGAAAAGTTTGAAGACAAACTTTATGTTGGCTTGACAAAGCCTGGCCTGAACGTTTAAAAAAGTTTAAGAGAAACTTAAAACAAAATTAGTTTAGTAGTCTAACTTTCCTTAAACATGATTTAACAAAAAGTTAGCATGATAACATGATTTAGCACTAAGTTAGCATGATGTTAACATGAATTAACATGAAGCCAGCATGATGTTAACATGAATAAGCATAAAGCTTACATGAATTAGCATGAAGCTAGCATGATGCTAACATGAATTAACATGATGTTAACATGAATTAGCATGATGCTAACATGAATTAGCATGATGCTAACATGAATTAGCATGAAGCTAGCATGATGCTAACATGAATTAGCTTGAAGCTAGCATGAAGCTAACATGAATTAGCATGAAGCTAGCATGATGCTAACATGAATTAGCATGAAGCTAACATGTTGCTAACATGAATTAGCATGAAGCTAACATGAATTAGCATGAAGCTAGCATGATGCTAACATGAAACTAGCATGAAGCTAACATGAATTAGCATGAAGCTAACATGATGCTAACATGAATTAGCATGAAGCTAGCATGATGCTAACATGAATTAGCATAAAGCTAGCATGATGCTAACATGAATTAGCATGAAGCAAGCGTGATGCTAACATGAATTAGCATTAAGCTAGCGTGATGCTAACATGAATTAGCATGAAGTTAGTGTGATGCTAACATGAATTAGCATGAAGCTAGCGTGATGCTAACATGAAGTAGCATGAAGCTAGCGTGATGCTAACATGAATTAGCATGAAGCTAGCGTGATGCTAAAACGAATTAGCATGAAGCTAGCGTGATGTTAACACGAATTAGCATGAAGCTAGCATGATGGTAACATGAATTAGCAGGAAGCTAGCATGATGGTAACACGAATTAGCATGAAGCTAGCATGACGCTAACATGAAGTTAGCATGATGTTAACATGAATTAGCATGAAGTTAGCATTTATTATTAAATTAGCATAAAGCTAGCATGAAACTAGCATGAAGCTAGTATGACTTAGCATGAGGCTAGCATGAAGCTAACATGACCAAAAGACCCAAGCCCCAAGTCTCTATGATGTTCAGATCCAGAGATATAAGGCTTTGTTTATTATGTTGCTAGGGTGCTCATGTTTGGTTGCTAGGGGCGTGGCTTAATACCCCAATAAGAATCCTCAGAGACTGATTGGATGCCTGAGTAAAATGAGCCCACCCACATGTCTCTGTGACACTGTGCTGCAAAGATATCTATCTGGGCATTTTATAATGGCAGTCTATGAGAGATGTTGCTAGGGTGCCGAAAAATGGTTGCTAGGGGCGTGGCTTAATAGCTCTGGGACGATCCTGAGAGACTGATTGGATGCCCGAGTAAAATGAGCCCACCCCCAAGTCTCTATGACACTGTAAAGCGAAGATATTCCATCTGGAACGTTTTTATTCCCTTATATGGGCATGTTTCCTGCCCCGTTATAAGTCAATGGGGAATTTTGGGTGCCTCTTATGCCCCAGGGGTGAAACGTACACCCCAATGTGATGTATGTTCTTACACAGCTTGCCAGCCTCTTCAAATGTGGTAACCCACAAGTTTCTACAAATTTCTCGCTCGCAGCTAGAACCCGTCAAAGTTTGTCCAATGTTAAGTCAATGGGACTTTCGGAATTTTTATTTCCCGTTTTAGGAATTCTGTAAGTCGGATCCCTTCAAAAAGTCATAGCACACTTCTTCAGACCAGTTAGAATGTCTGTGGAAAATTTGGTGGATGTAGCTTGAAAGCTGTAGGACGAGTTAGCTGCAGAAATTTAGTCTCAGAAGAAAAATAATAATAACTAGATAGGTACATTTCCTGAAGAAAATGTGAGTGGTGCTTGCCGTGGCAAAATTCTGGGGACCATATATGATTATACTCCAAGCCAAAAGTAAAACGGTCCAACCCCCGTGTCTCTACGATGTTCTGATGCGGAGATATAAGGCTTTGTTTACTCTGTTGCTAGGGTACTGTATTTGGTTGCTAGGGGAAAAAAAGGGCATCCACTGGTGATTACACTCCAAGTCACAAGTCAAACGGTCCAACCCCCGTGTCTCTACGATGTTCTGATGCGGAGATATAAGGCTTTGTTTACTCTGTTGCTAGGGTACTGTATTTGGTTGCTAGGGGAAAAAATGGCATCCACTAGTGATTACCCTCCGAGTCACGAGTCAAACGGTCCAACCCCCGTGTCTCTACGATGTTCTGATGCAAAGATATAAGGCTTTGTTTACTCTGTTGCTAGGGTACTGTATTTGGTTGCTAGGGGAAAAATGGCATCCACTAGTGATTACCCTCCGATTCACGAGTCAAACGGTCCAACCCCCGTGTCTCTACGATGTTCTGATGCGGAGATATAAGGCTTTGTTTACTCTGTTGCTAGGGTACTGTATTTGGTTGCTAGGGAAAAAATTGGCATCCACTAGTGATTGCCCTCCGAGTCACGAGTCAAACGGTCCAAACCCCATGTCTCTACGATGTTCTGATGCGGAGATATAAGGCTTTGTTTACTCTGTTGCTAGGGTACTGTATTTGGTTGCTAGGGAAAAAATTGGCATCCACTGCTGATTACCCTCCGAGTCACGAGTCAAACGGTCCAACCCCCGTGTCTCTACGATGTTCTGATGCGGAGATATAAGGCTTTGTTTATTCGGTTGCTAGGGTGGTCAAATTTGGTTGCTAGGGGCGTGGCTTGGGAGTGGCCAATTATGTGCCCAATTGTTACACCCCTAGTCACAAGTAAAACGGTCCAACCCCCGTGTCTCTACGATGTTCTGATGCCGAGATATAACTGTTTGAATTTTATGTTGCTAGGGTGCTCAAAAGTGGTTGCTAGGGGCGTGGCTTAGTAAGTCTTTAAGGATCCTGAGAGACTGATTGGATGCCTGAGTAAAATGAGCCCACCCCCATGTCTCTATGACACTGTGGTGCAAAGATATCCATCTGGGCATTTTATAATGGCAGTCTATGGGATAGGTTGCTAGGGTGCCCAAAATGGTTGCTAGGGTAACCTTACACCCCATTGTGGGGGACGTCCTGAAAGAGTCTAGCACCCTCTTCAAATGTTGTGACCCACATGGTTCTACGAAATCCTTGCTCGGACCTATGACCCGTCAAAATTTTTCGCAATGTTAAGTCTATGGGATTTTCGCCCATTGACTTATCATTGGGCATTTTTGGGTGCCTCTTACACCCCAGGGGTACAAGGTATACCCCATGGTGATGTATGTTCTTAAAGAGGCTACCACACTCTTCAAATGTTGTAACACACATGTTTCTACAAAATCCTCGAGCAGAGCTATGACCCTCCAAAATTGGGCGCAATGTTAAGTCAATGGGATTTTTCGGGTGGTTTTTCGCCCCCCTTTCGGAAATCCTGCACCCGATCGCTTATAAAAGTCATAGCCACCATCTCTTCAAAAAACCGGTCGATTTGAGCCCTCTTTCATGGGACTACGGCAAACCGTGCGGGACGAGTTACGCGCCGAAAAAACGTGCAGACATAAGAATAATAATAATAACTAGATAGGTACATTTCCTGAAGAAAATGTGAGTGGTGCTTGCCGTGGCAAATTTCTGGGTAACATATATGATTATACTCCAAGCCAAAAGTAAAACGATCCAACTCCCGTGCCTCTACGATGTTCTGATGCTGAGATATAAGGCTATGTTTATCTGGTTGCTAGGGTACTGTATTTGGTTGCTAGGGAAAAAATTGACATCCACTAGTGATTACCCTCCGAGTCACGAGTCAAACGGTCCAACCCCCGTGTCTGTACAATGTTCTGATGCGGAGATATAAGGCTTTGTTTACTCTGTTGCTAGGGTACTGTATTTGGTTGCTAGGGAAAAAATTGGCATCCACTAGTGATTACCCTCCGAGTCACGAGTCAAACGGTCCAACCCCCGTGTCTCTACGATGTTCTGATGCGGAGATATAAGGCTTTGTTTACTCTGTTGCTAGGGTAATGTATTTGGTTGCTAGGGAAAAAATTGGCATCCCATAATGATTACACTCCGAATCACAAGTAAAACGGTCCAACCCCCGTGTCTCTACGATGTTCTGATGCGGAGATATAAGGCTTTGTTTACTCTGTTGCTAGGGTACTGTATTTGGTTGCTAGGGAAAAAATTGGCATCCACTAGTGATTAACCTCCGAGTCACGAGTCAAACGGTCCAACCCCCGTGTCTCTACGATGTTCTGATGCGGAGATATAAGGCTTTGTTTACTCTGTTGCTAGGGTACTGTATTTGGTTGCTAGGGAAAAAATCGGCATCCCATAATGATTACACTCCGAGTCACAAGTCAAACGGTCCAACCCCCGTGTTTCTACGATGTTCTGATGCGGAGATATAAGGCTTTGTTTACTCTGTTGCTAGGGTACTGTATTTGGTTGCTAGGGAAAAAAATGGCATCCCATAATGATTACACTCTGAGTCACTAGTCAAACGGTCCAACCCCCGTGTTTCTACGATGTTCTGATGCGGAGATATAAGGCTTTGTTTACTCTGTTGCTAGGGTACTGTATTTGGTTGCTAGGGAAAAAATTGGCATCCCATAATGATTACACTCTAAGTCACGAGTCAAATGGTCCAACCCCCGTGTCTCTACGATGTTCGGATGCCGAGATATAACTGTTTGAATTTTATGTTGCTAGGGTTCTCAAAAGTGGTTGCTAGGGGCGTGGCTTAATACCTATGTAAGGATCCTGAGAGACTGATTGGATGCCTGAGTGAAATGAGCCCACCCACTTATCTCTACGACACTGTAAAGCAAAGATATCCCATCTGGAACTGTTTTATTCCCTTATATGGGCATGTTTCCTCAATGGGAATTTTCGGGTGCCTCTTACACCCCAGGGGTACAACTTAAACCCCAATGTCATGTATGTTCTTACATAGCCTACCACCCTCTTTAAATTTAGTAACCCACATGTTTCTACAAAATCCTCACTCGTACCTATGACCCGTCAAAATTTTTGCAATGGTAAGTCTATGGGATTTTGCCCCATTGACTTTTCATTGGGCATTTTTGGGCACCTCTTACACCCCAGGGGTACAACTTACACCCCATTGTTATCCATGTTCTTACAGAGCCTACCACCCTCTTCAAATGTTGTAACCCACATGTTTCTACAAAATCCTCGAGCGGAGCTATGACCCGTCAAAGTTGGGCGCAATGTTAAGTCAATGGGATTTTTCGGGTGGTTTTTCGCCCCCCTTTCGGAAATTCTGCACCCGACCGCTTATAAAAGTCATAGCCACCATCTCTTCAATAAACCGGTCGATTTGAGCCCTCTTTCATGGGACTACGGCAAACCGTGCGGGACGAGTTACGCGCCGAAAAAACGTGCAGACATAAGAATAATAATAATAACTAGATAGGTACATTTCCTGAAGAAAATGTGAGTGGTGCTTGCCGTGGCAAAATTCTGGGGACCATATATGATTATACTCCAAGCCAAAAGTAAAACGATCCAACCCCCGTGTCTCTACGATGTTCTGATGTGGAGATATAAGGCTTTGTTTACTCTGTTGCTAGGGTACTGTATTTGGTTGCTAGGGAAAAATGTGGCATCCCATAATGATTACACTCTGAGTCACGAGTCAAACGGTCCAACCCCCGTGTCTCTACGATGTTCTGATGCAGATATAAGGCTTTGTTTACTCTGTTGCTAGGGTACTGTATTTGGTTGCTAGGGAAAAAATTGGCATCCCATAATGATTACACTCAGAGTCACGAGTCATACGGTCCAACCCCCGTGTCTCTACGATGTTCTGATGCGGAGATATAAGGCTTTGTTTACTCTGTTGCTAGGGTACTGTATTTGGTTGCTAGGGAAAATTTGGCATCCCATAATGATTACACTCTGAGTCACGAGTCATACGGTCCAACCCCCGTGTCTCTACGATGTTCTGATGCGGAGATATAAGGCTTTGTTTACTCTGTTGCTAGGGTACTGTATTTGGTTGCTAGGGAAAAAATTGGCATCCCATAATGATTACACTCAGAGTCACGAGTCAAACGGTCCAACCCCCGTGTCTCTACGATGTTCTGATGCGGAGATATAAGGCTTTGTTTACTCTGTTGCTAGGGTACTGTATTTGGTTGCTAGGGAAAAATTTGGCATCCCATAATGATTACACTCCGAGTCACGAGTCAAACGGTCCAACCCCCGTGTCTCTACGATGTTCTGATGCGGAGATATAAGGCTTTGTTTACTCTGTTGCTAGGGTACTGTATTTGGTTGCTAGGGAAAAAATTGACATCCCATAATGATTACACTCCGAGTCACGAGTCAAACGGTCCAACCCCCGTGTCTCTACGATGTTCTGATGCGGAGATATAAGGCTTTGTTTACTCTGTTGCTAGGGTACTGTATTTGGTTGCTAGGGAAAAAATTGGCATCCCATAATGATTACACTCAGAGTCAAGAGTCAAACAGTCCAACCCCCGTGTCTCTACGATGTTCTGATGCGGAGATATAAGGCTTTGTTTACTCTGTTGCTAGGGTACTGTATTTGGTTGCTAGGGAAAAATTTGACATCCCATAGTGATTACCCGCCGAGGCACGAGTCAAACGGTCCAACCCCTGTGTATCTACCATGTTCTGATGCGGAGATATAAAGCTTTGTTTACTCTGTTGCTAGGGTACTGTATTTGGTTGCTAGGGGCGTGGCTTGGGAGTGGCCATTGATGTGCGCAGTGATTACACTCCGAGTCACAAGTAAAACGGTCCAACCCCCGTGTCTCTACAATGTTCTGATGTGGAGATATAACTGTTTGAATTTTATGTTGCTAGGGTGCTCAAAAGTGGTTGCTAGGGGCGTGGCTTAGTAAGTCTTTAAGGATCCTAAGATACTGATTGGATGCCTGAGTAAAATGAGCCCACCCCCATGTCTCTATGACACTGTGGTGCAAAGATATCCATCTGAGCATTTTTTTAATGGCAGTCTATGGTATAGGTTGCTAGGGTGCCCAAAATTGTTGCTAGGGTAACCTTACACCCCATTGTGGGGGACGTCCAGATAGAGTCTAGCACCCTATTCAAATTTAGTAACCCTGATGTTTCTATGAAATCCTCGCTCGGACCTATGACCCGTCAAAATTTTTGCAATGTTAAGTCTATGGGATTTTGCCCCATTGACTTTTCATTGGGCATTTTTGGGCACCTCTTACACCCCAGGGGTACAACTTACACCCCATTGCGATCCATGTTCTTACAGAGCCTACCACCCTCTTCAAATGTTGTAACCCACATGTTTCTACAAAATCCTCGAGCGGAGCTATGACTCGTCAAAGTTGGGCGCAATGTTAAGTCAATGGGATTTTTCGGGTGGTTTTTCGCCCCCCTTTCGGAAATCCTGCACCCAATCGCTTATAAAAGTCATAGCACACCTCTCCTCAATAAACCGGTCGATTTGAGCCCGCTTTCATGGGACTACGGCAAACCGTGCGGGACGAGTTACGCGCCGAAAAAACGTGCAGACATAAGAATAAGATATAATAATAATTATAATAATAAGTATGCAAGATAATAATAGTGATGCCTTGCATAAATGCAAGCACCACTAATAATAACTAGATAGGTACATTTCCTGAAGAAAATGTGAGTGGTGCTTGCCGTGGCAAAATTCTGGGGACCATATATGATTATACTCCAAGCCAAAAGTGAAACGTTCCAACTCCCGTGTCTCTACGATGTTCTGATGCGGAGATATATGGCTGTTTATCCGGTTGCTAGGGTACTGTATTTGGTTGCTAGGGAAAAAATTGCCATCAACTAGTGATTACCCGCCGAGTCACGAGTCAAACGGTCCAACCCCCGTGTCTGTACAATGTTCTGATGCGGAGATATAAGGCTTTGTTTACTCTGTTGCTAGGGTACTGTATTTGGTTGCTAGGGGAAAAATTGGCATCCACTAGTGATTACTCTCCGAGTCACGAGTCAAACGGTCCAACCCCTGTGTCTCTACGATGTTCTGATGCGGAGATATAAGGCTTTGTTTACTCTGTTGCTAGGGTACTGTATTTGGTTGCTAGGGAAAAAAATGGCATCCACTAGTGATTACCCTCCGAGTCACGAGTCAAACGGTCCAACCCCCTTGTCTCTACGATGTTCTGATGCAGAGATATAAGGCTTTGTTTACTCTGTTGCTAGGGTACTGTATTTGGTTGCTAGGGAAAAAATTGGCATCAACTAGTGATTACATGCCGAGTCACGAGTAAAATGGTCCAACCCCCGTGTCTCTACGATGTTCTGATGCGGAGATATAAGGCTTTGTTTACTCTGTTGCTAGGGTACTGTATTTGGTTGCTAGGTCAAAAATTGCCATCCACTAGTGATTACCATCCGAGTCACGAGTCAAACGGTCTAACCCCCATGTCTCTACGATGTTCTGATGCGGAGATATAAGGCTTTGTTTACTCTGTTGCTAGGGTACTGTATTTGGTTGCTAGGGAAAAAACGGCATCCACTAGTGATTACCCTCCGAGTCACGAGTCAAACGGTCCAACCCCCGTGTCTCTACGATGTTCTGATGCGGAGATATAAGGCTTTGTTTTTTTGGTTGCTAGGGTGCTCAAATTTGGTTGCTAGGGGCGTGGCTTGGGAGTGGCCAATGATGTGCCGAATTGTTACACGCCTAGTCACAAGTAAAACGGTCCAACCCCTGTGTCTCTACGATGTTCTGATGCCGAGATATAACTGTTTGAATTTTATGTTGCTAGGGTGCTCAAAAGTGGTTGCTAGGGGCGTGGCTTAGTAAGTCTTTAAGGATCCTGAGAGACTGATTGGATGCCTGAGTAAAATGAGCCCACCCCCATGTCTCTATGACATTGTGGTGCAAAGATATCCATCTGGACATTTTATAATGGCAGTCTATGGGATAGGTTGCTAGGGTGCCCAAAATTGTTGCTAGGGTGAACTTACACCCCATTGTGGGGTATGTCCTGACAGAGTCTAGCACCCTCTTCAAATGTTGTGATCCACATGCTTCTACGAAATCCTTGCTCAGGCCTATGACCCATCAAAGTTTTTCGCAATGTTAAGTCTATGGGATTTTCGCCCATTGACTTTGAATGGGAAATTTTGGGTGCCTCTTACACCCCAGGGGTACAGCTTACACCCCAATGTGATGTTTGTTCTTAAAGAGCCTAACACCCTCTTCAAATTTTGTAACCAACATGTATCTGCAAAATCCTCGAGCAGAGCTATGACCCTTCAAATTTCGGCGCAATGTTAAGTCAATGGGATTTTTCGGGTGGTTTTTCGCCCCCCTTTCGAAAACCCTGCACCCGATTGCTTATAAAAGATATAGCCCACTTCTCCTCAACAATCCGGTCAAGTTGATCCCTCTTTTATGGCTCTACGACAAACCGTGCGGGACGAGTTACGCGCCGAAATTTTGTGCAGACATAAGAATAAAGATATAATAATAACTAGATAGGTACATTTCCTGAAGAAAATGTGAGTGTTGCTTGCCGTGGCAAATTTCTGGGGACAGTATATGATCATACTTCCAGTCACGTGTAAAACGATCCAAACCCCGTCTCTCTACGATGTTCTGATGCGGAGATATAAGGCTTTGTTTACTCTGTTGCTAGGGTACTGTATTTGGTTGCTAGGGGGAAAAATGACATCCACTAGTGATTAACCTCCAAGTCACGAGTCAAACGGTCCAACCCCCGTGTCTCTACGATGTTCTGATGCGGAGATATAAGGCTTTGTTTACGCTGTTGCTAGGGTACTGTATTTGGTTGCTAGGGAAAAAATTGGCATCCACTAGTGATTACCCTCCGAGTCACGAGTCAAACGGTCCAACCCCCGTGTCTCTACGATGTTCTGATGCGGAGATATAAGGCTTTGTTTACTCTGTTGCTAGGGTACTGTATTTGGTTGCTAGGGAAAAAATGGCATCCACTAGTGATTACCCTCCGAGTCACGAGTCAAACGGTCCAACCCCCGTGTCTCTACGATGTTCTGATGCGGAGATATAAGGCTTTGTTTACTCTGTTGCTAGGGTACTGTATTTGGTTGCTAGGGAAAAAATTGGCATCCACTACTGATTACCCTCCGAGTCACGAGTCAAACGGTCCAAACCCCGTGTCTCTACGATGTTCTGAAGCGGAGATATAAGGCTTTGTTTACTCTGTTGCTAGGGTACTGTATTTGGTTGCTAGGGAAAAAAATGGCATCCACTACTGATTACCCTCCGAGTCACGAGTCAAACGGTCCAAACCCCGTGTCTCTACGATGTTCTGAAGCGGAGATATAAGGCTTTGTTTACTCTGTTGCTAGGGTACTGTATTTGGTTGCTAGGGAAAAAATTGGCATCCACTACTGATTACCCTCCGAGTCACGAGTCAAACGGTCCAAACCCCGTGTCTCTACGATGTTCTGAAGCGGAGATATAAGGCTTTGTTTATTCGGTTGCTAGGGTGCTCAAATTTGGTTGCTAGGGGCGTGGCTTGGGAGTGGCCAATTATGTGCCCAATTGTTACACCCCTAGTCACAAGTAAAACGGTCCAACCCCCGTGTCTCTACGATGTTCTGATACCGAGATATAACTGTTTGAATTTTATGTTGCTAGGGTGCTCAAAAGTGGTTGCTAGGGGCGTGGCTTAGTAAGTCTTTAAGGATCCTGAGAGACTGATTGGATGCCTGAGTAAAATGAGCCCACCCCTATGTCTCTATGTCACTGTGCTGCAAAGATATCCATCGGGGCATTTTATAATGGCAGTCTATGGGAGATGTTGCTAGGGTGCCCAAAATGGTTGCTAGGGGCGTGGCTTAATAGATCTGGGACTATCCTGATAGATTGATTGGATGTCTGAGTAAAATGAGCCCACCCCCTTGGCTCTACGACATTGTAAAGCAAAGATATCCCATCTGGAACTTTTTTATTCCCTTATATGGGCATGTTTCCTGCCCTATTATAAGTCAATGGGAAATTTCGGGTGCCTCTTACACCCCAGGGGTACAACTCACACCCCAATGTGATGTATGTTCTTACAGAGTCTACCACCCTCTTCAAATGTTGTAACCCACATGTTTCTACAAAATACTCGAGTGGAGCTATGACTGGTCAAAGTTCGGCGCAATGTTAAGTCAATGGGATTTTTCGGGTGGTTTTTCGCCCCCCTTTCGAAAATCCTGCACCCGATCCCTTAAAAAAGATATAGCACACCATTCCTCAATAAACCGGTCAATTTGGGCCCTCTTTTATGGGTCTATGACAAACCGTGTGGGACGAGTTACGCGCCGAAATTTATGCGACATAAGAATAAAGATATAAAAATAATAATAATATCCCTGAGGAATAGTAATAGTGATGCCTTGCATAAATGCAAGCACCACTAACTAGATGAGGTTAAAGTTTGTGAACAAACTTTATGTTGGCTTGAGAAAGCCTAGTCTGAGAGTAATAGCTGGAGCTGCAGTTGGGGCAGTTAAGTTAGTTGGGGCAGATGGGTTAGTTGGGGCAGAATTGGGCAGTTGGGGCAGAATGGGGCATTTGGGGCAGATGGGGCATTTAGGGTAGTTGGGGCATTTGGGGCAGAATTGGATAATTGGGGCAGATGGGGCATTTAGGGCAGTTGGGGCATTTAGAGCAGTTGGGGCATTTAGGGCAGAATGGGGCAGATGAGGCAGTTGGGGCATTTAGGGCAGATGGGGCATTTAGGGCAGTTGGGGCATTTAGGGCAGATGGGGCATTTAGGGCAGTTGGGGCATTTAGGGCAGATGGGGCAGTTGGGGCATTTGGGGCAGAATTAAGTAGTTGGGACAGACGGGGCATTTGGGGCAGATGGGGTATTTAGGGCAGTTGGGGCATTTAGAGCCGTTGGGGCATTTAAGGCAGGTGGGGCAGATGAGGCAGTTGGGGCATTTAGGGTAGTTGGGGCAGAATTGGGTAGTTGGGGCAGATGGGGCATTTAGGGCAGTTTGGGCAGAATGGGGCAGATCAGGCATTTGGGGCAGAATGGGGCAGATGAGGCATTTGGGGCAGATGAGGCATTTGGAGCAGAATTGGCCAATTGGGGCAAATGGGGCATTTGGGGCAAAATGAGGCGGTTGGGGCAGATGAGGCATTTGGGGCAGAATGGGGCATTTAGGGCAGTTGGGACATTTATGTGTGTGTTTGTGTGAGTATGATTGGGTGTGTAATATTGTGTTTGTGTGTGTAATATTGTTTTTGTGTGTTTAATTTTGTGGTTGTGTGTATGTGTGTAGTTGTGTGTCTGTGTGTGTTTGTTTGTGTGTGTGTTTGTGTTTGTGTGTGTGTTTGAGTCTGTGTTTTTGTGACATTATGTTATATATAATTTTGTGTTTGTGTGTGTTTTTGTGTGTCTGTGTAGTTGTGTTTATGTGTGTAGTTGTGTTTGGTTGTGTGTGATTGTGTCTGTGTGCATGTCTGTGTTTTTGTGGCATTATGTTATATATAACTTTGTGTTTGTGTGTGTAATTGTGTGTCTGTGTGTAGTTGTGTGTCTGTGTGTGGTTGTGTGTCTGTGTGTGATTGTGTGTGTGTGTGTGTGTGTGCATGTTTGTGTTTTTGTGACAGTATGTTATATATAATTTTGTGTTTGTGTGTGTAATTGTGTGTCTGTGTGTAGTTGTGTGTGGTTGTGTGTCTGTGTGGTTGTGTATCTGTGTGTGTGTGTGTCTGTGTGTGTAGTTGTGTTTGTCTGTCCTATTGAGTGAGTTTTGTGAGACAGAGATAGACTGAGAGAGGTTGAGAGATGATGTAATGTATTTGTATGAATGAGAGTTGACAGTTAGAATTTGAAAATAAACACTCAGCCTAAACATTCTATGAATGTAAGTCTATGGGACTTTTTTGGGACGTTTGATCGGACGGTTTAGGAGAACCGTAAGTCCGATCCCTTAGAAAAGATATAGCACACCTCCTCAGATCAGACTGAAGGTCTGGGCAAAGTTTGGTGGCTGTAGCTTGAAAGCTCTAGGAGGAGTTAGAGTTAGAAATTTTTAGGTCGGAAGAAAAAGAATAATAATAATAATAAGTTTAAGTGCAACAACAGTATGTTGGCTTTCTCAAGCCAACATAATAAGTTTAATAGCAATAACAATATATTGGCTTTTTCAAAGCCAACATAATAATATCCCTGAGCAATAGTAATAGTGATGCCTTGCATAAATGCAAGCACCACTAATAATAAGTATGAGCAATAGTAATAGTGATGCCTTGCATAAATGCAAGCACCACTAATAACCGAAAGGAATAATAATAGTGATGCCTTGCATAAATGCAAGCACCACTAATAATAATAATAATATCCCTGAGCAATAGTAATAGTGATGCTTTGCATAAATGCAAGCACCACTAACTAGATATTAAAGTTTGAAGACAAACTTTATGTTGGCTTGAAAAAGCGTAGCTTGAACGTTTAAAACGGTTTGACAGAAGTTTAGTTTAGTAGGCTATCTGGCTTTTAGTATGTTTAAGTATGAAGGTAGCATGATTTAGCATGATGCTAACATGATAAACATGAAGCTGGCATGATGCTAGCATGATTAGCATGAAGCTAGCATGATGCTAGCATGATTAGCATGAAGCTAGCATGATGCTAGCATGATTAACATGAAGCTAGCATAATGCTAGCATGATTAGCATGAAGCTAGCATGATGCTAGCATGATTAGCATGAAGCTAGCATGATGCTAACATGATTAGCATGAGGCTAGCATGATGCTAGCATGATTAGCATGAAGCTAGCATGATGCTAGCATGATTAGCATGAAGTTAGCATGATGTTAGCATGATTAGCATGAAGTTAGCATGATGATAGCATGATTAGCATGAAGCTAGCATGATGCTAGCATGATTAGCATGAAGCTAGCATGATGCTAGCATGATTAGCATGAAGCTAGCATGATGCTAGCATGAAGCTAACATGAAGTTAGCATGATTAGCATGAAGCTAGCATGATTAGCATAAAGCTAGCATGATGCTAGCATGATTAGCATTAAGCTAGCATGATGTTAGCATGATTAACATTAAGCTAGCATCATGCTAGCATGATTAGCATGAATCTAGCATGATGTTAGCATGATTAGCATGAAGCTAGCATGATTAGCATGAAGTTAGCATGATTAGCATGAAGCTAGCATGATGCTAGCATGATTAGCATGAAGCTAACATGAAGTTAGCATGATTAGCATGAAGCTAGCATGATGATAGCATGATAAACATGAAACAAGCATGAAGCTAGCATGATTAGCATGAAGCAAACATGAGGTTGGCATGAAGCTAGCATGATTTAACGTGAAGTTAACATGATTAGCATGATACTAGCATGATTAGCATGAGGCTAGCATGATTAGCATGAAGTAAACATATAATAATAATAATATCCCTGAGCAATAGTAATAGTGATGCTTTGCATAAATGCAAGCACCACTAACTAGATATTAAAGTTTGAAGACAAACTTTATGTTGGCTTGAAAAAGCGTAGCTTGAACGTTTAAAACGGTTTGACAGAAGTTTAGTTTAGTAGGCTATCTGGCTTTTAGTATGTTTAAGTATGAAGGTAGCATGATTTAGCATGATGCTAACATGATAAACATGAAGCTGGCATGATGCTAGCATGATTAGCATGAAGCTAGCATGATGCTAGCATGATTAGCATGAAGCTAGCATGATGTTAGCATGATTAACATGAAGCTAGCATAATGCTAGCATGATTAGCATGAAGCTAGCATGATGCTAGCATGATTAGCATGAAGCTAGCATGATGCTAACATGATTAGCATGAGGCTAGCATGATGCTAGCATGATTAGCATGAAGCTAGCATGATGCTAGCATGATTAGCATGAAGTTAGCATGATGTTAGCATGATTAGCATGAAGTTAGCATGATGATAGCATGAT
Organism: Misgurnus anguillicaudatus; assembly: GCF_027580225.2. Taxonomy (NCBI): domain Eukaryota; kingdom Metazoa; phylum Chordata; class Actinopteri; order Cypriniformes; family Cobitidae; genus Misgurnus; species Misgurnus anguillicaudatus. The sequence goes on along the minus strand of NC_073344.2, from coordinate 41,829,593 downwards.
TAGCATGAAGCTAGCATGATGCTAGCATGATTAGCATGAAGCTAGCATGATGCTAGCATGATTAGCATGAAGCTAGCATGATGCTAGCATGAAGCTAACATGAAGTTAGCATGATTAGCATGAAGCTAGCATGATTAGCATAAAGCTAGCATGATGCTAGCATGATTAGCATTAAGCTAGCATGATGTTAGCATGATTAACATTAAGCTAGCATCATGCTAGCATGATTAGCATGAATCTAGCATGATGTTAGCATGATTAGCATGAAGCTAGCATGATTAGCATGAAGTTAGCATGATTAGCATGAAGCTAGCATGATGCTAGCATGATTAGCATGAAGCTAACATGAAGTTAGCATGATTAGCATGAAGCTAGCATGATGATAGCATGATAAACATGAAACAAGCATGAAGCTAGCATGATTAGCATGAAGCAAACATGAGGTTGGCATGAAGCTAGCATGATTTAACGTGAAGTTAACATGATTAGCATGATACTAGCATGATTAGCATGAGGCTAGCATGATTAGCATGAAGTAAACATGATGTTAGAATGAAGCTAACAAGATTTAACATGAAGTTAACAAGATATATTATGAAATTAGCATAAAGCTAGCATGAAACTAGCATGATGCTAGTATGACTTAGCATGAAGCTAGCATGAAGCTAACATGACCCAAAGACCCAACCCCCATGTCTCTATGATGTTCAGATCCAGAGATATAAGGCTTTGTTTATTATGTTGCTAGGGTGCTCTTATTTGGTTGCTAGGGGCGTGGCTTAACACCTCAATAAGAATCCTATTAAGACTGATTGGATGCCTGAGTAAAATGAGCCCACCTCTATGTCTCTATGACACTCTGGTCTAAAGATATCCATCTGGGCTTTTTATAATGGTAGTCTATGGGAGATGTTGCTAGGGTACCCAAAATTGTTGCTAGGGGCGTCGCTTAATAGCTCTGGGGCAATCATAAGAGACTAATTGGATGACTGAGTAAAATGAGCCCACCCCCATGTCTCTACGACACTCTAAAGTAAAGATATTCCATCTGGGACGCTTTTATTCCCTTATATGGGCATGTTTCCTGCCCCATTAAGTCAATGGGAAATTTTGGGGGCCTCTTACACCCCAGGGGTACAGCTCACACCCCATTGTGATGTATGTTCTTACACAGCCTGTCAGCCTCCTTAAATGTGGTAAGCCACAAGTTTCTACAAGTTTCTCACTCGCAGCTATGACCCGTCAAAGTTTGTCTCCATGTTAAGTCAATGGAAATTTTGGGGTGTTCGAGCCCCCTGTTTAGGAATTCGGAAGGTCCTATCAGTTAGAAAAGATATAGCACACTAAGTCAGACCAGTCTGGAGGTCCGTGGAAAATTTGGTGCATGTAGCTTGAAAGCTCTAGGACGAGTTAGTGTTTAAAATTTAGTCTCAGAAGAAAGCGGAATAATAATAACTAGATAGAAAAGTTTGTTGACAAACTTTATGTTGGCTTGACAAAGCCTGGCCTGAACGTTTAAAACGGTTTGACAGAAGTTTAGTTTAGTAGGCTATCTGGCTGTTAGTATGTTTAAGTATGAAGCTAGCCTGATTTAGCATGAAGCTAGCATGATTAGCCTGAAGCTAGCATGAAGCTAACATGATTAGCATGAAGCTAGCATCAAGTTAGCATGATTAGCATGAAGCTAGCATGCTGTTAACATGAATTAGCATGAAGCTAGCATGATGCTAACATGAATTAGCATGAAGCTAGCATGATGCTAACATGAATTAGAATGAAGTTAGCATGAAGCTAGCATGATGCTAATATGAATTAGCATGAAGCTAGCATGATGCTAACATGAATTAGCATGAAGTTAGCATGATGCTAACATGAATTAGCATGAAGTTAGCATGATGCTAACATGAATTAGCATGAAACTAGCATGATGCTAACATGAATTAGCATGAAGCTAGCATGATGCTAACATGAATTAGCATGAAGCTAGCATGATGCTAACATGAATTAGCATGAAGCTAGCATGATGTTAACATGAATTAGCATGAAGTTAGCATGATGTTAACATGAATTAGAATGAAGTTAGCATGAAGCTAGCATGATGCTAACATGAATTAGCATGAAGCTAGCATGATGCTAACATGAATTAGCATGAAGCTAGATGATGCTAACATGAATTAACATGAAGCTAGCATGATGCTAACATGAATTAGTATGAAGCTAGCATGATGCTAACATGAATTAGCATGAAGCTAGCATGATGCTAACATGAATTAGCATGAAGATAACATGATGCTAACATGAATTAGCATGAAGCTAGCATGATGTTAACATTAATTAGCATGAAGCTAGCATGATGCTAATATGAATTAGCATGAAGTTAGCATGATGCTAACATGAATAAGCATGAAGTTAGCAAGATTTATTATGAAATTAGCATAAAGCTAGCATGAAACTAGCATGAAGCTAGTATGACTTAGCATGAAGCTAGCATGACGCTATAATGACCAAAAGACCCCCCCCCCCTGTCTCTATGATGTTCGGATCCAGAGATATAAGGCTTTGTTTATTATGTTGCTAGGGTGCTCATATTTGGTTGCTAGGGGCGTGGCTTAATACCTCAATAAGAATCCTTAGAGACTGATTGGATGCCTGAGTAAAATGAGCCCACCCCCATGTCTCTGTGACACTGTGCTGCAAAGATATCCATCTGGGCATTTTATAATGGCAGTCTATGGGAGATGTTGCTAGGGTGCCCACAAATGGTTGCTAGGGGCGTGGCTTAATAGCTATGGGACGATCCAGAGAGACTGATTGGATGCCTGAGTAAAATGAGCCCACCCCCATGTCTCTATGATACTGTAAAGCGAAGATATTCCATCTGGAACGTTTTTATTCCCTTATATGGGCGTGTTTCCTGCCCCGTTATAAGTCAATGGGGAATTTTGGGGGCCTCTTACACCCCAGGGGTGAAACTTACACTCCAATGTGAGGTATGTTCTTACAGAGCCTGCCAGCCTCTTCAAATGTGGTAACCCACAAGTTTCTACAAATTACTCGCTCGTAGCTATGACCCGTCAAAGTTTGTCGCAATGTTAAGTAAATAGGACTTTTCGGAAGTTTTATGTCCCGTTTTGGGAATTCTGTAAGTCGGATCCCGTCAAAAAGATATAGCACACTTCTTTAGACCAGTCAGAATGTCCGTGGAAAATTTCGTGGTTGTAGCTTGAAAGCTGTTGGACGAGTTAGCCGCAGAAATTTTAGTCTCAGAAGAAGAAGAAGAAGAAGAATAATAATAATAAGTTTAAATACAATATCAGTATGTTGGCTTTGACAAGCCAACATAACTAGATGAGGTTAAAGTTTGTGAACAAACTTTATGTTGGCTTGAGAAAGCCTAGTCTGAGAGTAATAGCTGGAGCTGCAGTTGGGGCAGTTAAGTTAGTTGGGGCAGATGGGTTAGTTGGGGCAGAATTGGGCAGTTGGGGCAGAATGGGGCAGATGGGGCATTTAGGGTAGTTGGGGCAGAATTGGATAATTGGGGCAGATGGGGCATTTAGGGCAGTTGGGGCATTTAGAGCAGTTGGGGCATTTAGGGCAGTTGGGGCAGAATGGGGCAGATGAGGCAGTTGGGGCATTTGAGGCATTTAGGGCAGTTGGGGCATTTAGGGCAGAATGGGGCAGTTGGGGCATTTAGGGCAGATGGGGCATTTAGGGCAGATGGGGCATTTAGGGCAGATGGGGCATTTTGGGCAGTTGGGGCATTTAGGGCAGATGGGGCAGTTGGGGCAGAATTGAGTCGTTGGGGCAGACGGGGCATTTGGGGCAGATGGGGTATTTAGGGCAGTTGGGGCATTTAGAGCAGTTGGGGCATTTAAGGCAGTTGGGGCAGATGAGGCAGTTGGGGCATTTAGGGTAGTTGGGGCATTTGGGGCAGAATTGGGTAGTTGGGGCAGATGGGGCATTTGGGGTAGATCGGGCATTTAGGGCAGTTTGGGCAGAATGGGGCAGATCAGGCATTTGAGGCAGAATGGGGCAGTTGGGGCAGATGAGGCATTTGGAGCAGAATTGGCCAATTGGGGCAAATGGGGCATTTGGGGCAAAATGGGGCGGTTGGGGCAGATGAGGCATTTGGGGCAGAATGGGGCATTTAGGGCAGTTGGGACATTTATGTGTGTGTTTGTGTGAGTATGATTGGGTGTGTAATATTGTGTTTGTGTGTGTAATATTGTGTTTGTGTGTGTAATTTTGTGGTTGTGTGTCTGTGTGTAGTTGTGTGTCTGTGTGTAGTTGTGTGTCTGTGTCTGTGTGTGTTTGTGTGTGTTTGTGTGTGTGTGTGTGTGTGTGTGTGTGTGTGTGTGTTTGAGTCTGTGTTTTTGTGACAGTATGTTATATATAATTTTGTGTTTGTGTGTGTAATTGTGTGTCTGTGTAGTTGTGTGTATGTGTGTAGTTGTGTGTGGTTGTGTGTGATTGTGTCTGTGTGCATGTCTGTGTTTTTGTGGCAGTATGTTATATATAACTTTGTGTTTGTGTGTGTAATTGTGTGTCTGTGTGTGGTTGTGTCTGTGTGTGTGTGGTTGTGTGTGTGTGTGTGTGTGTGTGTGTGTGTGTGTGTGCATGTCTGTGTTTTTGTGACATTATGTTATATATAATTTTGTGTTTGTGTGTTTAATTGTGTGTCTGTGTGTAGTTGTGTGTGGTTGTGTGTGTGTCTGTGTGGTTGTGTGTCTGTGTGTGTGTGTGTGTGTGTGTGTGTGTGTGTGTGTGTCTGTGTGTGTGTAATTGTGTTTGTCTGTGCTATTGAGTGAGTTTTGTGAGACAGAGATAGACTGAGAGAGGTTGAGAGATGATGTAATGTATTTGTATGAATGAGAGTTGACAGTTAGAATTTGAAAATAAACACTCAGCCTAAACATTCTATGAATGTAAGTCTATGGGACTTTTTTGGGATGTTTGATCGGACGGTTTAGGAGAACCGTAAGTCCGATCCCTTAGAAAAGATATAGCACACCTCCTCAGATCAGACTGAAGGTCTGTGCAAAGTTTGGTGGCTGTAGCTTGAAAGCTCTAGGAGGAGTTAGAGTTAGAAATTTTTAGGTCAGAAGAAAAAGAATAATAACTAGATGAGGTTAAAGTTTGTGAACAAACTTTATGTTGGCTTGAGAAAGCCTAGTCTGAGAGTAATAGCTGGAGCTGCAGTTGGGGCAGTTAAATTAGTTGGGGCAGATGGGTTAGTTGGGGCAGAATTGGGCAGTTGGGGCAGAATGGGGCAGATGGGGCATTTAGGGTAGTTGGGGCAGAATTGGATAATTGGGGCAGATGGGGCATTTAGGGCAGTTGGGGCATTTAGAGCAGTTGGGGCATTTAGGGCAGTTGGGGCAGAATGGGGCAGATGAGGCAGTTGGGGCATTTGAGGCATTTAGGGCAGTTGGGGCATTTAGGGCAGAATGGGGCAGTTGGGGCATTTAGGGCAGATGGGGCATTTAGGGCAGATGGGGCATTTAGGGCAGATGGGGCATTTAGGGCAGTTGGGGCATTTAGGGCAGATGGGGCAGTTGGGGCAGAATTGAGTAGTTGGGGCAGACGGGGCATTTGGGGCAGATGGGGTATTTAGGGCAGTTGGGGCATTTAGAGCAGTTGGGGCATTTAAGGCAGTTGGGGCAGATGAGGCAGTTGGGGCATTTAGGGTAGTTGGGGCATTTGGGGCAGAATTGGGTAGTTGGGGCAGATGGGGCATTTGGGGTAGATCGGGCATTTAGGGCAGTTTGGGCAGAATGGGGCAGATCAGGCATTTGAGGCAGAATGGGGCAGTTGGGGCAGATGAGGCATTTGGAGCAGAATTGGCCAATTGGGGCAAATGGGGCATTTGGGGCAAAATGGGGCGGTTGGGGCAGATGAGGCATTTGGGGCAGAATGGGGCATTTAGGGCAGTTGGGACATTTATGTGTGTGTTTGTGTGAGTATGATTGGGTGTGTAATATTGTGTTTGTGTGTGTAATATTGTGTTTGTGTGTGTAATTTTGTGGTTGTGTGTCTGTGTGTAGTTGTGTGTCTGTGTGTAGTTGTGTGTCTGTGTCTGTGTGTGTTTGTGTGTGTGTGTGTGTGTGTGTGTGTTTGAGTCTGTGTTTTTGTGACAGTATGTTATATATAATTTTGTGTTTGTGTGTGTAATTGTGTGTCTGTGTAGTTGTGTGTATGTGTGTAGTTGTGTGTGGTTGTGTGTGATTGTGTCTGTGTGCATGTCTGTGTTTTTGTGGCAGTATGTTATATATAACTTTGTGTTTGTGTGTGTAATTGTGTGTCTGTGTGTGGTTGTGTCTGTGTGTGTGTGGTTGTGTGTGTGTGTGTGTGTGTGTGTGTGTGTGTGTGTGTGTGTGTGTGTGTGTGTGTGTGTGTGTGTGTGTGTGTGTGTGTGCATGTCTGTGTTTTTGTGACATTATGTTATATATAATTTTGTGTTTGTGTGTTTAATTGTGTGTCTGCGTGTAGTTGTGTGTGGTTGTGTGTGTGTCTGTGTGGTTGTGTGTCTGTGTGTGTGTGTGTGTGTGTGTGTGTGTGTGTGTGTGTGTGTGTGTGTGTGTGTGTGTGTGTGTGTGTGTGTGTAATTGTGTTTGTCTGTGCTATTGAGTGAGTTTTGTGAGACAGAGATAGACTGAGAGAGGTTGAGAGATGATGTAATGTATTTGTATGAATGAGAGTTGACAGTTAGAATTTGAAAATAAACACTCAGCCTAAACATTCTATGAATGTAAGTCTATGGGACTTTTTTGGGATGTTTGATCGGACGGTTTAGGAGAACCGTAAGTCCGATCCCTTAGAAAAGATATAGCACACCTCCTCAGATCAGACTGAAGGTCTGTGCAAAGTTTGGTGGCTGTAGCTTGAAAGCTCTAGGAGGAGTTAGAGTTAGAAATTTTTAGGTCAGAAGAAAAAGAATAATAATAATAATAAGTTTAAGTGCAACAACAGTATGTTGGCTTTCTCAAGCCAACATAATAATAATAAGTTTAAGTGCAACAACAGTATGTTGGCTTTCTCAAGCCAACATAATTATAACTAGATGAGGTTAAAGTTTGTGAACAAACTTTATGTTGGCTTGAGAAAGCCTAGTCTGAGAGTAATAGCTGGAGCTGCAGTTGGGGCAGTTAAGTTAGTTGGGGCAGATGGGTTAGTTGGGGCAGAATTGGGCAGTTGGGGCAGAATGGGGCATTTGGGGCAGATGGGGCATTTAGGGTAGTTGGGGCATTTGGGGCAGAATTGGATAATTGGGGCAGATGGGGCATTTAGGGCAGTTAGGGCATTTAGAGCAGTTGGGGCATTTAGGGCAGTTGGGGCAGAATGGGGCAGATGAGGCAGTTGGGGCATTTGAGGCATTTAGGGCAGAATGGGGCAGTTGGGGCATTTAGGGCAGATGGGGCATTTAGGGCAGTTGGGGCATTTAGGGCAGATGGGGCATTTAGGGCAGTTGGGGCATTTAGGGCAGATGGGGCAGTTGGGGCATTTGGGGCAGAATTGAGTAGTTGGGGCAGACGGGGCATTTGGGGCAGATGGGGTATTTAGGGCAGTTGGGGCATTTAGAGCAGTTGGGGCATTTAAGGCAGTTGGGGCAGATGAGGCAGTTGGGGCATTTAGGGTAGTTGGGGCATTTGGGGCAGAATTGGGTAGTTGGGGCAGATGGGGCATTTGGGGTAGATCGGGCATTTAGGGCAGTTTGGGCAGAATGGGGCAGATCAGGCATTTGGGGCAGAATGGGGCAGTTGGGGCAGATGAGGCATTTGGGGCAGATGAGGCATTTGGAGCAGAATTGGCCAATTGGGGCACATGGGGCATTTGGGGCAAATTGGGGCGTTTGGGGCAGTTGCGGCATTTGGGGCATAATGGGGCATTTAGGGCAGTTGGGACATTTATGTGTGTGTTTGTGTGAGTATGATTGGGTGTGTAATATTGTGTTTGTGTGTGTAATATTGTGTTTGTGTGTGTAATTTTGTGGTTGTGTGTCTGTGTGTAGTTGTGTGTCTGTGTGTGTTTGTGTGTGTGTGTGTGTGTGTGTGTGTGTGTGTGTGTGTGTGTTTGAGTCTGTGTTTTTGTGACAGTATGTTATATATAATTTTGTGTTTGTGTGTGTAATTGTGTGTCTGTGTAGTTGTGTGTATGTGTGTAGTTGTGTGTGGTTGTGTGTGATTGTGTCTGTGTGCATGTCTGTGTTTTTGTGGCAGTATGTTATATATAACTTTGTGTTTGTGTGTGTAATTGTGTGTCTGTGTGTAGTTGTGTGTCTGTGTGTGGTTGTGTGTCTGTGTGTGTGTGTGTGTGTGTGTGTGTGTGTGTGTGTGTGTGTGTGTGTGTGCATGTTTGTGTTTTTGTGACAGTATGTTATATATAATTTTGTGTTTGTGTGTGTAATTGTGTGTCTGTGTGTAGTTGTGTGTGGTTGTGTGTCTGTGTGGTTGTGTGTCTGTGTGTGTGTGTGTGTGTGTGTGTGTGTAGTTGTGTTTGTCTGTCCTATTGAGTGAGTTTTGTGGGACAGAGATAGACTGAGAGAGGTTGAGAGATGATGTAATGTATTTGTATGAATGAGAGTTGACAGTTAGAATTTGAAAATAAACACTCAGCCTAAACATTCTATGAATGTAAGTCTATGGGACTTTTTTGGGATGTTTGATCGGACGGTTTAGGAGAACCGTAAGTCCGATCCCTTAGAAAAGATATAGCACACCTCCTCAGATCAGACTGAAGGTCTGGGCAAAGTTTGGTGGCTGTAGCTTGAAAGCTCTAGGAGGAGTTAGAGTTAGAAATTTTTAGGTCGGAAGAAAAAGAATAATAATAATAATAAGTTTAAGTGCAACAACAGTATGTTGGCTTTCTCAAGCCAACATAATAATAATATCCCTGAGCAATAGTAATAGTGATGCTTTGCATAAATGCAAGCACCACTAACTAGATAGGTACATTTCCTTAAGAAAATGTGAAGTGGTGCTTGCCGTGGCAAATTTCTGGGGACAGTATATGATTATACTTCCAGTCACGAGTCAAACGATCCAAAGCCCGTGTCTCTACGATGTTCTGATGCGGAGATATAAGGCTTTGTTTACTCTGTTGCTAGGGTACTGTATTTGGTTGCTAGGGAGAAAATTGGTATCCACTAGTGATTACACTCCGACTCACAAGTAAAACGGTCCAACCCCCGTGTCTCTACGATGTTCTGATGCAGAAATATAAGGCTTTGTTTATTCGGTTGCTAGGGTAGTGTATTTGGTTGCTAGGGAGAAAATTGCCATCCACTAGTGATTACACTCCGAGTCACAAGTCAAATGGTCCAACCCCCGTGTCTCTACTATGTTCTGATGCGGAGATATAAGGCTTTGTTTATTCGGTTGCTAGGGTACTGTATTTGGTTGCTAGGGAAAAAATTGACATCCAATAGTGATTACACTCCGGGTCACGAGTCAAACGGTCCAACTCCCATGTCTCTACGATGTTCTGATGCAGAGATATAAGGCTTTGTTTATTCGGTTGCTAGGGTACTGTATTTGGTTGCTAGGGAAAAATTTGACATCCACTAGTGATTACACTCCGAGTCACAAGTCAAACAGACCAACCCCCGTGTCTCTACTATGTTCTGATGCGGAGATATAAGGCTTTGTTTATTCGGTTGCTAGGGTACTGTATTTGGTTGCTAGGGACAAATTTGACATCCAATAGTGATTACACTCCGGGTCACGAGTCAAACGGTCCAACCCCCATGTCTCTACAATGTTCTGATGCGGAGATATAAGGCTTGGTTTATTCGGTTGCTAGGGTACTGTATTTGGTTGCTAGGGAAAAATTTGACATCCAATAGTGATTACAATCCGGGTCACGAGTCAAACGGTCCAACCCCCATGTCTCTACGATGTTCTGATGCGGAGATATAAGGCTTTGTTTACTCTGTTGCTAGGGTACTGTATGTGGTTGCTAGGGAAAAAATTGGCATCCCATAGTGATTACACTCTGAGTCACGAGTCAAACGGTCCAACCCCCGTGTCTCTACGATGTTCTGATGCAGAGATATAAGGCTTTGTTTACTCTGTTGCTAGGGTACTGTATTTGGTTGCTAGGGAAAAAATTGGCATCCCATAATGATTACACTCTGAGTTACGAGTCAAACGGTCCAACCCCCGTGTCTCTACGATGTTCTGATGCGGAGATATAAGTCTCTGTTTACTCTGTTGCTAAGATACTGTATTTGGTTGCTATGGAAAAAATTGGCATCCCATAGTGATTACACACTGACTCACGTGTCAAACGGTCCAACCCCCGTGTCTCTACGATGTTCTGATGCTGAGATATAAGGCTTTGTGTACTCTGTTGCTAGGGTACTGTATTTGGTTGCTAGGGAAAAAATTGGCATCCCATAGTGATTACATTCTGAGTCACGAGTCAAACGGTCCAACCCCCGTGTCTCTACGATGTTTTGATGCGGAGATATAAGGCTTTGTTTACTCTGTTGCTAGGGTACTGTATTTGGTTGCTAGGGAAAAAATTGGCATCCCATAATGATTACACTCTGAGTCACGAGTCAAACGGTCCAACCCCCGTGTCTCTACGATGTTCTGATGCGGAGATATAAGGCTTTGTTTACTCTGTTGCTAGGGAGCTGTATTTGGTTGCTAGGGGAAAAAATGGCATCCACTAGTGATTACCCTCCGAGTCACGAGTCAAACGGTCCAACCCCCGTGCCGCTACGATGTTCTGATGCGGAGATATAAGGCTTTGTTTACTCTGTTGCTAGGGTACTGTATTTGGTTGCTAGGGAAAAAAATTGGCATCCCATAATGATTACACTCTGAGTCACGAGTCAAACGGTCAAACCCCTGTGTCTCTACGATGTTCTGATGCGGAGATATAAGGCTTTGTTTACTCTGTTGCTAGGGTACTGTATTTGGTTGCTAGGGAAAAAATTGGCATCCCATAATGATAACACCCCGGGTCACAAGTAAAATGGTCCAACCCCCGTGTCTCTACAATGTTCGGATGCCGAGATATGACTGTTTGAATTTTATGTTGCTAGGGTGCTCAAAAGTGGTTGCTAGGGGCGTGGCTTAATACCTATGTAATTATCCTGAGAGACTGATTGGATGCCTGAGTAAAATGAGCCCACCCCCATGGCTCTATGACTCTGTGGCGCAAAGATATCCATCTGGGCATTTTATAATGGCAGTCTATGGGAGATGTTGCTAGGGTGCCCAAAATTGTTGCTAGGGGCGTGGCTTAATAGCTCTGGGATGATCCTGAGAGACTGATTGGATGCCCGAGTAAAATGAGCCCACCCACTTATCTCTACGACACTGTAAAGCAAAGATATCCCATCTGGAACTGTTTTACTCCCTTATATGGGCATGTTTCCTGCCCCATTATAAGTCAATGGGAATTTTCGGGTGCCTCTTACACCCCAGGGGTACAACTTACACCCCAATGTCATGTATGTTCTTACACAGCCTACCACCCTCTTCAAATGTTGTAACCCACACGTTTCTACAAAATCCTTGAGCGGAGCTATGACCCATCAAAGTTGGGCGCAATGTTAAGTCAATGGGATTTTTCGGGTGGTTTTTCGCCCCCCTTTCGAAAATCTTTTACCCGATCACTTATAAAAGTCATAGCAGACGTGTCCTCAATAAGCCGGTCGTTTTGAGCCCTGTTTCATTGGTCTACGACAAACCGTGCGGGACGAGTTATGCGCCGAAAAAGTGTCCAGATATAAGAATAATAAATAAAGATATAATAAATAATAAGTATGAGCAATAGTAATAGTGATGCCTTGCATAAATGCAAGCACCACTAACTAGATAGGTACATTTCCTGAAGAAAATGTGAGTGGTGCTTGCCGTGGCAAATTTCTGGGTAACATATATGATTATACTCCAAGCCAAAAGTAAAACGATCCAACTCCCGTGCCTCTACGATGTTCTGATGCTGAGATATAAGGCTATGTTTATCTGGTTGCTAGGGTACTGTATTTGGTTGCTAGGGAAAAAATTGACATCCACTAGTGATTACCCTCCGAGTCACGAGTCAAACGGTCCAACCCCCGTGTCTGTACAATGTTCTGATGCGGAGATATAAGGCTTTGTTTACTCTGTTGCTAGGGTACTGTATTTGGTTGCTAGGGAAAAAATTGGCATCCCATAATGATTACACTCCGAGTCACAAGTAAAACGGTCCAACCCCCGTGTCTCTACGATGTTCTGATGCGGAGATATAAGGCTTTGTTTACTCTGTTGCTAGGGTACTGTATTTGGTTGCTAGGGAAAAAATTGGCATCCACTAGTGATTAACCTCCGAGTCACGAGTCAAACGGTCCAACCCCCGTGTCTCTACGATGTTCTGATGCGGAGATATAAGGCTTTGTTTACTCTGTTGCTAGGGTACTGTATTTGGTTGCTAGGGAAAAAATCGGCATCCCATAATGATTACACTCCGAGTCACAAGTCAAACGGTCCAAACCCCGTGTCTCTACGATGTTCTGATGCGGAGATATAAGGCTTTGTTTACTCTGTTGCTAGGGTACTGTATTTGGTTGCTAGGGAAAAAATTGGCATCCCATAATGATTACACTCTAAGTCACGAGTCAAATGGTCCAACCCCCGTGTCTCTACGATGTTCGGATGCCGAGATATAACTGTTTGAATTTTATGTTGCTAGGGTTCTCAAAAGTGGTTGCTAGGGGCGTGGCTTAATACCTATGTAAGGATCCTGAGAGACTGATTGGATGCCTGAGTAAAATGAGCCCACCCCCATGTCTCTATGACACTGTGGTGCAAAGATATCCATCTGGGCATTTTATAATGGCAGTCTATGGAAGATGTTGCTAGGGTGCCCAAAAGTGGTTGCTAGGGGCGTGGCTTAATAGCTCTGGGATGATCCTGAGAGACTGATTGGATGCCTGAGTGAAATGAGCCCACCCACTTATCTCTACGACACTGTAAAGCAAAGATATCCCATCTGGAACTGTTTTATTCCCTTATATGGGCATGTTTCCTCAATGGGAATTTTCGGGTGCCTCTTACACCCCAGGGGTACAACTTAAACCCCAATGTCATGTATGTTCTTACATAGCCTACCACCCTCTTCAAATTTAGTAACCCACATGTTTCTACAAAATCCTCACTCGTACCTATGACCCGTCAAAATTTTTGCAATGTTAAGTCTATGGGATTTTCCCCCATTGACTTTTCATTGGGGCACTTTTGGGCGCCTCTTACACCCCAGGGGTACAACTTACACTTCAATATGATGTATGTTCTTACAGAGCCTACCACCCTCTTCAAATGTTGTAACCCACATGTTTCTACAAAATCCTCGAGCGGAGCTATGACTCGTCAAAGTTGGGCGCAATGTTAAGTCAATGGGATTTTTCGGGTGGTTTTTCGCCCCCCTTTCGGAAATTCTGCACCCGACCGCTTATATAAGTCATAGCCACCATCTCTTCAATAAACCGGTCGATTTGAGCCCTCTTTCATGGGACTACGGCAAACCGTGCGGGACGAGTTACGCGCCGAAAAAACGTGCAGACATAAGAATAATAATAATAATAACTAGATAGGTACATTTCCTGAAGAAAATGTGAAGTGGTGCTTGCCGTGGCAAATTTCGGGGGAGAAAATCTTCTAAGAATGATTATACTCCCAGTTACCAGTCAAACGATCCAAACCCCGTGTCTCTACGATGTTCTGATGCGGAGATATAAGGCTTTGTTTATTCGGTTGCTAGGGTACTGTATTTGGTTGCTAGGGAAAATTTGACATCCAATAGTGATTACCATCCGAGTCACAAGTCAAACGATCCAACCCCTGTGTCTCTATGAGGTTCTGATGCTGAGATATAAGGCTTTGTTTATTCGGTTGCTAGGGTACTCTATTTGGTTGCTAGGGAAAAATTTGACATCCAATAGTGATTACACTCCGAGTCACGAGTCAAACGGTCCAACCCCCGTGTCTCTATGGTGTTCTGATGCAGAGATATAAGGCTTTGTTTATTCGGTTGCTAGGGTACTGTATTTGGTTGCTAGGGAGAAAATTGGCATCCACTAGTGATTACACTCCGAGTCACGGGTCAAACGGTCCAACCCCCGTGTTTCTACGATTTTCTGATCCAGAGATATAACGATTTGTTTATTCCGTTGCTAGGGTGCTCATATTTGGTTGCTAGGGGCGTGGCTTAATACCTCTTGGCATCCACTAGTGATTACCCTTAGAGTCTGGAGTAAAACAGTCCAACCCCCGTGTCTCTACGATTTTCTGATGCGGATATATAACGATTTGTTTATTCGGTTGCTAGGGAAGTGTATTTGGTTGCTAGGGAAAAATTTGACATCCAATAGTGATTACACTCCGAGTCACGAGTCAAACGGTCCCACCCCCGTGTTTCTACGATGTTCTGATGCGGAGATATAAGGCTTTGTTTATTCGGTTGCTAGGGTACTGTATTTGGTTGCTAGGGAGAAAATTGGCATCCACTAGTGATTACACTCCGAGTCACGAGTCAAACGGTCCAACCCCCGTGTCTCTACGATTTTCTGATCCGGAGATATAACGATTTGTTTATTCCGTTGCTAGGGTGCTCATATTTGGTTGCTAGGGGCGTGGCTTAATACCTCTTGGCATCCACTAGTGATTACCCTCAGAGTCTGTAGTAAAACAGTCCAACCCCCGTGTCTCTACGATTTTCTGATGCGGAGATATAACGATTTGTTTATTCGGTTGCTAGGGAAGTGTATTTGGTTGCTAGGGAAAAATTTGACATCCAATAGTGATTACACTCCGAGTCACGAGTCAAACGGTCCCACCCCCGTGTTTCTACGATGTTCTGATGCGGAGATATAAGGCTTTGTTTATTCGGTTGCTAGGGTACTGTATTTGGTTGCTAGGGAGAAAATTGGCATCCACTAGTGATTACACTCCGAGTCACGAGTCAAACGGTCCAACCCCCGTGTCTCTACGATTATCTGATCCGGAGATATAACGATTTGTTTATTCCGTTGCTAGGGTGCTCATATTTGGTTGCTAGGGGCGTGGCTTAATACCTCTTGGCATCCACTAGTGATTACCCTCAGAGTCTGGAGTAAAACAGTCCAACCCCTGTGTCTCTACGATTTTCTGATGAGGAGATATAGCGATTTGTTTATTCCGTTGCTAGGGTGCTCATATTTGGTTGCTAGGGGCGTGGCTTAATACCACTTGGCAATCACTAGTGATTACCCTCCAAGTCACGAGTAAACCGGTCCAACCCCCTTGTCTCTACGATTTCCTGATGCGGAGATATATCGATTTGTTTATTCCGTTGCTAGGGTGCTCATATTTGGTTGCTAGGGGCGTGGCCTGGGAGTGGCCAATGATGTCGCTAGTTATTACACTCCCAGTCACAAGTAAAACGGTGCAATCCCCGTTTCTCTACGATGTTCTGATGCCGAGATATAACTGTTTGAATTTTATGTTGCTAGGGTGCTCAAAAGTGGTTGCTAGGGGCGTGGCTTAATACCTATGTAAGGATCCTGAGAGACTGATTGGATGCCTGAGTAAAATGAGCCCACCCCCATGTCTCTATGACACTGTGCTGCAAAGATATCCATCTGGGCATTTTATAATGGCAGTCTATGGGAGATGTTGCTAGGGTGCTCAAAAGTGGTTGCTAGGGGCGTGGCTTAATAGCTCTGAGATAATCCTGAGAGACTGATTGGATGCCTGAGTAAAATGAGCCCACCCACTTATCTCTACGACACTGTAAAGCAAAGATATCCCATCTGGAACGATTTTATTCCCTTATATGGGCGTGTTCCCTGCCCCATTATAAGTCAATGGGAAATTTCGGGTGCCTCTTACACCCCAGGGGTACAACTTACACCCCATTGTGATGCATGTTCTTACAGAGTCTACCACCCTCATCAAATGTTGTAACCCACGTTTCTACAAAATCCTCGAGCGGAGCTATGACCCATCAAAGTTCCGCGCAATCCTAAGTCAATAGAATTTTTCGGGTGGTTTTTCGCCCCCCCTTTCGAAAATCCTGCACCCGATCGCTTATAAAAGTCATAGCACACCATTCCTCAATAATCCGGTCGATTTGAGCCGTCTTTCATGGGACTACGGCAAACCGTGTGGGACGAGTTACGCGCCGAAATTTTGTCCAGATATAAGAAGAAGAAGAAGAATAATATCCAGGGACAATAATAATAGTGATGCTTTGCATAAATGCAAGCACCACTAATAATAATATCCCTGAGCAATAGTAATAGTGATGCTTTGCATAAATGCAAGCACCACTAATAACTAGATAGGTACATTTCCTGAAGAAAATGTGAAGTGGTGCTTGCCGTGGCAAAATTCTGGGGGCAATGTATGATTATACTCAGAGTCACAAGTCAAATGGTCCAACCCCCGTGTCTCTACGATGTTCTGTTGTGGAGATATAAGGCTTTGTTTATTGAAGGTAGTATGATTACCATGAAGCTAGCATGAGGTTAGCATAATTAATGTGAAGGTAGTATGATGTTAACATGATTAGCATGAAGCTAGCATAAAGCGAACATCATTAGCATGAAGCTAACATGATGTTAATATGATTAGCATGAAGTTAGCATGATGTTAGCATGATTATCAGGAAGTTGGCATGATGTTAGCATGATTAACATGAAGTTATCATGAAGTTAACATGAAGTTAACATGAAGCTAGCATGAAGCTAACATGATTAGCATGAAGTTAGCATGATAAGCATGAAGCTAGCATGATTAGCATGATGTTAGCATGATTAGCATTATGTTAGCATGATTAGCATGAAGTTAGCATGAAGCTAGCATGAAGCTAGCATGATTAGCATGAAGCTAGCATGAAGCTAACATGATTAGCATGAAGCTAGCATGATTAGCATGAAGCTAGCATGAAGCTAACATGATTAGCATGAAGCTAGCATGAAGCTAACATGATTAGCATGAAGTTAGCATGAAGTTAGCATGAAGCTAGCATTAAGCTAGCATGATTAGCATGAAGCTAGCATGGAGCTAACATGATTAGCATGAAGCTAGCATGATTAGCATGAAGCTAGCATGATTAGCATGATTAGCATGATGTTAGCATGAAGTTAGCATGAAGCTAGCATGATTAGCATGAAGCTAGCATGAAGCTAGCATGATTAGCATGAAGTTAGCATGAAGCTAGCATGATTAGCATGAAGCTAGCATGAAGCTAGCATGATTAGCATGAAGCTAGCATGATTAGCATGAAGCTAGCATGATGTTAGCATGATGTTAGCATGATTAACATGATGTTAGCATGATTAGCATGAAGCTAGCATGAAGCTAACATGAAGTTAGCATGATTAGCATAAAGCTAGCATGAAGCTAACATGATTAGCATGAGGCTAGCATGATTAGCATGATGTTAGCATGATTAGCATGAAGTTAGCATGATGTCAGAATGATTAGCATAAAGATAGCATGATGTTAGCATGATTAGCATGAAGCTAGCATGATGTTAGCATGATTAGCAAGAAGTTAACATGAAGTTAGCATGAAGCTAGCAGGATTTAACGTGAAGTTAGCAAGATTTATTATGAAATTAGCATTAAGCTAGCATGAAACTAGCATGAAGCTAGTATGACTTAGCATTAAGCTAGCATGAAGCTAACATGACCCAAAGACCCAACCCCCATGTCTCTATGATGTTCGGATCCAGAGATATAAGGCTTTGTTTATTCGGTTGCTAGGGTGCTCATATTTGGTTGCTAGGGGCGTGGCTTGGGAGTGGCCAATGATGTGGCCAGTTATTACACTCCGAGTCACAAGTAAAACGGTCCAACCCCCGTGTCTCTACGATGTTCTGATGTCGAGATATAACTGTTTAAATGTTATGTTGCTAGGGTGCTCAAAAGTGGTTGCTAGGGGCGTGGCTTAATACCTCAATAAGGATCCTGAGAGACTGATTGGATGGCTGAGTAAAATGAGCCCACCCCCATGTCTCTATGACACTGTGCTGCAAAGATATCCATCTGGGCATTTTATAATGGCAGTCTATGGGAGATGTTGCTAGGGTGCCCAAAATTTTTGCTAGGGGCGTGGCTTAATAGCTCTGGGATGATCCTGAGAGACTGATTGGATGCCCGAGTAAAATGAGCCCACCCACTTATCTCTACGACACTGTAAAGCAAAGATATCCCATCTGGAACTGTTTTATTCCCTTATATGGGCATGTTTCCTGCCCCATTATAAGTCAATGGGAATTTTTGGGTGCCTCTTACACCCCAGGGGTACAACTTACACCCCATTGTGATCTATGTTCTTACAGAGCCTACCACCCTCTTCAAATGTTGTAACCCACATGTTTCTACAAAATCCTCGAGCGGAGCTATGACCCGCCAAAGTTGGGCGCAATGTTAAGTCAATGGGATTTTTCGGGTGGTTTTTCGCCCCCCTTTCAGAAATCCTGCACCCGATCCCTTATAAAAGTCATAGCACACCTCTCCTCAATAATCCGGTCGATTTGAGCCCTCTTTTGTGGGACTACGTTAAACCGTGCGGGACGAGTTACGCGCCGAAAAAGTGTCCAGAAAAAGAAGAATAATAACTAGATAGAAAAGTTTGTTGACAAACTTTATGTTGGCTTGACAAGGCGTAGCCTGTACGTTTAAAACGGTTTGACAGATGTTTAGTTTAGTAGGCTATCTGGCTGTTAGTATGTTTAAGTATATAGCTAGCCTGATTTATCATGAAGCTAGCATGATTGGCCTGAAGCAAGCATGAAGCTCACATGATTAGCATGAAGCTAGCATGATGCTTACATGAAATAGCATGAAGCTAGCATGATGCTAACATGAAATAGCATGAAGCTAGCATGATGCTAACATTAATTAGCATGAAGCTAGCATGATGCTAACATGAATTAGCATGAAGCTAGCATGATGCTAACATGAATTAGCATGAAGTTAGCATGATGCTAACATGAATTAACATGAAGCTAGCATGATGCTAACATGAATTAGCATGAAGCTAGCATGATGTTAACATGAATTAGCATGAAGCTAACATGATGTTAACATGAATTAGCATGAAGCTAGCATGATGTTAACATGAATTAGCATGAAAATAGCATGATGTTAACATGAATTAGAATGAAGTTAGCATGAAGCTAGCATGATGCTAACATAAATTAGCATGAAGCTAGCATGATGCTAACATGAATTAGCATGAAGCTAGCATGATGCTAACATGAATTAGCATGAAGTTAGCATGATGCTAACATGAATTAGCATGAAGTTAGCATGAAGCTAGCATGATGTTAACATGAATTAGCATGAAGCTAGCATGACGCTAACATGAATTAGCATGAAGCTAGGATGATGCTAACATTAATTAGCATGAAGCTAGCATGATGCTAATATGAATTAGCATGAGGCTAGCATGATGTTAACATGAATTAACATGAAGTTAGCATGATGCTAACATGAATTAGCATGAAGTTAGCATGAAGCTAGCATGATGCTAACATTAATTAGCATGAAGCTAGCATGATGCTAATATGAATTAGCATAAAGCTAGCACGATGCTAACATGAATTAGCATGAAGTTAGCATGATGTTAACATGAATTAACATGAAGTTAGCATGAAGCTAGCATGATGCTAACATTAATTAGAATGACGCTAGCATGATGTTAACATGAATTAGCATGAAGTTAGCATGAAGCTAACATGAATAAGCATGAAGCCAGCATGATGCTAACATGAATTAGCATGAAGCTAGCATGATGCTAACATGAATTAGCATGAAGCTAGCATGATGCTAACATGAATTAGCATGAAGCTAGCATGATGCTAACATGAATTAGCATGAAGCTAGCATGATGCTAACATGAATTAGCATGAAGCTAGCATGATGCTAACATGAATTAGCATGAAGCTAGCATGATGCTAACATGAATTAGCATGAAGCTAGCATGATGTTAACATGAATTAGCATAAAGCTAGCATGATGCTAACATAAATTAGCATGAAGCTAGCATGATACTAACATGAATTAGCATGAAGCTAGCATGATGTTAACATGAATTAGCATGAAGCTAGCATGATGCTAACATGAATAAGCATGAAGTTAGCAAGATTTATTATGAAATTAGCATAAAGCTAGCATGAAACTAGCATAAAGCTAGTATGACTTAGCATGAAGCTAGCATAAGGCTAACATGACCAAAAGACCCAACCCCCATGCCTTTATGATGTTCGGATCCAGAGATATAAGGCTTTGTTTATTATGTTGCTAGGGTGCTCATATTTGGTTGCTAGGGGCGTGGCTTAATACCTCGATAAGAATCCTCAGAGACTGATTCGATGCCTGAGTAAAATGAGCCCACCCCCATGTCTCTGCGACACTGTGCTGCAAAGATATCCATCTGCGCAATTTATAATGGCAGTCTATGGAATAAGTTGCTAGGGTGCCCAAAAATGGTTGCTAGGGGCGTGGCTTAATAGCTATGGGACGATCTTGAGAGACTGATTGGATGCCTGAGTAAAATGAGCCCACCCCCATGTCTCTACGACACTCTAAAATGAAGATATTCCATCTGGGACACTTTTATTCCCTTATATGGGCATGTTTCCTGCCCCATTATAAGTCAATGGGGAAATTTGGGTGCCTCTTACACCCCAGGGGTACAGCTTACACCCCAATGTGATGTATGTTCTTACACAGCCTACCAGCCTCTTCAACTGTGATAACCCACAAGTTTCTACAAATTTCTCGTTCGCAGCTATGACCCGTCAAAGTTGGTCGTAATGTTAAGTCAATGGAAATTTTGGGGTGTTTGAGCGCCCCGTTTAGGAATTCGGTAGGTCCCATCAGTTAGAAAAGTCATAGCATAAATCTACGTACCAGTCTTAAAAGTTTTGTAAAGTTTTGTGGGTGTAGCTTGAAAGCTCTAGGAGGAGTTACAGTTCGAAAAAGTGTGGACCAGAAGAATAATAATAACTAGATAGGTACATTTCCTGAAGAAAATGTGAGTGGTGCTTGCCGTGGCAAAATTCTGGGGAACGTATATAATTATACTCCAAGCCTAAAGTAAAACGATCCAACTCCCGTGTCTCTACGATGTTGTGATGCGGAGAAATAAGGCTTTGTTTACTCTGTTGCTAGGGTACTGTATTTGGTTGCTAGGGAAAAAATTGCCATCCACTCGTGATTACCCGCCGAGTCACGAGTCAAACGGTCCAACCCCAGTGTCTGTACAATGTTCTGATGCGGAGATATAAGGCTTTGTTTACTCTGTTGCTAGGGTACTGTATTTGGTTGCTAGGGGGAAAATTGGCATCCACTGGTGATTACACTCCAAGTCACAAGTCAAACGGTCCAACCCCCGTGTTTCGACGATGTTCTGATGCGGAGATATAAGGCTTTGTTTACTCTGTTGCTAGGGTACTGTATTTGGTTGCTAGGGAAAAAAATGGCATCCCATAATGATTACACTCCGAGTCACAAGTCAAACGGTCCAACCCCCGTGTCTCTACGATGTTCTGATGCGGAGATATAAGGCTTTGTTTACTCTGTTGCTAGGGTACTGTATTTGGTTGCTAGGGAAAAAATTGGCATCCCATAATGATTACACTCCGAGTCACAAGTCAAACGGTCCAACCCCCGTGTCTCTACGATGTTCTGATGCGGAGATATAAGGTTTTGTTTACTCTGTTGCTAGGGTACTGTATTTGGTTGCTAGGGAAAAAATTGGCATCCCATAGTGATTACACTGTGAGTCACGAGTCAAACGGTCCAACCCCCGTGTCTCTACGATGTTCTGATGCTGAGATATAAGGCTTTGTTTACTCCGTTGCTAGGGTACTGTATTTGGTTGCTATGGAAAAAATGGCATCCCATAGTGATTACATGCTGAGTCACGAGTCAAACGGTCCAACCCCCGTGTCTCTACGATGTTCTGATGCGGAGATATAAGGTCTTGTTTACTCTGTTGCTAGGGTACTGTATTTGGTTGCTAGGGAAAAAATTGGCATCCCATAGTGATTACACTGTGAGTCACGAGTCAAACGGTCCAACCCCCGTGTCTCTACGATGTTCTGATGCTGAGATATAAGGCTTTGTTTACTCCGTTGCTAGGGTACTGTATTTGGTTGCTATGGAAAAAATGGCATCCCATAGTGATTACATGCTGAGTCACAAGTCAAACGGTCCAACCCCCGTGTCTCTACGATGTTCTGATGCAGAGATATAAGGCATTGTTTACTCTGTTGCTAGGGTACTGTATTTGGTTGCTATGGAAAAAAATGGCATCCCATAGTGATTACACGCCGAGTCACGAGTCAAACGGTCCAACCCCCGTGTCTCTACGATGTTCTGATGCGGAGATATAAGGCTTTGTTTACTCTGTTGCTAGGGTACTGTATTTGGTTGCTAGGGAAAATATTGGCATCCCATAATGATTACACTCTGAGTCATGAGTCAAACGGTCCAACCCCCGTGTCTCTACGATGTTCTGATGCGGAGATATAAGGCTTTGTTTACTCTGTTGCTAGGGTACTGTATTTGGTTGCTAGGGAAAAAACTGGCATCCCATAATGATTACACTCTGAGTCACGAGTCAAACGGTCCAACCCCCGTGTCTCTATGATGTTCTGATGCGGAGATATAAGGCTTTGTTTACTCTGTTGCTAGGGTACTGTATTTGGTTGCTAGGGAAAAAATTGGCATCCCATAATGATTACACTCCGAGTCACGAGTCCAACGGTCCAACCCCGTGTCGCTACCAAGTTATGTACCGGAGATATAAGCCTTTGTTTAATCTGTTGCTAGGGTACTGTATTTGGTTGCTAGGGAAAAAATTGGCATCCCATAATGATTACACGCCGAGTCACGTATCAAACGGTCCAACCCCCGTGTCTTTACGATGTTCGGATGCCGAGATATAACTGTTTGAATTTTATGTTGCTAGGGTGCTCAAAAGTGGTTGCTAGGGGCGTGGCTTAATACCTATGTAAGGATCCTGAGAGACTGATTGGATGCCTGAGTAAAATGAGCCCACCCCCATGTCTCTATGACACTGTGGTGCAAAGATATCCATCTGGGCATTTTATAATGGCATTCTATGGGAGATGTTGCTAGGGTGCCCAAAATTGTTGCTAGGGGCGTGGCTTAATAGCTCTGGGATGATCCTGAGGGACTGATTGGATGCCCGAGTGAAATGAGCCCACCCACTTATCTCTATGACACTGTAAAGCAAAGATATCCCATCTGGAACTTTTTTATTCCCTTATATGGGCATGTTTCCTGCCCCATTATAAGTCAATGGGAAAATTCGGGTGCCTCTTACACCCCAGGGGTACAACTTACACCCCATTGTGATCCATGTTCTTACAGAGTCTACCACCCTCTTCAAATGTTGTAACCCACATGTTTCTATAAAATCCTCGAGCGGAGCTATGACTCGTCAAAGTTGGGCGCAATGTTAAGTCAATGGGATTTTTCGGGTGGTTTTTCGTCCCCCTTTCGGAAATTCTGCACCCAATCGCTTATAAAAGTCATAGCACACCTCTCCTCAATAAGCCGGTCGATTTGAGCCCTCTTTCATGGGTCTACGACAAACCGTGCGGGACGAGTTAGGTGCCGAAAAAACGTGCAGACATAAGAATAATAATTATAACTAGATAGGTACATTTCCTGAAGAAAATGTAAAGTGGTGCTTGCCGTGGCAAATTTCTGGGGACAGTATATGATTATACTTCCAGTCACGAGTAAAACAATCCAAACCCCGTGTCTCTACGATGTTCTGATGCGGAGATATAAGGCTTTGTTTATTCTGTTGCTAGGGTACTGTATTTGGTTGCTAGGGAGAAAATTGGTATTCACTAGTGATTACACTCCGACTCACAAGTAAAACGGTCCAACCCCATGTCTCTACGATGTTCTGATGCGGAGATATAAGGCTTTGTTTATTCGGTTGCTAGGGTAGTGTATTTGGTTGCTAGGGAGAAAATTGCCATCCATTAGTGATTACATTCCGAGTCACGAGTCAAACGCTCCAACCCCCGTTTCTCTACAATGTTCTGATAGGGAGATATAAGGCTTTGTTTATTTGGTTGCTAGGGTACTGTATTTGGTTGCTAGGGAAAAATTTGACATCCAATGGTAATTACACTCCGGGTCACAAGTCAAACGGTCCAACCCCCGTGTCTCTACGATGTTCTGATGCGGAGATATAAGGCTTTGTTTACTCTGTTGCTAGGGTACTGTATTTGGTTGCTAGGGAAAAAATTGGCATCCACTAGTGATTACCCTTTGAGTCACGAGTCAAACGGTCCAACCCCCGTGTCTCTACGATGTTCTGATGCGGAGATATAAGGCTTTGTTTACTCTGTTGCTAGGGTACTGTATTTGGTTGCTAGGGAAAAAATTGGCATCCACTAGTGATTACCCTCCGAGTCACGAGTCAAACGGTCCAACCCCCGTGTCTCTACGATGTTCTGATGCGGAGATATAAGGCTTTGTTTATTCGGTTGCTAGGGTTCTCAAATTTGGTTGCTAGGGGCGTGGCTTGGGAGTGGCCAATGATGTGCCAAATTGTTACACCCCTAATCACAAGTTAAACTGTCCAACCCCCGTGTCTCTACGATGTTCTGATGCCGAGATATAACTGTTTGAATTTTATGTTGCTAGGGTGCTCAAAAGTGGTTGCTAGGGGCGTGGCTTAGTAAGTCTTTAAGGATCCTGAGAAACTAATTGGATGCCTGAGTAAAATGAGCCCACCCCCATGTCTCTATGACACTGTGGTGCAAAGATATCCATCTGGGCATTTTATAATGGCAGTCTATGGGAGATGTTGCTAGGGTGCCCAAAATTGTTGCTAGGGTTACCTTACACCCCATTGTGGGGTACGTCCTGAAAGAGTCTAGCACCCTCTTCAAATGTTGTGACCCACATGGTTCTATGAAATCCTCGCTCGGACCTATGACCCGTCAAAGTTTTTCGCAATGTTAAGTCTATGGGATTTTCGCCCATTGACTTTGAATGGGAAATTTCGGGTGCCTCTTACACCCCAGGGGTACAAGGTATACCCCATTGTGATGTATGTTCTTAAAGAGCCTACCACACTCTTCAAATTTTGTAACCCACATGTTCCTACAAAATCCTCGAGCAGAGCTATGACCCTTCAAAGTTCGGCGCAATGTTAAGTCAATGGGATTTTTCGGGTGGTTTTTCGCCCCCCTTTCAAAAACCCTGCACCCGATTGCTTAAAAAAGATATAGCCCGCGTCCCCTCAATAATCCGGTCAAGTTGATCCCTCTTTTATGGCTCTACGACAAACCGTGCGGGACGAGTTACGCGCCGAAAAAACGTGCAGACATAAGAATAAAGATATAATAATAACTAGATATTAAAGTTTGAAGACAAACTTTATGTTGGCTTGAAAAAGCGTAGCTTGAACGTTTAAAACGGTTTGACAGAAGTTTAGTTTAGTAGGCTATCTGGCTGTTAGAATGTTTAAGTATGAAGGTAGCATGATTAGCATGAAGTTAGCCTGATGTTAGCATGATTAACATGAAGCTAGCATGATGCTAGCATGATTAGCATGAAGCTAGCATGATGATAGCATGATTAGCATGAAGCTAGCATGATGCTAGCATGATTAGCATGAAGCTAGCATGATGTTAGCATGATTAGCATGAAGCTAGCATGATGCTAGCATGATTAGCATGAAGCTAGCATGATGCTAGCATGATTAGCATTAAGCTAACATGATGTTAGCATGATTAGCATGAAGCTAGCATGATGCTAGCATGATTAGCATGAAGCTAACATGATGCTAGCATGATTAGCATGAAGCTAGCATGATGCTAGCATGATTAGCATGATGCTAGCATGATTAGCATTAAGCTAACATGATGTTAGCATGATTAGCATGAAGCTAGCATGATGCTAGCATGATTAGCATGAAGCTAGCATGATGCTAGCATGATTAGCATGAACCTAGCATGATGCTAGCATGATTAGCATGAAGCTAGCATGATGCTAGCATGATTAGCATGAAGCTAGCATGATGTTAACATGATTAGCATGAAGCTGGCATGATTAGCATGAAGCTAGCATGATGCTAGCATGATTAGCATGAAGCTAGCATGATGTTAGCATGATTAGCATGAAGCTAACATGATGCTAGCATGATTAGCATGAAGCTAGCATGATGCTAGCATGATTAGCATGAAGCTAGCATGATGTTAACATGATTAGCATGAAGCTGGCATGATTAGCATGAAGCTAGCATGATGCTAGCATGATTAGCATGAAGCTAGCATGATGTTAGCATGATTAGCATGAAGCTAACATGATGCTAGCATGATTAGCATGAAGCTAGCATGATGCTAGCATGATTAGCATGATGCTAGCATGATTAGCATGAAGCTAGCATGATGCTAGCATGATTAGCATAAAGCTAGCATGATGCTAGCATGATTAGCATGAAGCTAGCATGATGCTAGCATGATGCTAGCATGATTAGCATGAAGCTAGCATGATGCTAGCATGATTAGCATGAAGCTAGCATGATGCTAGCATGATTAGCATGAAGCTAGCATGATGCTAGCATGATTAGCATGAAGCTAGCATGATGCTAGCATGATTAGCATGAAGCTAGCATGATGTTAATATGATTAGCATGAAGCTATCATGATGTTAGCATGAAACTAGCATGATTCTAGCATGATTAGCATGAAGCTAGCATGATTCTAGCATGATTAGCATGAAGCTAGCATGATTCTAGCATGATTAGCATGAAGCTAGCATGATGTTAGCATGATTAGCATGAAGGTAGCACGAGGCTAGCATGATTAGCATGAAGTAAGCATGAGGTTAGCATGATTAGCATGAAGCTAGCATGATTTAACGTGAAGCTAGCATGATTAGCATGATGCTAACATGATTAGCATGACGCTAGCACTATTTAGCGTGCAGCTAACAAGATTTAACATGAAGTTAGCATGATTTAGCATGAAGTTAGCAAGATTTATTATGAAATTAGCATAAAGCTAGCATGAAACTAGCATGAAGCTAGTATGACTTAGCATGGAGCTAGCATGAACCTAGCATGACCCAAAGACCCAACCCCCATGTCTCTATGATGTTCAGACCAAGAGATATAAGGCTTTGTTTATTATGTTGCTAGGGTGCTCAAATTTGGTTGCTAGGGGCGTGGCTTAATGCCTCAATAAGAATCCTATTAAGACTGATTGGATGCCTGAGTAAAATGAGCCCACCCCTATGTCTCTATGACACTCTGGTGTAAAGATATCCATATGGGCTTTTTATAATGGTAGTCTATGGGAGATGTTGCTAGGGTACACAAAATTGTTGCTAGGGGCGTGGCTAAATAGCTTTGGTGCTATCCTATGAGACTGATTGGATGACTGAGTAAAATGAGCCCACCCCCATGTCTCTACGACACTCTAAAGTAAAGATATTCCATCTGGGACGCGTTTATTCCCTTATATGGGCATGCTTCCTGCCCCATTATAAGTCAATGGGAAATTTTGGGGGCCTCTTACACCCCAGGGGTACAGCTTACACCCCATTGTGATGTATGTTCTTACAGAGCCTGTCAGCCACCTTAAATGTGGTAAGCCACAAGTTTCTACAAGTTTCTCACTCGCAGCTATGACGCGTCAAAGTTTGTCTCAATGTTAAGTCAATGGAAATTTTGGGGTGTTCGAGACCCCCGTTTAGGAATTCGGAAGGTCCCATCAGTTAGAAAAGATATAGCACACTAAGTCAGACCAGTCTGAAGGTCTGTGGAAAATTTGGTGCATGTAGCTTGAAAGCCCTAGGACGAGTTAGTGTCAGAAATTTTGGGGGGAGAAAAAGAATAATAATAACTAGATAGAAAAGTTTGTTGACAAACTTTATGTTGGCTTGACAAAGCCTGGCCTGAACGTTTAAAACGGTTTGACAGAAGTTTAGTTTAGTAGGCTATCTGGCTGTTAGTATGTTTAAGTATGAAGCTAGCCTGATTTAGCATGAAGCTAGCATGATTAGCCTGAAGCTAGCATGAAGCTAACATGATTAGCATGAAGCTAGCATCAAGTTAGCATGATTAGCATGAAGCTAGCATGCTGTTAACATGAATTAGCATGAAGCTAGCATGATGCTAACATGAATTAGCATGAAGCTAGCATGATGCTAACATGAATTAGAATGAAGTTAGCATGAAGCTAGCATAATGCTAACATGAATTAGCATGAAGCTAGCATGATGCTAACATGAATTAGCATGAAGCTAGCATGATGCTAACATGAATTAGCATGAAGTTAGCATGATGCTAAAATGAATTAGCATGAAGTTAGCATGATGCTAACATGAATTAGCATGAAACTAGCATGATGCTAACATGAATTAGCATGAAGCTAGCATGATGCTAACATGAATTAGCATGAAGCTAGCATGATGCTAACATGAATTAGCATGAAGTTAGCATGATGCTAACATGATTTAGCATGAAGTTAACATGAAGCTACCATGATGCTAACATGAATTAGCATGAAGCTAGCATGATGCTAACATGAATTAGCATGAAGCTAGCATGATGCTAACATGAATTAGAATGAAGTTAGCATGAAGCTAGCATAATGCTAACATGAATTAGCATGAAGCTAGCATGATGCTAACATGAATTAGCATGAAGCTAGCATGATGCTAACATGAATTAGCATGAAGTTAGCATGATGCTAACATGAATTAGCATGAAGTTAGCATGATGCTAACATGAATTAGCATGAAACTAGCATGATGCTAACATGAATTAGCATGAAGCTAGCATGATGCTAACATGAATTAGCATGAAGCTAGCATGATGCTAACATGAATTAGCATGAAGTTAGCATGAAGCTAACATGATTTAGCATGAAGTTAGCATGAAGCTACCATGATGCTAACATGAATTAGCATGAAGCTAGCATGATGCTAACATGAATTAGCATGAAGCTAGCATGATGCTAACATGAATTAACATGAAGCTAGCATGATGCTAACATGAATTAACATGAAGCTAGCATGATGCTAACATGAATTAGCATGAAGCTAGCATGATGCTAACATGAATTAGCATGAAGCTAGCATGATGCTAACATGAATTAGCATGAAGTTAGCATGATGCTAACATGATTTAGCATGAAGTTAGCATGAAGCTACCATGATGCTAACATGAATTAGCATGAAGCTAGCATGATGCTAACATGAATTAGCATGAAGCTAGCATGATGCTAACATGAATTAACATGAAGCTAGCATGATGCTAACATGAATTAACATGAAGCTAGCATGATGCTAACATGAATTAGCATGAAGCTAGCATGATGCTAACATGAATTAGCATGAAGCTAACATGATGCTAACATGAATTAGCATGAAGCTAGCATGATGTTAACATTAATTAGCATGAAGCTAGCATGATGCTAACATGAATAAGCATGAAGTTAGCAAGATTTATTATGAAATTAGCATAAAGCTAGCATGAAACTAGCATGAAGCTAGTATGACTTAGCATGAAGCTAGCATGAAGCTAACATGACCAAAAGACCCAACCCCCATGTCTCTATGATGTTCGGATCCAGAGATATAAGGCTTTGTTTATTATGTTGCTAGGGTGCTCATATTTGGTTGCTAGGGGCGTGGCTTAATACCTCAATAAGAATCCTTAGAGACTGATTGGATGCCTGAGTAAAATGAGCCCACCCCCATGTCTCTGTGACACTGTGCTGCAAAGATATCCATCTGGGCATTTTATAATGGCAGTCTATGGGAGATGTTGCTAGGGTGCCCACAAATGGTTGCTAGGGGCGTGGCTTAATAGCTATGGGACGATCCAGAGAGACTGATTGGATGCTTGAGTAAAATGAGCCCACCCCCATGTCTCTATGATACTGTAAAGCCAAGATATTCCATCTGGAACGTTTTTATTCCCTTATATGGGCGTGTTTCCTGCCCCGTTATAAGTCAATGGGGAATTTTGGGGGCCTCTTACACCCCAGGGGTGAAACTTACACTCCAATGTGAGGTATGTTCTTACAGAGCCTGCCAGCCTCTTCAAATGTGGTAATCCACAAGTTTCTACAAATTACTCGCTCGTAGCTATGACCTGTCAAAGTTTGTCGCAATGTTAAGTAAATAGGACTTTTCGGAAGTTTTATGTCCCGTTTTGGGAATTCTGTAAGTCGGATCCCGTCAAAAAGATATAGCACACTTCTTTAGACCAGTCAGAATGTCCGTGGAAAATTTCGTGGTTGTAGCTTGAAAGCTGTCGGACGAGTTAGCCGCAGAAATTTTAGTCTCAGAAGAAGAAGAAGAATAATAATAATAAGTTTAAATACAATATCAGTATGTTGGCTTTGACAAGCCAACATAATAACTAGATAGGTACATTTCCTGAAGAAAATGTGAAGTGGTGCTTGCCGTGGCAAATTTCGGGGAACAATATATGATTATACTCTAAGTCATGAGTCAAACGGTCCAACCCCCGTGTCTCTACAATGTTCTGATGCGGAGATATAAGGCTTTGTTTACTCTGTTGCTAGGGTACTGTATTAGGTTGCTAGGGAAAAAATTGGCATCCACTGGTGATTACACTAGGAGTAACGAGTAAAATGGTCCAACCCCCGTGTCTCTACAATGTTCTGATGCGGAGATATAAGGCTTTGTTTACTCTGTTGCTAGGGTACTGTATTTGGTTGCTAGGGGGAAAATTGGCATCCACTGGTGATTACACTCCAAGTCACAAGTCAAACGGTCCAAGCCCCGTGTCTCTACGATGTTCTGATGCAGAGATATAAGGCTTTGTTTACTCTGTTGCTAGGGTACTGTATTTGGTTGCTAGGGAAAAAATTGCAATCCACTAGTGATTACCATCCGAGTCACAAGTCAAACGGTCCAACCCCCGTGTCTCTACGATTTTCTGATGCGGAGATATAAGGCTTTGTTTACTCTGTTGCTAGGGTACTGTATTTGGTTGCTAGGGAAAAAATGGCATCCACCAGTGATTACCCTCCAAGTCACGAGTCAAACGGTCCAACCCCTGTGTCTCTACGATGTTCTGATGCGGAGATATAAGGCTTTGTTTACTCTGTTGCTAGGGTACTGTATTTGGTTGCTAGGGAAAAAATTGGCATCCCATAATGATTACACTCCGAGTCACGAGTCAAACGGTCCAACCCCCGTGTCTCTACGATGTTCTGATGCGGAGATATAAGGCTTTGTTTACTCTGTTGCTAGGGTACTGTATTTGGTTGCTAGGGAAAAAATTGGCATCCCATAATGATTACACACCGAGTCACGAGTCAAACGGTCCAACCCCTGTGTCTCTACAATGTTCTGATGCCGAGATATAAGGCTTTGTTTACTCTGTTGCTAGGGTACTGTATTTGGTTGCTAGGGAAAAAATTGGCATCCCATAATGATTACACGCCGAGTCATTAGTCATACGGTCCAACCCCCGTGTCTCTACGACGTTCTGATGCGGAGATATAAGGCTTTGTTTACTCTGTTGCTAGGGTACTGTATTTGGTTGCTAGGGAAAAAATTGGCATCCCATAATGATTACACTCCGAGTCATTAGTCATACGGTCCGACCCCCGTGTCTCTACGATGTTCTGATGCGGAGATATAAGGCTTTGTTTACTCTGTTGCTAGGGTACTGTATTTGGTTGCTAGGGAAAAAATTGGCATCCCATAATGATTACACTCCGAGTCACGAGTCAAACGGTCCAACCCCCGTGTCTCTACGATGTTCTGATGCGGAGATATAAGGCTTTGTTTACTCTGTTGCTAGGGTACTGTATTTGGTTGCTAGGGAAAAAATTGGCATCCCATAATGATTACACACCGAGTCACGAGTCAAACGGTCCAACCCCTGTGTCTCTACAATGTTCTGATGCCGAGATATAAGGCTTTGTTTACTCTGTTGCTAGGGTACTGTATTTGGTTGCTAGGGAAAAAATTGGCATCCCATAATGATTACACGCCGAGTCATTAGTCATACGGTCCAACCCCCGTGTCTCTACGACGTTCTGATGCGGAGATATAAGGCTTTGTTTACTCTGTTGCTAGGGTACTGTATTTGGTTGCTAGGGAAAAAATTGGCATCCCATAATGATTACACTCCGAGTCATTAGTCATACGGTCCGACCCCCGTGTCTCTACGATGTTCTGATGCGGAGATATAAGGCTTTGTTTACTCTGTTGCTAGGGTACTGTATTTGGTTGCTAGGGAAAAAATTGGCATCCCATAATGATTACACTCCGAGTCATTAGTCATACGGCCCAACCCCTGTGTCTCTACGACGTTCTGAAGCGGAGATATAAGGCTTTGTTTACTCTGTTGCTAGGGTACTGTATTTGGTTGCTAGGGAAAAAATTGGCATCCCATAATGATTACACTCTGAGTCACGAGTCAAACGGTCCAACCCCCGTGTCTCTACGATGTTCTGATGCGGAGATATAAGGCTTTGTTTACTCTGTTGCTAGGGTACTGTATTTGGTTGCTAGGGAAAAAATTGCCATCCCATAATGATTACACTCTGAGTCACGAGTCAAACGGTCCAACCCCCGTGTCTCTACGATGTTCTGGTCCGGAGATATAAGCCTTTGTTTACTCTGTTGCTAGGGTACTGTATTTGGTTGCTAGGGAAAAAATTGGCATCCCATAATGATTACACTCCGAGTCACGAGTCAAACGGTCCAACCCCCGTGTCTCTACGATGTTCTGATGCGGAGATATAACTGTTTGAATTTTATGTTGCTAGGGTGCTCAAAAATGGTTGCTAGGGGCGTGGCTTAATACCTATGTAAGGACCATGAGAGACTGATTGGATGCCTGAGTAAAATGAGCCCACCCCCATGTCTCTATGACATTGTGCTGCAAAGATATCCATCTGGGCATTTTATAATGGCAGTCTATGGGAGATGTTGCTAGGGTGCCCAAAATTGTTGCTAGGGGCGTGGCTTAATAGCTCTGGGATGATCCTGAGGGACTGATTGGATGCCCGAGTGAAATGAGCCAACCCACTTATCTCTACGACACTGTAAAGCAAAGATATCCCATCTGGAACTGTTTTATTCCCTTATATGGGCATGTTTCCTGCCCCATTATAAGTCAATGGGAATTTTCGGGTGCCTCTTACACCCCAGGGGTACAACTTACACCCCAATGTCATGTATGTTCTTAAATAGCTTACCACCCTCTTCAAATTTAGTAACCCACATGTTTCTACAAAATCCTCACTCGTACCTATGACCCGTCAAAATTTTTGCAATGGTAAGTCTATGGGATTTTGCCCCATTGACTTTTCATTGGGCATTTTTGGGCACCTCTTACACCCCAGGGGTACAACTTACACCCCATTGTGATCCATGTTCTTACAGAGCCTACCACCCTCTTCAAATGTTGTAACCTACATGTTTCTGCAAAATCCTCGAGCGGAGCTATGACTCGTCAAAGTTTGGCGCAATGTTAAGTCAATGGGATTTTTCGGGTGGTTTTTCGCCCCCCTTTCAGAAATCCTGCACCCGATCCCTTATAAAAGTCATAGCACACCTCTCCTCAATAATCCGGTCGATTTGAGCCCTCTTTCGTGGGATTACGTTAAACCGTGCGGGACGAGTTACGCGCCAAAAAAGTGTCCAGAAAAAGAAGAATAATTATAAATAATAAGTATGACGAATAATAATAGTGATGCTTTGCATAAATGCAAGCACCACTAATAATAAGTATGCAAGATAGTAATAGTGATGCCTTGCATAAATGCAAGCACCACTAATAAGCTTAGATCGAAGAACAGTATGTTGGCTTTGTCAAGCCAACATAATTATAAACTAGATAGGTACATTTCCTGAAGAAAATGTGAAGTGGTGCTTGCCGTGGCAAATTTCTGGGGACAGTATATGATTATACTTCCAGTCACGAGTAAAACGATTCAAAGCCCGTGTCTCTACGATGTTCTGATGCGGAGATATAAGGCTTTGTTTACTCTGTTGCTAGGGTACTGTAATTGGTTGCTGGGGGAAAAATTGACATCCACTAGTGATTACAGTCCGAGTCACAAGTCAAACGGTCCAACCCCCGTGTCTCTTCTATGTTCTGATGCGGAGATATAAGGCTTTGTTTATTCGGTTGCTAGGGTACCGTATTTGGTTGCTAGGGAAAAATTTGACATCCAATAGTGATTACACTCCGAGTCACAAGTCAAACGGTCCAACCCCCGTGTCTCTACTATTTTCTGATGCTGAGATATAAGGCTTTGTTTATTCGGTTACTAGGGTACTGTATTGGGTTGCTAGGGAAAAATTTGACATCCAATAGTGATTACACTCCGGGTCACGAGTCAAACGGTCCAACACCCATGTCTCTACGATGTTCTGATGCGGAGATATAAAGCTTTGTTTACTCTGTTGCTAGGGTACTGTATTTGGTTGCTAGGGAAAAAATTAGCATCCCATAGTGATTACACTCTGAGTCACGAGTCAAACGGTCCAACCCCCGTGTCTCTACGATGTTCTGATGCGGAGATATAAGGCTTTGTTTACTCTGTTGCTAGGGTACTGTATTTGGTTGCTAGGGAAAAAATTGGCATCCCATAATGATTACACTCTGAGTCACGAGTCAAACGGTCCAACCCCCGTGTCTCTACGACGTTCTGATGCGGAGATATAAGGCTTTGTTTACTCTGTTGCTAGGGTACTGTATTTGGTTGCTAGGGAAAAAATTGGCATCCCATAATGATTTCACTCCGAGTCACGAGTCAAACGGTCCAACACCCATGTCTCTACGATGTTCTGATGCGGAGATATAAAGCTTTGTTTACTCTGTTGCTAGGGTACTGTATTGGGTTGCTAGGGAAAAAATTAGCATCCCATAATGATTACACTCTGAGTCACGTGTCAAACGGTCCAACCCCTGTGTCTCTACGATGTTCTGATGCGGAGATATAAGGCTTTGTTTACTCTGTTGCTAGGGTACTGTATTTGGTTGCTAGGGAAAAAATTGGCATCCCATAGTGATTACACTCTGAGTCACGAGTCAAACGGTCCAACCCCCGTGTCTCTACGATGTTCTGATGCGGAGATATAAGGCTTTGTTTACTCTGTTGCTAGGGTACTGTATTTGGTTGCTAGGGAAAAAATTGGCATCCCATAATGATTACACTCTGAGTCACGAGTCAAACGGTCCAACCCCCGTGTCTCTACGATGTTCTGATGCCGAGATATAAGGCTTTGTTTACTCTGTTGCTAGGGTACTGTATTTGGTTGCTAGGGAAAAAATTGGGATCCATAATGATTACACTCTGAGTCACGAGTCAAACTGTTCAACCCCCGTGTCTCTACGACGTTCTGATGCGGAGATATAAGGCTTTGTTTACTCTGTTGCTAGGGTACTGTATTTGGTTGCTAGGGAAAAAATTGGCATCCCATAATGATTTCACTCCGAGTCACGAGTCAAACGGTCCAACCCCCGTGTCTGTACGATGTTTTGATGCGGAGATATAAGGCTTTGTTTATTCCGTTGCTAGGGTACTGTATTTGGTTGCTAGGGAAAAAATTGGTATCCACTGGTGATTACACTCCGAGTCACAAGTCAAACGATCCAACCCCCGTGTCTCTACGATGTTCTGATGCGGAGATATAAGGCTTTGTTTATTCCGTTGATAGGGTACTGTATTTGGTTGCTAGGGAAAAAATTGGCATCCCATAATGATTTCACTCCGAGTCACGAGTCAAACGGTCCAACCCCCGTGTCTGTACGATGTTTTGATGCGGAGATATAAGGCTTTGTTTACTCTGTTGCTAGGGTACTGTATTTGGTTGCTAGGGAAAAAATTGGCATCCCATAATGATTACACTCTGAGTCACTAGTCAAACGGTCCAACCCCCGTGTCTCTATGATGTTCTGATGCAGAGATATAACTGTTTGAATTTTATGTTGCTAGGGTGCTCAAAAGTGGTTGCTAGGGGCGTGGCTTAAAAGCTTTGGGAATATCCTGATAGACTGATTGGATGTCTGAGTAAAATGAGCCCACCCCCTTGTCTTTACGACATTGTAAAGCAAAGATATCCCATCTGGAACTTTTCTATTCCCTTATATGGGCATGTTTCCTGCCCCATTATAAGTCAATGGGAAAATTCGGGTGCCTCTTACACCCCAGGGGTACAACTTACACCCCATTGTGATCCATGTTCTTACAGAGTCTACCACCCTCTTCAAATAATGTAACCCACATGTTTTTACAAAATCTTCGCTCGTACCTATGACCCGTCAAAGTTTTTGCAATGTTAAGTCTATGGGATTTTCCCCCATTGACTTTTCATTGGGGCACTTTTGGGCGCCTCTTACACCCCAGGGGTACAACTTACACCCCAATGTGATGTATGTTCTTACAGAGTCTTCCACCCTCTTCAAATGTTGTAACCCACATGTTTCTACAAAATCCTCGAGCGGAGCTATGACTCGTCAAAGTTGGGCGCAATGTTAAGTCAATGGGATTTTTCGGGTGGTTTTTCGCCCCCCTTTCGGAAATCCTGCACCCGATCGCTTATAAAAGTCATAGCACACCTCTCCTCAATAAGCCGGTCGATTTGAGCCCTCTTTCATGGGTCTACGACAAACCGTGCGGGACGAGTTAGGTCCCGAAAAAACGTGCAGATGTAAGAATAAAATATAATAATAATATCCCTGAGGAATAGTAATAGTGATGCCTTGCATAAATGCAAGCACCACTAATAATAATATCTTTGAGCAATAGTAATAGTGATGCTTTGCATAAATGCAAGCACCACTAACTAGATAGGTACATTTCCTGAAGAAAATGTGAAGTGGTGCTTGCCGTGGCAAATTTCGGGGGACCATATATGATTATACTCCAAGCCAAAAGTCAAATGGTCAAACCCCCATGTCTCTACGATGTTCTGATGGGGAGATATAAGTCTTTGTTTATTTGGTTGCTAGGGAAAAATTTGACATCCAATATTGATTACACTCCGGGTCACGAGTCAAACGGTCCAATCCCCATGTCTCTACGATGTTCTGATGCGGAGATATAAGGCTTTGTTTACTCTGTTGTTAGGGTACTGTATTTGGTTGGTAGGGAAAAAATTGGCATCCCATAATGATTACCCGCCGAGTCACGAGTCAAACGGTCCAACCCCCGTGTCTCTACGATGTTCTGATGCGGAGATATAAGGCTTTGTTTACTCTGTTGCTAGGGTACTGTATTTAGTTGCTAGGGAAAAAATTGGCATCCCATAATGATTACACTCCGAGTCACGAGTCAAACGGTCCAACCCCCGTTTCTCTACGATGTTCTGATGCGGAGATATAAGGCTTTGTTTACTCTGTTGCTAGGGTACTGTATTTGGTTGCTAGGGAAAAAAATGGCATCCCATTAAGATTACACTCCGAGTCACGAGTCAAACGGTCCAACCCCCGTGTCTCTACGATGTTCTGATGCGGAGATATAAGGCTTTGCTTACTCTGTTGCTAGGGTACTGTATTTGGTTGCTAGGGGAAAAAATGGCATCCCATAGTGATTACACTCTGAGTCAAGAGTCAAACGGTCCAACCCCCGTGTCTCTACGATGTTCTGATGCTGAGATATAAGGCTTTGTTTACTCTGTTGCTAGGGTACTGTATTTGGTTGCTAGGGGAAAAAATGGCATCCCATAGTGATTACACTCTGAGTCAAGAGTCAAACGGTCAAACCCCCGTGTCTCTACGATGTTCTGATGCTGAGATATAAGGCTTTGTTTACTCTGTTGCTAGGGTACTGTATTTGGTTGCTAGGGAAAAAATTGTCATCCCATAGTGATTACCCGCCGAGTCACGAGTCAAACGGTCCAACCCCCGTTTCTCTACGATGTTCTGATGCGGAGATATAAGGCTTTGTTTACTCTGTTGCTAGGGTACTGTATTTGGTTGCTAGGGAAAAAATTGGCATCCCATAGTGATTACACGCCGAGTCACGAGTCAAACGGTCCAACTCCCGTGTCTCTACGATGTTCTGATGCGGAGATATAAGGCTTTGTTGACTCTGTTGCTAGGGTACTGCATTTGGTTGCTAGGGAAAAAATTGGCATCCCATAGTGATTACACTCCGAGTCACAAGTCAAACGGTCCAACCCCCGTGTCTCTACGATGTTCTGATGCGGAGATATAAGGCTTTGTTTACTCTGTTGCTAAGGTACTGTATTTGGTTGCTAGGGAAAAAATTGGCATCCCATAGTGATTACACGCCGAGTCACAAGTCAAACGGTCCAACCCCCGTGTCTCTACGATGTTCTGATGCGGAGATATAAGGCTTTGTTTACTCTGTTGCTAGGGTACTGTATTTGGTTGCTAGGGAAAAAATTGGCATCCCATAGTGATTACACGCCGAGTCACAAGTCAAACGGTCCAACCCCCGTGTCTCTACGATGTTCTGATGCCGAGATATAACTGTTTGAATTTTATGTTGCTAGGGTGCTCAAAAGTGGTTGCTAGGGGTGTGGCTTAATACCTTTGTAAGGATCCTGAGAGACTGATTGGATGCCTGAGTAAAATGAGCCCACCCCCATGTCTCTATGACACTGTGCTGCAAAAATATCCATCTGGGCATTTTATAATGGCAGTCTATGGGAGATGTTGCTAGGGTGCCCAAAATGGTTGCTAGGGGCGTGGCTTAATAGCTCTGGGACTATCCTGATAGATTGATTGGATCTCTGAGTAAAATGAGCCTACCCCCTTGTCTCTACGACATTGTAAAGCAAAGATATCTCATCTGGAACTTTTTAATTCCCTTATATGGGCATGTTTCCTGCCCCATTATAAGTCAATTGGAAATTTCGGGTGCCTCTTACACCCCAGGGGTACAACTTACACCCCATTGTGGTGTATGTTCATACTGAGCCTACCACCCTCTTCAAATGTTGTAACCCACATGTTTCTACAAAATCCTCGAGTGGAGCTATGACTGGTCAAAGTTGGGCGCAATGTTAAGTCAATGGGATTTTTCGGGTGGTTTTTCGCCCCCCTTTCGAAAATCCTGCACCTGATCCCTTAAAAAAGATATAGCACACCATTCCTCAATAAACCGGTCAATTTGGGCCCTCTTTTATGGGTCTACGACAAACCGTGTGGGACGAGTTACGCGCCGAAATTTATGCGACATAAGAATAAAGATATAAAAATAACTAGATAGAAAAGTTTGAAGACAAACTTTATGTTGGCTTGACAAAGCCTGGCCTAAAAGTTTAAAACAGTTTGAGAGAAACTTAAAACAAGTTTAGTTTAGTAGTCTAACTTTCCATAAACATGATTTAACAAAAAGTTAGCATGTTAACATGATTTAACATGAAGTTGGCATGATGATAACATGAATTAGCATGAAGCTAACATGATGTTAACATGAATTCGCATGAGTTAGCATGATGCTATAATGAAGTAGCATGAAGCTAGCATGATGCTAACATGAATTAGCATGAAGCTAACATGAATTAGCATGAAGCTAACATGAATTACCATGAAGTTAGCATGATGCTAACATGAATTAGCATGAAGCTAGCATGATGCTAACATGAATTAGCATGAAGCTAGCATGATAGCATGAAGCTAGCATGATGCTAACACGAATTAGCATGAAGCTAGCATGATGCTAACACAAATTAGCATGAAGCTAGCATGATGCTAACACGAATTAGCATGAAGCTAGCATGAAGCTAACACGAATTAGCATGAAGCTAGCATGAAGCTAACACGAATTAGCATGAAGCTAGCATGAAGCTAACACGAATTAGCATGAAGCTAGCTTGATGTTAACACGAATTAGCATGAAGCTAGCATGATGTTAACACGAATTAGCATGAAGCTAGCATGATGCTAACACGAATTAGCATGAAGCTAGCATGATGCTAACACGAATTAGCATGAAGCTAGCATGATGTTAACACGAATTAGCATGAAGCTAGCATGAAGCTAACATGAATTAGCATGAAGCTAGCATGATGCTAACATGAATTAGCATGAAGCTAGCATGATGCTTAAATGAATTAGCAAGTTAGCATAATGCTAACATGAATTAGCATGAAGCTAGCATGATGCTAACATGAATTAGCATGAAGCTAGCATGAAGTTAGCATGATTTAGCATGAAGTTAGCAAGATTTGTTATGAAATTAGCATAAAAGCTAGCATGAAACTAGCATGAAGCTAGTATGACTTAGCATGAAGCTAGCATAAGGCTAACATGACCAAAAACCCAACCCCCATGCCTCTATGATGTTCGGATACAGAGATATAAGGCTTTGTTTATTATGTTGCTAGGGTGCTCATATTTGGTTGCTAGGGGCGTGGCTTAATACCTCAATAAGAATCCTCAGAGACTGATTGGATGCCTGAGTAAAATGAGCCCACCCCCATGTCTCTGTGACACTCTGCTGCAAAGATATCCATCTGGGCATTTTATAATGGCAGTCTATGGAAGATGTTGCTAGGGTGCCCAAAAATGGTTGCTAGGGGCGTGGCTTAATAGCTATGGGACGATCCTGAGAGACTGATTGGATGCCTGAGTAAAATGAGCCCACCCCCATGTCTCTATGACACTCTAAAGTGAAGATATTCCATCTGGGACGCTTTTATTCCCTTGTATGGGCATGTTTCCTGCCCCATTATAAGTCAATGGGGAAATTTGGGTGCCTCTTACACCCCAGGGGTACAGCTTACACCCCAATGTGATGTATGTTCTTAAACAGCCTGCCAGCCTCTTCAAATGTGGTAACCCACAAGTTTCTACAAATTTCTCGCTTGCAGCTATGACCCGTCAAAGTTGGTCGTAATGTTAAGTCAATGGAAAATTTGGGGTGTTTGAGCGCCCCGTTTAGGAATTCGGTAGGTCCCATCAGTTAGAAAAGATATAGCATAAATCTACGTACCAGTCTTAAAAGTTTTGTAAAGTTTTGTGGGTGTAGCTTGAAAGCTCTAGGAGGAGTTACTGTTAGAAAAAAGTGTGAACAGAATAATAATAATAACTAGATAGGTACATTTCCTGAAGAAAATGTGAGTGGTGCTTGCCGTGGCAAAATTCTGGGTAACATATATGATTACACTCCAAGCCAAAAGTAAAACGATCAAACTCCCGTGTCTCTACGATGTTCTGATGCGGAGATATATAGCTATGTTTATCCGGTTGCTAGGGTACTGTATTTGGTTGCTAGGGAAAACATTGCCATCCACTAGTGATTACCCTCCGAGACACGAGTCAAACGGTCCAACCCCCATGTCTGTACAATGTTCTGATGTGGAGATATAAGGCTTTGTTTACTCTGTTGCTAGGGTAATGTATTTGGTTGCTAGGGAAAAATTGGCATCCACTAGTGATTACCCGCCAGGTCACAAGTCAAGCGGTCCAACCCCTGTGTCTCTACGATGTTCTGATGCGGAGATATAAGGCTTTGTTTACTCTGTTGCTAGGGTACTGTATTTGGTTGCTAGGGAAAAAAATGGCATCCACTAGTGATTACCCGCCGAGTCACGAGTCAA
Organism: Misgurnus anguillicaudatus; assembly: GCF_027580225.2. Lineage (NCBI taxonomy): Eukaryota > Metazoa > Chordata > Actinopteri > Cypriniformes > Cobitidae > Misgurnus > Misgurnus anguillicaudatus. The sequence goes on along the minus strand of NC_073344.2, from coordinate 41,788,027 downwards.
ACGGTCCAACCCCCGTGTCTCTACGATGTTCTGATCCAAAGATATAAGGCTTTGTTTACTCTGTTGCTAGGGTACTGTATTTGGTTGCTAGGGGAAAAAAATGGCATCCACTAGTGATTACCCGCCAAGTCACGAGTCAAGCGGTCCAAACCCCGTGTCTCTACGATGTTCTGATGCGGAGATATAAGGCTTTGTTTACTCTGTTGCTAGGGTACTGTATTTGGTTGCTAGGGAAAAATTGGCATCCACTAGTGATTACCCTCCGAGTCACGAGTCAAACGGTCCAACCCCCGTGTCTCTACGATGTTCTGATGCGGAGATATAAGGCTTTGTTTATTCGGTTGCTAGGGTAGTGTATTTGGTTGCTAGGGAGAAAAATGCCATCCACTAGTGATTACACTCCGAGTCACAAGTCAAACGGTCAAACCCCCATGTTTCTACGATGTTCTGATGGGGAGATATAAGGCTTTGTTTATTTGGTTGCTAAGGTACTGTATTTGGTTGCTAGGGAAAAATTTGACATCCAATAGTGATTACACTCCGGGTCACGAGTCAAACGGTCCAACCCCCATGTCTCTACGATGTTCTGATGCGGAGATATAAGGCTTTGTTTACTCTGTTGCTAGGGTACTGTATTTGGTTGCTAGGGAAAAAAATGGCATCCCATAATGATTAAACTCCGAGTCACGAGTCAAACGGTCCAACCCCCGTGTCTCTACGATGTTTTGATACGGAGATATAAGGCTTTGTTTACTCTGTTGCTAGGGTACTGTATTTGGTTGCTAGGGAAAAAATTGCCATCCCATATTGATTACACTCCGTGTCACGAGTCAAACGGTCCAACCCCCATGTCTCTACGATGTTCTGATGCGGAGATATAAGGCTTTGTTTACTCTGTTGCTAGGGTACTGTATTTGGTTGCTAGGGAAAAAAATTGGCATCCCATAATGATTACACTCCGAGTCACGAGTCAAACGGTCCAACCCCCGTGTCTCTACAATGTTCTGATGCGGAGATATAAGGCTTTGTTTACTCTGTTGCTAGGGTACTGTATTTGGTTGCTAGGGAAAAAATTGGCATCCCATAATGATTACACTCCGAGTCACGAGTCAAACGGTCCAACCCCCGTGTCTCTACGATGTTCTGATGCGGAGATATAAGGCTTTGTTTACTCTGTTGCTAGGGTACTGTATTTGGTTGCTAGGGAAAAAAAATGGCATCCCATAATGATTACACTCCGAGTCACGAGTCAAACGGTCCAACCCCCGTGTCTCTACGATGTTCTGATGCGGAGATATAACTGTTTGAATTTTATGTTGCTAGGGTGCTCAAAAGTGGTTGCTAGGGGCGTGGCTTAATACCTATGTAAGGATCCTGAGAGACTGATTGGATGCCTGAGTAAAATGAGCCCACCCCCATGTCTCTATGACACTGTGGTGCAAAGATATCCATCTGGGCATTTTATAATGGCAGTCTATGGGAGATGTTGCTAGGGTGCCCAAAATTGTTGCTAGGGGCGTGGCTTAATAGCTCTGAGATGATCCTGAGAGACTGATTGGATGCCCGAGTGAAATGAGCCCACCCACTTAGTATGTAGGTAGTATGATGTTAATATGATTAGCATGAAGTTAGCATGATGTTAACATGATTATCAGGAAGTTGGCATGATGATAGCATGATTAGCATGAAGTTAGCATGAAGTTAGCATGAAGCTAGCATGATGTTAACATGAGTAGCATAGAGCTAGCATGAAGCTAACATGATTAGCATGAAGTTAGCATGAAGCTAGCATGAAGCTAGCATGATTAGCATGAAGCTAGCATGATTAGCATGATGTTAGCATGATTAGCATGAAGTTAGCATGAAGCTAGCATGATGTTAACATGATTAGAATGAAGCTAGCATGAAGCTAACATGATTAGCATAAAGTTAGCATGATTAGCATGAAGCTAGCATGATGTTAGCATGATGTTAGCATGATTAGCATGAAGTTAGCATGAAGCTAGCATGAGGCTAGCATGATTAGCATGAAGCTAGCATGAAGCTAACATGATTAGCATGAAGTTAGCATGATGTTAGCATGATTATCAGGAAGTTGGCATGATGTTAGCATGATTAGCATGAAGTTAGCATGAAGCTAGCATGATGTTAACATGATTAGCATGAAGCTAGCATGAAGCTAACATGATTACCATGAAGTTAGCATGAAGCTAGCATTAAGCTAGCATGATTAGCATGAAGCTAGCAGGAAGCTAGCATGATTAGCATGAAGCTAGCATGATTAGCATGATGTTAGCATGATTAGCATGATGTTTGCATGATTAGCATGAAGTTAGCATGAAGCTAGCATGAAGCTAGCATGATTAGCATGAAGCTAGCATGAAGCTAACATGATTAGCATGAAGTTAGCATGATTAGCATGAAGCTAGCATGATGTTAGCATGATGTTAGCATGTTTAACATGATGTTAGCATTAAGCTAACATGAAGCTTGCATGAAGCTAGCATGATAGCATGAAGCTAGCATGAAGCTAACATGATTAGCATGAGGCTAGCATGATTAGCATCAAGCTAGCATGATGTTAGCATGATTAGCATGAAGTTAGCATGATGTTAGAATGATTAGCATAAAGATAGCATGATGTTAGCATGATTAGCATGAAGCTAGCATGATGTTAGCATGATTAGCAAGAAGTTAACATGAAGTTAGCATGAAGCTAGCATGATTTAACGTGAAGTTAGCAAGATTTATTATGAAATTAGCAACCCCCGTGTCTCTAAGATGTTTTGAAGCAGAGATATAAGGCTTTGTTTATTCCTTTGCTAGGGTACTAATTTTGGTTGCTATGCAGAAAATTGGCATCCCATAATGATAACACTTCAAGCCACAAGTAAAACGGTCCAACCCCCGTGTCTCTACGATGTTCTGATGCCGAGATATAAGGCTTTGTTTATTCCGTTGCTAGGGTCCTAAGTTTGGTTGCTAGGCAGAAAATTGGCATCCCATAATGATAACACTTCAAGCCACAAGTAAAACGGTCCAACCCCCGTGTCTCTACGATGTTCTGATGCCGAGATATAAGGCTTTGTTTATTCCGTTGCTAGGGTACTAAGTTTGGTTGCTAGGCAGAAAATTGGCATCCCATAATGATCACTCTTCAAGCCACAAGTAAAACGATCCAACCCCCATGTCTCTACGATGTTCTGATGCCGAGATATAAGGCTTTGTTTGTTGTGTTGCTAGGGTGCTCATATTTGGTTGCTAGGGGCGTGGCTTAATAACTCTGTAAGGATCCTGAGAGTCTGATTGGATGCCTGAGTAATATGATCCCACCCCCATGTCTCTATGACAGTGTGATGCAAAGATATCTATCTGTGCATTTTATAATGGCAGTCTATGGGAGATGTTGCTAGGGTACCCAAAATTGTTGCTAGGGGCGTGGCTTAATAGCTTTGGAGAGATACTGGAAGACTGATAGGATGCCTGAGTAAAATGAGCCCACCCCCATGTCTCTACGCCACTCTAGAATGAAGATATTCCATCTGGGACGTTTTTATTCCCTTATATGGGCGTGCTTCCTGCCCCATTATAAGTCAATGGGAAATTTTGGGGGCCTCTTACACCCCAGGGGTACAGCTTACACCCCAATGTGATGTATGTTCTTACAGAGCCTACCACCCTCTGTAAATGTTGTAACCCACATGTTTCTACAAAATCCACAAGCGGAGCTATGACCCGTCAAAGTTGGGCCCAATGTTAAGTCAATGGGATTTTTCGGGTGGTTTTACGCCCCCCTTTCGGAAATCCTGCACCCGATCCCTTATAAAAGTCATAGCACACCTCTCCTCAATAATCCGGTCGATTTGAGCCCTCTTTCAGGGGTCTACGACAAAGCGTGCGGGACGAGTTACGCGCCGAAAAAGTGTCCGGATGTAAGAATAAAATATAATAATAATAATATCCCTGAGAAATAGTAATAGTGATGCCTTGCATAAATGCAAGCACCACTAATAATAATATCTTTGAGCAATAGTAATAGTGATGCTTTGCATAAATGCAAGCACCACTAATAATAAGTTTAACTACAACTAGATAGGTACATTTCCTGAAGAAAATGTGAAGTGGTGCTTGCCGTGGCAAATTTCGGGGGACAGTATATGATTATACTTCCAGTCACGAGTAAAGCGATCCAAAGCCCGTGTCTCTACGATGTTCTGATGCGGAGATATAAGGCTTTGTTTACTCTGTTGCTAGGGTACTGTATTTGGTTGCTAGGGAGAAAATTGGTATCCACTAGTGATTACACTCCGACTCACAAGTAAAACGGTCCAACCCCCGTGTCTCTACGATGTTCTGATGCAGAAATATAAGGCTTTGTTTATTCGGTTGCTAGGGTAGTGTATTTGGTTGCTAGGGAGAAAATTGCCATCCACTAGTGATTACACTCCGAGTCACAAGTCAAATGGTCCAACCCCCGTGTCTCTACTATGTTCTGATCCGGAGATATAAGGCTTTGTTTATTCGGTTGCTAGGGTACTGTATTTGGTTGCTAGGGAAAAAATTGGCATCCCATAGTGATTACACTCCGAGTCATGAGTCAAACGGTCCAACCCCCGTGTCTCTACGATGTTCTGATGCTGAGCTATAAGGCTTTGTTTACTCTGTTGCTAGGGTACTGTATTTGGTTGCTAGGGAAAAAATTGGCATCCCATAGTGATTACAATCTGAGTCACGAGTCAAACGGTCCAACCCCCGTGTCTCTACGATGTTCTGATGCGGAGATATAAGGCTTTGTTTACTCTGTTGCTAGGGTACTGTATTTGGTTTCTATGGACAGAATTGGCATCCCATAGTAATTACACTCTGAGTCAAGAGTCAAACGGTCCAACCCCCGTGTCTCTACGATGTTCTGATGCGGAGATATAAGGCTTTGTTTATTCGGTTGCTAGGGTGCTCCTATTTGGTTGCTAGGGGCGGGTCTTGGGAGTGGCCAATGATGTGACCAATTGTTACACTCCGAGTCACAAGTAAAACGGTCCAACCCCCGTGTCTCTACGATGTTCTGATGCGGAGATATAAGGCTTTGTTTACTCTGTTGCTAGGGTACTGTATTTGGTTGCTAGGGAAAAAATTGGCATCCCATAGTGATTACACGCCGAGTCACAAGTCAAACGGTCCAACCCCCGTGTCTCTACGATGTTCTGATGCGGAGATATAACTGTTTGAATTTTATGTTGCTAGGGTGCTCAAAAGTGGTTGCTAGGGGCGTGGCTTAATACCTATGTAAGGATCCTGTGAGACTGATTGGATGCCTGAGTAAAATGAGCCCACCCCCATGTCTCTATGACACTGTGCTGCAAAGATATCCATATGGGCATTTTATAATGGCAGTCTATGGGAGATGTTGCTAGGGTGCCCAAAATGGTTGCTAGGGGCGTGGCTTAATAGCTCTGGGACTATCCTGATAGATTGATTGGATCTCTGAGTAAAATGAGCCTACCCCCTTGTCTCTACGACATTGTAAAGCAAAGATATCTCATCTGGAACTTTTTAATTCCCTTATATGGGCATGTTTCCTGCCCCATTATAAGTCAATTGGAAATTTCGGGTGCCTCTTACACCCCAGGGGTACAACTTACACCCCATTGTGGTGTATGTTCATACTGAGCCTACCACCCTCTTCAAATGTTGTAACCCACATGTTTCTACAAAATCCTCGAGTGGAGCTATGACTGGTCAAAGTTGGGCGCAATGTTAAGTCAATGGGATTTTTCGGGTGGTTTTTCGCCCCCCCTTTCGAAAATCCTGCACCTGATCCCTTAAAAAAGATATAGCACACCATTCCTCAATAAACCGGTCAATTTGGGCCCTCTTTTATGGGTCTACGACAAACCGTGTGGGACGAGTTACGCGCCGAAATTTATGCGACATAAGAATAAAGATATAAAAATAACTAGATAGAAAAGTTTGAAGACAAACTTTATGTTGGCTTGACAAAGCCTGGCCTAAAAGTTTAAAACAGTTTGAGAGAAACTTAAAACAAGTTTAGTTTAGTAGTCTAACTTTCCATAAACATGATTTAACAAAAAGTTAGCATGTTAACATGATTTAACATGAAGTTGGCATGATGATAACATGAATTAGCATGAAGCTAACATGATGTTAACATGAATTCGCATGAGTTAGCATGATGCTATAATGAAGTAGCATGAAGCTAGCATGATGCTAACATGAATTAGCATGAAGCTAACATGAATTAGCATGAAGCTAACATGAATTACCATGAAGTTAGCATGATGCTAACATGAATTAGCATGAAGCTAGCATGATGCTAACATGAATTAGCATGAAGCTAGCATGATAGCATGAAGCTAGCATGATGCTAACACGAATTAGCATGAAGCTAGCATGATGCTAACACAAATTAGCATGAAGCTAGCATGATGCTAACACGAATTAGCATGAAGCTAGCATGAAGCTAACACGAATTAGCATGAAGCTAGCATGAAGCTAACACGAATTAGCATGAAGCTAGCATGAAGCTAACACGAATTAGCATGAAGCTAGCTTGATGTTAACACGAATTAGCATGAAGCTAGCATGATGTTAACACGAATTAGCATGAAGCTAGCATGATGCTAACACGAATTAGCATGAAGCTAGCATGATGCTAACACGAATTAGCATGAAGCTAGCATGATGTTAACACGAATTAGCATGAAGCTAGCATGAAGCTAACATGAATTAGCATGAAGCTAGCATGATGCTAACATGAATTAGCATGAAGCTAGCATGATGCTTAAATGAATTAGCAAGTTAGCATAATGCTAACATGAATTAGCATGAAGCTAGCATGATGCTAACATGAATTAGCATGAAGCTAGCATGAAGTTAGCATGATTTAGCATGAAGTTAGCAAGATTTGTTATGAAATTAGCATAAAAGCTAGCATGAAACTAGCATGAAGCTAGTATGACTTAGCATGAAGCTAGCATAAGGCTAACATGACCAAAAACCCAACCCCCATGCCTCTATGATGTTCGGATACAGAGATATAAGGCTTTGTTTATTATGTTGCTAGGGTGCTCATATTTGATTGCTAGGGGCGTGGCTTAATACCTCAATAAGAATCCTCAGAGACTGATTGGATGCCTGAGTAAAATGAGCCCACCCCCATGTCTCTGTGACACTCTGCTGCAAAGATATCCATCTGGGCATTTTATAATGGCAGTCTATGGAAGATGTTGCTAGGGTGCCCAAAAATGGTTGCTAGGGGCGTGGCTTAATAGCTATGGGGTGATCCTAAGAGACTGATTGGATGCTTGAGTAAAATGAGCCCACCCCCATGTCTCTATGACACTCTAAAGTGAAGATATTCCATCTGGGACGCTTTTATTCCCTTATATGGGCATGTTTCCTGCCCCATTATAAGTCAATGGGGAAATTTGGGTGCCTCTTACACCCCAGGGGTACAGCTTACACCCCAATGTGATGTATGTTCTTACACAGCCTGCCAGCCTCTTCAAATGTGGTAACCCACAAGTTTCTACAAATTTCTCGCTTGCAGCTATGACCCGTCAAAGTTGGTCGTAATGTTAAGTCAATGGAAAATTTGGGGTGTTTGAGCGCCCCGTTTAGGAATTCGGTAGGTCCCATCAGTTAGAAAAGATATAGCATAAATCTACGTACCAGTCTTAAAAGTTTTGTAAAGTTTTGTGGGTGTAGCTTGAAAGCTCTAGGAGGAGTTACTGTTAGAAAAAAGTGTGAACAGAATAATAATAATAACTAGATAGGTACATTTCCTGAAGAAAATGTGAGTGGTGCTTGCCGTGGCAAAATTCTGGGTAACATATATGATTACACTCCAAGCCAAAAGTAAAACGATCAAACTCCCGTGTCTCTACGATGTTCTGATGCGGAGATATATAGCTATGTTTATCCGGTTGCTAGGGTACTGTATTTGGTTGCTAGGGAAAACATTGCCATCCACTAGTGATTACCCTCCGAGACACGAGTCAAACGGTCCAACCCCCATGTCTGTACAATGTTCTGATGTGGAGATATAAGGCTTTGTTTACTCTGTTGCTAGGGTAATGTATTTGGTTGCTAGGGAAAAATTGGCATCCACTAGTGATTACCCGCCAGGTCACAAGTCAAGCGGTCCAACCCCTGTGTCTCTACGATGTTCTGATGCGGAGATATAAGGCTTTGTTTACTCTGTTGCTAGGGTACTGTATTTGGTTGCTAGGGAAAAAAATGGCATCCACTAGTGATTACCCGCCGAGTCACGAGTCAAACGGTCCAACCCCCGTGTCTCTACGATGTTCTGATCCAAAGATATAAGGCTTTGTTTACTCTGTTGCTAGGGTACTGTATTTGGTTGCTAGGGGAAAAAAATGGCATCCACTAGTGATTACCCGCCAAGTCACGAGTCAAGCGGTCCAAACCCCGTGTCTCTACGATGTTCTGATGCGGAGATATAAGGCTTTGTTTACTCTGTTGCTAGGGTACTGTATTTGGTTGCTAGGGAAAAATTGGCATCCACTAGTGATTACCCTCCGAGTCACGAGTCAAACGGTCCAACCCCCGTGTCTCTACGATGTTCTGATGCGGAGATATAAGGCTTTGTTTATTCGGTTGCTAGGGTAGTGTATTTGGTTGCTAGGGAGAAAAATGCCATCCACTAGTGATTACACTCCGAGTCACAAGTCAAACGGTCAAACCCCCATGTTTCTACGATGTTCTGATGGGGAGATATAAGGCTTTGTTTATTGGTTGCTAGGGTACTGTATTTGGTTGCAAGGGAAAAATTTGACATCCAATAGTGATTACACTCCGGGTCACGAGTCAAATGGTCCAACCCCCATGTCTCTACGATGTTCTGATGCGGAGATATAAGGCTTTGTTTACTCTGTTGCTAGGGTACTGTATTTGGTTGCTAGGGAAAAAAATTGGCATCCCATAATGATTAAACTCCGAGTCACGAGTCAAACGGTCCAACCCCCGTGTCTCTACGATGTTTTGATACGGAGATATAAGGCTTTGTTTACTCTGTTGCTAGGGTACTGTATTTGGTTGCTAGGGAAAAAATTGGCATCCCATAATGATTACACTCCGAGTCACGAGTCAAACGGTCCAACCCCCATGTCTCTACGATGTTCTGATGCGGAGATATAAGGCTTTGTTTACTCTGTTGCTAGGGTACTGTATTTGGTTGCTAGGGAAAAAAATTGGCATCCCATAATGATTACACTCCGAGTCACGAGTCAAACGGTCCAACCCCCGTGTCTCTACAATGTTCTGATGCGGAGATATAAGGCTTTGTTTACTCTGTTGCTAGGGTACTGTATTTGGTTGCTAGGGAAAAAATTGGCATCCCATAATGATTACACTCCGAGTCACGAGTCAAACGGTCCAACCCCCGTGTCTCTACGATGTTCTGATGCGGAGATATAAGGCTTTGTTTACTCTGTTGCTAGGGTACTGTATTTGGCTGCTAGGGAAAAAAAATGGCATCCCATAATGATTACACTCCGAGTCACGAGTCAAACGGTCCAACCCCCGTGTCTCTACGATGTTCTGATGCGGAGATATAACTGTTTGAATTTTATGTTGCTAGGGTGCTCAAAAGTGGTTGCTAGGGGCGTGGCTTAATACCTATGTAAGGATCCTGAGAGACTGATTGGATGCCTGAGTAAAATGAGCCCACCCCCATGTCTCTATGACACTGTGGTGCAAAGATATCCATCTGGGCATTTTATAATGGCAGTCTATGGGAGATGTTGCTAGGGTGCCCAAAATTGTTGCTAGGGGCGTGGCTTAATAGCTCTGAGATGATCCTGAGAGACTGATTGGATGCCCGAGTGAAATGAGCCCACCCACTTAGTATGTAGGTAGTATGATGTTAATATGATTAGCATGAAGTTAGCATGATGTTAACATGATTATCAGGAAGTTGGCATGATGATAGCATGATTAGCATGAAGTTAGCATGAAGTTAGCATGAAGCTAGCATGATGTTAACATGAGTAGCATAGAGCTAGCATGAAGCTAACATGATTAGCATGAAGTTAGCATGAAGCTAGCATGAAGCTAGCATGATTAGCATGAAGCTAGCATGATTAGCATGATGTTAGCATGATTAGCATGAAGTTAGCATGAAGCTAGCATGATGTTAACATGATTAGAATGAAGCTAGCATGAAGCTAACATGATTAGCATAAAGTTAGCATGATTAGCATGAAGCTAGCATGATGTTAGCATGATGTTAGCATGATTAGCATGAAGTTAGCATGAAGCTAGCATGAGGCTAGCATGATTAGCATGAAGCTAGCATGAAGCTAACATGATTAGCATGAAGTTAGCATGATGTTAGCATGATTATCAGGAAGTTGGCATGATGTTAGCATGATTAGCATGAAGTTAGCATGAAGCTAGCATGATGTTAACATGATTAGCATGAAGCTAGCATGAAGCTAACATGATTACCATGAAGTTAGCATGAAGCTAGCATTAAGCTAGCATGATTAGCATGAAGCTAGCAGGAAGCTAGCATGATTAGCATGAAGCTAGCATGATTAGCATGATGTTAGCATGATTAGCATGATGTTTGCATGATTAGCATGAAGTTAGCATGAAGCTAGCATGAAGCTAGCATGATTAGCATGAAGCTAGCATGAAGCTAACATGATTAGCATGAAGTTAGCATGATTAGCATGAAGCTAGCATGATGTTAGCATGATGTTAGCATGTTTAACATGATGTTAGCATTAAGCTAACATGAAGCTTGCATGAAGCTAGCATGATAGCATGAAGCTAGCATGAAGCTAACATGATTAGCATGAGGCTAGCATGATTAGCATCAAGCTAGCATGATGTTAGCATGATTAGCATGAAGTTAGCATGATGTTAGAATGATTAGCATAAAGATAGCATGATGTTAGCATGATTAGCATGAAGCTAGCATGATGTTAGCATGATTAGCAAGAAGTTAACATGAAGTTAGCATGAAGCTAGCATGATTTAACGTGAAGTTAGCAAGATTTATTATGAAATTAGCAACCCCCGTGTCTCTAAGATGTTTTGAAGCAGAGATATAAGGCTTTGTTTATTCCGTTGCTAGGGTACTAAGTTTGGTTGCTAGGCAGAAAATTGGCATCCCATAATGATAACACTTCAAGCCACAAGTAAAACGGTCCAACCCCCGTGTCTCTACGATGTTCTGATGCCGAGATATAAGGCTTTGTTTATTCCGTTGCTAGGGTACTAAGTTTGGTTGCTAGGCAGAAAATTGGCATCCCATAATGATAACACTTCAAGCCACAAGTAAAACGGTCCAACCCCCGTGTCTCTACGATGTTCTGATGCCGAGATATAAGGCTTTGTTTATTCCGTTGCTAGGGTACTAAGTTTGGTTGCTAGGCAGAAAATTGGCATCCCATAATGATCACTCTTCAAGCCACAAGTAAAACGGTCCACCCCCATGTCTCTACGATGTTCTGATGCCGAGATATAAGGCTTTGTTTGTTGTGTTGCTAGGGTGCTCATATTTGGTTGCTAGGGGCGTGGCTTAATAACTCTGTAAGGATCCTGAGAGTCTGATTGGATGCCTGAGTAATATGATCCCACCCCCATGTCTCTATGACAGTGTGATGCAAAGATATCTATCTGTGCATTTTATAATGGCAGTCTATGGGAGATGTTGCTAGGGTACCCAAAATTGTTGCTAGGGGCGTGGCTTAATAGCTTTGGAGAGATACTGGAAGACTGATTGGATGCCTGAGTAAAATGAGCCCACCCCCATGTCTCTACGCCACTCTAGAATGAAGATATTCCATCTGGGACGTTTTTATTCCCTTATATGGGCGTGCTTCCTGCCCCATTATAAGTCAATGGGAAATTTTGGGGGCCTCTTACACCCCAGGGGTACAGCTTACACCCCAATGTGATGTATGTTCTTACAGAGCCTACCACCCTCTGTAAATGTTGTAACCCACATGTTTCTACAAAATCCACAAGCGGAGCTATGACCCGTCAAAGTTGGGCCCAATGTTAAGTCAATGGGATTTTTCGGGTGGTTTTACGCCCCCCTTTCGGAAATCCTGCACCCGATCCCTTATAAAAGTCATAGCACACCTCTCCTCAATAATCCGGTCGATTTGAGCCCTCTTTCAGGGGTCTACGACAAAGCGTGCGGGACGAGTTACGCGCCGAAAAAGTGTCCGGATGTAAGAATAAAATATAATAATAATAATATCCCTGAGAAATAGTAATAGTGATGCCTTGCATAAATGCAAGCACCACTAATAATAATATCTTTGAGCAATAGTAATAGTGATGCTTTGCATAAATGCAAGCACCACTAATAATAAGTTTAACTACAACTAGATAGGTACATTTCCTGAAGAAAATGTGAAGTGGTGCTTGCCGTGGCAAATTTCGGGGGACAGTATATGATTATACTTCCAGTCACGAGTAAAGCGATCCAAAGCCTGTGTCTCTACGATGTTCTGATGCGGAGATATAAGGCTTTGTTTACTCTGTTGCTAGGGTACTGTATTTGGTTGCTAGGGAGAAAATTGGTATCCACTAGTGATTACACTCCGACTCACAAGTAAAACGGTCCAACCCCCGTGTCTCTACGATGTTCTGATGCAGAAATATAAGGCTTTGTTTATTCGGTTGCTAGGGTAGTGTATTTGGTTGCTAGGGAGAAAATTGCCATCCACTAGTGATTACACTCCGAGTCACAAGTCAAATGGTCCAACCCCCGTGTCTCTACTATGTTCTGATCCGGAGATATAAGGCTTTGTTTATTCGGTTGCTAGGGTACTGTATTTGGTTGCTAGGGAAAAAATTGGCATCCCATAGTGATTACACTCCGAGTCATGAGTCAAACGGTCCAACCCCCGTGTCTCTACGATGTTCTGATGCTGAGCTATAAGGCTTTGTTTACTCTGTTGCTAGGGTACTGTATTTGGTTGCTAGGGAAAAAATTGGCATCCCATAGTGATTACAATCTGAGTCACGAGTCAAACGGTCCAACCCCCGTGTCTCTACGATGTTCTGATGCGGAGATATAAGGCTTTGTTTACTCTGTTGCTAAGGTACTGTATTTGGTTGCTATGGAAAAAATTGGCATCCCATAGTGATTACACTCCGAGTCATGAGTCAAACGGTCCAACCCCCGTGTCTCTACGATGTTCTGATGCAGAGATATAAGGCTTTGTTTATTTGGTTGCTAGGGTGCTCTTATTTGGTTGCTAGGGGCGGGGCTTGGGAGTGGCCAATGATGTGACCAGTTGTTACACTCCGAGTCACAAGTAAAACGGTCCAACCCCCGTGTCTCTACGATGTTCTGATGCCGAGGTATAACTGTTTGAATTTTATGTTGCTAGGGTGCTTAAAAGTGGTTGCTAGGGGCGTGGCTTAATAGCTCTGGGACTATCCTGATAAATTGATTGGATGTCTGAGTAAAATGAACCCACCCCCATGTCTCTATGACATTGTAAAGTGAAGATATCCCATCTGGGCATTTTATAATGGCAGTCTATGGGAGATGTTGCTAGGGTGCTCAAAAGTGGTTGCTAGGGGCGTGGCTTAATAGCTCTGAAATAATCCTGAGAGACTGATTGGATGCCCGAGTAAAATGAGCCCACCCACTTATCTCTATGACACTGTAAAGCAAAGATATCCCATCTGGAATGGTTTTATTCCCTTATATGGGCGTGTTCCCTGCCCCATTATAAGTCAATGGAAAATTTCGGGGGCCTCTTACACCTCAGGGGTACAACTTACACCCCATTGTGATATATGTTCTTACAGAGCCTACCAGCCTCTTCAAATGTTATAACCCACATGTTTCTACAAAATCCTTGAGCGGAGCTATGACCCGTCAAAGTTGGGCCCAATGTTAAGTCAATGGGATTTTTCGGGTGGTTTTTCGCCCCCCTTTCGGAAATCCTGCACCCGATCCCTTATAAAAGTCATAGCAGACGTGTCCTCAATAAGCCGGTCATTTTGAGCCCTGTTTCATTGGTCTACGACAAACCGTGCGGGACGAGTTACGCGCCGAAAAAGTGTCCAGATATAAGAATAATAAATAAAAATATAATAAGTATGAGCAATAGTAATAGTGATGCCTTGCATAAATGCAAGCACCACTAACTAGATAGGTACATTTCCTGAAGAAAATGTGAGTGGTGCTTGCCGTGGCAAATTTCTGGGGACAGTATATGATCATACTTCCAGTTACGAGTAAAACGATCCAACCCCCGTGTCTCTACGATGTTCTGATGCGGAGATATAAGGCTTTGTTTACTCTGTTGCTAGGGTACTGTATTTGGTTGCTAGGGAAAAATTTTGCATCCAGTAGTGATTACACTCTGAGTCACGAGTCAAACGGTCCAACCCCCGTGTCTCTACGATGTTCTGATGCGGAGATATAAGGCTTTGTTTACTCTGTTGCTAGGGTACTGTATTTGGTTGCTAGGGAAAAAAATGGAATCCACTAGTGATTACCCTCCGAGTCACGAGTCAAATGGTCCAACCCCCGTGTCTCTACGATGTTCTGATGCGGAGATATAAGGCTGTGTTTATCCGGTTGCTAGGGTACTGTATTTGGTTGCTAGGGAAAAATTGCCATCCACTAGGGATTACCCTCTGAGTCATGAGTCAAACGGTCCAACCCCCGTGTCTCTACGATGTTCTGATGCCGAGATATAAGGCTTTGTTTACTCTGTTGCTAGGGTATGTTATTTGGTTGCTAGGGAAAAAAATTGGCATCCCATAGTGATTACACTCTGAGTCACGAGTCAAACGGTCCAACCCCCGTGTCTCTACGATGTTCTGATGCGGAGATATAAGGCTTTGTTTACTTTGTTGCTAGGGTACTGTATTTGGTTGCTAGGGAAAAAATTGGCATCCCATAGTGATTACATTCTGAGTCACGAGTCAAACGGTCCAACCCCCGTGTCTCTATGATGTTCTGATGCTGAGATATAAGGCTTTGTTTACTCTGTTGCTAAGGTACTGTATTTGGTTGCTAGGGAAAATATTGGCATCCCATAATGATTACACTCCAAGTTACAAGTCAAACGGTCCAACCCCCGTGTCTCTACGATGTTCTGATGCGGAGATATAAGGCTTTGTTTACTCTGTTGCTAGGGTACTGTATTTGGTTGCTAGGGAAAAAATTGGCATCCCATAATGATTACACTCCGAGTCACGAGTCAAACGGTCCAACCCCCGTGTCTCTACGATGTTCTGATGCGGAGATATAAGGCTTTGTTTACTCTGTTGCTAGGGTACTGTATTTGGTTGCTAGGGAAAAAATTGGCATCCACTAGTGATTACACTCTGAGTCTCGAGTCAAACGGTCCAACCCCTGTGTCTCTACGATGTTCTGATGCTGAGATATAAGGCTTTGTTTACTCTGTTGCTAGGGTACTGTATTTGGTTGCTAGGGAAAAAATTTGCATCCCATAGTGATTACACGCCGAGTCACGAGTCAAACGGTCCAACCCCCGTGTCTCTACGATGTTCTGATGCTGAGATATAAGGCTTTGTTTACTCTGTTGCTAAGGTACTGTAATTGGTTGCTAGGGAAAATATTGGCATCCCATAGTGATTACACTCTGAGTCACGAGTCAAACGGTCCAACCCCCGTGTCTCTACGATGTTCTGATGCTAAGATATAAGGCTTTGTTTACTCTGTTGCTAGGGTACTGTATTTGGTTGCTAGGGAAAAAATTGGCATCCCATAATGATTACACTCTGAGTCACGAGTCAAACGGTCCAACCCCCGTGTCTCTACGATGTTCGGATGCCGAGATATAACTGTTTGAATTTTATGTTGCCAGGGTGCTCAAAAGTGGTTGCTAGGGGCGTGGCTTAGTACCTATGTAAGGATCCTGAGAGACTGATTGGATGCCTGAGTAAAATGAGCCCACCCCCATGTCTCTATGACACTGTGGTGCAAAGATATCCATCTGGGCATTTTATAATGGCAGTCTATGGGAGATGTTGCTAGGGTGCCCAAAATTGTTGCTAGGGGCGTGGCTTAATAGCTCTGGGATGATCCTGAGAGACTGATTGGATGCCCGAGTGAAATGAGCCCACCCACTTATCTCTACGACACTGTAAAGCAAAGATATCCCAACTGTAACTGTTTTATTTCCTTATATGGGCATGTTTCCTGCCCCATTATAAGTCAATGGGAATTTTCGGGTGCCTCTTACACCCCAGGGGTACAACTTACACCCCAATGTCATGTATGTTCTTACAGAGCCTACCACCCTCTTCAAATAATGTAACCCACATGTTTCTACAAAATCCTCGCTCATACCAATGACCCGTCAAAATTTTTGCAATGTTAAGTCTATGGGATTTTCCCCCATTGACTTTTCATTGGGGCACTTTTGGGGGCCTCTTACACCCCAAGGGTACAGCTTACACCCCATTGTGATCCATGTTCTTACAGAGTCTACCACCCTCTCCAAATGTTGTAACCCACATGTTTCTACAAAATCCACGAGCGGAGCTATGACCCGTCAAAGTTGGGCCCAATGTTAAGTCAATGGGATTTTTCGGGTGGTTTTACGCCCCCCTTTCGGAAATCCTGCACCCGATCGCTTATAAAAGTCATAGCACACCTCTCCTCAATAATCCGGTCGATTTGAGCCCTCTTTCATGGGTCTACGACAAAGCGTGCGGGACGAGTTACGCGCCGAAAAAGTGTCCGGATGTAAGAATAAAATATAACTAGATAGGTACATTTCCTGAAGAAAATGTGAAGTGGTGCTTGCCGTGGCAAATTTCGGGGGACAGTATGTGATTATACTCCATGCCACAACTAAAACAATCCAACCCTCATGTCTCTTTGATGTTCTGATGCGAAGATATAAGGCTTTGTTTATTCGGTTGCTAGGGTACTATATTTGGTTGCTAGGGAAAAAATTGGCATCCCATAGTGATTACACGCCGAGTCACGAGTCAAACGGTCCAACCCCCGTGTCTCTACGATGTTCTGATGCTGAGATATAAGGCTTTGTTTACTCTGTTGCTAGGGTACTGTATTTGGTTGCTAGGGAAAAAATTGGCATCCCATAGTGATTACACGCAGAGTCACGAGTCAAACGGTCCAACCCCCGTGTCTCTACGATGTTCTGATGCTGAGATATAAGGCTTTGTTTACTCTGTTGCTAGGCTACTGTATTTGGTTGCTAGGGAAAAAATTGGCATCCCATAGTGATTACACTCTGAGTCACGAGTCAAACGGTCCAACCCCGTGTCTCTACGATGTTCTGATGCGGAGATATAAGGCTTTGTTTACTCTGTTGCTAGGGTACTGTATTTGGTTGCTAGGGAAAAAATTGGCATCCCATAGTGATTGCACTCTGAGTCATGAGTCAAACGGTCCAACCCCCGTGTCTCTATGATGTTCTGATGCTGAGATATAAGGCTTTGTTTACTCTGTTGCTAGGGTACTGTATTTGGTTGCTAGGGAAAAAATTGGCATCCACTAGTGATTACCCGCCGAGTCACAAGTCAAACGGTCCAACCCCCGTGTCTCTACGATGTTCTGATGCGGAGATATAAGGCTTTGTTTACTCTGTTGCTAGGGTACTGTATTTGGTTGCTAGGGAAAAAATTGGCATCCACTAGTGATTACCCGCCGAGTCACAAGTCAAACGGTCCAACCCCCGTGTCTCTACGATGTTCTGATGCGGAGATATAAGGCTTTGTTTACTCTGTTGCTAGGGTACTGTATTTGGTTGCTAGGGAAAAAATTGGCATCCACTAGTGATTACCCGCCGAGTCACAAGTCAAACGGTCCAACCCCCGTGTCTCTACGATGTTCTGATGCGGAGATATAAGGCTTTGTTTACTCTGTTGCTAGGGTACTGTATTTGGTTGCTAGGGAAAAAATTGGCATCCACTAATGATTACCCGCCGAGTCACAAGTCAAACGGTCCAACCCCCGTGTCTCTACGATGTTCTGATGCGGAGATATAAGGCTTTGTTTACTCTGTTGCTAGGGTACTGTATTTGGTTGCTAGGGAAAAAATTGGCATCCACTAGTGATTACCCGCCGAGTCACAAGTCAAACGGTCCAACCCCCGTGTCTCTACGATGTTCTGATGCGGAGATATAAGGCTTTGTTTACTCTGTTGCTAGGGTACTGTATTTGGTTGCTAGGGGAAAAAATGGCATCCACTAGTGATTACCCGCCGAGTCACAAGTCAAACGGTCCAACCCCCGTGTCTCTACGATGTTCTGATGCGGAGATATAAGGCTTTGTTTACTCTGTTGCTAGGGTACTGTATTTGGTTGCTAGGGACAAAATTGCCATCCACTAGTGATTACCCTCTGAGTCACGAGTCAAACGGTCCAACCCCTGTGTCTCTACGATGTTCTGATGCGGAGATATAAGGCTTTGTTTACTCTGTTGCTAGGGTACTGTATTTGGTTGCTAGGGAAAAAATGGCATCCACTAGTGATTACCCGCCGAGTCACAAGTCAAACGGTCCAACCCCCGTGTCTCTACGATGTTCTGATGCGGAGATATAAGGCTTTGTTTACTCTGTTGCTAGGGTACTGTATTTGGTTGCTAGGGAAAAAAATGGCATCCACTAGTGATTACCCTCCAAGTCACGAGTCCAACGGTCCAACCCCCGTGTCTCTACGATGTTCTGATGCGGAGATATAAGGCTTTGTTTATTCGGTTGCTAGGGTTCTCAAATTTGGTTGCTAGGGGCGTGGCTTGGGAGTGGCCATTGATGTGCCCAATTGTTACACCCCTAGTCACAAGTAAAACGGTCCAACCCCCGTGTCTCTACGATGTTCTGATGCCGAGATATAATTGTTTGAATTTTATGTTGCTAGGGTGCTCAAAAGTGGTTGCTAGGGGCGTGGCTTAGTAAGTATTTAAGGATCCTGAGAGAGTGATTGGATGCCTGAGTAAAATGAGCCCACCCCCATGTCTCTGTGACACTGTGGTGCAAAGATATCCATCTAGGCATTTTATAATGGCAGTCTATGGGATAGGTTGCTAGGGTGCCCAAAATGGTTGCTAGGGTAACCTTACACCCCATTGTGGGGGACGTCCTGACAGAGTCTAGCACCCTCTTCAAATTTAGTAACCCACATGTTTCTATGAAATCCTCGCTCGGACCTATGACCCGTCAAAGTATTTGCAATGTTAAGTCTATGGGATTTTCCCCCATTGACTTTTCATTGGGGCACTTTTGGGCGCCTCTTACACCCCAGGGGTACAACTTACACCCCAATGTGATATATGTTCTTACAGAGTCTACCACCCTCTCCAAATGTTGTAACCTACATGTTTCTACAAAATCCTCGAGCGGAGCTATGACTCGTCAAAAATGGGCTCAATGTTAAGTCAATGGGATTTTTCGGGTGGTTTTTCGCCCCCCTTTTGGAAATCCTGCACCCGATCGCTTATAAAAGTCATAGCAGTCGTGTCCTTAATAAGCCCGTTGATTTGAGCCCTCTTTAATGGGTCTACGACAAACCGTGCGGGACTAGTTAGGTGCCGAAAAAGTGTGCAGATGTAAGAATAAAATATAACTAGATAGGTACATTTCCTGCAGAAAATGTGAGTGGTGCTTGCCGTGGCAAAATTCTGGGGAACATATATGATCATACTCCAAGCCAAAAGTAAAACGATCCAACTCCCGTGTCTCTACGATGTTCTGATGCGGAGATATAAGGCTGTGTTTACTCTGTTGCTAGGGTACTGTATTTGGTTGCTAGGGAAAAAATTGCCATCCACTAGTGATTACCCGCCAAGTCACGAGTCAAACGGTCCAACCCCCGTGTCTGTACAATGTTCTGATGCGGAGATATAAGCCTTTGTTTACTCTGTTGCTAGGGTACTGTATTTGGTTGCTAGGGGGAAAATTGGCATCCACTGGTGATTACACTCCAAGTCACAAGTCAAACGGTCCAACCCCCGTGTTTCGACGATGTTCTGATGCGGAGATATAAGGCTTTGTTTACTCTGTTGCTAGGGTACTGTATTTGGTTGCTAGGGAAAAAATTTGCATCCACTAGTGATTACATGCCGAGACACAAGTAAAATGGTCCAACCCCTGTGTCTCTACGATGTTCTGCTGCAGAGATATAAGGCTTTGTTTACACTGTTGCTAGGGTACTGTATTTGGTTGCTAGGGGGAAAATTGGCATCCACTGGTGATTACCCTCTGAGTCACAAGTCAAACGGTCCAACCCCCGTGTCTCTACGATGTTCTGATGCGGAGATATAAGGTTTTGTTTACTCTGTTGCTAGGGAGCTGTATTTGGTTGGTAGGGAAAAATGGCATCCACTAGTGATTACCCTCCGAGTCACGAGTCAAACGGTCCAACCCCCGTGTCTCTACGATGTTCTGATGCGGAGATATAAAGCTTTGTTTACTCTGTTGCTAGGGTACTGTATTTGGTTGCTAGGGAAAAAATTGGCATCCACTAGTGATTACATGCCAAGTCACAAGTAAAATGGTCCAACCCCCGTGTCTCTATGATGTTCTGATGCGGAGATATAAGGCTTTGTTTACTCTGTTGCTAGGGTACTGTATTTGGTTGCTAGGGAAAAATTGGCATCCACTAGTGATTACCCTCCGAGTCATGAGTCAAACGGTCCAACCCCCGTGTCTCTACGATGTTCTGATGCGGAAATATAAGGCTTTGTTTACTCTGTTGCTAGGGTACTGTATTTGGTTGCTAGGGAGAAAAATTGCATTCACTAGTGATTACACTCCGAGTCACGAGTCAAACGGTCCAACCCCCGTGTCTCTACGATGTTCTAATGCGGAGATATAACGCTTTGTTTACTCTGTTGCTAGGGTACTTTATTTGGTTGCTAGGGAACAAAATGGCATCCACTAGTGATTACCCTCCGAGTGATGAGTCACACGGTCCAACCCCCGTGTCTCTACGATATTCTGCTGCGGAGATATAAGGCCTTGTTTACACTGTTGCTAGGGTACTGTATTTGGTTGCTATGGTAAAAATTGGCATCCCATAGTGATTACACTCTGAGTCACGAGTCAAACGGTCCAACCCCCGTGTCTCTACGATGTTCTGATGCGGAGATATAAGGCTTTGTTTACTCTGTTGCTAGGGTACTGTATTTGGTTGCTAGGGAAAAAATTGCCATCCACTAGTGATTACCCTCCGAGTCACGAGTCAAACGGTCCAACCCCTGTGTCTCTACGATGTTCTGATGCGGAGAAATAAGGCTTTGTTTATTCTGTTGCTAGGGTACTGTATTTGGTTGCTAGGGAAAAAATGGCATCCACTAATGATTACCCTCCAAGTCACGAGTCAAACGGTCCAACCCCTGTGTCTCTACGATGTTCTGATGCGGAGATATAAGGCTTTGTTTACTCTGTTGCTAGGGTACTGTATTTGGTTGCTAGGGAAAAAAATGGCATCCACTAGTGATTACCCTCCAAGTCACGAATCAAACGGTCCAACCCCCGTGTCTCTACGATGTTCTGATGCGGAGATATAAGGCTTTGTTTACTCTGTTGCTAGGGTACTGTATTTGGTTGCTAGGGGAAAAAATGGCATCCACTAGTGATTACCCTCCAAGTCACGAGTCAAACAGTCCAACCCCCGTGTCTCTACGATGTTCTGATGCAGAGATATAAGGCTTTGTTTACTCTGTTGCTAGGGTACTGGATTTGGTTGCTAGGGAAAAAATTGGCAACCACTACTGATTACCCTCCGAGTCACAAGTAAAACAATCCAACCCCCGTGTCTCTACGATGTTCTGATGCGGAGATATAAGGCTTTGTTTATTCTGTTGCTAGGGTGCTCATTTTGGTTGCTAGGGGCGTGGCTTGGAAGTGACCAATGACGTGCCCACTGATTACACTCCGAGTCACAAGTAAAGCGGTCCAACCCCCGTGTCTCTACGATGTTCTGATGCGGAGATATAAGGCTTTGTTTAATATGTTGCTAGGGTAATCATTTTGGTTGCTAGGGGCGTGGCTTGGGGGTGATCAATGATGTGGCCACTGATTACACTCTGAGTCACAAGTAAAACGGTCCAACCCCCGTGTCTCTACGATGTTCTAATGCTGAGATATAACTGTTTGAATTTTATGTTGCTAGGGTGCTCAAAAGCGGATGCTAGGGGCGTGGCTTAATAGCTCTGATACTATCCTGATAGACTGATTGGATGTCTGAGTAAAATGAGCCCACCCCCTTGTCTCTACGACAATGTAAAGCGAAGATATTCCATCTGGAACTTTTTTATTTCCTTATATGGGCATGTTTCCTCCCCCATTATAAGTCAATGGGGCACTTTTGGGTGCCTCTTACACCCCAGGGGTACAACTTACACCCCAATGTGATGTATGTTCTTACAGAGCCTACCACCCTCTTCAAATGTTGTAACCCACATGTTTCTACAAAATCCCCAAGCGGAGCTATGACCCGTCAAAGTTTGGCGCAATGTTAAGTCAATGGGATTTTTTGGGTGGTTTTTCGCCCCCCTTTCGAAAATCCTGCACCCGATCGCTTATAAAAGTCATAGCACACCTCTCCTCAATAATCCGGTCGATTTGAGCCCTCTTTCATGGGACTACGGCAAAGCGTGCGGGACGAGTTACGCGCCGAAAAAGTGTGCAGACATAAGAATAAAATATAATAATATCCCCGCACAATAGTAATAGTGATGCCTTGCATAAATGCAAGCACCACTAATAATATCCCTGAGCAATAGTAATAGTGATGCCTTGCATAAATGCAAGCACCACTAATAATATCCCTGAGGAATAGTAATAGTGATGCTTTGCATAAATGCAAGCACCACTAACTAGATAGGTACATTTCCTGAAGAAAATGTGAAGTGGTGCTTGCCGTGGCAAATTTCTGGGGACAGTATATGATTATACTTCCAGTCACGAGTAAAACGGTCCTTCCCCCGTGTCTCTACGATGTTCTGATGCGGAGATATAAGGCTTTGTTTACTATGTTGCTAGGGTACTGTATTTGGTTGCTAGGGAAAAAATTGGCATCGCATAATGATTACACTCCGAGTCACGAGTCAAACGGTCCAACCCCCGTGTCTCTACGATGTTCTGATGCGGAGATATAAGGCATTGTTTACTCTGTTGCTAGGGTACTGTATTTGGTTGCTAGGGAAAAATTTGGCATCCACTAGTGATTACCCTCTGAGTCACGAGTCAAACGGTCCAACCCCCGTGTCTCTACGATTTTCTGATGCGGAGATATAAGGCTTTGTTTATTCGGTTGCTAGGGTACTGTATTTGGTTGCTAGGGAAAAAATTGGCATCCCATAATTATTACACTCCGGGTCACGAGTCAAACGGTCCAACCCCCGTGTCTCTACGATGTTCTGGTGCGGAGATATAAGCCTTTGTTTACTCTGTTGCTAGGGTACTGCATTTGGTTGCTAGGGAAAAAATTGGCATCCACTGGTGATTACCCTCTGAGTCACGAGTTAAACGGTCCAACCCCCGTGTCTCTACGATGTTCTGATGCGGAGATACAAGGCTTTGTTTACTCTGTTGCTAGGGTACTGTATTTGGTTGCTAGGGAAAAAATTGGCATCCCATAATTATTACACTCCGGGTCACGAGTCAAACAGTCCAACCCTCATATCTCTACAATGTTCTGATGCGGAGATATAAGGCTTTGTTTACTCTGTTGCTAGGGTACTGTATTTGGTTGCTAGGGAAAAAATTGGCATCCCATAATGATTACACTCCGAGTCACGAGTCAAGCGGTCCAACCCCCGTGTCTCTACGATGTTCTGAGGCGGAGATATAAGGCTTTGTTTACTCTGTTGCTAGGGTACTGTATTTGGTTGCTAGGGAAAAAATTGGCATCCCATAATGATTACACTCCGAGTCACGAGTCAAACGGTCCAACCCCCGTGTCTCTACGTTGTTCTGATGCGGAGATATAAGGCTTTGTTTACTCTGTTGCTAGGGTACTGTATTTGGTTGCTAGGGAAAAAATTGGCATCCCATAATGATTACACTCCGAGTCACGAGTCAAACGGTCCAACCCCCATGTCTCTACGATGTTCGGATGCTGAGATATAACTGTTTGAATTTTATGTTGCTAGGGTGCTGAAAAGTGGTTGCTAGGGGCGTGGCTTAGTAAGTCTTTAAGGATCCTGAGAAACTGATTGGATGCCTGAGTAAAATGAGCCCACCCCCATGTCTCTATGACACTCTGGTGCAAAGATATCCATCTGGGCATTTTATAATGGCAGTCTATGGGAGATGTTGCTAGGGTGCCCAAAATTGTTGCTAGGGGCGTGGCTTAATAGCTCTGAGATGATCCTGAGAGACTGATTGGATGCCCGAGTGAAATGAGCCCACCCACTTGTCTGTAGGACATTGTAAAGCGAAGATATCCCAGCTGGAACTTTTTTATTTCCTTATATGGGCATGTTTCCTGCCCCATTATAAGTCAATGGGGCACGTTTGGGTGCCTCTTACACCCCAGGGGTACAACTTACACCCCAATGTGATGTATGTTCTTACAGAGCCTACCACCCTCTTCAAATGTTGTAACCCACATGTTTCTACAAAATCCTTGAGCGGAGCTATGACTCGTCAAAGTTGGGCGCAATGTTAAGTCAATGGGATTTTTCGGGTGGTTTTTCGCCCCCCTATCGGAAATCCTGCACCCGATCGCTTATAAAAGTCATAGCACACCTCTCCTCAATAAACCGGTCGATTTGAGCCCGTTTTCATGGGACTACGGCAAAGCGTGCGGGACGAGTTACGCGCCGAAAAAGTGTGCAGACATAAGAATAAGATATAACTAGATAGGTACATTTCCTGAAGAAAATGTGAGTGGTGCTTGCCGTGGCAAAATTCTGGGGACCATATATGATTATACTCCAAGCCAAAAGTAAAACGATCCAACTCCCGTGTCTCTACGATGTTCTGCTGCGGAGATATAAGGCTGTGTTTACACTGTTGCTAGGGTACTGTATTTGGTTGCTAGGGGGAAAATTGGAATCCACTGGTGATTACACTCCAAGTCACAAGTCAAACGGTCCAACCCCCGTGTCTCTACAATGTTCTGATGCGGAGATATAAAGCTTTGTTTACTCTGTTGCTAGGGTACTGTATTTGGTTGCTAGGGAAAAAAGTGGCATCCCATAATGATTACCCTCTCAGTCACGAGTCAAACGGTCCAACCCCTGTGTCTCTACGATGTTCTGATGCAGAGATATAAGGCTTTGTTTATTCCGTTGCTAGGGTACTGTATTTGGTTGCTAGGGAAAAAATTGGCATCCCATAAAGATTACACTCTGAGTCATGAGTCAAACGGTCCAACCCCCGTGTCTCTACGATGTTCTGATGTGGAGATATAAGGCTTTGTTTATTCGGTTGCTAGGGTACTGTATTTGGTTGCTAGGGAAAAAATTGGCATCCCATAATGATTACACTCTCAGTCACGAGTAAAACGGTCCAACCCCCGTGTCTCTACGATGTTCTGATGCGAAGATATAAGGCTTTGTTTGTTCTGTTGCTAGGGTACTGTATTTGGTTGCTAGGGAAAAAATTGGCATCTCATAATGATTACACTCTGAGTCATGAGTCAAACGGTCCAACCCCCGTGTCTCTACGATGTTCTGATGCGGAGATATAAGGCTTTGTTTACTCTGTTGCTAGGGTACTGTATTTGGTTGCTAGGGAAAAAATTGGCATCCCATAATGATTACACTCTGAGTCACTAGTCAAACGGTCCAACCCCCGTGTCTCTACGATGTTCTGATGCAGAGATATAAGGCTTTGTTTACTCTGTTGCTAGGGTACTGTATTTGGTTGCTAGGGAAAAAATTGGCATCCCATAATGATTACACTCTGAGTCACGAGTCAAACGGTCCAACCCCCATGTCTCTACGATGTTCTGGTGCGGAGATATAAGCCTTTGTTTACTCTGTTGCTAGGGTACTGTATTTGGTTGCTAGGGAAAAAATTGGCATCCCATAATGATTACACTCCGAGTCACGAGTCAAACGGTCCAACCCCCGTGTCTCTACGATGTTCTGATGCGGAGATATAAGGCTTTGTTTACTCTGTTGCTAGGGTACTGTATTTGGTTGCTAGGGAAAAAATTGGCATCCCATAATGATTACACTCTGAGTCACTAGTCAAACGGTCCAACCCCCGTGTCTCTACGATGTTCTGATGCGGAGATATAACTGTTTGAATTTTATGTTGCTAGGGTGCTCAAAAATGGTTGCTAGGGGCGTGGCTTAATACCTATGTAAGGATCCTGAGAGACTGATTGGATGCCTGAGTAAAATGAGCCCACCCCCATGTCTCTATGACACTGTGGTGCAAAGATATCCATCTGGGCATTTTATAATGGCAGTCTATGGGAGATGTTGCTAGGGTGCCCAAAATTGTTGCTAGGGGCGTGGCTTAATAGCTCTGGGATGATTCTGAGGGACTGATTGGATGCCCGAGTGAAATGAGCCCACCCACTTATCTCTACGACAATGTAAAGCAAAGATATCCCATCTGGAACTGTTTTATTCCCTTATATGGGCATGTTTCCTGCCCCATTATAAGTCAATGGGAATTTTCGGGTGCCTCTTACACCCCAGGGGTACAACTTACACCCCAATGTCATGTATGTTCTTACATAGCTTACCACCCTCTTCAAATTTAGTAACCCACATGTTTCTAAGGAATCCTCCCTCGGACCTATGACCCGTCAAAATTTTTGCAATGTTAAGTCTATGGGATTTTGCCCCATTGACTTTTCATTGGGGCACATTTGGGCATCTCTTACACCCCAGGGGTACAACTTACACCCCATTGTGATCCATGTTCTTACAGAGCCTACCACCCTCTTCAAATGTTGTAACCCACATGTTTCTACAAAATCCTCGAGCAGAGCTATGACTCGTCAAAGTTGGGCGCAATGTTAAGTCAATGGGATTTTTCGGGTGGTTTTTCGCCCCCCTTTCGGAAATCCTGCACCCCATCGCTTATAAAAGTCATAGCACACCTCTCCTCAATAAGCCGGTCGATTTGAGCCCTCTTTCATGGGTCTACGTCAAATCGTGCGGGACGAGTTACGCGCCGAAAAAAGTGTCCAGAAAAAGAAGAATAATAATAATTATAAATAATAATAATAAGTATGAGCAATAGTAATAGTGATGCCTTGCATAAATGCAAGCACCACTAATAATAATTATAATAATAACTAGATATTAAAGTTTGAGGACAAACTTTATGTTGGCTTGAAAAAGTGTAGCCGGAACGTTTAAAACGGTTTGACAGAAGTTTAGTTTAGTAGGCTATCCGGCTGTTAGTATGTTTAAGTATGATGTTAGCATGATTAGCATGAAGCTAGCATGATGTAAGCATGATTAGCATGAAGCTAGCATGATGCTAGCATGATTAGCATGAAGCTAGCATGATGCTAGCATGATTAGCATGATGTTAGCATGATTAGCACAAAGCTAGCATGAAGCTAACATGATTAGCATGAAGCTAACATTTATTCTGTTGCTAGGGTACTAAGTTTGGTTGCTAGGGAGAAAATTGGCATCCCATAATGATTAACCTTCAAGCCACAAGTAAAACGGTCCAACCCCCGTGTCTCTAAGATGTTCTGAAGCGGAGATATAAGGCTTTGTTTATTCCGTTGCTAGGGTACTAAGTTTGGTTGCTAAGGAGAAAATTGGTATCCCATAATGATCACCCTTCAAGCCACAAGAAAAACGGTCCCACCCCCGTGTCTCTAAGATGTTCTGAAGCGAAGATATAAGGCTTTGTTTATTCCGTTGCTAGGGTACTAAGTTTGGTTGCTAGGGAGAAAATTGGCATCCCATAATGATCACCCTTCAAGCCACAAGTAAAACGGTCCAACCCTCGTGTCTCTATGATGTTCTGAAGCAGAGATATAAGGCTTTGTTTATTCCGTTGCTAGGGTACTAAGTTTGGTTGCTAGGGAGAAAATTGGCATCCCATAATGATTAACCTTCGAGCCACAAGTAAAACGGTCCAACCCCCGTGTCTCTAAGATGTTCTGAAGCGGAGATATAAGACTTTGTTTATTCCGTTGCTAGGGTACTAAGTTTGGTTGCTAAGGAGAAAATTGGTATCCCATAATGATCACCCTTCAAGCCACGAGAAAAACGGTCCCACCCCCGTGTTTCTATGATGTTCTGAAGCAGAGATATAAGGCTTTGTTTATTCCGTTGCTAGGGTACTAAGTTTTGTTGCTAGGGAGAAAATTGGCATCCCATAATGATCAACGTTCAAGCCACAAGTAAAACGGTCCAACCCCCGTGTCTCTAAGATGTTCTGAAGCAGAGATATAAGGCTTTGTTTATTCCGTTGCTAGGGTACTAACTTTGGTTGCTAGGGAGAAAATTGGCATCCCATAATGATAACACTTCAAGCCACAAGTAAAACGGTCCAACCCCCGTGTCTCTACGATGTTCTGATACAGAGATATAAGGCTTTGTTTATTCCGTTGCTAGGGTACTAAGTTTGGTTGCTAGGCAGAAAATTGGCATCCCATAATGATAACACTTCAACCCACAAGTAAAACGGTCCAACCCCCGTGTCTCTACGATGTTCTGATGCCGAGATATAAGGCTTTGTTTATTCCGTTGCTAGGGTACTAAGTTTGGTTGCTAAGCAGAAAATTGGCATCCCATAATGATAACACTTCAAGCCACAAGTAAAACGGTCCAACCCCCGTGTCTCTACGATGTTCTGATGCCGAGATATAAGGCTTTGTTTATTCCGTTGCTAGGGTACTAAGTTTGGTTGCTAGGCAGAAAATTGGCATCCCATAATGATAACACTTCAAGCCACAAGTAAAACGGTCCAACCCCCGTGTCTCTACGATGTTCTGATGCCGAGATATAAGGCTTTGTTTCTTCAGTTGCTAGGGTCCTAAGTTTGGTTGCTAGGCAGAAAATTGGCATCCCATAATGATCACTCTTCAAGCCACAAGTAAAACGGTCCAACCCCCATGTCTCTACGATGTTCTGATGCCGAGATATAAGGCTTTGTTTGTTGTGTTGCTAGGGTGCTCATATTTGGTTGCTAGGGGCGTGGCTTAATAACTCTGTAAGGATCCTGAGAGTCTGATTGGATGCCTGAGTAATATGATCCCACCCCCATGTCTCTATGACAGTGTGATGCAAAGATATCTATCTGTGCATTTTATAATGGCAGTCTATGGGAGATGTTGCTAGGGTACCCAAAATTGTTGCTAGGGGCGTGGCTTAATAGCTTTGGAGAGATACTGGAAGACTGATTGGATGCCTGAGTAAAATGAGCCCACCCCCATGTCTCTACGCCACTCTAGAATGAAGATATTCCATCTGGGACGTTTTTATTCCCTTATATGGGCGTGTTCCCTGCCCCATTATAAGTCAATGGGAAATTTTGGGGGCCTCTTACACCCCAGGGGTACAGCTTACACCCCAATGTGATGTATGTTCTTACAGAGCCTGCCAGCCTCTTCAACTGTGATAAGCCACAAGTTTCTACAAATTTTTCGTTCGCAGCTATGACCCGTCAAAGTTGGTCGTAATGTTAAGTCAATGGAAATTTTGGGGTGTTTGAGCCCCCCGTTTAGGAATTCGGTAGGTCCCATCAGTTAGAAAAGTCATAGCATAAATCTACGGACCAGTCTTAAAAGTTTTGTAAAGTTTTGTGGGTGTAGCTTGAAAGCTCTAGGAGGAGTTACAGTCAGAAAAAATGGGGATCAGAAGAAGAATAATAATAACTAGATAGGTACATTTCCTGAAGAAAATGTGAGTGGTGCTTGCCGTGGCAAATTTCTGGGTAACATATATGATTATACTCCAAGCCAAAAGTAAAACGATCCAACTCCCGTGCTTCTACGATGTTCTGATGCTGAGATATAAGGCTATGTTTATCTGGTTGCTAGGGTACTGTATTTGGTTGCTAGGGAAAAAATTGACATCCACTAGTGATTACCCTCCGAGTCACGAGTCAAACGGTCCAACCCCTGTGTCTGTACAATGTTCTGATGCGGAGATATAAGGCTTTGTTTACTCTGTTGCTAGGGTACTGTATTTGGTTGCTAGGGAAAAAATTGGCATCCACTAGTGATTACCCGCCGAGTCACAAGTCAAACGGTCCAACCCCCGTGTCTCTACGATGTTCTGATGCGGAGATATAAGGCTTTGTTTACTCTGTTGCTAGGGTACTGTATTTGGTTGCTAGGGAAAAAAATGGCATCCACTAGTGATTACCCTCTGAGTCACGAGTCAAACGGTCCAACCCCCGTGTCTCTACGATGTTCTGATGCGGAGATATAAGGCTTTGTTTACTCTGTTGCTAGGGTAATGTATTTGGTTGCTAGGGAAAAAATTGGCATCCCATAATGATTACACTCCGAGTCACAAGTAAAACGGTCCAACCCCCGTGTCTCTACGATGTTCTGATGCGGAGATATAAGGCTTTGTTTACTCTGTTGCTAGGGTACTGTATTTGGTTGCTAGGGAAAAAATTGGCATCCACTTGTGATTAACCTCCGAGTCACGAGTCAAACGGTCCAACCCCCGTGTCTCTACGATGTTCTGATGCGGAGATATAAGGCTTTGTTTACTCTGTTGCTAGGGTACTGTATTTGGTTGCTAGGGAAAAAATCGGCATCCCATAATGATTACACTCCGAGTCACAAGTCAAACGGTCCAACCCCCGTGTCTCTACGATGTTCTGATGCGGAGATATAAGGCTTTGTTTACTCTGTTGCTAGGGTAATGTATTTGGTTGCTAGGGAAAAAATTGGCATCCCATAATGATTACACTCTGAGTCACAAGTCAAACGGTCCAAACCCCGTGTCTCTACGATGTTCTGATGCGGAGATATAAGGCTTTGTTTACTCTGTTGCTAGGGTACTGTATTTGGTTGCTAGGGAAAAAATTGGCATCCCATAATGATTACACTCTGAGTCACAAGTCAAACGGTCCAAACCCCGTGTCTCTACGATGTTCTGATGCGGAGATATAAGGCTTTGTTTACTCTGTTGCTAGGGTACTGTATTTGGTTGCTAGGGAAAAAATTGGCATCCCATAATGATTACACTCTAAGTCACGAGTCAAATGGTCCAACCCCCGTGTCTCTACGATGTTCGGATGCCGAGATATAACTGTTTGAATTTTATGTTGCTAGGGTTCTCAAAAGTGGTTGCTAGGGGCGTGGCTTAATACCTATGTAAGGATCCTGAGAGACTGATTGGATGCCTGAGTAAAATGAGCCCACCCCCATGTCTCTATGACACTGTGGTGCAAAGATATCCATCTGGGCATTTTATAATGGCAGTCTATAGAAGATGTTGCTAGGGTGCCCAAAAGTGGTTGCTAGGGGCGTGGCTTAATAGCTCTGGGATGATCCTGAGAGACTGATTGGATGCCTGAGTGAAATGAGCCCACCCACTTATCTCTACGACACTGTAAAGCAAAGATATCCCATCTGGAACTGTTTTATTCCCTTATATGGGCATGTTTCCTCAATGGGAATTTTCGGGTGCCTCTTACACCCCAGGGGTACAACTTAAACCCCAATGTCATGTATGTTCTTACATAGCCTACCACCCTCTTTAAATTTAGTAACCCACATGTTTCTACAAAATCCTCACTCGTACCTATGACCCGTCAAAATTTTTGCAATGGTAAGTCTATGGGATTTTGCCCCATTGACTTTTCATTGGGCATTTTTGGGCACCTCTTACACCCCAGGGGTACAACTTACACCCCATTGTTATCCATGTTCTTACAGAGCCTACCACCCTCTTCAAATGTTGTAACCCACATGTTTCTACAAAATCCTCGAGCGGAGCTATGACCCGTCAAAGTTGGGCGCAATGTTAAGTCAATGGGATTTTTCGGGTGGTTTTTCGCCCCCCTTTCGGAAATTCTGCACCCGACCGCTTATAAAAGTCATAGCCACCATCTCTTCAATAAACCGGTCGATTTGAGCCCTCTTTCATGGGACTACGGCAAACCGTGCGGGACGAGTTACGCGCCGAAAAAACGTGCAGACATAAGAATAATAATAATAATAATAATAATATCCCTGAGCAATAGTAATAGTGATGCTTTGCATAAATGCAAGCACCACTAATAACTAGATAGGTACATTTCCTGAAGAAAATGTGAGTGGTGCTTGCCGTGGCAAAATTCTGGGGAACATATATGATTATACTCCAAGCCAAAAGTAAAACGATCCAACTCCCGTGTCTCTACGATGTTCTGATGCGGAGATATAAGGCTTTGTTTATTCGGTTGCTAGGGTACTGTATTTGGTTGCTAGGGAAAAAATTGGCATCCACTAGTGATTACATGCCGAGTCACAAGTAAAATGGTCCAACCCCTGTGTCTCTACGATGTTCTGCTGCGGAGATATAAGGCTTTGTTTACACTGTTGCTAGGGTACTGTATTTGGTTGCTAGGGGGAAAATTGGCATCCACTGGTGATTACCCGCCGAGTCACAAGTCAAACGGTCCAACCCCCGTGTCTCTACGATGTTCTGATGCGGAGATATAAGGCTTTGTTTACTCTGTTGCTAGGGAGCTGTATTTGGTTGCTAGGGAAAAAATGGCATCCACTAGTGATTACCCTCCAAGTCACGAGTCAAACGGTCCAACCCCCGTGTCTCTACGATGTTCTAATGCGGAGATATAAGGCTTTGTTTACTCTGTTGCTAGGGTACTGTATTTCGTTGCTAGGGAAAAAATTGGCATCCCATAGTGATTACACGCCGAGTCACGAGTCAAACGGTCCAACCCCCGTGTCTCTAAGATGTTCTGATGCGGAGATATAAGGCTTTGTTTACTCTGTTGCTAGGGTACTGTATTTGGTTGCTAGGGGAAAAATTGGCATCCCATAATGATTACACGCTGAGTCACGAGTCAAACGGTCCAACCCCCGTGTCTCTACGATGTTCGGATGCCGAGATATAAGGCTTTGTTTACTCTGTTGCTAGGGTACTGTATTTGGTTGCTAGGGAAAAATTTGGCATACCATAATGATTACACGCCGAGTCATGAGTCAAACGGTCCAACCCCCGTGTCTCTACGATGTTCTGATGCGGAGATATAAGGCTTTGTTTACTCTGTTGCTAGGGTACTGTATTTGGTTGCTAGGGAAAAAAATGGCATCCCATAATGATTACACTCTGAGTCACGAGTCAAACGGTCCAACCCCCGTGTCTCTACGATGTTCGGATGCGGAGATATAACTGTTTGAATTTTATGTTGCTAGGGTGCTCAAAAGTGGTTGCTAGGGGCGTGGCTTAAAACCTATGTAAGGATCCTGAGAGACTGATTGGATGTCTGGGTAAAATGAGCCCACCCCCATGTCTCTATGACACTGTGGTGCAAAGATATCCATCTGGGCATTTTATAATGGCAGTCTATGGGAGATGTTGCTAGGGTGCCCAAAATTGTTGCTAGGGGCGTGGCTTAATAGCTCTGATACTATCCTGATAGACTGATTGGATGTCTGAATAAAATGAGCCCACCCCCTTGTCTCTATGACATTGTAAAGTGAAGATATCCCATCTGGAACTTTTTTATTTCCTTATATGGGCATGTTTCCTGCCCCATTATAAGTCAATGGGGCACATTTGGGTGCCTCTTACACCCCAGGGGTACAACTTACACCCCAATGTGATGTATGTTCTTACAGAGCCTACCACCCTCTTCAAATGTTATAACCCACATGTTTCTACAAAATCCTCGAGCGGAGCTATGACCCGTCAAAGTTTGGCGTAATGTTAAGTCAATGGGATTTTTCGGGTGGTTTTTCGCCCCCCTTTCGAAAATCCTGCACCCGATCGCTTATAAAAGTCATAGCCACCATCTCCTCAATAATGCGGTCAATTTGAGCCCTCTTTCATGGGACTACGGCAAACCGTGCGGGACGAGTTACGCGCCGAAAAAGTGTGCAGACATAAGAATAATAATAACTAGATAGGTACATTTCCTGAAGAAAATGTGAGTGGTGCTTGCCGTGGCAAAATTCTGGGGAACATATATGATTATACTCCAAGCCAAAAGTAAAACGATCCAACTCCCGTGTCTCTACGATGTTCTGATGCGGAGATATAAGGCTTTGTTTATTCGGTTGCTAGGGTACTGTATTTGGTTGCTAGGGAAAAAATTGGCATCCACTAGTGATTACATGCCGAGTCACAAGTAAAATGGTCCAACCCCTGTGTCTCTACGATGTTCTGCTGCGGAGATATAAGGCTTTGTTTACACTGTTGCTAGGGTACTGTATTTGGTTGCTAGGGGGAAAATTGGCATCCACTGGTGATTACCCGCCGAGTCACAAGTCAAACGGTCCAACCCCCGTGTCTCTACGATGTTCTGATGCGGAGATATAAGGCTTTGTTTACTCTGTTGCTAGGGAGCTGTATTTGGTTGCTAGGGAAAAAATGGCATCCACTAGTGATTACCCTCCAAGTCACGAGTCAAACGGTCCAACCCCCGTGTCTCTACGATGTTCTAATGCGGAGATATAAGGCTTTGTTTACTCTGTTGCTAGGGTACTGTATTTCGTTGCTAGGGAAAAAATTGGCATCCCATAGTGATTACACGCCGAGTCACGAGTCAAACGGTCCAACCCCCGTGTCTCTAAGATGTTCTGATGCGGAGATATAAGGCTTTGTTTACTCTGTTGCTAGGGTACTGTATTTGGTTGCTAGGGGAAAAATTGGCATCCCATAATGATTACACGCTGAGTCACGAGTCAAACGGTCCAACCCCCGTGTCTCTACGATGTTCGGATGCCGAGATATAAGGCTTTGTTTACTCTGTTGCTAGGGTACTGTATTTGGTTGCTAGGGAAAAATTTGGCATACCATAATGATTACACGCCGAGTCATGAGTCAAACGGTCCAACCCCCGTGTCTCTACGATGTTCTGATGCGGAGATATAAGGCTTTGTTTACTCTGTTGCTAGGGTACTGTATTTGGTTGCTAGGGAAAAAAATGGCATCCCATAATGATTACACTCTGAGTCACGAGTCAAACGGTCCAACCCCCGTGTCTCTACGATGTTCGGATGCG
This sequence comes from Misgurnus anguillicaudatus, assembly GCF_027580225.2. Classification (NCBI taxonomy): domain Eukaryota; kingdom Metazoa; phylum Chordata; class Actinopteri; order Cypriniformes; family Cobitidae; genus Misgurnus; species Misgurnus anguillicaudatus. The sequence goes on along the minus strand of NC_073344.2, from coordinate 41,752,925 downwards.
GAGATATAACTGTTTGAATTTTATGTTGCTAGGGTGCTCAAAAGTGGTTGCTAGGGGCGTGGCTTAAAACCTATGTAAGGATCCTGAGAGACTGATTGGATGTCTGGGTAAAATGAGCCCACCCCCATGTCTCTATGACACTGTGGTGCAAAGATATCCATCTGGGCATTTTATAATGGCAGTCTATGGGAGATGTTGCTAGGGTGCCCAAAATTGTTGCTAGGGGCGTGGCTTAATAGCTCTGATACTATCCTGATAGACTGATTGGATGTCTGAATAAAATGAGCCCACCCCCTTGTCTCTATGACATTGTAAAGTGAAGATATCCCATCTGGAACTTTTTTATTTCCTTATATGGGCATGTTTCCTGCCCCATTATAAGTCAATGGGGCACATTTGGGTGCCTCTTACACCCCAGGGGTACAACTTACACCCCAATGTGATGTATGTTCTTACAGAGCCTACCACCCTCTTCAAATGTTATAACCCACATGTTTCTACAAAATCCTCGAGCGGAGCTATGACCCGTCAAAGTTTGGCGTAATGTTAAGTCAATGGGATTTTTCGGGTGGTTTTTCGCCCCCCTTTCGAAAATCCTGCACCCGATCGCTTATAAATGTCATAGCCACCATCTCCTCAATAATGCGGTCAATTTGAGCCCTCTTTCATGGGACTACGGCAAACCGTGCGGGACGAGTTACGCGCCGAAAAAGTGTGCAGACATAAGAATAATAATAACTAGATAGGTACATTTCCTGAAGAAAATGTGAGTGGTGCTTGCCGTGGCAAAATTTAGGGGACCATATATGATTATACTCCGAGTCACAAGTCAAATGGTCCAACCCCCGTGTCTCTACCATGTTCTGATGCGGAGATATAAGGCTTTGTTTACTCTGTTGCTAGGGTACTGTATTTGGTTGCTAGGGAAAAAATTGGTATCCACTAGTGATTACATGCCGAGTCACAAGTCAAACGGTCCAACCCCCGTGTCTCTACGATGTTCTGATGCGGAGATATAAGGCTTTGTTTACTCTGTTGCTAGGGTACTGTATTTGGTTGCTAGGGAAAAAAATGGCATCCACTAGTGATTACCCTCCGAGTCACAAGTCAAATGGTCCAACCCCCGTGTCTCTACCATGTTCTGATGCGGAGATATAAGGCTTTGTTTACGCTGTTGCTAGGGTACTGTATTTGGTTGCTAGGGAAAAAATTGGCATCCACTAGTGATTACCCGCCGAGTCACGAGTCAAACGGTCCAACTCCCGTGCCTCTACGATGTTCTGATACGGAGATATAAGGCTATGTTTATCTGGTTGCTAGGGTACTGTATTTGGTTGCTAGGGGAAAAATTGGCATCCCATAATGATTACACGCTGAGTCACGAGTCAAACGGTCCAACCCCCGTGTCTCTACGATGTTCGGATGCCGAGATATAAGGCTTTGTTTGTTGTGTTGCTAGGGTGCTCATATTTGGTTGCTAGGGGCGTGGCTTAATAACTCTGTAAGGATCCTGAGAGTCTGATTGGATGCCTGAGTAATATGATCCCACCCCCATGTCTCTATGACAGTGTGATGCAAAGATATCTATCTGTGCATTTTATAATGGCAGTCTATGGGAGATGTTGCTAGGGTACCCAAAATTGTTGCTAGGGGCGTGGCTTAATAGCTTTGGAGAGATACTGGAAGACTGATTGGATGCCTGAGTAAAATGAGCCCACCCCCATGTCTCTACGCCACTCTAGAATGAAGATATTCCATCTGGGACGTTTTTATTCCCTTATATGGGCGTGTTCCCTGCCCCATTATAAGTCAATGGGAAATTTTGGGGGCCTCTTACACCCCAGGGGTACAGCTTACACCCCAATGTGATGTATGTTCTTACAGAGCCTGCCAGCCTCTTCAACTGTGATAAGCCACAAGTTTCTACAAATTTTTCGTTCGCAGCTATGACCCGTCAAAGTTGGTCGTAATGTTAAGTCAATGGAAATTTTGGGGTGTTTGAGCCCCCCGTTTAGGAATTCGGTAGGTCCCATCAGTTAGAAAAGTCATAGCATAAATCTACGGACCAGTCTTAAAAGTTTTGTAAAGTTTTGTGGGTGTAGCTTCAAAGCTCTAGGAGGAATTACAGTCAGAAGAAGAATAATAATAACTAGATAGGTACATTTCCTGAAGAAAATGTGAGTGGTGCTTGCCGTGGCAAATTTCTGGGTAACATATATGATTATACTCCAAGCCAAAAGTAAAACGGTCCAACTCCCGTGCCTCTACGATGTTCTGATACTGAGATATAAGGCTATGTTTATCTGGTTGCTAGGGTACTGTATTTGGTTGCTAGGGAAAAAATTGACATCCACTAGTGATTACCCTCCGAGTCACGAGTCAAACGGTCCAACCCCTGTGTCTGTACAATGTTCTGATGCGGAGATATAAGGCTTTGTTTACTCTGTTGCTAGGGTACTGTATTTGGTTGCAAGGGAAAAAATTGGCATCCACTAGTGATTACCCGCCGAGTCACAAGTCAAACGGTCCAACCCCCGTGTCTCTACGATGTTCTGATGCGGAGATATAAGGCTTTGTTTACTCTGTTGCTAGGGTACTGTATTTGGTTGCTAGGGAAAAAAATGGCATCCACTAGTGATTACCCTCTGAGTCACGAGTCAAACGGTCCAACCCCCGTGTCTCTACGATGTTCTGATGCGGAGATATAAGGCTTTGTTTACTCTGTTGCTAGGGTAATGTATTTGGTTGCTAGGGAAAAAATTGGCATCCCATAATGATTACACTCCGAGTCACAAGTAAAACGGTCCAACCCCCGTGTCTCTACGATGTTCTGATGCGGAGATATAAGGCTTTGTTTACTCTGTTGCTAGGGTACTGTATTTGGTTGCTAGGGAAAAAATTGGCATCCACTTGTGATTAACCTCCGAGTCACGAGTCAAACGGTCCAACCCCCGTGTCTCTACGATGTTCTGATGCGGAGATATAAGGCTTTGTTTACTCTGTTGCTAGGGTACTGTATTTGGTTGCTAGGGAAAAAATCGGCATCCCATAATGATTACACTCCGAGTCACAAGTCAAACGGTCCAACCCCCGTGTCTCTACGATGTTCTGATGCGGAGATATAAGGCTTTGTTTACTCTGTTGCTAGGGTAATGTATTTGGTTGCTAGGGAAAAAATTGGCATCCCATAATGATTACACTCTGAGTCACAAGTCAAACGGTCCAAACCCCGTGTCTCTACGATGTTCTGATGCGGAGATATAAGGCTTTGTTTACTCTGTTGCTAGGGTACTGTATTTGGTTGCTAGGGAAAAAATTGGCATCCCATAATGATTACACTCTGAGTCACAAGTCAAACGGTCCAAACCCCGTGTCTCTACGATGTTCTGATGCGGAGATATAAGGCTTTGTTTACTCTGTTGCTAGGGTACTGTATTTGGTTGCTAGGGAAAAAATTGGCATCCCATAATGATTACACTCTAAGTCACGAGTCAAATGGTCCAACCCCCGTGTCTCTACGATGTTCGGATGCCGAGATATAACTGTTTGAATTTTATGTTGCTAGGGTTCTCAAAAGTGGTTGCTAGGGGCGTGGCTTAATACCTATGTAAGGATCCTGAGAGACTGATTGGATGCCTGAGTAAAATGAGCCCACCCCCATGTCTCTATGACACTGTGGTGCAAAGATATCCATCTGGGCATTTTATAATGGCAGTCTATAGAAGATGTTGCTAGGGTGCCCAAAAGTGGTTGCTAGGGGCGTGGCTTAATAGCTCTGGGATGATCCTGAGAGACTGATTGGATGCCTGAGTGAAATGAGCCCACCCACTTATCTCTACGACACTGTAAAGCAAAGATATCCCATCTGGAACTGTTTTATTCCCTTATATGGGCATGTTTCCTCAATGGGAATTTTCGGGTGCCTCTTACACCCCAGGGGTACAACTTACACCCCAATGTCATGTATGTTCTTACATAGCTTACCACCCTCTTTAAATTTAGTAACCCACATGTTTCTACAAAATCCTCACTCGTACCCATGACCCGTCAAAATTTTTGCAATGGTAAGTCTATGGGATTTTGCCCCATTGACTTTTCATTGGGCATTTTTGGGCACCTCTTACACCCCAGGGGTACAACTTACACCCCATTGTTATCCATGTTCTTACAGAGCCTACCACCCTCTTCAAATGTTGTAACCCACATGTTTCTACAAAATCCTCGAGCGGAGCTATGACCCGTCAAAGTTGGGCGCAATGTTAAGTCAATGGGATTTTTCGGGTGGTTTTTCGCCCCCCTTTCGGAAATTCTGCACCCGACCGCTTATAAAAGTCATAGCCACCATCTCTTCAATAAACCGGTCGATTTGAGCCCTCTTTCATGGGACTACGGCAAACCGTGCGGGACGAGTTACGCGCCGAAAAAACGTGCAGACATAAGAATAATAATAATAATAATAATAATATCCCTGAGCAATAGTAATAGTGATGCTTTGCATAAATGCAAGCACCACTAATAACTAGATAGGTACATTTCCTGAAGAAAATGTGAGTGGTGCTTGCCGTGGCAAAATTCTGGGGAACATATATGATTATACTCCAAGCCAAAAGTAAAACGATCCAACTCCCGTGTCTCTACGATGTTCTGATGCGGAGATATAAGGCTTTGTTTATTCGGTTGCTAGGGTACTGTATTTGGTTGCTAGGGAAAAAATTGGCATCCACTAGTGATTACATGCCGAGTCACAAGTAAAATGGTCCAACCCCTGTGTCTCTACGATGTTCTGCTGCGGAGATATAAGGCTTTGTTTACACTGTTGCTAGGGTACTGTATTTGGTTGCTAGGGGGAAAATTGGCATCCACTGGTGATTACCCGCCGAGTCACAAGTCAAACGGTCCAACCCCCGTGTCTCTACGATGTTCTGATGCGGAGATATAAGGCTTTGTTTACTCTGTTGCTAGGGAGCTGTATTTGGTTGCTAGGGAAAAAATGGCATCCACTAGGGATTACCCTCCAAGTCACGAGTCAAACGGTCCAACCCCCGTGTCTCTACGATGTTCTAATGCGGAGATATAAGGCTTTGTTTACTCTGTTGCTAGGGTACTGTATTTCGTTGCTAGGGAAAAAATTGGCATCCCATAGTGATTACACGCCGAGTCACGAGTCAAACGGTCCAACCCCCGTGTCTCTAAGATGTTCTGATGCGGAGATATAAGGCTTTGTTTACTCTGTTGCTAGGGTACTGTATTTGGTTGCTAGGGGAAAAATTGGCATCCCATAATGATTACACGCTGAGTCACGAGTCAAACGGTCCAACCCCCGTGTCTCTACGATGTTCGGATGCCGAGATATAAGGCTTTGTTTACTCTGTTGCTAGGGTACTGTATTTGGTTGCTAGGGAAAAATTTGGCATACCATAATGATTACACGCCGAGTCATGAGTCAAACGGTCCAACCCCCGTGTCTCTACGATGTTCTGATGCGGAGATATAAGGCTTTGTTTACTCTGTTGCTAGGGTACTGTATTTGGTTGCTAGGGAAAAAAATGGCATCCCATAATGATTACACTCTGAGTCACGAGTCAAACGGTCCAACCCCCGTGTCTCTACGATGTTCGGATGCGGAGATATAACTGTTTGAATTTTATGTTGCTAGGGTGCTCAAAAGTGGTTGCTAGGGGCGTGGCTTAAAACCTATGTAAGGATCCTGAGAGACTGATTGGATGTCTGGGTAAAATGAGCCCACCCCCATGTCTCTATGACACTGTGGTGCAAAGATATCCATCTGGGCATTTTATAATGGCAGTCTATGGGAGATGTTGCTAGGGTGCCCAAAATTGTTGCTAGGGGCGTGGCTTAATAGCTCTGATACTATCCTGATAGACTGATTGGATGTCTGAATAAAATGAGCCCACCCCCTTGTCTCTATGACATTGTAAAGTGAAGATATCCCATCTGGAACTTTTTTATTTCCTTATATGGGCATGTTTCCTGCCCCATTATAAGTCAATGGGGCACATTTGGGTGCCTCTTACACCCCAGGGGTACAACTTACACCCCAATGTGATGTATGTTCTTACAGAGCCTACCACCCTCTTCAAATGTTATAACCCACATGTTTCTACAAAATCCTCGAGCGGAGCTATGACCCGTCAAAGTTTGGCGTAATGTTAAGTCAATGGGATTTTTCGGGTGGTTTTTCGCCCCCCTTTCGAAAATCCTGCACCCGATCGCTTATAAAAGTCATAGCCACCATCTCCTCAATAATGCGGTCAATTTGAGCCCTCTTTCATGGGACTACGGCAAACCGTGCGGGACGAGTTACGCGCCGAAAAAGTGTGCAGACATAAGAATAATAATAACTAGATAGGTACATTTCCTGAAGAAAATGTGAGTGGTGCTTGCCGTGGCAAAATTCTGGGGAACATATATGATTATACTCCAAGCCAAAAGTAAAACGATCCAACTCCCGTGTCTCTACGATGTTCTGATGCGGAGATATAAGGCTTTGTTTATTCGGTTGCTAGGGTACTGTATTTGGTTGCTAGGGAAAAAATTGGCATCCACTAGTGATTACATGACGAGTCACAAGTAAAATGGTCCAACCCCTGTGTCTCTACGATTTTCTGCTGCGGAGATATAAGGCTTTGTTTACACTGTTGCTAGGGTACTGTATTTGGTTGCTAGGGGGAAAATTGGCATCCCCTGGTGATTACCCGCCGAGTCACAAGTCAAACGGTCCAACCCCCGTGTCTCTACGATGTTCTGATGCGGAGATATAAGGCTTTGTTTACTCTGTTGCTAGGGAGCTGTATTTGGTTGCTAGGGAAAAAATGGCATCCACTAGTGATTACCCTCCAAGTCACGAGTCAAACAGTCCAACCCCCGTGTCTCTACGATGTTCTAATGCGGAGATATAAGGCTTTGTTTACTCTGTTGCTAGGGTACTGTATTTCGTTGCTAGGGAAAAAATTGGCATCCCATAGTGATTACACGCCGAGTCACGAGTCAAACGGTCCAACCCCCGTGTCTCTAAGATGTTCTGATGCGGAGATATAAGGCTTTGTTTACTCTGTTGCTAGGGTACTGTATTTGGTTGCTAGGGGAAAAATTGGCATCCCATAATGATTACACGCTGAGTCACGAGTCAAACGGTCCAACCCCCGTGTCTCTACGATGTTCGGATGCCGAGATATAAGGCTTTGTTTACTCTGTTGCTAGGGTACTGTATTTGGTTGCTAGGGAAAAATTTGGCATACCATAATGATTACACGCCGAGTCATGAGTCAAACGGTCCAACCCCCGTGTCTCTACGATGTTCTGATGCGGAGATATAAGGCTTTGTTTACTCTGTTGCTAGGGTACTGTATTTGGTTGCTAGGGAAAAAAATGGCATCCCATAATGATTACACTCTGAGTCACGAGTCAAACGGTCCAACCCCCGTGTCTCTACGATGTTCGGATGCGGAGATATAACTGTTTGAATTTTATGTTGCTAGGGTGCTCAAAAGTGGTTGCTAGGGGCGTGGCTTAAAACCTATGTAAGGATCCTGAGAGACTGATTGGATGTCTGGGTAAAATGAGCCCACCCCCATGTCTCTATGACACTGTGGTGCAAAGATATCCATCTGGGCATTTTATAATGGCAGTCTATGGGAGATGTTGCTAGGGTGCCCAAAATTGTTGCTAGGGGCGTGGCTTAATAGCTCTGATACTATCCTGATAGACTGATTGGATGTCTGAATAAAATGAGCCCACCCCCTTGTCTCTATGACATTGTAAAGTGAAGATATCCCATCTGGAACTTTTTTATTTCCTTATATGGGCATGTTTCCTGCCCCATTATAAGTCAATGGGGCACATTTGGGTGCCTCTTACACCCCAGGGGTACAACTTACACCCCAATGTGATGTATGTTCTTACAGAGCCTACCACCCTCTTCAAATGTTATAACCCACATGTTTCTACAAAATCCTCGAGCGGAGCTATGACCCGTCAAAGTTTGGCGTAATGTTAAGTCAATGGGATTTTTCGGGTGGTTTTTCGCCCCCCTTTCGAAAATCCTGCACCCGATCGCTTATAAATGTCATAGCCACCATCTCCTCAATAATGCGGTCAATTTGAGCCCTCTTTCATGGGACTACGGCAAACCGTGCGGGACGAGTTACGCGCCGAAAAAGTGTGCAGACATAAGAATAATAATAACTAGATAGGTACATTTCCTGAAGAAAATGTGAGTGGTGCTTGCCGTGGCAAAATTTAGGGGACCATATATGATTATACTCCGAGTCACAAGTCAAATGGTCCAACCCCCGTGTCTCTACCATGTTCTGATGCGGAGATATAAGGCTTTGTTTACTCTGTTGCTAGGGTACTGTATTTGGTTGCTAGGGAAAAAATTGGTATCCACTAGTGATTACATGCCGAGTCACTAGTCAAATGGTCCAACCCCCGTGTCTCTACGATGTTCTGATGCGGAGATATAAGGCTTTGTTTACTCTGTTGCTAGGGTACTGTATTTGGTTGCTAGGGAAAAAAATGGCATCCACTAGTGATTACCCTCCGAGTCACAAGTCAAATGGTCCAACCCCCGTGTCTCTACCATGTTCTGATGCGGAGATATAAGGCTTTGTTTACGCTGTTGCTAGGGTACTGTATTTGGTTGCTAGGGAAAAAATTGGCATCCACTAGTGATTACCCGCCGAGTCACAAGTCAAACGGTCCAACCCCCGTGTTTCTACGATGTTCTGATGCGGAGATATAAGGCTTTGTTTACTCTGTTGCTAGGGTACTGTATTTGGTTGCTAGGGGAAAAATTGGCATCCCATAATGATTACACGCTGAGTCACGAGTCAAACGGTCCAACCCCCGTGTCTCTACGATGTTCGGATGCCGAGATATAAGGCTTTGTTTACTCTGTTGCTAGGGTACTGTATTTGGTTGCTAGGGAAAAATTTGGCATACCATAATGATTACACGCCGAGTCATGAGTCAAACGGTCCAACCCCCGTGTCTCTACGATGTTCTGATGCGGAGATATAAGGCTTTGTTTACTCTGTTGCTAGGGTACTGTATTTGGTTGCTAGGGAAAAAATGGCATCCCATAATGATTACACTCTGAGTCACGAGTCAAACGGTCCAACCCCCGTGTCTCTACGATGTTCGGATGCGGAGATATAACTGTTTGAATTTTATGTTGCTAGGGTGCTCAAAAGTGGTTGCTAGGGGCGTGGCTTAAAACCTATGTAAGGATCCTGAGAGACTGATTGGATGTCTGGGTAAAATGAGCCCACCCCCATGTCTCTATGACACTGTGGTGCAAAGATATCCATCTGGGCATTTTATAATGGCAGTCTATGGGAGATGTTGCTAGGGTGCCCAAAATTGTTGCTAGGGGCGTGGCTTAATAGCTCTGATACTATCCTGATAGACTGATTGGATGTCTGAATAAAATGAGCCCACCCCCTTGTCTCTATGACATTGTAAAGTGAAGATATCCCATCTGGAACTTTTTTATTTCCTTATATGGGCATGTTTCCTGCCCCATTATAAGTCAATGGGGCACATTTGGGTGCCTCTTACACCCCAGGGGTACAACTTACACCCCAATGTGATGTATGTTCTTACAGAGCCTACCACCCTCTTCAAATGTTATAACCCACATGTTTCTACAAAATCCTCGAGCGGAGCTATGACCCGTCAAAGTTTGGCGTAATGTTAAGTCAATGGGATTTTTCGGGTGGTTTTTCGCCCCCCTTTCGAAAATCCTGCACCCGATCGCTTATAAAAGTCATAGCCACCATCTCCTCAATAATGCGGTCAATTTGAGCCCTCTTTCATGGGACTACGGCAAACCGTGCGGGACGAGTTACGCGCCGAAAAAGTGTGCAGACATAAGAATAATAATAACTAGATAGGTACATTTCCTGAAGAAAATGTGAGTGGTGCTTGCCGTGGCAAAATTTAGGGGACCATATATGATTATACTCCGAGTCACAAGTCAAATGGTCCAACCCCCGTGTCTCTACCATGTTCTGATGCGGAGATATAAGGCTTTGTTTACTCTGTTGCTAGGGTACTGTATTTGGTTGCTAGGGAAAAAATTGGTATCCACTAGTGATTACATGCCGAGTCACAAGTCAAACGGTCCAACCCCCGTGTCTCTACGATGTTCTGATGCGGAGATATAAGGCTTTGTTTACTCTGTTGCTAGGGTACTGTATTTGGTTGCTAGGGAAAAAAATGGCATCCACTAGTGATTACCCTCCGAGTCACAAGTCAAATGGTCCAACCCCCGTGTCTCTACCATGTTCTGATGCGGAGATATAAGGCTTTGTTTACGCTGTTGCTAGGGTACTGTATTTGGTTGCTAGGGAAAAAATTGGCATCCACTAGTGATTACCCGCCGAGTCACAAGTCAAACGGTCCAACCCCCGTGTTTCTACGATGTTCTGATGCGGAGATATAAGGCTTTGTTTACTCTGTTGCTAGGGTACTGTATTTGGTTGCTAGGGAAAAAAATGGCATCCACTAGTGATTACCCGCCGAGTCACAAGACAAACGGTCCAACCCCCGTGTCTCTACGATGTTCTGATGCGGAGATATAAGGCTTTGTTTACTCTGTTGCTAGGGTACTGTATTTGGTTGCTAGGGAAAAAAATGGCATCCACTAGTGATTACCCTCCGAGTCACGAGTCAAACGGTCCAACCCCCGTGTCTCTACGATGTTCTGATGCGGAGATATAAGGCTTTGTTTACTCTGTTGCTAGGGTACTGTATTTGGTTGCTAGGGAAAAAATTGGCATCCACTACTGATTACCCTCCGAGTCACGAATCAAACGGTCCAAACCCCGTGTCTCTACGATGTTCTGAAGCGGAGATATAAGGCTTTGTTTATTCGGTTGCTAGGGTGCTCAAATTTGGTTGCTAGGGGCGTGGCTTGGGAGTGGCCAATTATGTGCCCAATTGTTACACCCCTAGTCACAAGTAAAACGGTCCAACCCCCGTGTCTCTACGATGTTCTGATGCCGAGATATAACTGTTTGAATCTTATGTTGCTAGGGTGCTCAAAAGTGGTTGCTAGGGGCGTGGCTTAGTAAGTATTTAAGGATCCTGAGAGACTGATTGGATGCCTGAGTAAAATGAGCCCACCCCCATGTCTCTGTGACAATGTGATGCAAAGATATCCATCTAGGCATTTTATAATGGCAGTCTATGGGATAGGTTGCTAGGGTGCCCAAAATGGTTGCTAGGGTAACCTAACACCCCCTTGTGGGGGACGTCCTGACAGAGTCCAGCACCCTCTTCAAATTTAGTAACCCACATGTTTCTATGAAATCCTCACTCGGACCTATGACCCGTCAAAATTTTTGCAATGTTAAGTCTATGGGATTTTGCCCCATTGACTTTTCATTGGGCATTTTTGGGCACCTCTTACACCCCAGGGGTACAACTTACACCCCATTGTGATCCATGTTCTTACAGAGCCTACCACCCTCTTCAAATGTTGTAACCCACATGTTTGTACAAAATCCTCGAGCGGAGCTATGACTCGTCAAAGTTGGGTGCAATGTTAAGTCAATGGGATTTTTCGGGTGGTTTTTCGCCCCCCTTTCGGAAATTCTGCACCCGACCGCTTATAAAAGTCATAGCCACCATCTCTTCAATAAACCGGTCGATTTGAGCCCTCTTTCATGGGACTACGGCAAACCGTGCGGGACGAGTTACGCGCCGAAAAAACGTGCAGACATAAGAATAATAATAATAAAAATGTAAAGTGGTGCTTGCCGTGGCAAAATTCTCGGGACCATATATGATTATACTCCAAGCCAAAAGTAAAACGATCTAACTCCCGTGTCTCTACGATGTTCTGATGCGGAGATATATGGCTGTGTATATTCAGTTGCTAGGGTACTGTATTTGGTTGCTAGGGAAAAAATTGACATCCCATAATGATTACACTCTGAGTCACGAGTCAAACGGTCCAACCCCCGTGTCTCTACGATGTTCTGATGCGGAGATATAAGGCTTTGTTTACTCTGTTGCTAGGGTACTGTATTTGGTTGCTAGGGAAAAAATCAGCATCCCATAATGATTACACGCTGAGTCACGAATCAAACGGTCCAACCCCCGTGTCTCTATGATGTTCTGATGCGGAGATATAAGGCTTTGTTTACTCTGTTGCTAGGGTACTGTATTTGGTTGCTAGGGAAAAAATTGGCATCCCATAATGATTACACTCTGAGTCACTAGTCAAACGGTACAACCCCCGTGTCTCTACGATGTTCTGGTGCGGAGATATAAGGCTTTGTTTACTCTGTTGCTAGGGTACTGTATTTGGTTGCTAGGGAAAAAAATTGGCATCCAATAATGATTACACTCTGAGTCACGAGTCAAACGGTCCAACCCCCGTGTCTCTACGATTTTCTGATGCGGAGATATAAGGCTTTGTTTACTCTGTTGCTAGGGTACTGTATTTGGTTGCTAGGGAAAAAATCGGCATCCCATAATGATTACACGCTGAGTCACGAATCAAACGGTCCAACCCCCGTGTCTCTACGATGTTCTGGTGCGGAGATATAAGGCTTTGTTTACTCTGTTGCTAGGGTACTGTATTTGGTTGCTAGGGAAAAAATTGGCATCCCATAATGATTACACTCTGAGTCACGAGTCAAACGGTCCAACCCCTGTGTCTCTACGATGTTCTGATGCGGAGATATAAGGCTTTGTTTACTCTGTTGCTAGGGTACTGTATTTGGTTGCTAGGGAAAAAATTGGCATCCCATAATGATTACACTCCGAGTCACGAGTCAAACGGTCCAACCCCCGTGTCTCTACAATGTTCTGATGCGGAGATATAAGGCTTTGTTTACTCTGTTGCTAGGGTACTGTATTTGGTTGCTAGGGAAAAATTGGCATCCCATAATGATTACACTCCGAGTCACGAGTCAAACGGTCCAACCCCCGTGTCTCTATGATGTTCTGATGCAGAGATATAACTGTTTGAATTTTATGTTGCTAGGGTGCTCAAAAGTGGTTGCTAGGGGCGTGGCTTAGTAAGTCTTTAAGGATCCTGAGAGACTGATTGGATGCCTGAGTAAAATGAGCCAACCCCCATGTCTCTATGACACTGTGGTGCAAAGATATCCATCTGGGCATTTTATAATGGCAGTCTATGGGAGATGTTGCTAGGGTGCCCAAAATTGTTGCTAGGGGCGTGGCTTAATAGATCTGAGATGATCCTGAGAGACTGATTGGATGCCCGAGTAAAATGAGCCCACCCGCTTGATTCTACGACACTGTAATTCGAAGATATCCCATCAGGAAAATTCTTATTCCCTTATATGGGCATGTTCCCTGACCCATTATAAGTCAATGGGGCACATTTGGGCGCCTCCTACACCCCAGGGGTACAACTTTCACCCCATTGTGATGTATGTTCTTACAGAGTCTACCACCCTCTTCAAATGTTGTAACCCACAAGTTTCTACCAAATCCTCGAGCTGAGCTATGACCCGTCAAAGTTGGGCGCAATGTTAAGTCAATGGGATTTTTCGGGTGGTTTTTCGCCCCCCTTTCGAAAATCCTGCACCCGATCCCTTATAAAAGTCATAGCACACCTCTCCTCAATAAACCGGTCATTTTGAGCCATCTTTCATGGGTCTATGACAAACCGTGCGGGACGAGTTACGCGCCGAAAAAAGTGTCCAGAATAAGAATAATAAGAACTAGATAGAAAAGCTTGAAGACAAACTTTATGTTGGCTTGACAAAGCCTGGCCTGAACGTTTAAAACAGTTTAAGAGAAACTTAAAACAAAATTAGTTTAGTAGTCTAACTTTTCTTAAACATGATTTAACAAAAAGTTAGCATGTTAACATGATTTAGCACTAAGTTAGCATGATGTTAACATGAATTAGCATGAAGCTAGCATCATGCTAACATGAATTAGCATGAAGCTAGCATGATGCTAACAAGAATTAGCATGAAGCTAGCATGATGCTAACATGAATTAGCATGAAGCTAGCATGATGCTAACATGAATTAGCATGAAGCTAGCATGATGCTAACATGAATTAGCATAAAGCTAACATGAATTAGCATGAAGCTAGCATGATGCTAACATGAATTAGCATGATGCTAACATGAATTAGCATGATGCTAACATGAATTAGCATGATGTTAACATGAATTAGCATGATGCTAACATGAATTAGCATGATGCTAACATGAATTAGCATGAAGCTAGCATGATGCTAACATGAATTAGCATGAAGTTAGCATGATGCTAACATGAATTAGCATGAAACTAGCATGATGCTAACATGAATTAGCATGAAGCTAGCATGATGCTAACATGAGTTAGCATGAAGTTATCATGATGCTAACACGAATTAGCATGAAGCTAGCATGATGTTAACATGAATTAGCATGAAGCTAGCATGATGCTAACATGAATTACCATGATGCTAACATGAATTAATATGAAGCTAGCATGATGCTAACATGAATTAGCATGAAGCTAGCATGATGCTAACATGAATTAGCATGAAGCTAGCATGATGCTAACATTAATTAGCATGAAGCTAGCATGATGCTAACATGAATTAGCATGAAGCTAGCATGATGCTAACATTAATTAGCATGAAGCTAGCATGATGTTAACATTAATTAGCATGAAGCTAGCATGATGCTAATATGAATTAGCATGAAGCTAGCATGATGCTAACATGAATTAGCATGAAGCTAGCATGATGCTAACACGAATTAGCATGAAGCTAGCATGATGCTAACATGAATTAGCATGAAGCTGGCATGATGCTAACATGAATTAGCATGAAGCTAGCATGATGCTAACATGAATAAGCATGAAGTTAGCAAGATTTATTATGAAATTAGCATAAAGCTAGCATGAAACTAGCATGAAGCTAGTATGACTTAGCATGAAGCTAGCATGAAGCTAACATGACCAAAAGACCCAACCCCCATGTCTCTATGATGTTCGGATCCAGAGATATAAGGCTTTGTTTATTATGTTGCTAGGGTGCTCATATTTGGTTGCTAGGGGCGTGGCTTAATACCTCAATAAGAATCCTTAGAGACTGATTGGATGCCTGAGTAAAATGAGCCCACCCCCATGTCCCTGTGACACTGTGCTGCAAAGATATCCATCTGCGAATTTTATAATGGCAGTCTATGGGAGATGTTGCTAGGGTGCCCAAAATTGTTGCTAGGGGCGCGGCTTAATAGCTTTGGAGAAATCCCGAAAGACTGATTGGATGCCTGAGTAAAATGATCCCACCCCCATGTCTCTATGGCATTGTAAAGCAAAGATATCCCATCTGAAACGTTTTTATTCCCATATATGGGCATGTTTCCTGCCCCGTTATAAGTCAATGGGGAATTTGGGTGCCTCTTACGCCCCAGGGGTGAAACTTACACCCCAATGTGAGGTATGTTCCCACAGTGCCTGCCAGCCTCTTCAAATGTGGTGACACACACGTTTCTACAAATTTCTCGCTCGCAGATATGACCCGTCAAAGTTTGTCCCATGTTAAGTCAATGGGACTTTTGGAATTTTAAATTCCCGTTTTAGGAATTCTGTAAGTCGGATCCCTTCAAAAAGATATAGCACACTTCTTCAGACCAGTTAGAATGTCCGTGGAAAATTTGGTGGATGTAGCTTGAAAGCTGTCGGATGAGTTAGCTGCAGAAATTTCGCTCAGAAAAAGAAGAATAATAATAATAACTAGATAGGTACATTTCCTGAAGAAAATGTGAAGTGGTGCTTGCCGTGGCAAAATTCTGGGGGCAATGTATGATTATACTCCGAGCCAAAAGTAAAACAATCCTACCCCTGTGTCTCTACGATGTTCTTATGCAGAGATATAAGGCTTTGTTTATTCGGTTGCTAGGGTACTGTATTTGGTTGCTAGGGAGAAAATTGGCATCCACTTGTGATTACAATCCGAGTCACGAGTCAAACGGTCCAACCTCTGTGTCTCTACGATGTTCTGATGTGGAGATATAAGGCTTTGTTTATTGAAGGTAGCATGATTAACATGAAGTTAGCATGATTAGCATGAAGGTAGCATAAAGCTAACATCATTAGCATGAAGCTAGCACAAAGCTAACATAATTAGCATGAAGCTAACATGATGCTAATATGATTAGCATGAAGCTAGCATGATGTTAGCATGATTAGCATGAAGTTAGCATGATTAGCTTGAAGCTAACATGAAGCTAGCATGAAGTTAGCATGATTAGCTTGAAGCTAGCATGAAGCTAGCATGAAGCTAGCTTGAAGATAACATGAAGCTAGCATGAAGCTAGCATGAAGCTAGCATGATTAGCATGAAGTTAGCATGATTAGCATGAAGCTACCATGATTAGCATGAAGTTAGCATGAAGCTAGCATGATTAGCATGATGTTAGCATGAAGCTAGCATGATGTTACCATGATTAGCATGAAGCTACCATGATTAGCATGACGCTAGCATGATGTTAGCATGATTAGCATGAAGCTAGCATGAAGCTAACATGATTAGCATGAAGTTAGCATGAAGCTAGCATGATTAGCATGAAGCTAGCATGATGTTAGCATGAAGTTAACATGAAGCTAGCATGATTAGCATGATGCTAGCATGATTAGAATGAAGCTAGCATGATGTTAACCTGATGTTAGCATGATTAACATGATGTTAGCATAATTAGCACAAACTTAGCATGAAGCTAACATGATTAACATGAAGTTAGCATGAAGCTAGCATGATTAGCATGAAGCTAGCATGGTGTTAGCATGATTAGCATGATTAGCATGAAGTTAGCATGATGTTAGAATGACTAGCATAAAGATAACATGATGTTAGCATGATTAGCATGAAGCTAGCATGATGTTAGCATGATTAGCAAGAAGTTAACATGAAGTTAGCATGAAGATAGCATGAAGCTAGCATGATTTAACGTGAAGTTAGCAAGATTTATTATGAAATTAGCATTAAGCTAGCATGAAACTAGCATGAAGCTAGTATGACTTAACATTAAGCTAGCATGAAGCTAACATGACCCAAAGACCCAACCCCCATGTCTCTATGATGTTCGGATCCAGAGATATAAGGCTTTGTTTATTATGTTGCTAGGGTGCTCATATTTGGTTGTTAGGGGCGTGGCTTGGGAGTGGCCAATAATGTGGCCAGTTATTACACTCTGAGTCACAAGTAAAATGGTCCAACCCCCGTGTCTCTACGATGTTCTGATGCGGAGATATAAGGCTTTGTTTATTGGGTTGCTAGGGTGCTCATATTTGGTTGCTAGGGGCGTGGCTTGGGAGTGGCCAATGATATGGCCAGTGATTACACTCCGAGTCACAAGTAAAACGGTCCAACCCCCGTGTCTCTACGATGTTCTGATGCCGAGATATAACTGTTTCAATGTTATGTAGCTAGGGTGCTCAAAAGTGGTTGCTAGGGGCGTGGCTTAATAACTCAATAAGGATCCTGAGAGACTGATTGGATGTCTGGGTAAAATGAGCCCACCCCCAAGTCTCTATGACACTGTGCTGCAAAGATATCCATCCTGGCATTTTATAATGGCAGTCTATGGAAGATGTTGCTAGGGTGCCCAAAATTGTTGCTAGGGGCGTGGCTTAATAGTTCTGGGATGATCCTGAGAGACTGATTGGATGCCCGAGTGAAATGAGCCCACCCACTTATCTCTACAACACTGTAAAGCAAAGATATCCCATCTGGAACTGTTATATTCCCTTATATGGGCATGTTTCCTGCCCCATTATAAGTCAATGGGAATTTTTGGGTGCCTCTTACACCCCAGGGGTACAACTTACACCCCAATGTGATGTATGTTCTTATAGAGTCTACCACCCTCTTCAAATGTTGTAACCCACATGTTTCTACGAAATCCTAGAGCGGAGGTATGACCCGTCAAAGTTCGGCCCAATGTTAAGTCAATGGGATTTTTCGGGTGGTTTTTCGCCCCCCTTTCCAAAATCCTGCACCCGATCGCTTATAAAAGTCATAGCACACCTCTCCTCAATAATCCGGTCGATTTGAGCCCTCTTTCATGAGACTACGGCAAACCGTGCGGGACGAGTTACGCGCCGAAAAAGTGTGCAGACATAAGAATAATAATATATAATAATAATAAGTATGAGCAATAGTAATAGTGATGCTTTGCATAAATGCAAGCACCACTAACTAGATATTAAAGTTTGAAGACAAACTTTATGTTGGCTTGAAAAAGCGTAGCCTGAACGTTTAAAACGATATGACAGAAGTTTAGTTTAGTAGGCTATCTGGCTCTTAGTATGTTTAAGTATGAAGGTAGCATGATTTAGCATGATGCTAACATGATAAGCATGAAGCTGGCATGATGCTAGCATGATTAGCATGAAGCTAGCATGATGCTAGCATGATTAGCATGATTAGCATGATGCTAGCATGAAGTTAGCATGATTAGCATGAAGCTAACATGATGTTAGCATGATTAGCATGAAGCTAGCATCATACTAGCATGATTAGCATGATGCTAGCATGAAGCTAGCATGATTAGCATGATGCTAGCATGAAGCTAGCATGATTAGCATGAAGCTAGCATGATGCTAGCATGATTAGCATGAAGCTAGCATGATGCTAGCATGATTAGCATGAAGCTAGTATGATACTAGCATGATTAGCATGAATATGATTAGCATGAAGCTAGTATGATATTAGCATGATAAGCATGAAGCTAGCATGAAGCTAGCATGATTAGCATGAAGCTAGCATGAAGCTAGCATGATTAGCATGAAGCTAACATGATGCTAGCATGATTAGCATGAAGCTAGCATGATGCTAGCATGATTAGCATGAAGCTAGCATGATGCTAGCATGATTAGCATGAAGCTAGTATGATGTTAGCATGATAAGCATGAAGCTAGCATGATGCTAACATGATTAGCATGAAGCTAGTATGATATTAGCATGATTAGCATGAAGCTAGCATGATGCTAGCATGATTAGCATGAAGCTAGTATGATATTAGCATGATTAGCATGAAGCTAGCATGATGCTAGCATGATTAGCATGAAGCTAGCATGATGTTAGCATGACTAGCATGAAGCTAGCATGATGCTCGCATGATGCTAGCATGATTAGCATGAAGCTAGCATGATTAGCATGAAGCTAGCATGATGCTAGCATGATGCTAGCATGATTAGCATGAAGCTGGCATGATGCTAGCATGATTAACATGATGCTAGCATGAAGCTAGCATGATTAGCATGAAGCTAGTATGATGTTAGCATGATTAGCATGAAGCTAGCATGATTTAACGTGAAGCTAGCATGATTAGCATGATGCTAACATGATTAGCATGACGCTAGCACTATTTAGCGTGCAGCTAACAAGATTTAACATGAAGTTAGCATGATTTAGCATGAAGTTAACAAGATTTATTATGAAGCTAGCATGGTGCTAGCATGATTAGCATGAAGCTAGTATGATATTAGCATGATAAGCATGAAGCTAGCATGATTAGCATGAAGCTAACATGATGCTAGCATGATTAGCATGAAGCTAGCATGATGCTAGCATGATTAGCATAAAGCTAGTATGATGTTAGCATGATAAGCATGAAGCTAGCTTGATGCTAGCATGATTAGCATGAAGCTAGTATGATATTAGCATGATTAGCATGAAGCTAGCATGATGCTAGCATGATTAGCATGAAGCTAGCATGATGCTAGCATGATTAGCATGAAGCTAGCATGATTAGCATGAAGCTAGCATGATGCTAGCATGATTAGCATGAAGCTGGCATGATGCTAGCATGATTAACATGATGCTAGCATGAAGCTAGCATGATTAGCATGAAGCTAGTATGATGTTAGCATGATTAGCATGAAGCTAGCATGATTTAACGTGAAGCTAGCATGATTAGCATGATGCTAACATGATTAGCATGACGCTAGCACTATTTAGCGTGCAGCTAACAAGATTTAACATGAATTAGCATGATTTAGCATGAAGTTAACAAGATTTATTATGAAATTAGCATAAAGCTAGCATGAAACTAGCATGAAGCTAGTATGACTTAGCATGGAGCTAGCATGAAGCTAACATGACCCAAAGACCCAACCCCCATGTCTCTATGATGTTCAGACCAAGAGATATAAGGCTTTGTTTATTATGTTGCTAGGGTGCTCATATTTTGTTGCTAGGGGCGTGGCTTAATGCCTTAATAAGAATCCTATTAAGACTGATTGGATGCCTGAGTAAAATGAGCCCACCCCTATGTTTCTATGACACTCTGGTCTAAAGATATCCATCTGGGCTTTTTATAATGGTAGTCTATGGGAGATGTTGCTAGGGTACCCAAAATTGTTGCTAGGGGCGTGGCTTAATAGCTCTGGGGCGATCCTAAGAGACTAATTGGATGACTGAGTAAAATGAACCCACCCCCATGTCTCTACGACACTCTAAAGTAAAGATATTCCATCTGGGACGCTTTTATTTCCTTATATGGGCATGTTTCCTGCCCCATTATAAGTCAATGGGAAATTTTGGGGGCCTCTTACACCCCAGGGGTACAGCATACACCCCATTTTGATGTATGTTCTAACAGAGGCTGTCAGCCTCCTTAAATGTGGTAAGCCACAAGTTTCTACAAGTTTCTCACTCACAGCTATGACCCGTCAAAGTTTGTCTCCATGTTAAGTAAATGGGAGTTTTGGGGTGTTTGAGCGCCCCGTTTAGGAATTCGGAAGGTCCCATCAGTTAGAAAAGATATAGCACACTAAGTCAGACCAGTCTTAAGGTCCGTTGAAAATTTGGTGCATGTAGCTTGAAAGCTCTAGGACGAGTTAGTGTCGATAATTTTGGGGTGCTAAGAAGAATAATAATAACTAGATATTAAAGTTTGTAGACAAACTTTATGTTGGCTTGAAAAAGCGAGTCTGAACATTTTTAACAATTTCACAGGATAAACGTTTACTTGAGAAGTTTAGTTTAGTCTAGCTGTTTGCATGTTTTAGTATGATGCTAGCATGATTAAACAAAGTTACAATGACTTAACATGAAGCTAACACCATTTAACATCATTTAACAAAGTTAACATTATGTTAGCATAATTTAGAATGAAGTTAGCATGATTTAGCATAAAGTTAGCATGATTTAATACAAAGCTATAGCCTATAGTTTAGCATGAAGCTCCCTGCTGAAAAAACTGCATCACACCAGCATGGACCAGCGTGGAAATTATGCTGGTTTGATGCTGGTTTAGCTGGTGGTTACAAGCACCAAAACACAACATATGCTGGTCTTGCTGGTATGACCAGCATGGGATGCTGGTGCTACTGCTTGTTTGGTGCTGGTTTAGCTTGTGCTAATGCTGGTGCTGATGCTGGTTTAGCTTGTGTTCAGTAGCTAACCAGCACCAAAACACAACATATGCTGGTCTTGCTGGTATGCTGCTTTGTTCAGCAGGGCTAGCTTGATTTAATATGAGGCTAGCTAGGATGATTAGCTAGGATGCTGCTATGCAGTTGCTATGTAATTGTAAGCTACAAGATCAGAGTATGCAGTAAACATGAAGGTCTTGATGCTTGAAACTTCAATATATTTAAATTCATTATTAGTTGGGAAAACATTTATGCAGCATTTTTCGAACAATAATGTAATGCATAATGATATTCATGTTTTTTTACGTCTGGGAACTGATACACAGTATACTTTAATGCACACTGCTGTTGTTTGTATGTGAATATTGATGCATCTTTTCCTTTATCTATGTTTTAGACAAGATAAATAGGATGTTGACCTTTGATTTTTCCCAGCTGGGGCTTTACTGCAACATCTATGTGAATTGTTTGCCATTTAAGAGGTTCACAAATAGTCACTAGGATAATGACACTGATGATAGTGTGTCTGTACCTATCAGTGCCATCTTATCACTGTGTAATATTTTAGGCCAGAGCTTCCCAAACTTAACACTGGTAAGCCCCCCCCAAAAACATAGCAAAAGATCCACGACCCCCCCCCCCCATTTGTAGTATAACATATCTTTTTAATAAAGCCGATTGTCTCTTTGCACATTACCAACATTTAATAACCAGTTTTTAAGAATCTCACGTGAATCATGAGAACTATGGAAAGTATTTTATATTCTGTTGAAAGATGACGTAAAAATTCTTTACAAATAAATGAAGAGTTTCGTTGCAAAACGAGATAAATCAATTTTTTAACATTTTTGTGAAAATATGTTTATTATTATGTTATCATGTTATTATTTTGTTTTATGGTGCTACTTAGCTGTATGTTTTAAGTTATGAAGGTTTAAATCAAAACAAAACAACTGCAGTTGAATTGAAATTAATTGGAATGCACAACCAAAAAACAAGATTTCTGAATATTTAAAAAAATGGTGGTTATCTCGTTTTGCAACGAAACTCTTCATATATAAAACCATAACACTACATACTTTCTGCATAGTATTTACCATTATAACACAAAGGGGTGGTTTCCCGGACAAGGATTAGACTAGTCCTAGACTAAAATAAATATAAGAGCGGTCCAAACTGAAAACAACATGCACTGACATATCTTAAAATACATCAGTGCCCTTTGTTTTTCCTTAAAATGCACGCCAGTATGTTTTTAGTAAGGCATGTTTATTCAAACTAGTTATATTTCATAATTAAACTAAGGCCTTGTCCTGTCTTAAGCTAATCCCAGTCTGGGAAACCACCCAAAAGTGTGTAACAGAAGCTACATAGCTCACAAATAGTTCATAAATCTATTGCAATGAAATACATAACTATGTTAAAAAATATTTAAAAAATATATAAAAACGTTTAAGCAATGTATCTCACCTCAGTATAATAAAAAAATGAAATAAATATAAATAAATAAATATACAATATATACACAAATACGCTTTAAAATCACATGATTTTTTTATTTAGCCTAGTCAAGGTCCCCCGCAGTACTGCGACGGCCCACTGGGGGGCAGCGGCCCACAGTTTGGGAAGCACTGTTTAAGGCAAAGAATTTATCAATTTATTGTAGAATTGTCCATTTTGGGCATTTCTCAAAGTTAATCAATTAAATAAAATAACGAACAAAATGATAAGCATTTTATATATATAAGAGCAAATGAGTTCATATGGCCATTGATAGCATTATATTTATTTTATTTTCATTTATATTACTGTTTAAGGAAGGTTTTCTTGTTTTATTATTTTTAATATTATGGTTTAATATTGTCTGCCCCGTATCCAAAGCTCAAATGTGATAATATTTTATATATATTTTTGAAATACTTTTGTTACACGACTAGTATTCTGGTATTAGGTAACATCACGTGATTAATTCAAACAAATTAGACTACAGCTTTGGACGAGAGTCTGTATAGCTAATGAGCTTGCTTCCGGTTCTCACTGGTTTTACCTTCACTGATCGAGCGACACTTTCTCAGCTATCTCTTGAGGTAGGTCAAATTTCCTCATAAAAGTCTTAAAATTTCACAGACAGACGGTGGATTAATCAATTTGATGATTTTAAATATGTCGATTGTTAATTTAGATGAGTGTAATATTACTTACGTTTAAACAATAAAAAAATATAACGGATTATCTTCTGCTATCATTGTTTTCTGAGGTAAATTATGCGTTGGAAAAAAACAAACGGATAGTTCAAATAATTGTAGCCTAAGAAATTGTGGCTAAAGCCCATTTTTATTGTTTATATGATTTTAGTTTGATATATTGTTAATGTGAACCGTTAAACGGACGGACCGACCGAACAATTTCAGTGAGGGAAAAGGTAACCGTTAACTTAAGTGGTTGTCAGACACTCAGGCGTCTGCCTGTTTTTGGTAACAAAAATCAGCTTAACCGAGGTTATGTGGATGGTAGGAACAACCACTTAAGTTGTGGACTAACATATGCAATTATATATAATAAATGCATGGTGTCGTCTATAGAAGAATAACATAACGTTACGTTACTCGAAGCTACAGTGACATCTGCAGGCGAGGCTTTACTTAAATGCCTTGTTTGTTCATGAGTTTTTGACGTGTTTCATATTTTATCATAGTTTTTTACGTTCATTTTGAAGTTATGGTAACTTAACTTATTTGTTTAAGATACGTTTGGTAGGCGCGAACCCGGGAGGTCGCGCCCAGCTTGAGCTTCCGCATTATTAACACTGTTGGCTTCACTGTTATTTGCGAGAGACGAAAAAATGTTTGAATAAAGAGCCTAGGTAGGGGGAAGTACGCAAAATACATGCGTTTTTTCTAGTGTAACGTTTATTAATATGTTGGAGGCAATTCCTCAAAATATACTTTATAAAAATACTATTGTAAACAGAATATGGTTGGTATATCAACCCTTATGATTTGATAATAATGTATGTTTTTTTTTTCTCTTCCCCCTGTACTTTTGTTACATAATTTTTTGCTGTCTAGACATTTTTGTGGTAAGTCATTTATATAACAATCTCTGTTGCCACATAATACTTTTTTTCTGAACAGTTAACCTTGCACATGATATTTAAATAGTAATGTTTAATTTTTCTTTCTTTTGCTCTTTTGAAAACATTTAACTGCTTTAGCTAAGTAAGTATTATTTTTGAATGTCAAATTCTTACTAAATGTACAATTTATGACATATTTTATTTAGATATTTAGTGGCCATTTCTTTTTCTTCTGTTTGATTTTCTCTAGACCTCAGCCAAATTCCTGGTTTTGCTGGGCAACAGCACCTATTTCATACACTTTATTATAGCGAACCCAAAGGCTCTTTTTAGAGCCATCCACATTGCGTCACTGGTGAGTCATTTTCAATTACTTTTGAATCAGTAATTGCCTAATGACATTATAACATTGTTTTTCTGTTAATGTAACAGATATTGTTTACCAATGTTTATTGTTGTTTGTCAGTTTTGGCCATTTCAGCATGTTTGAAATAGGGGTGTAACGGTTCAAATTACTCACGTTTCGGTGCGTATCACGGCTTAGGGTCACAGTTTCAGTACACATTGGTCACAACAGGCTGCTTTACAAAAATAAAAACCTAAGCCGTTTTTAACCTCTGCCAAAATCAACATTTTCACTTAAGAGCACTTGTATTTTTATACTATATACCAGCTTTACTGTGCAATTCAATATGAACATAAAATAGCTTAGAACACTGGGTTACTTTTTATATTCTATGCCGCTATCTTCAAGTTTTTTTTTTTGCAAGAAGATAGGTTTGTTAAAATTCAAACACAGAAGGCAATTTGTGCTGTTTCTGTCTCACCTGCGATCGTGTGCTATCAACAAAACCCTGGTGATGACGCGTAAAGCGACACGTCATATTAGATGTATTGCATACGGCACTCGCGAATTTTACAGTTTTGTCCACGTTTTCTTGAGCACCACTGCTGCAGTAGACTTAAATGCAGCTGGGGATGACTCTGTTAGCGTCTTTTCTCCTTCGTTTGCCGTGCTAAACGGTCTGTGAAACACACAAACACGCGAGGATGGCAACAAATTTGCATACTTCGAGTTGATTGGACAGGTACTCTCACCTTAACACATGCAGAGATTATTCAGAACCATACATTAGCTTTTTTATGCATCGTTTTTTCACCAAACTATAATAGAAATGCGTGGTCGAATTAAACATGGTGCCCGTGCGTCCCGAACTGTGGGTTGTAAAACAGGACGATTCGATTCTTTACCGAGAACCGTTACACTCCTAGTTTGAAAGTAAAACTGACTTTATTGAAGATGTACTCCGCCTTCAGAAATAAAAATGATAGATTTTTTTACTTAGCCCCATCTAAGTCATCTAAGGTGTTTATGCCTTTTTTTCATCAGCTGAACACAATCAGAGTTCTAATTATTAATATCCTGGCTCCTTTTTGCTTTGTAATAAGTTTGATCATGGACCAAACATTTACGATCTCAAAAAAGTCCATCCATCCATCCATCCATCCATCATTAAAGTAATCCATATACAACCCAGTGGTTTAATAAATGTATTTAGAAGCAAAGTATAAGGTTTATAAGAAAAAGTTTAGTTCTGAGCACTTTTAGTGATTAGTTACATATACGTAATTTTATAAAACAAAATCAACTATAGATTTAAATATAGTGGTATGTAAAATCTTATTGGTTCTTGTGTTTCATCATGAGTTGTGACAAAACTGACAGTCGTTAGACACTAAATGTTTTATTGTTTGTTTATTTAAGGTATGTTTTGTAACTAAAAGGTCAAAATATGAATTGTTTTTTTTATTAACCCACTGGATACATTAAATTTTGATTACTTTAATAATGGATGGATGCAGTTTTTGGAGCTTCTAAACATTTGGTCTCTGATCAGAGCCATTACAAAGCAAGGAACAGCCAGGGTATTATTTAATATAGGTCTGGTTGTATTCAACTGAACAAAGAAAGACAAACATCTTGGATGACAAGGGGGTGAGTTAAAAAAAAAATAATTCTGAAGGTGGCATTTTACAGTTTAGGTTCTATTGTGTTGCCTGATGCGATAATTTATTAAATTAACAATCTTTACATTAATACCACAGGAAAGGAAACATTTTGAACAGGAATATCATATAATTAATTGTTTATTCTGAAGCATATGTGACTAAGTAGATCATTTTGGGTACGACTAAATAAGATCAAGACTTAATTTTTACCAATTATTATAGGACAGCAGAAACACTGAAGTTTGAATGACATTATACTGCACATTGTGGACCTTTGTATTTAGAAACTATTTAGACCCCCTACACAGTTCAATTTTGTTAGGTCTCAATCTGATACTACAATAACCCCCCCCCCCCTTATTATTAATCTGCACTCAGTACCCCATTATGAGAAACTGAAAACAGGATTTTGGAAATGTCTAAATGTATTTAAAAGAAGAAAAAAACTGAAATTATTCAGACACTTTACTTGGTAGTTAGTTGAAGCACTTTTTGCAGCAAGTACAGCCTCGAGTCTTTTTGGGAATGACGCAACAAGCTTTGCACATCTGGATTGAAGGAATTTCTGCCATTCTTCCTTTTAAATCCTTTCAAGCTCAGTGAGTTTGGATGTGAACTGTCGGCTGACAGCCATTTTCAGGTCTCTCCAGAGATGCTTGGTGAGGTTGAAGTCAGGGCTTTGGTTGGTCCACTTCTCGCATAGTTGTCCCTAAACCACTACTGTGTTGTCCTTGTTCTTTGCTTAGGGTCATTTTGATAAGGTTTTAGTGAGGATATCTCAGTGGACTCGAGTCAAGGTGTAGAAAATCTCGGCATTGATCAACACAAATAAATGGCACCTAAACAAAATTTCTAGTGTTATCGCAAAGGGTCTGAATACTTAAGTAAATGTGAAATTATTTTTTTCCTTTAAAACATTTTACAGAAATGTCTTAAATTCAGTTTTCACTTTGTCATTATGGGGTACTAGATGTTGATTAATGAGAATGATTTAAATTCTTTTTTTTTTTTTGAGTCAGAACATTTTAATTAGGCCTTGAAAAGCTGCATCTGACATGGGACTTTTATTAACACACCCCCAGGTTCACAGACAAGGTTTAGTAAAACACATCTTAAGATATGCCAGTGCCATTGATTTGTCTTATGATACACACCAGTAATGTCTTCTTCAAAGGAGTGCTTTTTAAAGATGCTTAATAGGCTTGTCTGTGAAACCAGTCCACAGTGTTTAATATTGTGACTGCGTTAAACTGCATTATCTTTGGAAAGTAATATAATTTTAAATTCTTGAGGTATATATAAATTATTAAAAGGATTAATGCAAACATAACAAATTTGCAAATAAAGTAAAGGGGTTTAAGTACTTTCTAAATACACTGTAAATGTGGTCATGCCTACTTTGAACTAATTTGTCGTTTTTGTTGATTTTGTTTTTCCTAGATTGGACATCTAATTCATCTTTGTAAGTAACAGTTACATATTTCACATTTAAAGCATTAGTTCATCGTATGTTTATCAGCTTACCCCCAGGCCGTCCAAGATGTAGGTGAATTTGTAATTTTAAATTCTTGAGGTATATATAAATTATAAAAAGGATTAATGCAAACATAACAAATTTGCAAATAAAGTAAAGGGGTTTAAGTACTTTCTAAATACACTGTAAATGTGGTCATGCCTACTTTGAACTAATTTGTCGTTTTTTTTGATTTTTTTTTTCCTAGATTGGACATCTAATTCATCTTTGTAAGTAACAGTTACATATTTCACATTTAAAGCAATAATTCATCTTATGTTTATCAGCTTACCCCCAGGCCATCCAAGATGTAGGTGAATTTGTTTCTTCAGTGGAACACAAATATAGATTTTTAACTCCCAACTGTTTCAGTCTGTCAGATGTATAATGCATGTGGGTGGTAACAAAACTTAGAGGAATGTACAGACAAATCCAAATTAAACTCTGCGGCTCATGACGACAACTCAATGTCCTAAGATACGAAACGATCGGTTTGTGCAAGAAACCGAAAAGTATTTATATAATTTTTTTACCTTCAATACAGCACTATGCCTAAAGGAGTACGTGTGTACACATCTTCTTCTTGGTGTTTAAGGGTGGGTTGCAAACCAACTTCATAAGAGCATACCGCCACCTACTATATCGGTGCCCCGTATAGTGCTTATGCACCCTCATGCAGTGCACCCGATACAATAGGTGGCAGTATGCACCTATGAAGTTGGTTCGCAACCTGTTGGTTCAGTTTTATCTCTTAGGACATTGATGTGTCGTCACGAGCCGCAGAGTTATTTTTCTCTATCAAATTTTAATACCATCCACATGCATATTCACTGAGAGACTGAAGGGTTGGAGTTAAAAATCTACATTTGTGTTTTACTGAAGAAACAAAGTCACCTACAATTCGGATGGCCTGATGGTAAGCTGATAAACATAAAAATTTAATTTTTAGACAAACTATTGCTTTAACAATGTGGGAGAGATGACTGGGATTTTATTAAAATAATTTTCCTAAGGCTGAATAATACTCAACATAAAATTTGTACAGATTAAAAAATTACTACATATCACATACCTGGCTGTCAGAATATTGCGCATTACATGCCCAAAACATAAGATCATACATCGTCCTGCTGTCTAGTCAATCTGAACACAACAAACCCATGTGTAGTCACATCCTTGTTTCTGCCAAAATGGCAAAGCCAATATGGTTTAAAGGTAGCATCTAGTAACTGCAATGCACAATTGATTTTCACTGCCTGGTTACTTTATGACCTCATGAAGGAACATACACTATTAAATTTAATCAGCAGTTTGCATGGAAAATGAAAAATATTATATGATTTTAAAAGAAGAAATCAGAGTCAGTTTGTGTCATACACTTAACACTGTACAGAGCATCAGCTTTTGACTGCCCCACCCTTAACAGAATGGACATACAGACTGGACCTATATTCTGTGTAACCAAGATAATTCAGCCTTTTCAAAAACTGATATTAGAGTGTAGTTTTAATATGATCTTAATACTTTGAGTTTAAACAAAAATTTTAACTTATTTTTGTCCTGCAATATGTTTTGTACAATTAAGTATGTACTGTTAATCATTCTGTAATATGCGTGCTATTTTGACTTTAGAATGTAACTAACTTGTTTTTTTTCTCTTTGTGTTGTGTTTGTTTGTCATGTCCTGTCCTGACCTTTATATACATTTTCTTTCAAACTTTTATCTTGCTAAAATCATTGCTTCTCTTCTATTCTGTACTTTTACTTCACAAACACCTGGCTGCGCATTTCAAAACGTTGCTGCTTTGCTTGCTTGCTTCCTCTTCAAACGCATCCAAACCGCATTTTAACACTGCAAAACATGCCATGCATACCCAAGCAGCTTGCCTCTTAAAAACTGCCAGGAAACCAAAAAAATCACCGATTCAACTAAAAAAACAAAGCCTACAATTTCTACCCAAAAAAAACGACCCAATTTTTTACCCCACCCAACCAATCTGTTGCCCTAACCCCCATACACCGACTTTCCCCAAAACAGAACGTCCCTTTAACTTTTTGCTTTGACAGAAAAAGTGAGAACAGAACTACCTACAGCTCCAGTGTGCCCTGCTGCCTTGAGTGTCTTCACAAAGCAACGTTGATTAGAGGACTGCGTTGGGAAATCAACACCATCAACACACACAATAATTTACTATAGTTTTAAAATTACATAATTTCCTATAGTCTTTTAGACTGCTTATAATAGATAATACACATTACAGTACTTTTAAAAGTCATTAATATATCAGTAAAAAAAAAATTGTTTTTGAAGTTCATCTTTGAAACGTATTACATTTATATCTGAGTCTTTTCACATTTGCTTATACTCTACTAATTAATTGCATTAGTAATATTGCCTTTGGTTATCATTTCTGTACAATATTGGGGTTAACAGTTCAACAGTTCCATTGCTATAGTCTTGTGTGTTTGTATATCTAATTTCTTGACTGTTTTAACGGTGAAATTTTAGTACAGTACTTTAATATATCAGTAAAATATTCTAAGTTTGACTGTTGTTGTAACTGCTATTTGAATAGACTACATTTAAAGGTCATTAAAATATTTTGGTTTGCCAAGTTCCTCTTTGAATCTTACCACATTGTAACATTTGCCTTTATTAATTGGTTGCATTTCTGATATTGCTTTTGGTTAACATTTTTGTACAATATTGGGGTTGACAGTGTTTGACAGTATAACAGTTCAATTGCTATAGTTTTGTGTGTTTGTATATTTAATTTGTTGACTTGTTACTAAAATTTCAGTCCTGTACTTTAAAAGCTAATTAATATATCAGTATTATATTTACAGTTTGACTCTTGTTGTAATTGTTATTTGAGTGCAGTACATTTAAAGGTAATTAAAATATCAGTAAAGTATTTTGGTTTGGCAAGTTCATATTTGAATCTTACCACGTTGTAACATTTGCCTTTACTAATTGGTTGCATTACTGGCATTGTCTTTAGTTAACATTTTATAATTCAGTGAAATACAAAGGCTTGACGGTATAACAGTTACATTGTGTGTATGTAAATACAGTAGGTTGACACTTGTTACTGTGGTATACTAGCATAACGTATAATAAGCATTAATATTCATTGAGTGGGTCTTTGTATTTGTTATTAAGGTTTTATCCGGAAAATTTGCACTTGTTTAACATACGAAAGGTACTTTGCTGTAAACAGATCTTTAGATTTCTAACACCTGTTCCATCGTCATGCCACGTAAAGGTAAACGAAGTGAAGCCCAGAAGCAGCGCAGAAAGGTAGAAGCTTCACTGTGCATTAACTCCGTGTCAACTGCGAGTGACGTAAGCCCAGACGTGCTCTCTGTTACGGCGTCCCACTGTCAAAGTGACCCGAGGTACGGTATTTATTCGAGAGGGCAACAATGCACGTGCAATTCCTTAATGTTTCTCGCGGTGCACAACGAACGTAATGAGCTGAACAGTTTGGAATTAGATGACATTTTAAAGAAAGGTGATGCTTTGTACACTCTTGTCAAGCAAACACTACAGAGTAAAGGACAATTTCGGAGTAATTTCCTTGATTTTGATGAGCTACCGGATAAACTTGAGACAAACTTGTGCTCTTACAACATCATTAAACATGGCCAGAGGTTTGGATTACTAAGAGATGCACCTGCACTAGGCAGCTATGACAACCTCGAGAATACTCTGCAATGTCTCAGAAGTGAAATCAGCAACTGCCTGTTTTTGTGTGGACTTTATTGTGTTGCTTTGTTTAGAGATCGCTCAGGGAGGTTTGGATTTTTTGATTCACACTGCAGAACACCAGATGGCATGTCTACTAATGATGGCACGGGTACTGCTGTAATGTTGACATTTTCACGTTTAGAAGACATGATAGAGAGACTGTTGCTGTTGTTTCAAGGGTGTTTCCAGTTAAGCGATAACGTGCAATTTGATCTGCTGCCAATATCATTCACAAGCACAACAGTATGTACTGATTTCTCCATGGAGTATCTTGATAACATAGAGCCGTGTGTATCAACTAAAATATATGAAAAACAAATTCTGTACAAAAATGACAAATGTGCACCTGCTGCATCATCAGAACAACAGCAAATTCAGGTAATAAATCCAGTTCAGTGGCCAGTCAACACAACAGATGAATATAAAATGGAGATTCGAACTACTGTAACTGACAATTTGGAAAATGTTCAATTAAATAAACTTTCTCATAACATCTCAAAAGATTCCTCATTTCATATTATATTGTCAGATCCAATTGATCTCTGTTTGGAAACATCCGAATTGAATCAACAATCAAAAAAGCTTAACAAATCCAGAAGGCGCAAGGATTACTAGATAAAATGGCACAAAAAAATGAATTTAAAACAAGATAGGAAACAGACAAAAAAAACTGAGCATTACAAAACAAGTACAGAATACAAGGAAAGACAAAACCAAGCAAAGAAGAAACGTTATCAAACTAATACTTTTTACAGGGAAATGCACAAACAAGCCATGAAAAACAACTATAAAAAATATGAAGAATATAAGAATAAAAGAAAGGTTTATGCTATTATGAATTACAGAAATAATGAGGAATACAGAGATAAAAAAGGAGAAAAATAATCGACAGTTACAGTAATAATGCACAATTCAGAGAGAGACAAAGGAACTATGTCATTAGAAATTACATAATGGATGAAGATTTCAGGGAGAGACAAAAATCCTATGTCATAAGAAATTACAGGAATAGTGATAGATTTAAGGAAAAGCATAAAAGGTACATAACTGATAGATATTCAAGAGATGCAATTTTCAGGCAAAGGCAAAAAGACTATTATATAAACCGGTGCAAAATAGATTCAAAATTCTATGAACAAAGAAAGGACGCGTTTAAAAAACGTTATCAACAAGACTCACTTTTCAGGGCTAGTCAAAAATCATATCATTTATTCAAAGCTAAAGACAGAATGTCAGCACTTAAAATACTTCACAAGATAAACTGTGCACAAGACATACAGCACAAATATAAAGTAATTGACTGTGTGCGCCAGGCAACACAAGTGTTCAGAAATAATCAACCTGTTGAAATACAGAATCCATTGATATTAAAGGCATTGCAAACTTTCAGAGACATTATAAAACAGGGACCAACATATATATGCACATGCTGTGCAAGAGCACTCTTCTCAAATCAAGTGCGCACCTGTGATCGTGAAAGCTATAAAAAGAATCCAACAGTTGTTTCACTATGTTTGACAGGTAACTATGTTCACATCTGTTCTAATTGTACTGATCAGTGTATGAGGAACACAGAATGGATCTGTCACAGCTGCCATTCAACACTTTTGAGAGGTACAATGCCAGACATTGCTGTAGCCAATAAGCTTCAGTTTAGTCATATTCCTCCAGAGCTATGCAATTTGAATATTCTAGAAAGACATGTTATTGCAAAGTACATTCCTTTTGCTAAAATCTTAACACTTCCTAAAGGCCAACAGAGAGCTATAAAGGGTGCTGTGATTTCAGTTGCATCTGAAGTGGAAACAACAGTTAATTGTTTACCTAGACCAAGAAGTGAATCACAGCTGCTTACAGTGAAACTGAAAAGACGTCTTTGTTACCAAGGTCATTATCAGTATCAGACTATTAATATGCACAAGGTTTTATCTGCTTTAGGAAAACTTAAAGATATGCATTGCGAATATAAAAATATTGTTATAAATCCATCTCCCCCGGCAGATGAAATGCTGAATGAGTATGAACAGTCTTTAAATGACAGCAGTGCACATGATGAGCCAATGGACATTGACAACAACAGCCAAAGTGAAATCACAGAACGACAAAGCAATGAAAATGAACATGCTAATTCAAGTGATGACCCTGAATCTAATAATGAACAACAATCTGGTCTTGTCTTGGACACATGTCTACAGCCCCCAGATCCTGGTCAACATTTGTTGTCTTATGATGATGGAATATTTTGTATTGCCCCTGCAGAGAAAAACAGTCCTGTAAGCATTTTTAAAATTCCTAAGCTCGAGTCTATGGCATTTCCAGTGCAGTTTCCTGATGGTAAGAACACTTTTGATGAGCCTGACAGACTGAAATGTGTCTCCCCCAGCAGATACTTTAACACCAGGTTATTCTCTGTAGATAATCGTTGTGCAAAGGATACAAACTATATATTTTTTGCACAGTTTGTCACAGAAATGCACATGGCCAAATCTAGTATGTCCATTCAGTTGAGAAAAGCAAAACCTATGACACGTGATGGTCGTAGAATAAACTGTTCACTGCTGCAGGATAAATCTGAGTTAGAAAAACTTGTACACAACAAAGAGGCAACACGTTTCATGCAGCCACTAAGAGGAACACCAGCTTACTGGGAGAAGACTCTGCGTGATTTGTTCTCTATGCTAAGGCAACTGGGCACACCTACATTTTTCTGCACATTCAGTGCTGCTGAGATGAGATGGCCAGAAGTTATTACTGCTATTAAAGCACAACAAGGTGAAACAGTGAACTTTTCTGAATTAGACTGGACAGAGAAATGTGAAATTCTTAAAATCAACCCAGTCACAGCCATGCGCATGTTTGAAAAACGAGTTGAAGCCTTGATAAGAGATCTAATAATGTCACCTGCTCAACCCATCGGTGAGGTAATTGACTTTTTTTATAGAGTAGAATTTCAACAGCGTGGCTCTCCACACATTCACTGCCTATTTTGGGTGAAAGATTCTCCAGAATTTGAAAAAGATCAAGATGAAGATGTGTGCAATTTCATTGATAAATATATCTCATGTAAACTACCAGACCCAAACAAAGACCCAGAACTGCATAGAATTGTAAGTGAAGTACAGATGCACAGTCGTAACCACTCCAAATCCTGTAGAAAAAACAATAAGCACTGTAGATTTGGATTTCCCAAACCACCCATGAACACAACCATGATAACTCATCCCAGGCCTCCTCCAATAGATCAGTCTGATGAAGAAAATGAAGCAACAGAGGAGAGAGAAAATGACAGTACTGCACAAGCAAAAGAACAACTTCAAAAAGTGTGGGATCTGCTGAATGACACAACACAGAGTTTTGAAACCACAGCACAGCTGCTTCAAAAAGTAAACATGACTTATGAAGAATATAAAAAATATTTTCAATGTCTGTCAACATCAAATGTAATTGTCATGGAGAGACGACCACGTGATTGCTGGGTTAATGGCTATAATCCAATGCTGTTAAGAGCCTGGAATGCAAACATGGACATCCAGTTCATTATCAATCCATACAGTTGTATCATGTACATTCTCTCATACATTTCAAAAGCTGAACATGAGATGAGTGATTATTTAAAAAAAGTAATAAAAGACACAAGTCATGATAACATGTCTGACTGTGAAAGCATGAAGCAGGTCATGAATTGCTATGCCAAAAGTCGCGAAGTCTCCGCCCAAGAAGCAGTTGCTCGCACATGCAGTCTAAAACTGAAATCATCATCACGAGCTGTCATATTCATACCCACTGATGACAATGCTGTAAAGATGAGTTTACCAATGAAGTATTTACAAACAATGGACCCTGACTTAGAGAATGTGTGGATGACTGGACTGCCAGAAAAGTACAAGGCCAGACCAAACAAACCTGAATTTGATAACATGTGCATGGCAGAATTTTCAAGTGAATACCGCATTGTTTATGGAAGACAGAAAAAGGGTAAAAATGTTTTGGCACTCCAAAAGAATATAGGACACATTCAAAAAAGAACACGGGGTAAACCTGCTGTTATTAGATTTGCTCGTTTCTCAGAGCAAAAAAACCCAGAAAAATACTTTGGAACATTGTTAAAACTCTACCTACCATATCGCACAGATGAACAGCTTAAGTCTCCAAGATTCCCAACATATGAATCATTTTACAAATTTGCTTCAGTAAACCTTCCAGGCACTGATGAACTGCAACGTGTGTGCATGATTGTAAATGGAAACCGTGAAAAGTATGAGAAGCATAATGAGGCAATAGAACAAGCAATTGAGGATTTTGAACAGAACGGTCCAGTCGAGGATGCATGGACTACATTAGCACCGGCAACTGAGCTGATCAGGCTGGAATGCATAATGGAACGTGAACCATCTGATGCAAATGATGAACAAGATGATATTCCTGAATATACAGCATCTTCTTCTGTCAATAATACATCTATGCCAGTAATAGAAGTTCCCCAGCTCAATTCTGCACAAATTCGCAAAATGTTTCAAAGCTTGAATCAAACACAAGCTTCTGTATTTTATGCCGTGCGAGACTGGTGCAAAAGATGTGTTTCTGGTGAAAACCCACAACAGTTTCTCTATTCTTTGAATGGAGGAGCAGGAGTTGGCAAATCACATGTTATTAAATCTATTCATGCAGAAGCATCTAAAATATTGCGCAAACTTCCATGCGTGAGGGAGCACACTGACATTTCCAAACCAACAGTTCTTTTAACAGCATTTACGGGTACTGCTGCTTTTAACATTTCTGGTAAAACATTGCACTGTCTTTTAAAACTCCCAAGAAGCTTAAAACCTCCATACCAAGGCCTAGGAAACAGCATAGATGAAATCAGGGCAGATTTTTCTAACGTACACATTATAATAATAGATGAAATATCTATGGTGTCAAAACAGTTGTTTGCGTATGTTAACTGGAGACTGCAACAGATTAAAGGAAACCAGAAACCTTTTGGTGGATTGTCTGTTCTTGCTGTTGGAGATTTTCTACAGTTACCTCCCCTAGGCAAAGCACGGCCACTCTGTGTGTATGAGAATCATGTGTTGGACTTCTGGAAAGATCAATTTCAGATCATAACACTGACACAGATTATGAGACAGAGAGAGGATCTTGAATATGCTGAGCTGCTCAACAGACTGAGAGTAAAACAGAAGCATGACAGGCTCACAGCTGCAGACCAGTGCATGTTACAAACTGTCACACGTTTGTCTCCGAAGAGTGTCCCACTGATGCATTACACATTTTTGCAACCAATAAAGAGGTAGACAATCACAACACTGCAGCCATATTCTCTCAATTTTCAAATATTATTACCATTGATGCCAACGACTACAAAAAAGATCCACGAACAGGTGAAATGAAAAAGCAAGCTGCACCATTTAAAGGAGACAAAGGTGATCTTATTGACAAACTACAGATTGCAATTGGTGCACGAGTAATGCTTACCAGAAATATTGATGTGGAAGATGGACTGGTTAATGGTACTTTTGGTAAAGTGGCAAAAATTACAACTCAGGAACGAGATGGTGTTCCATGTGTGCTGTTAATTGGACTTTACCTGGATGATGTAAATGCTGGACAAAAACATCGTAACAAAGCACCTGGTGGAGATGACAACATTGTTTATATTGAGAGGTCAGAGGAGCCGCTAAAAAAAAAGGGAACAGTTCGAAGGCAATTTCCCATGAAACTTGCTTTTGCATGCACTATACACAAAGTTCAAGGAATGACAACTGATCGTGCTGTTGTATCTCTAAAGCATATTTTTGAACCAGGCATGGCATATGTTGCACTAAGCAGAACCACAGCGCTTAGTGGATTGCACATCATAGACTTTGATGAAAAATTTTTTTACTGTGATCCAGAAATAAATGCCTCTTTGGAGAACATGCCAAAAGCTGACTTTCAACATGTCCAACCTCTTCTACACACTGAGTATGATGTAAATTCTCATATTACTATCATTCATCATAACATAGAGGGATTACAGTGTCATATGGATGATTTAAAAAGTCATCATGAGCTTTTGTTGGCTGATGTTTTGTGTCTCACTGAAACACACCTGTCTGGCTCATCTGCTCATGAGTGTCTCCAGCTGGAAGGATACAGAATTTATAATCGCAACAGACATACCTCCTACACAAATAATCTACAGTTGGCAAACAGAAATGGTGGTGGAGTGGCCATTTATGTGAGAAATAGCTTACAAGCTCATCCTCTGATGTACATACAGAACGTGACAGACCTGGAATATTTGGTTTTAAAAATAGAACACCCCAAAAAAGCACTGGTCACAGTAATCTACAGACCACCTAAATACAACCTAGGAGTGTTTTTGACTAACCTAAATGCCCTTATGACATCCCTGGAAATCATAAACATCAACCCTGTTATCATTTTAGGAGACTTCAATGAAGACCAGCTGTCCCATGGGAACAAACCCATTTTGAAACTGTTTAATGACAAAGGATATACACAACTGATCCACACTGGGACTACTGAAAACAACACCCTTCTGGATCCTGTGTTTATTAGTAGCACACACTCACATGTCAGAGCAGGAGTACTGCAAACATATTACAGTTATCATGATCCTGTCTACTGTATTTTGGAATAGATACTGTAAGAAATTATCAGCTGTGAAACTTCATCCTGATCAACATAGCAAGGACACTTTAACATTGCTTTTAAAACATTACAGGTTAAAAAGATTCCAATAAAATATACCCACATCAGAGTCCATTAACAACAATCTGTCACATGAACAAGATATATATATATATTATGATGTTATCATATTCCATAAATGTAGATGAATTCAATTTATCACATTTACTATCAGGGATGATGCAACCCTGCTATTTAAAAGCACATACACACACACACACACACACACACACACACACACACACACACACACACACAAAAACAAACACACATTCCATTTGATTCATTCTTATCTCTGTGGGGACATTTGGTCCCCACAACGTAAATACCAGGTGTTTGTGCACATGTTTGTGCACACACACACACACAATTTTTTTATGGGGACATTTGGTCCTCTTTATGGGGACATTTGGTCCTCTTAACATAATAAAAACTAGGTATGCGCATGTGCGTACACAGACGCACACACACACACGCAGTTTTTATACTCTTCCAGTTTTCATATACTATTCATGATTTAAACATTTAAACAACAACATATACTATAATGTTTTTAAACATGATAAACACATTAAAACATAAAAAATGTAAATGAAAAAAAGACTCATGCATCTGATTTTTTTTGTATTTGGTTAAGACAGATTTACTGTGCTGGTTCTCAAGTGCCCCACTACCACCCCAAAAAACACCTACATGATAAGAGTTGCCAAATGGGATGGAGCATGAACCAGGTGCATGAGGTGATGATCCAATGACGGGTAAGACTCTCTTTTGGCCAGCGGAGGGCAACCTAAGGCAGGACATCACCGCCCTGGGCACCTGCCCGAGCAGGCAGGTGTGAAATCGATCAAGAAAGTGGATATGATGCTTTCTGGGCCAAAAGCATCAAATAGGAGGGGCTGTAAGACATTACAAGCTGCCTCAATCAAAAATCCACTGGATCATCCTGACCAGCTCCTCAACCACATCATCCTGACAGGCAATTCTGATTGTTGTTGCCACACTACTTGAGTGTGAGATGAAACAATTCTGGACAATTAAATGTGGGTCACTTGAGAATCATCTCTAAATTTGTAAGGCTACATTTTATAGAAAACATACAGCAAGCCAAATGCATGACTTTAATATACACAAATATACATATACAAATTTCTGTGTGTGCGCGCGCGTGTGTGTATCATTACAAATAAATCACTGTTTAAACAAACTTACTTCTTGTGGTTCTTTAATATTTCATTACAGCATATCCAAACCCCTCATACAATAAAACTGTATGTTTAAGCAATGATGTAAACACATTTAAATATTAAGCGAAAATGTTTTAACATTTGTGTTTTAGCATATGAACAACATGAAACACTTTGAATAAGAGCAACACATTTTTCATGTTGTTAGCTTGTTTTACAATAATGATAACATGTTTTAGCATGATACAGTTTTTATGTGGTTTTAAAGGTTGTTGCTAGGGTGCTGCTAAGTAGTTTCTAAGGGAACGCTGGGTGGTTGTTATAGTCTTGCTATGTGGTTGCTAAGATGATAATTTATTTGTATAGCACAATTAAAAACAATGGCTGTCAACTGATGTAACATTGACAGTGTAATCAAATTCATGCTAAAAATAACAAACAAACAATACAAATAACAAAAAAAATAGAAATGAACATAAAATCGCACAATCACATGATAAATATGCATGACACAATGTCAATCAAAAGCTTTTTGAAATTTAAAAAGTTTTTAGTCTGGACTTAAAAGTGAGAAGAGGTGGAGCTTGTCTTATACTAATTGAAAAGGCATTCCAAAGCCTGGGAGCTGCAATGTAAAACGCTTAATCTCCCGTACACTTAAGCCTCGATTTAGGGGTACATAATAAAGCCTGATTTGATGACAGAAGAGATCTTGAAGGTTGATATTCAGTCAGTAGTTCAGAAAGATAGGTTTGTGCTAAGCCATGTAAAGGTTTGTAGGCAGGTAACAATATTTTAAAATGTGCACAACCATTATGAAAAGCCATTATTAATGGAGCTTGGATATTACGATTCACCATGGCAACAGCATGTGAAAAAGAGGTCTGGTGGAATGAATTTTACCCCCCCCCCCCCCCCCCTTGTGATTCTGCTCCCCTATAGGCCCCCCAGCTGATATCTAACACTAATGCCTGGTCAAAATTTGTCATTGCGATATCTCATAGCAGTCTAGCAAACGAATTACTTTGTACAAAATAAAAGCATACAAAATACTTCTTAAATAAAAGCTACAAAAATAATATAATAAACTAATATTTATGTTGCAGACATGTCAGTAGTTGTGTGTCATCATCTGCTTTACAAAAATCAATACTTTTACTTTGTGAATAATTTACATACTTGACATACATATGTAGTTTTTTATAGTAAAAGTTTAATAATAATGGCTTATAAATTATCATTTTAATGTGTGATTCAACTATGTAATAACCATGTTCTGTACAAGTAATTTCTTAACTTTACACAGTACAAAAGTGGAACGGGTACACTATATAATATTTAAACAATAAAATGGCACAAGCAATGTGTGGATCTCACCACCTATAGTCTCATATATATATACTACCAGTGTTGGGGGTAACGCATTACAAGTAACTTGAGTTACGTAATAATATTACTTTTCTGAAGTAACGAGTAAAGTAACGCATTACTTTTTAAAAGTACACATTATTATTTGAGTTACTTTTTCAAAAAAGTAACTCAAGTTACTTTTTTAGTTTAATTAATTTGATTAAAAAACATGTACTGAATTAAACTAAACGTATGCACTCTCTGTGCCTGTGTGGAAACAGTTTGAGTCAGAAACTGAGATGGCAGGCCAGAGCTAAACATTTTTGTGATGAAATATGCAATTTCTGAATGCAGAACTTTTCAGTCATAAAAACACCTGCAAGGCCTGAAAGAGATCAAGCTTTAGCCAAGAAAAAGTAACGCAAAAGTAACTAAAAGTAACGTAAGCATTATTTTCCATGAAAAGTAACTAAGTAATGCAATAAGTTACTTTTTTTGGGAGTAACTTAATATTGTAACGCATTACTTTTAAAAGTAATTTTCCCCAACACTGTATACTACAATATAAAACATAAATGGAATCATGCAGGGTCCTCAGGGGACAGAATTGCATATGACATCGGATACTTTTCAATAGTAAAACTGGAAGTGCTACTGTAGTGCGCAGCAACAACACATGTACATTTAAAATATTATATATATAATTATATTTTAAAGAAAAGAGTTATTGTGAATAATTGTTGCTTGAGTCAATAGGTAAGTTTAATTTTTGATCCCTGTAAAATATTAGAGGTAAATAAATTGAGGAATCTAGAATGAAGCTCACATGACTTAGCATGAAGTTAACACGAAGCTAGCACGATTTAACATGAAGCTAACATGATTTAATATGAAGGTAAAATGAAGCTAGCATGATTCAGCA
The DNA here is from genome assembly GCF_027580225.2 of Misgurnus anguillicaudatus. NCBI lineage: Eukaryota > Metazoa > Chordata > Actinopteri > Cypriniformes > Cobitidae > Misgurnus > Misgurnus anguillicaudatus. Next base: position 41,711,027 of record NC_073344.2, on the reverse strand, counting down.
TGAAGCTATCATGATAGCATGATTTAGACTGAAACTATCATGATGCTAACATGATTAAGAATGAAGCTAAAAATATGCTAAAATCGTTTAGCATAATGATAACATGATTTAGCATAAAGCTAACACAATGTTAAAAAGATTTAACATTAAGCTAGCATGATGTTAATATGTTTTACTATGAAGTTAACATGATT